>NC_052157.1:91454014-92054014 GCF_902713615.1 Scyliorhinus canicula
TCACAATATGTGTGGGAAATTGTTATTCCGATGGATTTGCGTTTCATTGTATTCACTATGAAATGTCACATTATGCCAAGATAGATTTCGGTGTGGATTGAGCATGGCAGGTGTCATTTTCTAAAGGCGTCAAATACATAATTACATCTGTTTTGAATGAATTATATAACCTTGGCGGTTTGCTGCTGTGACGGCTGACTTAAATATCGCGTCAATTGATTTACAATTACGAACTTCAATGGCAAATAGTAATTTCATGCAACATTGTTGATTTCAGCGTAAGGTAGCACGAAAAGAAATGAAGGATGAACAATTTTGGCCAGCAAACTTCGAGAGAGGTTATGTTTTTCCAGTCAAATGACGCGGAATCTCAAGACCGTGCAATTTGGGTATTGAATTCCCAATGGAATTTTTCGGTTGCTGCGATCCTCATCCACTCTATTGCATTAGTAATTCGAAATAACTTGCACCAACATCACGGAAAGCGATCATGCGAGCATCTTATTCGAACAGTTCTCAGTTTGCTGTTTTCCAAATATGATTGTATTATGTTTAACTGGCCCATTGTAAACATCGGTATTGTATCATAAGAAATCGTGGTGTAGTTGTATTGTCATTGACCTCGAAACGCAAGAGATATAAGATTATACTGTGGGGGAGAGTGGGTCGAGTTCTTTCCCTTGAACCACTATAATGCAAAATAAAGAAAAGAACTGTTAAATTCTGAAAAAAAACTATTTAATGAATAGGTAACCATTGTGAAAGATGAAAAATAAAAGCAACAATAGTTGGCTCTCTCCTGTTACGAAACTCAGGCACAATGCAGACATATTTCTTGTAGATTACACGTGGTCCGTTCTCGCATCAGCATTTATTTATATCAGAAAATATCCTCTGAAACACCGGAGCAGCTAGCTCAAATGCAGTTTGTGGTGCGGAATGAACAGCCACAACACGTAAAAATATAACGAAATTAGAACACGGTCGCATGCGCACTTAGGTATTTGCTCTCCATCCTCTCGTCCATGAGATGTCATATTTTCGTCAAGTGATTGTAAAAAGGTAGATCCAAATAATTGCATGCGTTATTGATTATTACCTTGCACTTTGGTTTAATTGTTCTGAACTAAGCAATGGTTTTCCAGTGTACCTTTTGCTTTTGCAGGCGCACATTGCATTCTGCAACATTCAGATGAGCTTAAATGCATGACGGGCAGAAACCTACATACTTCACTAAAAACATGTTGCTCCTTCGAGTAGACCAACAGTTAAACACAAATGGCAGTGTCGCTGGATCTGTTCACTTGCTTCTGTATCTCTGGTTCATTGACGTGACGTGGCGGAGGAGTTTCTTATTTACAAAATTCGATGTTCAGTTGAATGGTGTGCGACTGTGTCTAAACTAAGTACCTCTTGCTCGGTATGACATACGCATCTAATCAGGATACTTGAGGGATTTGTGCGATAAATTTGAATGACCCTGTTCCAGCACAGAATGCTATCTGCATGGCACTGACCAGTTACGGAGAAAGACGGACCATATGATCTGCATTCTGGACTCGCAGGATGGTTGAATTGACAAAATGATTTTCTTTTCTAGCAGGCATCAGACTGACAGAGATGAAACCGGCGGCCTGCGGTGGCTTAAACAGGAAACCCCACAGTCAAGCGGTTGGAAGATCGAATTCCACCATTAGCGCCGCCGAGAAATGAGCGACACGAGGACAGGAGAATCCATCCGGTGGTGTTCATGAATGAGATGAGAGAACAGAAAAATAAGCTTATTTAAAGGCAAAAGAGAGGGAGCCAAAAAGCAGTGCAACATTTCGACGAGAGGACTAGTATGGGATTCAGTCACTCAATTCATTGTTATTCGGTTGTAGCAGGTGTGCGCACCGCACTGCACCTCATTTGTATCAGGCTATTTTCGAAGCATCTATCTGAAACACATATCTGCCTACATTTCGACATTGTTTTTGCAAAATATTGAAAAGACATTGACTTTACTGCTGTGTAACCCAATATAATTCCTGCTGTTAACATCATCAAAACACAGTTTCAGGTTGGTCTTCATCAGCCCGTCAAAACACTGTCATAACATAGTAAACTTCCCATTTTATTTAAAATGGCAAAATGTCTGTCTTTATATTTTTTATACGATTAGTCACAATTGGCCCATTATTAGAAATGAAAAGCATAAAATAAACTTGGTCGTTAGTGTCCTTCGCAGATCACGAAATTAATCAAAAACAAGTGGCTTGCACCAATGTTTGTGTTGTCGTTTTCCTCACTTTAGCCTACGCAGTACTTACGTCTTATGAATAAAGGTTGATGGCGCTAGTGCTTTTCTCACTGAAGTGAATAACGAAGAGAAGTGACTTGATAGAGGTGTACAAGATGATGAGAGGCCTGTATAGACTGGGTAGCCAGAGACTTTTCCGAGGGGAGGAAATTGCTTTCACGAAGGGACATCATTTTAAAGTGGTTGTAGGATGATGTAGTGCAGATGTCAGAGCTAGGTTTTTACACAGAGATTGCTGGGTGCGTGGAATGTACTGCCTTCAGATATAGTGGAGTCGTCGTCATTAGTGACACTTGAGCGACTCTTGGACAGGCACATGGACAGCAGTAAATTGAAGGCATGTAGCTGAGGTTGATCTCAGATTTAGGTAAAGGGTCGGTGCAACATTGTGCGCAGAAGGGCCTGGACTTCGATGTTCTGTTTTTGTTCTATGTTATATTACAGCCAGGTTTGTTTAGACGCTCAAAAATTTTGGAAGGCTACATTACAAATAGATCCTCCGGTCTGTCTGCCGCATTTTCCTTTGTGCTGAACCTGTGCCGATGACATATACCATTGTCGATACGCAACACTGCAGGGAAACGGCCGGGCATAGTTGCATAACGCATTGGAGAAGCACGCCAGCACAGAATCCTGCTGAAATGTTCTGTTCGACATCGAGGACTGGATTCACTATCAGGTTATGACAAAATCGCGGAACGCGTTCGGCCCGGAAATTGGCTCCTGCGCCGAATTTCTGTCTGACGTCGGTTTCATGTCGAATCGACATTCTCCGGCACCCCAAAAAACGACGAAATTGCGCCCGCCGCGCGGCCCGGAAGAACGGTATGCATCTCGTTACCGGTCCTGAAGACCGATGCTCCTGGGCCTTAGCGATTCAGCGACTCGGAAGGGTCGATTTCCCGATGGCGTGTTTCTACTGTGGTTAAAATAAGTCGTGAATCCGGTGTGCTGCCCGATACGGCTGAGAGACGAGGTATAATGTGACGTGTGGGGATGCTGGCTCCCGGTTCGGATAACAGGCGTGCTGTCGGCCGGGGAAGGTGTCCCTGCCAGGGCCGAAGTAGGGGAAGGTTAGAACAGGTCGAGCAGCCAGAAATCCCCCCAATAGCACATGGGCATTGCCTCGGCACGGGCCGCCACTATGTCGTCAATACAGCTGGCCACCGAACACCGCCCCTGTGTGCACGCTGTGGCAACGGCCTGTTTTTACCCCAGCACCCTGCCCAAATAACAGCACCCGCCGGGAGACCAACCAGGCCCCGCCAACGGCAGCGCCAGTGACGTCAGTGACACCCAGCGGTACCTCTGGCAACAAGGACGGGTGCCAGGACCACGGGCACCGACGGAGCAGGTGTGAGGGTGTTGGGGGGATTGCGAGTTTGGGGCACGTGGTGGCAACCGGGGCCGTTAGGCCATGGCACGTGGTTAGCCCGATGGTAAAACATATTTGCCTTTCACCCTCTGCAGACAATTGTAACTTTTGGGCAGCAACCTGCAATGATGCAATGTGGCCATGGCCGCTGCGCTCCATGCATCCTTGTGGCAGAGGGAGCGGGAGTGGCGCAGAGAGGAGTCGGAGACTGCAGCAGAGGAATGAGTTGCAGAGGGGCACATGGCAGCCGCTGATGTTGGAGGGGCGCGCGCCCAACAGGATGAGAAGGAGGTGGAAAGAAGGCGGCATATGATGCCATGCATTTACAGTGACTGAATGCCCTTTGTTGGACCTTCCAGACCAAGCATGCAGATGGAGACTGCGGATGATTAGGGCAACAATGCGACACTTCTGCCACAGGAAGGCTCACCCGGCACTGCATGGCTATTGGGAGGAATGCCTCTCCCGGTGACGATCAAGGTGGCGATTGCCGAGTTGGGAACTGTCCGCCATCACACAGGCAATGGGCACAGGTGCATCCATGCATTCAACGATGCTCCGTATGCCCAAGTAGACTGGTACATACAGTACTCTGTGTACCACGCTCACTAGAATCTCTGGGCAGCAGTGAAGACTGCTATCGCATGGATGTCCCGGGGCCGGAGATCGTCAATGGGGTGCATGTCGCCCTGTGGCCACCGGTGCACAACAGGCCCCTGTTCACCAACCGAAAGGGGTAAAATTCGATAAACACTCAAGTGCCCCGTTACCATCAGGTGCAGATCCTGCATATCTGAGCCCGATTACCGGGCAGCGTACATCACTCTTTCATCCTGGGGCACTTGGTGATCCCAGTCTTGTTGGAGGAACATCCTACCCCCCACTCCCACCCACCCCCCCCTCCCACCGCCCGACTGATTGGCTGGTTTCTGGACCACACGAGTTACCAATTGCGGTCGCGACTGGTGATGCAGAAGCAGGCTGTCGCGGAGACCAGGTACCAAGATGCCCATTCTGCGAACAGGGTTGAGGCCGAGCGGTCCGTCGGGGTCCTGAAAATGCGCCTCAGGTGCCTGGATCGCTCTGGCTCGGCACTGAATTACGAAGCCAGAAGGGTCGCCGGAATCGTGATGGTCAATGATAGGCTACATTGTCTTCGTCAATGTAGCCTATCAGAGTGACGATACGCGACAGGAGGAGGAAGAGGAATGGTAAGCATCGCCAGAAAAGGATGATAAGGGAGAGGACATGGGCCTGACCAGGCTCGCGAGGCCGCACAACGCAATCGCCAGGGCCAGAACGGACGGGACAGAATGATCGAAACACGTTGTACAGATTAGGAGGGGAGGAGGCCGCTGTCCATGGGCGCGGGCACTACCATACTAGACCCAATCAGCATATCCCCCACCGCCCACGCCACCGAACTCCCTCAGCTCCATCACTACTGAACATCTGCACCTCCCACACCACTGGAACCCCTCACACGCTCACCTCCCACAACACCGTGTATCCTCACCTCCCATACCACCAGGTCACCCGCAGGCACCCACACTCCGTTATATATACCGCCCTATCAGCTGGGTGTGTGAACTGGATTGGTAGCGACAGTAGTTCTTCTCCACAGATGGAGCATGATGACAGCCCAATCTGCGATAAGCTCAGTGCTGCTCATTAGACAATGCTGTCATGTGAATGTGCCCACAATAGTCGGAACGCCCATCACATTCCTGTTGAATAGCTCATGAGTAGGGACGGTTGACATTGGCAGAGGTGGAGGGGTTACCGGCTGCACGCACCTGGCCTTACACATCCCCAAAACGCCACTCCCAGTGGCCAGCACTGACCGATCCACCACCAACCATCAGCCAAAGCACAGCGGAAGTTTTGAACAGTGTGAACATGTTTATTTGAACAATTATATACATTCTGTGCCCCAGCTCTTCTGGCTAAGCTGTGCCATGCACCTTTGCCAACTTAACATGTGTTTAACTTTCTGGCCTTCAGGACCTACCACTACGCCTTTGTGGTTCCCCCGACAGCACAGCAGGATTGGAGGCAGCTTGCTTTGATTCCTGCCCTTAATCGTGGGTCTCCGTTGGCGGACGTTTCTGCGGTCGTCGCGGCCTGAATGAGGCCGGCTGTACCTCGAGCGTTCCTGGTGGCGTGACACTGCCATGTTCTTCCTGCTGCACACCAGATTCATCAGGGACATGAGGGAGTGCTTGTCCGAAGTGCAGCATCGTTCCAAGGCTTACCATGCGGGGTCAGTGGCAAGGAGCCTAACACCTCATCCTCCATCGGGGTGTGCAATGGCACCGGGATTCTCCATAGGACGGGGGAACGAGCGGAGCCCTCCCTGGAGGTCCACCGACGGTGCCTGGCGTTGTGAATCGTGGAAGCCCTCTCTGGTATCGACACGAATCTGAACATTAGTGGCCGTTGAACACCAGGAGTGGTCCAGCTCCTTTGGGACCGCAACACCTCACAGTGCGACCGTGTCAGCACCCTGAAGTTCCCTGCCAAATCAGCCAGTGTGTGCGCCGTGTCCCTCTGGGTCTGTGTCACGGCAGTAGTGACTGATCAACGTCTCTCAGGGTGTGGGCCACATCAGCCAGTGAGTGGGCCATATCTTTCTGGGATTGGATCACCTACATTTTTGTCTACGCCACGGCGGCTTGTACGTGGGCACTGTCGCCGAGGAAGGATGCAATGTCATTTGTGACTGGGAAGCGCTGCGAGCGCCGCTGCCATCTCCAGATGGTTCTGGCACATGGTTGCCTGTGAGTCGGCATGCCTGTCCTGGACGACAGCCCCACCTGAACACAATACCCCAGGTCATGCACATGCTGACACCGCCAACCCCATTGCAAATATAGCAGATGCCACATGTGAGATTTCGGACTGGCTGGCACGCATGACCGGCATCACCACCTCCTCCTGAACGCGGATGGACACTGCCTGACACTGACGGGGCTGGAAGCCGGCCGTCATCTCTTCCTCTGGGAACTGGGTCTGGCTGCACCTGCACTGTAGGTGGGACTGGATGTTCCAGGAGCCCCGTACCCCTCTGGACAGCAGATGGTTCCTGGGACCGGTCTGCCCTCCGACAATACGCCCACTCCGGTTCTCCCCTTCCTCAACCTGCTCTACTGGACCGACTGTAGTACCGAGCAGATTGTGTCCCAGGAGCCTCTGCACTATTTTGCCCAACCGACGTATTGTGCCTGAGATGGTGGAGGGTGTACGAGACAGCAGTGAAAGAACGTCAGTGTCCTCCTCTGACCCGAAATCTGTTGTATCCTGGGTTTTGGGCAGGAGGCTGGTGTTCTGGTGGATCTGCCCAACGGAGCTCTGCCTTCCAAGGTGCGTCGGGTCTGGCATTGCGTGGGGGTGCTGGGCCCTGAATGGGCCGGACCCTCTCCGGTAGGTGCTGTAATACACAAGACTACATGTATGGTTAGACAGCATGACATGGTCAGGCATGAGGGTGAGAGCTGAGCTGAGGGGTGGTGGGATGTATTCAGGGGTGAGTTCAGGGAGTGTGGAGTTTGGTCAAATTCACAAGTTCCATGTGAATCCGCAACTAAGCAGGGGTTCTCACACAGTCACGCGCCGGAAACCTCCACGTCAGTGACAACCCTCCTCGAGGCCTCTGACCACATCTGGTGCCCTCTGCTCGGTCACGGTGAGTGGCCACAGGTCTGGGACGCCCCCTGCGGTCTTCTCCTGCTCCTGGCAATTGTGTGCGGCCTTCTCCTGGGTGAGGGGGAGGGCAAACGCAAACAATATTGTTTAACAATCTACCACATGCAGCCCAGTGGTTTGGTCGCTGTGGCCAGCGCACCCGAGCATTGCGGCTAGCATGGGTGCTGAAATTCGGGGCAGTTTGGGCTTCTGGTCATGCCCTGGGAGTGGGAGGATACAGAGTCACATGTTTGTATGGGCGTGCCTCCCCTAGGGAGGTTTGTGCCAGGGGCTCATACTTCCTATTCTCACTGGCCGCCCTCAGGCAGTCCTGCAGTATTGTTTTCCTGCATTGTTTGCCAGTCCGGACGACTTCGCTGACGGCACTGAAGGCGACTCTCACCTCCGGCCAGGCATGGTGAAAGGCGGCGCTGAGGATATTGCTTCAGGCCCGGAAGAACAGTAACATCAGCCTCTTCTACGCGGATTCAAGTCAGGTCTCCAATTCTGCATCGCAGAAACTTTGGCACTGCTCTATTGGCAGCCATGTTAGCTGCAACGCTTGTGTGTGGAGTCGAATCGCTTAAGTGCGGGTGCAGCTGCGCCACAATCACAGAACTGTCGAATATTCGCCGCCGTAACATCTTCCAGTCTATGGCGTTTTCCGTGACACCCGTACTAGCCCTTTTGGTGCGTCTGAATACCTTCACCACGAGCGCCATTATTGACATCGTGAAACCATACAGTTTTAACGATGGTGTCAACGCGTAGTCTCAGGAACGGAGAATCCAAACCCCAAATTCTCGGACAAGCAACGCTAGAACCCCAAAACGCGATTGGGCAGATTCGCGTTGAAGGATGCAATTAGTGCAGAGTGACGGACGGCGTACGATGCTCCAGTGCCTCCGTAATGCCGTTAATTCATTATGTAACAGGCCGCACGAGCAGAAGCTTCTCGGTTATGAATCTTCAGTGGCGAGGTTTGCCCCAAAAGAAAGGAATATGAATCAGCTGGTAAGGGTAGAGACCAGGCAGCACAAGATGTGTGTGTGTGGCGGGGGGGGGGGAATGTTGGGAATGAGGCAGAACATTAGGGCAGAACATTAGGGCTGGTGTGTACCAGTTGCATCTGGCATCCATGGCCCTGACAGACCGGCATCTCGCCGAAGAACCCTGATGAGCAGGAGAACAGAGTGAAATGGAGGCCGATTGTGGCACCCATAGTGGCCTGAGCCTACGAACGAAGACACTCGTTCCCTTTGGCAGTCAACATGACCGTTGCCCTGAACATTTACGCCACGTGGTCCTACCAGAGGCCCAGTGCAGATCTGCCTAGAACCTCACAGACGTTGATGCGCAAGTGCATCCCGCAACCACGGATACTCTATTTGCCCGGTGGTTCTCTGCTGTACTCGTTGCAGATGTGTGACTCCTTATGTCACAGACCGACACAGACCTACAACAGCGGCCGTGCCTCGACCAGAGGCGTGCTTCAGTGGTGTATCGGCAGCCTGGAGACATAGTTCATGTGACTTGATCATTCTAATAAGTCGTCCAATATAGTGCTACGAGGGACACCACGTAGTGGTGGTCTGCTGCACACTTCACAACGTCACGCAGCAGAAGAATGATATGCTGGATGAGCAGGTTGAACGTCAGGGCTCGTCTAATAATGAGGGTTTGCAGTGTGCTGTGAATGGTCAGGGCATGGGATTGGCTGGGCACAAGAGGCCGCACTATTGTGCGCCAGAGCCAGTGAAAATGAGAAGCTGATAATTGTCTCCAGATGCATTGACTATGGGTCCGGGCCGACAATGCGAACATCCCACCTGAACACCACATCTCCTCCAAAGACGACACCCCCACCTCCCCCATGACCATCCGTAGTATATACCTGCTCCTTCCCCCGCCACCCCTCATCTCCTCGCCGGAACTCAGTCCATTGTTTCTACATTTGGGCGGGTTTTCTGGTTTGGCAGTAACAGCAGGTCTGGTTCATGGGATTGAGGAGGATGACGATAGTTCAGCAATTACCTCTGGTGCTCTGCATCGTTTCACAACGTCAGGCACCTGCACAAAGCCGCACTATGTACCTTCCGCCTGGATGAGCCTTGCATTCGAGCTAGCCATTCTATCCGATGGTCCCACCATACCCATGGGTTGGGTAAATGGGTCAGAGTTCGATTGGTGCGAGGCTTGGATTTTGTGGAACGGGAGGGTTCCCGCCAGCTTACTACAGCGATGTGCAGGGTACGACCTATTGGCCAGCCCAGTGCCCACTTCCACCACCCGCCAATATTTACATTCCCCCCTTCCTGTCCCAGCGCACGCTCTGCCAATCCTTCGCACCCTCTCCAAAGAGAACCAAAGCAGATTGGAGCCTTTCTGTACAGGTTTTTATGTTGCTAATAAGATATCAACGTCAATATAAGGCGTTGTGCCCTAGTTCCAACGCCACCAGACGTGCGGCCGCCGTGCCAACCTAACTGGTTTGTATTTTCTGGCCTTATGGGCTCTACCACTAAATTTAGGTGGATCCCCAGGCGGTACTCTAGGTTCGAAGTGGCCTGCTGTGAAACTTCGCCTGAGAGATTGGTTCTCTTTGACAACCATGCTCTGGTCAGAAAGGCCATGGATTGACCCAGCGGTAGCTCGGACGTGATGCCACCTTGTTTGGCCACTGCCCATCAGATGCAAAAGAGACAGGAGCAGGGGTTTGAGGCGCTGAGGTATTCTGGTCCCTCGCTGTGGGATTCCGTAGCTTGATCCCCATCACCTTCTCGGCCCTTGGGGTGCCCAATTTCCCCGTGATAATCTCTGGTATTGCGGAGCGAGCAGAACGAATTCCTGGAGATGCATACTCACTTGGTATTGCAAGTCTGTCGGCCCACCATTGTCTCGATCACGGTCTCCATGCACGCCGTCATGGAGCACAGGGACTAGGCCACCCGCTTCTGGGTATGTGCGACATCACACATTGAGTTTGCCTCCTCCTCCTGCGGTAGCAACCCGGTAGAACTGTTGTTTCACAGCTCCATAGACTTGGGTGCTATTCCCGGCTTGCTGACTGGCTGCGTGGAGTTTCAACGTTTTCCCCGTATCTGCATGGGGTTCCAACGGTTGCGCATGATTCCTCCCACAGTCCACTGATGTGAAGGTTATGCGAACAGGCCGTTCGAAGTCCCCCTTAGTGTCGAAAATGGTTAGTTCGGGTGACTGGGTTATGGAATAGCGTGGTGGTATAGTCTTAACTAGGATGCTCTTTAAAAGGACCGTCCAGAATTGAAGGGCCGATAGTCCTTCATCTGCACTTCATGTTCTATGATCTATGACGGGACCGATCAGCAAGTCCCCAGGCAACGCTAACAGCGTAGATAACAATAACATTTTGCAACTGTGTCAAGTATGGTAGCCCTACTGCAATGTCCAAGTGGCCTGGCCGTCACTGGATGTGGCACTGTCCTGTGCCTTGCTCACTGGTCCCAAAGTATGCGCTTGGATGTGGACCACATGACCCATGGTGGATACCTTTGCCCTGAATTCGTCGACTGCGGATGCCAGTCGTGCCGTTTTGGCCTGTTTGAACGCATTTTTGGGACGCCTGACTGCCCCTGCATGCAGTTATATACTTCGATTCACTTTGAAGCTTTTTATGGTTGCGAACAGCCACTCATTTACTCCCTGACGCTGGGACTGCATCAACATTCTCAATGGTGCATTGTTCCTGAAGCCTTCCGGCTATCCACGTCAGGAGTTCCTACCTGCACGTGGCATATCACGCAAAGTGTGTAGTGTGCATCAGGTATTCCCATGATCCTCTTTACTAAAGCGTCCCTGGGATGTTGGAGGGTGCTGATGACAGCTGTTTTGGGAAGTCAGTGTCATCCCCATTTTGGTGCAGGCTTTTTGGGGATCGTGACAATCTCCATTGCCTCCTCATTGCTTTGAATATGTTTCGGCTGGTAATCTGGCATGGAGGACAAGAAAAGGGAGCCTCAGCGCCATATGATCCCGAAAGACACAATGAATGACCCATGATGGGATCGCGTCGGTGGGATTTTGCGAGTGTGGTGTGGTGTGAGTCAGGCGGCATCGATGAGTTGGTGAGGGTGTGCCTGGCAGCTGTGTGGGTTGTCTGCGGCTTGTGACGGGGTGTTGTCGTGTTGGGAGTTTTTGGTGAGGGCCTGGTGAGCGTGTGCTAATCGGGACGTGTGCTTCGGATTTGGTTTGTGGGATGTCGCATGCATGCCATGGGAACTGCAGCGAGGTCTCACTTTTGTCATTCGCTATCTCCAACTCAGCCTTGGCGACGTTCCTCTCTCCAGGCGCAACAGACATATGCAGTTCCAGCGTTCTTCAGCGGTGAGAGGCCAGGTGTCCAGCAGTCCTACACTCTTCTTTTCTCTCGATGGTTATGTAGCGCCTATTGCTGGAGGGTGGGTGGATGGTCGAGGGGACTGCATGGCGTTAGATCGTCGGCCATGGTGGACGGTATGGGTACTGATATGCGATACTGCATGGTGTGTTCGGATGTTCTCCGAGTGGGGTGGCTTAGTTGTGTTTGGGTCGGCATTGTTGACAGGGGCACAGAGGCACTACGCATCCCGGCCGCGCTCAAGATTTTCATCTGTACGGGATTCCGTTCCTTTCCGCGGACCGTACGATGCTCACAGCCTCTGCATCCTGTGTCCAGTCCCAGTGTACATTCGTGGATGTCATCCTCCTTCCCACACCTGGTGATGGGAGCCCGCTTTGCCTCTACGCCATTCCCTAGGTTCTTGAGATAAGCAGAACCTTGCTGCCAACGTGGTGGCTGGGATGATTATGTGTTGGAGGTTGTGTGCTGATATGCAGCTGCAGGTTGTCAGCCTCTCTCCTGTTAAGACCTGCGATCGCAATCCCGACGAAACGGACTCCGTTCTAAATTGGAAGCGATCCTGTTCCACTTGGCGTCGGCGCCACTCCATTCAGTAACATGTGTTGCTCCAGGACCAACGCCAATTTAGATTTCGTCGACGTCCATCGAATCATTCCCGGCGTGAACAGTATTGTGAAACGGACAATCCTAACCCATGTTCCTCAGATGTGTCTAATCTTACGGCAGCTGGTGAGGAAACAGTTTCTCACTGCAGTCAACAGCAATGATGTCCCTGCAAGCCATGCATGTCCAAAATTTCAAAATACATAAATAACTCAATGTATTGATCGCCCACGTGATGGTCAACGTGCTCTGATGTTATACGTCAACAGAGCCATTAATATGGCAATGCTAAAAACTGGGGCACATTCTCCCCGTGACTGTGAGGGTTTCATCCCCTCAACCCAAAGATGGGCATGTTCGGTCCCATTAATTAGAGAGAAAAAAAAGGACACTCTAAATGTGTTTTGTTTCAAATTCTGAGAACTGATACAGATTGGTGGACCACTAGTAAATATATTGTATTTATGTATTGATGCTCTGCACTGACCTTCTGTCGAATTTGTGACATCTGTTTAATTAAACGTGGAAACATATATTGTTATATCCATTTATTTTGTACTCAAGAATTACAACAGTAGCACAGCCTATGCAATCATCAGTGAATAGTTTGTATGAACGTCGCAATACGCCATGTCGGAACGTTCAGTTTGAAAACATGATTCTGAAAAGTTGAGAAACATTGGTTCCTATTTTCTTCTCTGATGCTTCTACACTGATGCAAGATTTATCTCTCTCTCTCTCGCTCTTGCTTTCTCACTTTCTCTCTCTCGACTCCCTTCCCTCCATCTCCTTCTCTGCAATAGCAGAGATGCATAATCATACGGACTGAATGTTCCACAGAGGTTTTTGCTTCCTGCCTTACCATGCTGGGACTTTTTCAGGTCTGTGGGAGTTACAAAGTGTAGGGTGTATCCAGAGAATAGGGACAAAAACAGATTTAAAAAAATATTGCATCAGATATCAAACAACCACATATATTGCAGATAATTCACTTACAGATTGCAGATCTATCAATAATAATTCATTGAGGTCATCATATGCATTATGACAGAATTCACAGACTCCACATTTTGCGATATGTCAAAATCGAATTGTGCCAGTATTGTGACAGTTTCGATGTTCGGAGTAACAATCTGACTCGAGAAAAAATAACATTCGAGGGCTGTGAACTATTTATTCCAATACATTGTCCAAAATTGATAAAGGCAGATCGATCAGTCCACCTCCACGCATCAAATTGAAGCATATGTCAGCCCTACATTTCAAAAACATATTTCTATTATGTGGAAGAAGCTTCGAAAGTACTGCTATGCAAACCGATATAATTCACGTGATTAACATCACCCCTTCAATTCGCACCACTATCAGGTCCACAAGTCAACATAATTTCGTCACACCCACAGTGAACACATCCATCTGAAAGAATTCACTGACATCTGTTTCGCTGCACATCGCTGTGAAATCATTTCAAATCCAATGGTGGGAACGGAAAATGCTTTCTGTTCCGTGCTCTTCGCATTCGTTTCACATTCTGAAATATTCTGCTCACTGCGTCCTTTAAATTCGTATGCGCTCGGTAGCACGGTGACGCAATGTTTACCAGTACTGCTGCATGGCGCCGACGTGCCGAGTTGGATCCCGGGTGCAGGTCACTGTCCATGTGGAGATTGCACATTCTCCCAGTGTTCGCGTGGGTTTCGACTCCACAGACCAATTATCTGCAGGCTAGGTGGATTGGATACGCTGAATTGCCCTTAATTGGAAAAATTAATTGGGTCCTCTGAATTTATATTAAAGAAGACACGTATGCGCTATGCTGCACAAATTCGTCCAGCAAAACTCTAAGGATTGTCAGAGAAAACCTAGTCTGCATCAAAGGGGCAGCATGGTAGCATTGTGGACAGCACAATGGCTTCACACATCCAGGGTCCCAGGTTCGATTCCGGCTTGGGTTACTGTTTGTGCGGAGTCTCCACATCCACCCCGTGTGTGCGTGAGTTTCCTCCTCGGGTGCTCCGGTTTCCTCCCACAGTCCAAAGATGTGTGGGTTAGGTGGATTGGCCATGACAAACTGCCCTTGGTGACCAAAATTTCCATAGTTTTGGGTGGGGTTACTGTGTTATGGGGATAGGGTGGAGGTGTTGTCCTTGGGTAGGGCAGGTGCAGATTCGATGGGCCGAATGGCCTCCTTCTGCACTGTAAGAATATATGATCTAAAATATGGAACTGCGCATACATCTCCAGTTCTGATAAAGCTTTGTTTCAACTCGATGAATTTGTAGTTATGATTGAGTTTGATACGTGAAAGCAGATTGATCGATATGCATTTGCTAACTTTGGACACTGGTTTCCCATCTCGCGTTTTGTTCTATTGATGACAACGTTCCAGCATTAGTACGGAAATCAAAAACTTTGCCTTTGTCACCTCTCGGAACCAAGATCTATCCTAACTATTTCGTTCTTCGACAAAGTACGCGGTTGTTGCCGCCCCATACACATCTGCCAATGAACCACATTAAGTTGCAAGTACCCACTATCAGTTCTTCACACTTGAAAGCATAATTTATGAAAGTTAAAATCACGGAAAAGTTTCCATAACGTCGCTGTGTCAACGCTGAAATGCACATTATCTCCAGCACCGTCAGTTGATGTAATCCAAATTGATGAGCAGGCAAGCGCTGATGTTGCTGTTTGGCGCCTTGATTCATGATTGTCGAGACAGTCGTGGCCAAATGTCTTTCACCAACGTTGGATTATTGTCAACTTCATGAATGCTTACACTTAGGGTCTGAAAAGATAGAGCCAGGATTATCTGTTCGAGCCGGCATCGTACGCGCGGTCGCGGGCTTGCTGCGGGCGTCTTGGTTCAAGGAAAACGCCATTGGTCAATCGATGGAAATAGAGAAATGTCGCTCCCAGTGAGCGGCGCCGATCCAAGAAGAAGCTCTAAACGATCGGAGAATACAGGTTAATCACCTGGGTATGGATTCGACTCTCAGAAAAATTGGTCATTCCATCGTGTTCTAAGTATAGCATGGGCCAAATATTGAAACTGAACTGATTGTTGCAACTTTCCTCAATAACTTAGTTGACAACACAACTTTACACCGGTCACCTTCTAACGACTTTATGCGTGCTGCATTGTTAAAGAAGAAAAACAAATTCAACTGCACGTTTTCCTGAATTTATTTCTAACATCTATTAAACTGCCGCATTCCCATTCACAACCATGGAATAGATGGATGTGATGCCATCTGCGCGTCTATCAGTCTTTCAGGCGTATTGATTAAAGATTAACGATGAACAAACTGAACTTCATGCTTCACTGTCGCCTTCTCCAATTAGTGTCTGCTCTCTCCCTCTCTAACTCTCTAGCTCCCTGTTAATTCAGTCTGTTGCATTATAAATTCATCAACCATGCATTTCACATCGCATGCCAGATTGTTTTTTGCCTTGCACCCTTAGCATTTGTTAGATCTGTGTGGTTGAAATCAACGAGTGATTTTCTTGACACTAAATATTAATATCAAGATTAATATTGATGAGCGATGAACATATCTAATCACTAGGAGATCATTTAGAGCCACATCATCATAGCACAAGGTTCACAACCTCTGGTGTTGTAGTCCCGATGGCAATTGTTTTAATCGATACATAGTGACAGCCAATGTTCTCCAGCTAATATGCAGATTAGTGAAAACAATTCCAGCGTCATCAGAATTGAAAGACTTTGTAATATGGACAACAGATGCCTCTGAACGTCAATTCTTCACCATGTGAAAACTCCCAGATGGTTCAGTACTGTTTCCATTTTGATTATATGGGAGAATGTATCAAGAGAAAAGCAAAGCAATGGCTTGAAATGTTAATTGACTGGTACATCTGCCGCGGGTTTCAGCTTGAGCTTTGGTAATCAATGGTTGGTCCTACCATCTTTTCTTGAAATAAATATAGATGTATCATTAAATTAAACCAAGTTCATTTTTTTCAAATCAATGGGCAGTTTCCCCTGGCAAATCGACCTTCCTTGTACATTTTTGCGTCTTGGGTAGAATACCCACGCAGACACGGTACAACGTGAAAACTCCACACGGACAGTGGCCCAGTGAGGGGGACCGAACCTGGTATCTCGCGCCAAGCGGCTGCAGTGCTCACCACCGCGCCCACCCGTGCTGCCCATAATGACATCACTTATATTGGAATCTGTACATATGCTCTTGTCACGAACAATTGATATCGCGGTCTTTAATATCACTGCAATTGATTTGAAGACAAAACATCCAATACGATTTAATTGAGGCATCACTGTGTTTTTTGCCTCGAGAATAATCAGATTGAGAAGATAGGTACCATCATTCAGGCAACGAAATAAATCCAAAACAAGCGGAATAGAAATCCGTGTAATTAAACGAAGAATGATAATACAAAATGTTTACATCATGATTTTCATTTCAGATTGCCCCAATCCGCGTCTTCGTGGATGGTTAATCTGTGCAGTCTCAGGATAAAAACACACCAAAAGTGTGTTCAATCTGACACATGCACATTCACAAGTGAAAGCTACAAAGATATAAATTGGAGTTACGTTCGATCTCCAATACAAGACATTTGGCATGTGCCATAATGCACTGCAAGTTACATGACCGACGTATAAAGCTGATAATAGGTGCTTGATTAAAGTAATTTTCAGTAGTTTTCGTCTTCACTCATCTTCTGAGCACTTTTGTTTAGTTATGTATTTTCAAAAACCATCAAAGAATAAAACGAGTATCTGGCTGCATTAATTACGAATGAATAATTAGCAGAGCATTACACAGAAAATATATCCCAACTTTGACGTTAGGTCGGATTGTTGCCGTGTTGAGAATTCATGAGATAGAGCTTAAACAGTCATGCAGCAGCACTGGTCTATGTAATTATCACATTCCGGTAAACTCTCTCTTTCTCGTTGTTCTTTCTCGTTATTTGCTCGATCATGGGTCCCGGATTTGTTCCGTCTCCCAGTAGGAACTCATGGCGACGCCACCGCTCGGAGGTGACGAGAGTTTTTCTTCCCGCCAGTTTTCAATGGATTTCCGCTTTTTAGCCACAACAATCAGCAGCAAACTCGTGGGTTGGGCGCGGTGCCAATGGGGAAAATATAATCCATAAGGAGAGCACCATCGCACAGCCTCGCTCATTTTTAAAATTGTTCCCGTCGACAGTTTTCCTGCCTTACCGTCCTGGCACTTTCGCAGCTCTGTGGGAGTTAAAATACATTTAAATACCAAGTTGAAACGTTACATTAAACCTCCATTTATAATTGTTAATTATATCAATCAGTAGCTCCTTACAGCTATTGATTAGCTGCAACAGGTCAAATGCTGAGAACAAAGCGCAGCAATCGTTAAGATATGTTGAGCATTGCAATGGTTGTCACTATAATTTTCTCCCACTTCAACCCAAGAGATCAGGTGACACCTTCCAAATCGTTCCCGACTGTGCAATTATGAGTGATACTGACGGGAAATATACATGACAAATATTCAGCAACTTAAAATATTGTTTTAATTTGTCATATCATGGTTCTCTGAAGTGCTTCATCATCCGCGCTAGATCCACATCCAATTCATGTGCAGTAAATACTGATGCCTGCGAAGATATAAACTGAGTAATTGATCAAATGTACGAAAGAAATAGAGTTCCATATGCCTCTCAAATAATTCGAAAACATTTGCAATACGTGAAAACTATTGATTATATTTTCAGTCATCTGTTAATAATTTAATTACACTTGGCTCACACTCAAATTCTGCAGTACTTAAATGCTGAATTTTTCAAGGCATAAATAAAGGAAACTCATGTATGGCAGTATTTGTTTTCAAATTAGAATTAACAAAACTTTACAGCAAACAAAATACTGCTGAACACTCAAACCAGGACGTCTAACTGCGCCGACACAGTATGTTCAGTATGGGGACTGATATGATACACCGAACGGCCTGCATGGATCTTTATATGCTTCTGTGGCCTCCTTCGTTGATGGAAGGCTCTCTATCTCCATCCCCTCTCTCTCGCTTTTACTAAACAGGTGAATAAATCCATCACTCAGCCGCACGGAGTTTGACATTGCCATTCCCAGCCAAGACCTGATTGCTCATCCTGGTACTTGTCAGATTTGTTCGAGTTAAATAAATGAGTGAATATTCAGACCCAAAAGAGAAAACAGCCCATAAGCCACGGCTAAAATTTGATCAATATGAAGGCCATCTCATCTGTACTAAATCATTAATCAGCACATCTTACTGACAGGCACTGCACATCTCGCAGTTTAGCGTCTGTAAATGCAGGCGTTCCATCTGGAGACACTGACAGATACAACTCGACGGCAATATGTCAGATTTTGACAAAAATCCCAGCTTCCTTCATTGTTTCACGAAGTACCAAAATATATTTGCATAGATTTATCTCAATGCACCGTTAGCGATATGGAAGCTCGTTCGTTATTTTCAGTAGTTCGTCATTGTCACATTTACTGTATAATTTTAGAAGCAAACAACAGTGTCAGAAATAGCTGAACACTATTCATAGCATGGCGAGTCGGAGTAGAGCTTGGGAATCAGATTGGTTCTTAAACTTACCCCGAGTTCCAGCGGCATATATTTCCGGGAGCAGAGAGAGAGAGAGCAGGGTTTACAGCTTGGGAATCAGTTAGATCCTTAAATTTACCCCAGGTTGCAGCGGGCTTCATTTCCGGGAGAGAGAGAGGGAGCCGGAGTGCAGCTTGGGCATCAGGTAGGTGCTTAAACTTACCCCCAAATTTCCAGCGTCCTCCATTTCCGGGCGCGGGAGAGAGGGAGCCAGAGTGCAGCTTAAAATCAGGCAGGTGCCTTTTAAGTTTCCCCCAGGTACCAGCACCCTTATTTTCCGGGAGCGGAAGAAAGAGCGAGCCGAAGTAAAGCTTGGGAATCAGTTAGGTGCTTTAACGTATCCCAGGATCCAGCGGTCTTCATTTCGGTGAGAGAGAGAGGGAGCCGGAGTGCAGCTTTGGAATCAGGTAGGTTCTTAACATACCCCAAGTTCCAGCGTCCTCCATTTCCGGGAGCGGGAAAGAGAGAAGCCGCCTGAGTGCTGCTTAAAATCAGGTAGGTGCTTAACATAACGACAGGTTCCAGCAGCCTTCACTTCCAGGAGCGGGAGAGAGAGGGATTCGGAGTACAGCTTTGGAATCAGGTAGGTGTTTAAGTGTTTTATTTTAATCTGTACTTAAGTTAGGCCGTTGCTAAACCCGAGACACTACCACTTGTAGTGTTCCCCACCCTTACACCTCCTCTAACCTCAGTGGGTGAGTGAATATCAGGTCAGCTCTTTGTTTATTTTATTTTGTCCGCAAGTTATCTCGAGGGGATGTCAGGGAATGCAGTGCAATGTTCCGTCTGCAGCATTTTTCAGATGAGCGTCGCAGTCAGTGTCCCTGCAGATTTCAGCTGTGGGACGTGCAGCCCTCTCCATATCCTCAGAAACCACGTTAGGGAACTGGGGGATGGATGAACTTTGTTTCATTCGGGAGGCAGAGGTTGCCATAGATATTAGCTTCAGGGATGGAGTTGCTCTGAAGAATGTCGATAGCTGGGTGACGTTCAGAGGGGCAGGCAGGAAGCAGTTAGTACAGCAATGTGGTCGTTCCCCTCATCAAAAAGTATACCGCTTTGGGTACTGTTGAAGTGGACGGCCGACCGGTGGTGAGCCATGGTGACCGGATATTCAGCACTGATTGCATCCCTGTGGCTCAGAAGTGAAGGGAGGAGAGCAGGAGAGCAATAGTTATCGGGGACTCAATAGTTAGAGGGATAGATAGACGGTTGTGTGGCAACAAAGGAGACTCACGGATCGTATGTTGCCTCCCGGGTGCCAGGGGTCCGCGACATCTCGGACCGTGTTTTCAGAATCCTTAAGGGGGAGGGAGAACAGTCACAAGTTGTGGTACACATCGGAAACAACGACACAGGTAAGTGAAGGTACGGGGATTTAAAACAGGAATTTAGGGAAATGGGTGGAAGCTGAGAGCCAGGACAAGGCATGTTGTGATTTCTGGTTTGTTGCCGGTGGCACGTGCTAGCGAGTTGAGGAATAGGGAGAGAGTGCAGACAAACATCTGGCTGTGGGGATGGTGTAGAAGGAAGGGTTTAAGTACCTTCATAATTGCAGTACATTCTGGGGAATGTGGGAGCTGTACAGACAGGATGGTTTTCACCTGATCCAGTGGGGCACCAATATCCTGGGAGGGAAATTTGTTGTGGCTCTTTGATGCGGGGGGGGGGGGGGGGGGGGTTGAACTAATTTGTCTGGGTCATGTGAAAACGAGCAGTAGAGCAGAAGCCAATGATGAGAGTTATGCGGTATTGATGAGGGTAGCAAGGTCGCAGGAGCCTACCAGCAGACAGGAGGGTGGGTTGAAGTGTGTCGACTTCAATGCAAGGAGCACCCGGAATAACGTCAGTGAATGTGGAGCGTGAATTGGTACTTGGGACGATGATGTTGTGGCCATTTCGGAGACAGGGTTAGAACAGGGACAGGAATGGTTGTTGGAAGTTCCGGGGTATATATGTTTTAGTAAGAGTAGGGAAGGTGTTAAAGAGATGGTGGATTAGCATTCATTATTCAAGGATAGTTTAACAGCTGTAGAAAGGCAGTTCGAAGAAGATCTGACTACTGATGTAATATCGGCTGAAGGAAGAAATAGGAATGGAGCGGTCACGTTGTTACGAGTTCTCTATAGAACCCCAAATAGTAATAGAGATGTGGAGGAGGGAATTGCAGAACAGATTATGGATAGGAGTGGAGGTCTCAGGATAGTTGCCATGGGTGAATTGAACTTTCCTAACATTGACTGGAACCTCAAAAGGACAAACAGTCGGATGGGGCAGGTTTTGTACAGTGTGTGCAGAAGGGTTTCCAGACACATAATGTGCATAGGCCGACAAGTAGTGGGGCCACATTGGATTTGTTAGTCGGTATTGAACCCGACAAATTGTTAGATTTGTTTGTGGGAAAGCACTTTGGAGAGAGTAATCACAATTTGCTGCCTTTCAATAATGTAATGGAGAGGGATAGGGCCAGGATGGGATATAAACCAGTACTCTTTGGCAGGCAAGGTTTATAATTCGAGGAGGGGAAATTATGATGAGATTAGGCAAGAATTAGGGACCATAAAATGGGAAGAGAAACTGTAGGGGAAAGGCACATATGAAAATTGGAGATTGTTCAAGGGACAAATACTAGGTGTCCTTGATAGGCCTGTCCCTGCCAGGCAGGGAGGAAATGACCGTGTGAGGGAACCATCTTTCACAAAAGAGGTTGACGGTCTTGTCATGAGGAAAAAGGAAGCGTATGCAACGATGAGAAAACAACGCTCAGATGGGTCGTTTGAGGGTTACAAGGTCGCAAGGAATAAGGTTAAAAAAAAGGAATCAAAGAGCTTGGCGTGGGCATGAGATGTCCTTGGCGGTTTGGATCAAGAAAAACCACAAGGCTGTTAACTCTTCTGTGAGAAATAAAATGATAACCAGGGAGACGTTCGGGCCTGACAATGAGAGTAGTGGGAACTTGTGCATGAAGTCAGAAGAGTAAGGAGAGGCGTTGAATTAATACTTTTCTTCAGTGTTCCCAAGGAGAGAGGTCATGTTTTTGATGATGAGAGTGTGATACAGGCGGGTAGGCTGGAGCAGGTGGATGTTCTGAGGGAGGATCGATTAGCACTTTTGAAAAACCTTAGGGTCAACACGTCCCTTTGGCCGGATGGGATATAAACCAGTACTCTTTGGCAGGCAAGGGATGAGATTACAGAGCCGTTGGCTTTGAACTTTGGGTCCCCACTGTCCACCGGGATAGTGCCAATGGACTGGAGAGTGGCGAATGTTGTTCCTCTGTTCAAGGAAGGGAATACGAATGACCGTGGTAATTATCGGCTGGTTAGTCATACTTCGGTGGTCGGTAACATAAAGGGAACGGTCCTGAAGGATAGGATTTATGACCTTTTAGAAAGATGCAGCTCAATCCGGAAGAGTAAACACTGAGTCTTGAAGAGCAAACCTTGCCTCACAAAGTTCATTGAATTATTTGAGGAGGTAACTAAGTGTGTAGACGAAGGTAAAGCAGTTCATGTCGTATTTATGGATTTTCGGAAGGCTTTCGATCAGGTTCCCCATGGTCGCCTCACGAAAAAATAATGAGGTGTTGGATAGAGGGAAATTTGACCAATTGGATAGGTAACTGGTTGTCACAAAGAAGACAGTGTGGTGGTGGGTGGAAAATAGTCAGACTGGAGACCAGTTACCAGCGGTGCACCATAGTGATCAGTGCTGGGTCCTCTGCTATTTGTGGTTTTTATCAATTAATTGGAGGAGGGGGCTGAAGTGTGGATCCGTAAATTTGCGGATGAAACCAAGATTAGTGGAGTAGTGGATGAGGTGGAGGGCTAGTTTCGGCTGCAAAGAGACATTGATAGGATGCAGAGCTGGGCCGGAAAAAGGCAGATGGAGTTTAACCCTGATAACTGCGAGGTGATTCATCATGGTGGGAAAAATTTGAATGCGTATTACAGGGTCAAATGCAGGGTTATGAGGAATGTGGAGGAACAGAGAGATCCTGGGATTAATGTCAGAAGATTGCCACTCAAGTGGATAAAGCCGTGAAGAAGGTCTACAGTCCGGTTGCGCTTATTAACTGGGGGCTTGAGTTTAAGAGCCGTGGGGTTATGCTGCAACTGTCCATGACCCTGGTGAGACCACACTTGGAATATTGTATGCAGTTCTGGTAACCTCACTATGGGAAATATGTGGAAGCATTGGAAAGGGTGCAAAGGAGATTCAACAGGATGCTGCCTGCTTTGAAGTGTTGGTCTGTTGAGGAAGGATTGGGTGAGTTTGGGCTTTTCTCTTTGGAGTGGAGGAGGATAAGAGGCGACTTGATAGAGGTTGGAAAGATGATGAGGGGATAGATAGAGTGGACGTTCCGAGACTATTTCCTCGGGTGGATGTAGTTGCTACAAGGGGGCATAACTATAAGGTTCAGGGTGGGAGATATAGGAGGTATGTCCGAGGTAGGCCCTTTACGCAGAGAGTGGTTAGGGTGTGGAACAGACTGCCTGCTGTGATCGTGGAATCGGAGACTTTAGGAACTTTCAAGCGGTGATAGGATAGGCATATGGAGCACACCGCAATGACGAGGAGTGGGATAGCTTGATGTTGGTTTCGGACAAAGCTCGGGTCAACATAGAGGGCGAACGACCTGCTCTGTGCTGTACTGTTCAATGTTCTATGAGTTTGAATAATTTGCTATTGCATATTTTCAACCAGAAATGGTACCTCAACCGGCTTCTTCAGGTACATCATGTGTACAGTAATAAATCTGTGCATCGTGGATGAAATATTTTCTGAATTAAATTGATACATGGCCCCAGCTTGCTCTGAGTGGCCATTAGCAACGAATGTCCACTCGCCATCCAGTTACATGTGCATATCTTCTCCATGGGCTCGCGCGGAAACATTGAGCCTGGCAGGAACTTAAACAACGAAAAGCATTCGTGCCTCCAGTGGTGAAATGTAAACGGCGTGGCACGTTGGAGGACACAATATTTTCTCTGGAAAAAACTGCCACAAATCTGGTGGTCATCATGTTCCGTTGAAAACAACAGACCAAGGAAAGAAAAGGTTCCATGTAAAGAGAATGGTATGCGTGGGGGGAGGTTCGGTTTTCGGCAGAGATTAGGAATCGAGAAAAGGCCGAGTGGAGAAGGGACTTTCGGTTTGGAGGGAGGATATTCTCGTTAGTTTTACAGAATTAGTGGTTGGGGTTCAGCCTTCAGTTAGTTCAGTCATTCGTGTTCGATGGGAATCAAAAATAAGGGGATTGCGATTTGCGCATGGTATGGGGCAGAGGGGATGCCTATTCGTGTCTGATGCCTGTGGCGTTTCAGGTCACACGCCAATATGTATAATCAAGTTATTTTTGGAGGATGTTGTACAGCTACAGAAGTGGACAGCAAAAATCACAGTGCCACTGTCTCGAAAGCTGATTTGTAAATGGCAAGTTTGATTATGGGCAGCACGGTAGCATGGTGGTTAGCAGAAATGCTTCACAGCTCCAGGGTCCCAGATTCGATTCCCGGCTGGGTCACTGTCTGTGCGGAGTCTGCACGTCCTCCCCGTGTGTGCGTGGGTTTCCTCCGGGTGCTCCAGTTTCCTCCCACAGTCCAAAGATGTGCAGGTTAGGTGGATTGGCCTTGCTAAATTGCCCGTAGTGTCCTAAAAAGTAAGGTTAAGGGGGGGGCGTGGGTTTGTTGTGTTACCGGTATAGGGTGCATACGTGGCTTTGAGTAGGGTGATCATGGCTCGGCACAACATCGAGGGCCGAAGGGCCTGTTCTGTGCTGTACTGTTCTATGTTCTATGTTCTATGATTGCCCCGTTCTCGTGCATGGTATATTAGCCCCACCAAGGCAGCTAATATAAACTGTTCTCGCTTGATTATGAAGGTGCTGGCAATCATATCATCGTTCCCTTATCATTCTGCATGCTATGCATTTGGGTCTCTTTACCCTTCAAATCAATTACCTCCAAAAATTAACACGTAATTTACAGGAAGTTCTGGTTGACTCCGCTTTACCACAGAAATCGTGTCAGTTCCTTTCTGGTGGAGGATTTCGATGAGATCCAAGAGATATATTTTTGCATGTCGTGATGCCATCTGATTATATCCGACTGTGTGCATGAGATAAGCGGCGGATTCTCCATTTATGACATTAAGTGCTGACACCGGAGCATGATTCGTGGAATTCTGAGATGGCAAAAATTGCACCACTCGTGACAAATTCACCGACCTTTAGGGGCTAGTACCAGGTCAACCTGAACTCGAATGTGAAACGGTGCCGATTCGTCGGGTTCGACATTGACACAAGGAGGCTGACAAGGTGCAGCCTCAAATAGACACTTCACTGCCTACACACATCACCCCAGCAAACAAGAGGGCAGAAAGACAAAGGCACTAAGATTTGCAGATGCTGAATTGGAGACCCTACAGAACGCCATGAAGGAGTGTTAGACGGCGGCCCTACACCACGGGGTGAGAAGGCAGCTGTCAGCTGCCACCGTTCATCGGGCCTGGGCGCAGATAGCAGAGATGCTAGCGCTGTGGTCAACACCGCAAGGATGGGCCAGCAGTGCCGAAAGAAACTGTGCAACCCCCTCGGAGCTGCCACGTTGAGTAGACATCACTGTGCCCGTAGCAGTAAACCCCGGCCCAGACCCTGTAACCGTACACCCCGCCAAACTGGAGGCCTGCGTAATCCCCAACATGCACCAGATGCCGGCATCAATTTCTGCCTCTCTGAAGCTAGCAACTACCAACCTCCGCCCCCCCCCCTCGCGGCCGGCATGCGTCGGACTATCCAACAATGTGCGTTTTCTGTTCCAATACCCTTCTTCCCCACCTCACTACCCCGGCTGGGAGAAGGCCACGCACAAAATTTCAAGTGGGAAAAACTGGAAGGGGAGCGCTGGACCTGAGGAGTGGATTTGTTTATAATGACGTGTACCGAGGTACACTGAAAAGTATTTTTCTGCGAACCGCTCAGCAGATCATTAAGTACATGAAAATAAAATAAAAGGAAATACACAATCGGGTAACACAAGGTACACAAGGTAGCCACATATACACCGGCATCGGGTGAAGCGGACAGGGGTGGAGTGTTAATTAGGTCAGTCCATAAGAGGGACGTTTTGGTGTCTGGAAACTGCGGGGAAGAAGCTGGTTTGAGTCTGCTCGAGCGTATTCTCAGACGTTTGTATCTCCTCCCGATGGAATAAATTGGAAGAGTGGGTAAAACGGATGGGAGGAATCTTTGATTATGCTGCCCGCTTTACCCAGGCAGCAGAAGGTGTAGATGCAGTTAATGGTTGGAAAGAGGGCCCTGTGATGGACTGGGCTGTGCTTACGACTCTCTGAAGTTTCTTGCGGTCTTGGGCCGAGCAGTTGCCATACCAGGATGCGATGAAGCCAAGAAGGATGCTTTCTATGGTGCATCTCTAAAAGGTGGTAACAGTTAATGTGGACACACTGGATTCCCTTCGTATCCCAAGGAAGTAATGGTGCTGTTATGCTTTCTTGATGGCTGCGCCGAAGTGGGTGGTCCAGGGGACTGTTTTTGTGATGTGCACCGCGAAGAATTATAAGCTTTTAACCATCTCCACCTCGGCCCCGTTGATTCCGCACCACTCCAGCGATTCTCTATCTCCCTACTGTTTTCTGACACATCATTATTCGAGATCCGGCCCACTATCGTTATATTGTCAGCAAACCAGGAGTGTGAACCAGATGTTGTCACGCAGTTTTGTGTGTACAGAGAGTACAGTACGCAGCGCCGTGGGCCCCGGTATTGAGGACTATCGCGGAGGAGGTGTTATTCTTTATTCTTACTAATTGTGGAATATGGCTCAGAACGCCCGGGATCCAGTTGCAGAGTTAAGAGCCAAGTCCTAGGTTTTGGAGGTTTGATATGAGATTGGCTGGGATAATGGTGCTGAAGGTGGAGCTGCAGTCAGTCAATTGGAGTCTGATGCCGTGGTCCTTGTTGTCGACATGCTCTGGAGCTAAGTGACTGAGCAGGAAGATGAAATCTGCCGTGGATCGCCGCTCACCGCAGGAGAACAGAGTACAGCAAACATGGCCGGACGGCTCAAAGATTAGGCAGTTCCCGAGATGGATATGAACATTAGGCGAGAAAGTGAGAAACGGCTAAGATGTGCGTATCAATGACTCGCGTTCCACACATCCATAAAACTACCCCACCCCACAAACACACGATCAACGGACCAACACTACCCAGCCAACACCCCCACACCGCTGCTACAGACTCCCATCCCAGACAACATTCCTACACCACCACCATTCTTACCACTCAACCATCACCCACTACTTCTCCCCCCCCCCCACCCCACTCCGCCCAACACACACATGCACATCGCCATAATGAACCCCGGATCATGTGCACTCATGCATCTTGTTGTGCGTCTTGCACGAGCTGCTGTTATTGAACTGGGCTATTCTGGTCACCCCATCATACAACCACATACACAAACGTTGATGTCGAGCAACGATAAGATGTGGCCGACATGGGCGGGAGCCAAAGACCGCATCCCGTGACACCGCGGAACTTGAGTCATGGGAAGACATTGACTTCCTATCACAGCTGTGTTCAACAAACTTCACCATCCCAGAGACACTCGTCCCGATTGCGCACTTTCCTGAAGAGCCCCCAATTGCACTATCTGTTCCGCCCCACCCACATCAAGTGGTACATCATTTGGTGCTGAGTGCCTCGATGGGGTGGAGCTACAGACCGCATGGTAAAGCTGCCATGCAGACGGGATTCGGGCTTCTCGTGCGCAGGTTCCCATCGCTTGTAGAGGAGCAATCACAATGTCAATGACGACATGAGGGGATGTTGGCATGGAACCGGCACTGACACGTGCAGTTGAAGGATTACAGCCACGTGCAGGAGCATAAGGTGGAGACGACAATGCCTTGGAGGAGGATGTTGTGCCTCTGTGTCACCATGTTCAAGGCCCGTGTTGATCTGTGCAGGCATCCGTCGAGGTCCAGGGCGGAGGTGTCCTATCAAAGGCAATCTTGTACTAGAGCCACCTGATCCTTTAGCGCTGCTACAGAGCGTGGCCCAGTCACAATGAGCAGTTCGGGGTTCATCGTGCACTTCTGGTGAAGGGGATGTGATGGATCCCGGGTCCGTGACTCCCGCAGGGACGGTGCCATTACGCCGCAGAACCTCGGACTCCAACGCTCCTTTCCCTGGCGCACCACATGGGCAGTGGGCAGAACTGGAAGGCACCACGCCAACTGGGAATCATGAGCAGCAGCCTGGCCCATCCAGTTCAGGGAACCCAAGAAGACGACTGTCAAAGGGTACCCAGGTCACAGGGCGGGAATCACAGCAGGCCATCTTCATTCTTGATTTACCAACTGCAGATCCACAAAGGCTGAGAGTTTGAGCCCGTAGGGCCAGAAGAGTAAACATCAGTCACGTGGGCATGAGTGCAGGGCACAGTATTGCTTTAGAGGCTAGGGCATAATGCTGTTGATAGTTGTTCACGTTACAAGCATGGGCACAACGTTACACATTGGCTGAGTGCTCTGCCAGAAGGCTGTGATGGGTGGACTGGCCTGGGCTGGCAAAAGAGGGGGAAACGGGGGTGGGTGGGTGTTTTATGCGAACGGTGATTGTGGGCTCTGCCCAAGGACCACAGCTCAGCCAACGCTCACCAGTCCATTGCCCATAGCCCCAGAATCGTAGCTCTGCCTCGAGGCATCCAATGGAGCATTGTGATCGAAGGGTAAGCTTGCATGCAGGGATCACCTAGGTGGATGGTGAAAGTCAGATATTACCGAATTATACGAAACATCATATACCATGCCAGAACATCTTGTACTCATGCTGTATCCTGACGGGCAGATCTGCTGCGACAGCCAAACGAGGTGCCAACCCTATCGAAAGGCAGGACGAAATCTCAAATTGGGATACGAGGGGAGGTTTGTTTGCACAGGGATTATGTTCAAAAGAGGGTGAATCTGGTAAGGGGCTGCGTTAATGTGATGGGGTGTCCCACTAGTCCGTGAACCTGGAGACGATAAGAGTGTTTTGTCTGCAGTGGCCCTGACGCTCACTTTGCGCGGCCTACTTCTCTTACTCGGGGTCTATTTCTTACACGGCTTCGCCCTCCCCCATATCCTCCTTGGCTGATGGCTGATTTTTACCCTCCTCCTCCAACACGTCGCCCCACTGCGGCACGATGTTATGTGAGGAGCAGCAGGCCACCATTATTAGTTAGTTCCTCCTCGCAGAATGCTTGACAACTCCCACAGAACGATCGAGGGACCTGAACGGCATATTCAGGATTCCACAGCACCTCCCGATCAAGACCCACAGCCCGGCAAGACTATCGTGTTATCAGGTCCCCGCGTCGATCCGTGGCCTCCGATTGGCGTCATCAGTCACGCCGGCAGCGGATAACCTATTCGCCCGGAATCCCACTCATCAGCAGGTGCATGCTCCTTCAAGAGGCCGAAAACCGTGTCAGGATGAAGCCGTCGGGTACATTTCCCAGGTATAGCACACAGACGTCCGTTTCGTATTCACACACCATTTTGCCGTTCATCAAGTTGAAATTCTTTCGTATTTGAAAATCAGCCTGTTAGCCCACATGCTAAGAGGTGACATGCATCCAGCCGATCACTCCTGGACTCTGGCCATCTAGGCCATGACGGCCGCTCCCGCTGCCCGTGCAGGTCGGCTATCTCTGCATTGAAATTGATGGATTGTGCCGCCCACGAATAGTGGCCCCTGAAATATTACCATGCCTGTGTACCGACGACTGGGAAATTATGGACTGGTCCCCTCTCCGCACCTGGAAATGCCCCTTGGCTTATAGGTTCTGGAAAACAGTCACGTAGATTGCCACCGGGTGCAGTCATCCTCCCGCACTCCACCACGATATCAGGTGCGCCTTGTTCTGAACGATATGTGGACTGCCTTCTTACTCAGCCGGTATGCTCGATCTGGCAAGTACTTGAATGACAGATGCTGCTGCTACATTGGGTTCCTCATGTGGTGCCAGCTTCCTATCTCCGCCTTGTCCAGTTGGGCGACCGCCTCACGTTCGATTGGGAATGTTCCAGCTGCAGCATTGTCCTCCTCCTGGAGCAGCACCGTCTCGTGAAGGGGCAGTGCTTCCCCCAGGGCCGTGACAACTCGGAAAAAGTTCCAGATTGCTTGTTGAATTTCAAAATCGATTCTCATCAGCGAGTGAAAGATCGACAAGTTGGCATGGCGCAGAACCCTGTGCCCAACCAGGTCTAAGAGGTGACATGGTGGTCACGGTTGTCAGTCTGAACGCTCTCCCCGTACGTCCTCCTACCGATATTTCTGCACCTCTTGCCGCGTCATGGCCTGACACCGTGATGGCATCCAGCCAAGGCATCCGTCGCTCTTCCACTGGTCCCACTGGATGGTGCTACACATTTCAGTGGAGTGTTCCAGGGCTCTCCTCTGAAGCCCCAACGTCGGCAGTGCTGCTTCCTGTCCCTGATCAGCGATCCTGCATATTTTCCCATATGCAAAAGCACAAGTAAACCTCACCATCAGGAATTCCACGGGTAAAGGTGGAAGATCGTTGGGGGGCCGCTAATTATATGCCAACGCATATGCTTTTTAACGGATTGACGCCGCTGTCGAGGAATACGAGAATTGGGATTTTACGTAATGCTGATGCCGGCCACGATGTTGGATTCAAAACCTACTCTCCGCCGAATTGTGCATTGCGATTCCAGAATCCGCTGACAGCGAGTGTCGTCCATGCTATCCAGTTCATAGCAAGCTACATTCTCGCTATTTTCACCACGAAATTTTCTTCTATTAATTAGTTGGACAGAGCCTTAAGGTGTGCAGATTATCTTCTTACTTCTCGCTGCACAATTGTGAGTCGTCGAAGTATATGGTTCACTGACTCACTTATCTCATGATGCTGTTTGTGTGTCTCTCATAAGTTGCTGGAGCGATTATCATCCCGATTTGCAGAATGCTGAATTTAACCAATCGTTGTGAAGTCAAGTAAATGAAAATCGCCTTTTCCTGCTCAGTCGGAGGAGTCTTTTACAAGAGTCGTGGTGTTGCAAGTAGTGTTCTGTAAATCCATAGTTCGAATCATGCCACTGCAGACGGTGACTTTGATTTAAATAAAATAAAAACTGCAATTAAATCTCATAGTGAGCATTACACCTTGATCGATTGTGGTTAAAAAAAGAGATTTGTTTCACTCATAAAGGATTAAATCTGCATTCCTAACCTGGTCTAGCCTACATGTGAGTCAAGACCCACAGCAATGTGGGAGACTCTTAAATGCCCCCGCAAGCGCAATTTGAGATAGGCAGTAAATATTGGCACAACGTACAACACCTACGACTCACGAACGAACAAAAAGAATTCGGCCTTCCGCTGATGTATTATGCTGATAAATTTCGACCATAATACGCTTTTCATCCAGCTTTCCAAATGTTGAAAAGGAATCAAATTCATGATGGTAACGGCAATTATGTGCCTGTGGCAAATACACAGTCGCTTGGTTCCATGAGCTGTGGGGAACATGACGTTGCGAGAGCTCCAATCGCTATTACTTAATTCATGAATGTCTTTCGTGAGAAGATATGCAGTTTCCTTCTATTCTTGAGATTTCTTCGCTGCATTCAACCGACGTGAATGTAGTTTGGTGGGCTCGGTTATCAACAGCATACATCGCCAGTCACGGTCCACATGGTTGATTTCTGCATTAGTTCTGTGTTATGGGAGCGGCGTTTACAGAACCCCAAAATGTCTCATGGAGTTCAACCAACCTCTCCCTTTCACGTGTTGTTGATTTTGAAGCACAGGGCGTGTTCTCCAGGTGTGGTATTACAATTATGGCACATGGGTTTTTAAACACAAAACAATGTTTCTTCCATGAATTCAACTTAACCTTTTTAAATAAACATTGGATCCCTTAACACCCCAACACTAAATAATCTCTAAAAATGTTAATTCAACCTCCAAAGGACTTAACACATTGAAAGTAAAACACATAATTTTAAGGACATTACTATTATGAGTTTAAATCACCCAAATGATTCAAAGATACTCTTTTCTGGCAGAGATCACAGCAGATCCAGCTTACTGCAAACACAGACACACCCAAGTTATTTTTCTCAAAACTGGCTTTTCCTTTCAAAAAGCTCAGAGCAAGCCAGTCAGACACTTTTCAGCTGCTCTCTCAAACTGAAACCTGAACACTGCAAAATGGCTGAGCTAAAAAAAGCCTAGCTACACCCACAATATGTCATTACTTCAGTAATATGAACTGCTCGATTTCCTAAATGCACATTGCTTAAACATCCATTTCTTAAAGGTACTCTCACAAAATATCTTTACTGTGAGATGTCTTAAGCACTGTTTTGAATTTTCGAATACTGCGTCATTGCAAGTGGATCGTTGCAAATTTTTGAGAAGAAATTGGAAACCTTTTTCTCTCTTGTTTTATTACTCACAAGGCCTACTATTTATACTCATCTTATCTAACACAAGACTTCCATATTTTATATTAACACTTTATATAATTTAGTCTTTAAATTATTTAATTTTGAGGTACTCCACTGCAATTGAATCACGCTGTGATAACTGAAATCCTTCGTATCGTTTTCTGTTGATGTACCTTCATCATTTCGTTACTGAAGATATTAACAGGTAAACTGAACAAACGGGCCTCACTCTGGGGCTGCATATCCATGTCTTTTGTCTTAGCTTTCAAGCCGCACTTCGACTAACCACAGGATCCTCAAATACTCCAGCGTTGTATGTTTGGAAAACGCATTTTTATCGGCACTATGCATCAAACCAACGAAAAGGCTTCAATATTATTTTTAAGAATTGTTTCACTGCCAGCAATAGGCAATGTTTCCATCAGGCCTACGATCAGTTCATCCGTTCACCTACCACCAGTTCACTGTATAAACATAAATGTGTTCAAGACACCCCTTTCCTAACTCTCCAGCACAGACTAGGCAAGCTCTGCGCTCCTTTTCGTCGCTAATGACTTCCCGTGACCTGCGTGTCCCAATCCTACTTGTTTTGCTTGGACTCTAGTTGTAATGCTCTGTTTTCCGAGTTTGTGATCCAAAACCTCAACCTGCCTCCTGTAAAAATATTAGCTCTTGCTTAGCGTGTCACTGTTAGCACAATGGAAACACTCATCTTGTTGTCACTTCGTCCGACCTTCCATTAGACTCTGTTTCGTTGTCAGATCAAGCTTGTTACGTATTGTCCACCGGTTCGTGTCTTGCTGCCTATCCAATCTTCACCTTTCCGATTTCTCACTTTCTCGTACTTACGTGTGGATCCAAAGGAAGTCGGTTGTCCATGAATTAGCTCATAATCGCCTATCTGCTTCAGGGCTTGTCGGATTGTCTCATAACTTGTCCCTCAACATAGGCTGTAATCCTTGTCGGCAAAGAGTCTAAAAATGTCTCGATGAGAATTTGATCTCTCAGTGAATCATAGGATTCTTGTTTTTTCACTGCTCGAACCTACCTTTCAAATTCACTTTGTTTCAAGTGTGCTGACAATTAAATCAGTTGTTCTATTTTATTCTGCATAATGTTCATTTATCTGTCAGACAGCCGTACTTTCTTTCACTCTACAAAGCAGCATGAATAAACTCAACGATGTTCCAATCTTCCACGCAAGCTGTTCCACCAAGGGGTCATTCCCAATTCATTCTATCTAGATGCCTTCTTTTCTCGTTACTCGAAAAGCTTCGTCTCAACGTGAACTTTCACTGCTTCAGACTTCTCTCTCGGCAGATGTATGTGTGTTGCATCGTATCATAACCGAAAGTAGGATTCTCTATTCCGTCTGGCAGTGCACCTCCGCCCACGTTGGCCGGCAGCGTGGGGTGGTATCAATGTGAAATCTCATTCACAAGCCGTGGGACAAAAGTTCCCACTGTCAGGGAACGTAGGACTCCGAGAAACATGCGGCTGGGGGAACCGGAGAATCCACCCCACGATTCCGCTGAATTGCCCCACAGCTTTCTAACAAGCAATGAGTAATTCTGGACACTTTGCATGATTTCCTGACATGCCTTCGGCACAAAAGTATCAACAACTATGTTTTACATTCAGATAAAAACATTTTTCCTTGATATGCTTCCAAATATATTGAATGACCACCAGATACGAAATTTACTCGATTTAAAATTTACATATTCATAGTATTGTTAATGTGTAGACGGACGCCGGACTGTCATTTGACTATTTTCCGACAGTGGAAAATATCACTCCAACCACGTCTGCTGTATCGCCCGATTCCGAGTCATCTCTTATCCGAACCTTCGCATCATTTGAACAATTTAGAATGTCCAATCCACATGAAGCTTCACGCCTTTGGATAGTTGCAGGAAACACGAGGAGAATGTGCTACCTTCCAAACAGGCAGTCAGCCAAGCCCGGAATTGATCCCAGGTTCCTGTCGCTATGAGGCAACACTGCAAGCGGCTATGTCACCCGAACAGTCGAATGTCACTCATCAACACGGAACAAATCATTAACACAGCATATAGGCTAATTAATCATCTGCCAATTCCGCCAACTCCAGCGTGATGCCACCAGCAAAGACATCTTCCCTTCACTCCCTCTGTCAGCATTCACAGAGACCCTTGGCCTACAATATAGTCTATTCCACTCCTCCACCATGCCCAGTACCTCTCTCATCACCCATGGCGCCTTCCCATGCAATTCTAGAAGGTGCAACACCTGCCCCTTTACCTCTTCAATGCTTAACATCCCATGCCCAAACCACTCATTCCAGGTGACCAGCGTTTAACTTGAGTCTGTTCCAATTTGGTCCACTCCATTTGTTACTCCCAATGTGATCTCCTCAATATCGGAGAGATCAAACGCAGTTTGTGATCGCTTTGCTGAGCATCTGCGGCCTGTGCGCTTTCATGACACTGACCTTCCTGTTCCTTGCCTTTTTAACAAAAGACCCTGCACCCATACCCACATGTCTGTTCTGGGCATACGGCAATGTTCCAGTGAAGCTCAATGTAAACTGGAGGAACAACATCTCATCCTTCGGTTAGGCACGCTACAGCCTTCCAGTCTCAACTTCGAATTCAACAACTTCAGATGATCAGCTCTACTCGACCTGACCCATTTGTTTTCATCCCATTTGATTTTAACTGTCTTTTACCATTTCTATCTTTCTTAATAATAATTTAATTCCACCCAATCTTATCCACCTTTCCTTAACATATCTCATCTTTGCTTGCCCCTTCCCGTACACCCACATCTACAGTTCGTCATCTGATGTCAATTTTCCTGCTGTTTGACCTTTCACATCTTTTGTTCTCTCTGGGGACGGTAATTAGGCCTCTTTCCCCTTGGGTTCAAAGGCCATTAGCATCTGGTTTCGCTAGATTTAGGAAGCTATGACTCATCTATCATTCTCACTTATCAGATAAATATTTCCCAGTGTCTCTGACTGTTCGCTTTGACAAACATACATGGGATTCGACATGTTAGATCTTTTCTCTCCCTACAGATGCTGCCGGACCTCCTTAGATTTTCCAGTATCATATTTTTCATTACAGGCTAACGCATAGATTGATGCACCATCTGATGGCTCCGTCTCAATACGGTTATGTTAATTGTTCGGTTCAAAAAAGTTGGGAAATATAGAATTTTGCATATTTCTGCGCTTTCCGCCACTGATGTGAATTTCGCTAGTTCTCATCCTCTGTATTTTACTATTTAACTCCCTCATTATATCTCCGAATAAAACCATCAATGCGTATTCAGCAGGGTAACCCACGCGTGGGATTACACAATGAATAAATGACAGGACGCTAAGGGTGGCACGAGAGCACAATGGTTGGCACTGTTGCTTCACAGCGTCAGGGTCCCTGTTCGATTCCCTGATTGTGTCACTGTCTGTGCAGAGGTTGCAGGATGTGCCCATGTCCGTGTGGCTTTCCTCCGGGTGCGACGATTTCCTCCCACTCTTCACTCTGTGATAGTGATCACAACTCGGTTATGGTTACTTTAGCAATGGGCAGGGATAGGTATATACCGCAAGGCAAGAATTATAGCTGGGGGAAAGGCAATTATGATGCTATTCGGCAAGATTTAGGATGTATAGGATGGGGAAGGAAACTGCAGGGGATGGGTACAATCGAAATGTGGAGCTTTTTCAAGGAACAGCTACTGCATGTCCTTGATAAGTATGTACCTGTCAGGCAGGGAGGAAGTTGTCGAGCAAGGGAACCGTGGTTTACTAAGGAAGTTGAAGCACTTGTCAAGAGGAAGAAGAAGGCTTATGTTAGGATGAGACATGAAGGCTCAGTTAGGGCACTTGAGAGTTACAAGTTAGCCAGGAAGGACCTAAAGGGAGAGTTAAGAAGAGCGAGGAGAGGACACGAAAAGACGTTGGCGGATAGGATCAAGGAAAACCCTAAGGCTTTCTATAGGTATATCAGGAACAAAAGAATGACTAGAGTAAGATTAGGGCCAATCAAGGATAGTAGTGGAAAGTTCTGTGTGGAATCAGAGGAGATAGGGGAAGCGTTAAATGGATATTTTTCGTCAGTGTTTACACTGGAGAAAGACAATGTTGTCGAGGAGAACACTCAGGTTCAGTCTACCAGGCTAGATGGAATTGAGGTTCAAAAGGAGGAGGTGTTAGCAATTTTGGAAAATGTCAAAATAGATAAGTCCCCTGGGCCAGATGGGATTTATCCTAGGATTCTCTGGGAAGCCAGGGAGGAGATTGCAGAGCCTTTGTCCTTGATCTTTATGTCGTCTTTGTCGACAGGAATAGTGCCGGAAGACTGGAGGATAGCAAATGTTGTCCCCTTGTTCAAGACGGGGAGTAGAGACAACCCTGGTAATTATAGACCTGTGAGCCTTACTTCGGTTGTGGGTAAAATGTTGGAAAAGGTTATAAGAGATAGGGTTTATAATCATCTTGAAAAGAACAAGTTGATTAGCGATAGTCAACACGGTTTTGTGAAGGGTAGGTCATGCCTCACAAACATTATTGAGTTTTTTGTGAAGGTGACCAAACAGGTGGATCAGGGTAAAGCTGTTGATGTGGTGCATACGGATTTCATTAAGGCGTTTGATAAGGTTCCCCACGGTAGGCTATTGCAGAAAATAAGGAAGTATGGAATTGAAGGTGATTTAGCGGTTTGGATCAGTAATTGGCTAGCTGAAAGAAGACAGATGGTGGTGGTTGATGGAAAAAGTTCATCCTGGAGTTCAGTTACTAGTGGTGTACCGCAAGGATCTGTTTTGGGGCCACTGCTGTTTGTCATTTTTATAAATGACCTGGAAGAGGGTGTAGAAGGATGGGTTAGTAAATTTGCAGATGACACCAAGGTCGGTGGAGTTGTGGATTGTGCTGAAGGATGTTATAGGATACAGAGGGACATAGATAAACTGCAGAGCTGGGCTGAGAGGTGGCAGATGGAGTTTAATGCGGAAAAGTGTGAGGTGGTTCACTTTGGAAGGAGTAACAGGAATGCAGAGTACTGGGCTAATGGCAAGATTCTTGGTAGTGTAGATGAACAGAGAGATCTCGGCATCCAGGCACATAAATCCCAGAAAGTTACCACCCAGTTTAATAGGGCTGTTAAGAAGGCATATGGTGTGCTAGCTTTTATAAGTAGGGGGATTGAGTTTCGGAACCACGGGGTCATGCTGCAGCTGTACATAACTCTGGTGCGGCCGCACCTGGAGTTCTGCGTGCAGTTCTGGTCACCACATTATAGGAAGGATGTGGAAGCTTTGGAAAGGATTCAGAGGAGATTTACTAGGATGTTGCCTAGTATGGAGGGAAGCTCTTACGAGGAAATGCTCAGGGAATTGAGGTTGTTTTCGTTAGTGAGGAGAAGGCTGAGAGGTGACTTAATAGAGGCATATAAGATAGTCAGAGGGTTAGATAGGGTGGACAGTGAGAGTCTTTTTCCTCGGATGGTGATGACCAACACGAGGGGACATAGCTTTAAATTGAGGGGTGATAGATATAGGACAGATATCAGAGGCAGTTTCTTTACTCAGAGAGTAGTAGGGGTGTGGAACGCCCTGCCTGCAACAGTAGTAGACTCGCCAACTTTAAGGGCATTTAAGTGATCACTGGATAGACATATGGATGAAAATGGAATAGTGTAGGTCAGATAGGCTTCAGATGGTTTCACAGGTCGGCGCAACATCGAGGGCCGAAGGGCCCGTACTGCGCTGTAGTGTTCTATGTTCTATGTTCACGAAATAGGTGCCATAATGTAATTTTGGCATTCTGAATTTCCGTCAGTGTTACCGAACAGGCATCAGAGGTTGGCGACTAGGGGATTTTTGCAATAACTTTAAAGGAGTATTAATGTAAGTCTACTTGTATTATTAGGAAACAGATTACAGACAAGTGCGAACTTCACGTGTACGGTTAAAGATCCAGGAATTCAGCAGGGAGTGTATAAGAAGTGGCTACAAATGCGGACAGGGTTCTTGCGATTATTCATCGTCGCATAGTATATCAGAGCAGAGAGGATATGTTCGAGCTGTATACAACGCTCGTTCGCTCATAGCTAGTTTATGGTGCACAGTACTTGTCGCCATACAATATGAGGGGTGTGATTGCGCTATAAAAGATGGAGAAGTGATACACTCGGATATTACCTGGGTCGGAGCTTGACAGCAATAAAGAAAAGCTTGTTCGGCTTGGCTTGTGGTGGGAATATCGAATTTAGCAGCTGAAATGTTGGCAGAGGCGGGAAACCGAACAAAATGAATCGATGACAACTTGTAACCCCATCGAATACAAGGCTAAAATCTTACAATGGTGGATAATGATGGGCCTTTTCTGTGATGTATGATTCTACGATATTATGGCACAATGTAAGATTAGCATGTCAGGCATATTCGTTCCTCACCATCCTTGCTCATTGCCAGGTCGATGGAAGGTCAAATTAAATTAATGAGTATCAAGAGCAACGCAGTTACGATCCCATATTCGATAGTATTTGTGATGAAGTCGTCTCATCGACAGCATACTATGGTCAGAAACATCTAAACATATGTAGCACAGCTATTGGTTCGTTCTGCCGTTGCCTCAGTCAGAAGTAACAGCTAAGCACGTCCCAGCAGCATCGGATATATTCCGAGTCCCAGTTCAAGCGCCAACGTATTTTCTGCCATTCCTGATGTGCGTTAAAATATGTTTATCCTACTGAAATGTTTGCAAAATGCGAAATATTGGCAACATATCAGGACTGCGAGGAAAATGGTTTTATCACGTTGATATACTTTTTTCTTGAATGTCGTTTTCCAATAATTGAAGAATTGAGGGAAAAAGATGATACCTCAAGGAGGGCACCTTTTTTCATATACATAGCTACAGGCTTTCGTGAAGGAGATCTCCCATTATGTTCCCGATGTTACCCCACCTTCCTCTTTGATGATGGAGGCGTTGATGGTTTTGTGGGCAAATGGAAGATTTACCCCTGTTCTTCAGCGAAAAACAATGGAATCAGGGTCAGAATGTCTCGATGGGGGTAAGGAAAAATGCAAGTAGAACTTAGAAATAAATTGTAAGAAAGGATTTGGTGCAACATCGTATGGAAGATAAATGCACCGACCTCGTTAGCGAGGTTGGCACTCGGACAATTGGAGACAGTTCACAGGAGACATTTTACGTGGTCGAAAATAAGCCACATGTTTGAAGCTGTTGAGGAATCCTTTGAAAGATGCAGGAGGGGCCGGAAAATCATGGATCCATATTTTGGTCGTGCCTCAAAATGAGGAAATTCTGTAACACATTCGTAAGCACCATGTCGGCAGTCTTCTGTTGGCCCGAGAAACCAGTGGGCTGGGAGCCGTAATCGGGGTGACAGGCTTGCCAGATCTAGAGACAGAGGCAATAGCAGATGACTTAGCCTTTGTCATACTGGTAACAAGGATGCTGTTGGGTTGGAGGTCCGTTGCTACACCCTGTGCCTGAAATTGCGGGGAGATAAAAAGGATTTTCCAAGCCGCCAGAAGGTAACATTTAGTTTAGGAGGGAATGAAGAGGGTTTTCATAAAAGCTAACGTTCGATTATATTTAACTTTAAGGAATTAACGCCAATAAGCTTCTGAAAGACGAGGGAGTGGTTCGGCAATTAATTAATTGTTGTCGAGTTGTGGAAGGGATTGTTAAATGCTATTTCAATATGAGTAATTTAATTTATGTACAGATATCTTGAAGTAGAATTCAAATGATGACCACAAGCCATTGTCCAGTTTCGCAAAAAGAAAGTTTAACTTATGGAGGGAATGCAGCTGCTCTCATCTGAGCTGAACTTCATGTCATTCCAGACCTGCAGCAACGTGGCAGTTTCGTTAATGCTGTCTGAAATGGACGAAGTCAATTTAAGCACAACCAGACATAGGCAATAAATGGTGGCCCAGACAGTAATTCTGACACCACACGATTGGATTACAGAATGCATTCATGTTCAAATTCATGCCTCAATACCCCTGCGACAAGAACATATGCAACGTTAGTCCAATCACGCATTTTGTTGAAGGTATGATATATCGAACCGGCATGCAAATCCATTGAAACTGAACATTTGGAAACCGTATTTCGTGTGTACTCTGAGCTTCACTGACGGTATAGTCGATGTCCTTCCACATCAGTTGCACAGCAGCTTACCGGAAAACTAAATTTCACATCGGAAATTACCCGACGCCCAGAAGCATTCAATATGCGCTAATGCGTGTAAGATCAATTTTATGGTACCTTGACAACCGAAGAATAGTTAACCAGAGGCATTGAGAAAGATTAAATGCACGGCTAACGTCGACATAATTAGGGATCCAGACCGGTGATGCCCTTCGACCCATGCTCCACGAACAAGCAAGGCCTGTTGTCAGTTGTGGTCACTGCATCATGTGTAAATTGCAATTGCTAAAAATAATGTTGCCGAACTCCATAAGTGCCACATTGACCCGCAACCAGAAGTGGAAAGCATCATGGATGATATCCCTCTCTTACCATCTTTAATTATTTTCAATTCTGTGAGGAATGATAACAAAAGTTTAAATGTTCACTGCACAATTTGTGTATATCTTGGTGAACGTACAATTACATCAAGATCAACATTAAGTGATGTTACTGCTGTCACAGTCGAACCGACAGCGATCAGGATCGGATTCAGAATTGTTTATTTAAGAATGTGACCCATCCCAAGATCTGCAACAGGAGCACGGTGTATTATTGCTTGACTTTAACCCATACACGAGTTATTCCGTTTACGATTTCTTTATCAGGGCAATATTATGAGTTTCGCACATGACAAACATAATTAGTTTTACGGCAGAAGAAACTTACAGGGAGACAACACTGTTTAGAAAATAAGAATGAATACAATAAAATGATAGCATCTGAAAAAGAAGCCAATATGGGAGAGCATGAAATTACCTTGGTGAAAGCCTTTACCTGTCATAATTTGGTCGACCTCTATGATGTCCCATCTCAGCCTCCGTCTTCCCCGTGAAAACAATCGTCGTTTATTCAATTTCTCCTCATAACCAAAACACGCGAGACAAGGCAACATCCTGGAGAACATTCGTTGCACTTTCTACAAAGCTTCCACGTGCTTCTGATAACACGGTGACGAGAATGTCAGGCAGTATTCCAAATACGGCCTGGGCAAGGTCTTATATATCTGCAAAATGATCGCCCAACTCTTGTACTCAGTGCCCCAGCAGATGAATGAAAGCCTACCAAATGCCTTTTTAATCACCTTGGACACTTGTGTTGCCAGTTTCAGGGAAATGTGGAGCACCCTGTTTGTTAATATTCCTCATGGTTCTGCCATTCACATTATAATTCATACCGTGATTTGATCCGCCAATTGCATCGCCTCGCATTTGTCAATGTTAAACTGCGTCTTAAATTTCAATGCCCAAGTTTCCAAACTATCGATATCCTGTTTTATCCTTTAACGGCCATCGGCACTGTCAGCAACTCCGTAAATCTGGAGTCATCTGCATACTTACTAATCAGAACGCGAACAGTTTCTACCAGATCATTCATCTGTACTACAAACAACAGAGGTCCCCGCACTAGTTTTTGTACTAGAATGCCACGCGAACTAAAGTCCATATGAACGACATCCACAGCCCTTCCATCGTCAACGTTCTTTGTCATCTCTTCGAAAACCTCAGTTAGGTTGGCGAAGCATGACCGTCCCGGATAACACTATCCTGCAATTCACTCACTGGTCCATTTTTCTCCAAATTTGCACATATCCTACCCCTCAATATAATTTGCAAAATATTGTCCACCTCTACTGTTCGGGTTATCCGTCTATAATTTGCTGATAATCCCTGCTTCCTTTCTTGAACAAGGGAATTACACTGCGCATTCTCGAGTATTTTGGACCCGCGCCTGTGCACATAGAGCATGTGAAGATATCTGCTTCGGCCCCAGCAATTCCTCTCTTTGTCTCCCGCAGTAATCTGGAACAGATACTATCGGCCCAAGAAGTGTCTACCTTAATGCAATTGAGGATACTCAACACTTCCTCTTTTGACATATTGATGATCTCAAAAGCGTTCACACACCTATCCCTGAACTCAACATCTGCCATGTCATTCTCCCTGGTGAATACAGATACAAAATACTCATTAAGGATTTCACCCACTTTCTGTGTTTCCACGGATAGCTTCCGTCAATTATCCTTGAGTGGACCCACTATTTCACACGCTGCCCTCTTGCTCCGAATATAAGCATGAAGAGTCTTGGTTTTCTCGTTAACCATGTTTTCTAAAGACATTTCCTGGACCATTTTAGCACTCCTAATTCCCGGTTAAAGTACCTCCTAGTTTCAGTGTACTCCTCAAGAGCTTCGTCAATTTATGGATGCCTAGACCTGGTATGCTTCTTTGTCCCTTGTGCCTAAGCTTATCATCTTCGCCGTCATTCATGGTTCCGGAATTCTGCCATTTCTATTCTTCATTTTCGCTGTTGACACCTCGTCTGCAGTTCAGCCAACTAGATGTAAAAGCGTCCACATGTCAGACGTGGATTTGCCTTCAAATGGCCGTCCCAATCCACATTTCCCATATTCCTTCTAATTTGGATGCAATTGCCCCTCGCCCAATTAAGCACCCATACCCGCAGGTCACCTTTTACGTCTCAATGACTACCCGAAATCTTGCGGATTTATGGTCGCCAAGCACAAAATGCTCGCCCACTGAACCATCAGCCATCTGGCCCAGCTGACTCCACAATACCAATTCCAGTATGAGCCTCTCCCTGGCTGGATTGTCAACATACCGCACCAAAAAAAACTTCCTCTCCACGTCAAGGAGAGGGGGGGGGGGCGGGGTTGAAGGTAAAGTCACCCATCACAACTACCCTTTTTCACACCTTTTCAGAATCTGACTGCACAACTGCATCTCTGTCATCTACTGGCTGTTGCGAGGTTAATAGTACACACCTAACATTGTGATTTAATCATTCTCATTGCTCATCTGCAAACATAATACCTCATTATAAGGTCCCTAAAGTGTGCCCTCCCCCAATAGAGCTGTGATCTGCTTCTTAATCAGCAATGCAACTTCACTGCATTTTTCTGTTCCCAATCTGTCCCGTGTACAGCAAATATATCCTGGGATGTTAAAGTTCCACTCCTGTCGTGCCTTTAACCCTATATTCGTAATTACAATTACATGATAGCTCCGTACAGTAATCCAGACATGGAAGCAACCGCACTCCAGACCCACAGTCCCGCTGTCTGCTCGCCCTCTTCGCTATGTTTATCACAGTCCCATGTTTCCCCCAGTAACTAAACTTTCCAGCCTGGTGTTAAAGTTCCCTTTCCAGGGGCAGCAGGGTAGCATGGTGGTTAGCATAAATGCTTCACAGCTCCAGGGTCCCAGGTTCGATTCCCGGCTGGGTCACTGTCTGTGTGGAGTCTGCACGTCCTCCCCCTGTGTGCGTGGGTTTCCTCCGGGTGCTCCGGTTTCCTCCCACAGTCCAAAGATGTGCGGGTTAGGTGGATTGGCCATGCTAAATTGCCCATAGTGTCCTAATAAAAGTAAGGTGGGGGGGGGTTGTTGGGTTACGGGTATAGGGTGGATACGTGGGTTTGAGTAGGGTGATCATGGCTCGGCACAACATTGAGGGCCGAAGGGCCTGTTCTGTGCTGTACTGTTCTATGTTCTATGTTCCACCACCACACTAGTTTAAACCCTCCCGAAAAGCACAAGCAAAACTGCCACCCAGAATATTGAAATGGAAATGTCTTATTGCCACAAGTAGGCTTCAAATGAAGTTACTGTGAAAACCCCGAGTCGACACATTCCGGCGCCTCTTAAGGAAGGCTGGTGCGGGAATATTGATCCCCTTCCAGGTGTTTCTTATCCAGATCCCCCAGTCTCCAGAAGATATCCAAGAGATCAATATATCTAAAGCCCTGCCACCAGCCCAAGCTCTTTTGTCACGTGTTACATGTGCTGCCCCTCTGTTCCAAGCCTCACAATGCAGTGGCTTGTGGCGTAATCCTGAACATACGATCCTAGTTGTCTTGTTTTGTAGTTCCCCAAGTAATTGGGCAGCACGTTAGCATAAGTGGATAGCACTGTGGCTTCACAGCTCCAGGGTCCCAGGTATGATTCCCCGCTTGCTAACTGTCTGTGCGGAGTCTGCACGTTTTCCTTGTGCCTGCATGGGAGACATCCGGTTGCTGCGGTTTCCTCCCGAAGTCCAAAGACGTGCAGGATCGGTGGATTGGCCATGCTAAATTGCCCTTAGTGTTCAAAATGGTTCGGAAGTTTTATTTGGTTATGGGGATAGGGTGCAAGTGAGAGCTAATATAGGTCGATGCAGACTCCATAGCCTCCTGCTGCACAGTATGTTTTATAAGAACTCCTTGAACTGTCTTTTCTGGAGCTCTTCGCTCCTGTACTTACGTCATACATATGGACAATTAATTTTACCTTTTTCTCTTCCTGCTACGGATTCTCTTTAGCCCTTGGGCACCTTGCTGATCATGGCATCGTGGAGGCAACACACCATCCTAGAGAGCCGTCACTGTGCCCCTGACTATCGAGTCTCCTACAACTGTCACTCGCTTGGAAGAATCTGTGGTGTGACCACACTTTAGATTATTGTGACCAGCATACTCTCTGCCCCTTGGATGTCCGGAATGCTTTAAGATACTGCTCCAACCGAGTTATGTGGTCTGTGAGGAGATGCAGGCGTGGACACTTCCCGAAGACATAGTAATCAGCGGCGGTAATCTGGGAGGAGAAGTTTATCATTGCCCAAACTACTACCTCTGCCCTTAAGGAATATGTATGAATAAATATCTTACCTTGCGTATCCACCGAACGCGTAATTTCTCTTTGACCGAGTTTTTTTTTTTGGGGGGGGAGACAATGGAGGGTTAGAATCACTACATTTAACCGCTCCTTGTTCACAGTTCTTCGGCTACACACAGCATTCTCAAGAGGATCAGGGGGAGTGGAGGTCGCTGTGGTGGAGTTCGGCCGCAGGTGTGTAAGTGAGAAACTGTGGAGTTGCTGATCTCCATGACACGCGTGTCAACACCCCCCACCACAACATCCGCTCCCCACAACTCTCACCCCAATATCTCCCTCAACACCAAGCCATCCATAAACACCGCCAGCAGCCCCACAACACAGTCACCGCCCCACCACCCACACCCCGCAACATCCTAAATACCCACACTACCCTAACCCTCAGCCATACCCTCAGACTCACACCAGCCTCATCCCCACTACTTGCACTCCCTTCTGGTCCGCAATCTAATCATGAGTCTTGTCTTGTGTTTTGCAAATCCTGCTGGAGATAGTACGGGCCCATATTGCGGCCCCGCCCCACAACAGTGCCACAGCCGGAGCGCCACTGGGAGCTTAGCACCGATGCTGAGAGCAGCTCGCATGCCAGCCCTTCCCTAAACATGGGGCGGAAGACATACCGGACTTCGAGTCTGAGGATATACTTGATTCGCATCACAGCTATCCCCGGCACTGTCCACCATCACAGATGTATTCCCCTTTGTTGGACACTTTGATGAAGATGCTCCTGGCACACAGTCTGTTGTGCACCACACAGCTGATCCCGTACGGCAGGTGGAGTTGGAACGTCCGAGAGGGCGGACAGTCGGATGTCCGGCCGCCGCCAAAGACTAGCTCACGTCTGGAACGGTTCCAAGCTCCTGGAAACGTAGTCTCATCGATTGCGGGGATGACGTCTCAGAGGAAGTGACTGCATGGGAATTGTCAGCGAGCATCCAGCACCATCAGCTGCGTGCAGGATCAGGAGATGTTGCAGACCAACACAGCATAGTTGGCATTCGCGGTAGAGGCATTGAGGGCGATGCCTCTACTATGGATCAGCATATCCAGGGCCGGGGACATTGTGTGCAGGCATTTCCTCTCCCTGTGCTCCATGGCCGAGACCAGAGTGGACTTCCTGTATTGGCAGCGCCAATTGGCTGGGGTGTATGAGGGAGTAGCTCCGCTGGGATACCCCTCCCGAGGAGTAGACCGGAGGGGGGCATCGTGCACCCGGAGGGAGGAGGAGACAATGGGGCCCGTTTCGTTGAATCCCTCAGGGGAGATCTTAGATTCCCACAACACCATGAACTCCTCTGCCCCTTGCCCCTTGTGCATCTGGTAGGCAGCGGACCGAACAGCTGGGGCACCGGGCCAGCAGACTGGCCCATTCATAACCGAGCGCCACAGAAGAGGGCCGCCCAGGAAGACCCTAGTCGCAGGGCAGGAATCATAGCTGCTGCCATCAACTCCGGCTGTACAATCTGGGATACAATTATGAAGTAGCGTTAGGGCCATTGATCTCAGAACGTTAGACATCAAGTACGGTGGCATGGTTGGAGGGCATAGTTTAGTTTAAGCTGCAAGGGTAGAAATCTTAATATATGTTGTTTACTTTAACACATGTTCAAACTATTACTACCTGCCCCGGTGCTCTGTGAGATTGATGTGAGTGTTTGGCTGATATGGGCTGGCCAGAGGTGGGGAGAATGGTCGGATATTGTGGGTGGTCAGGGCTCTCCAACCTCTCCCTCCCACTACCCGACTGTCCCCACCACCGGCACCTCAGGGATTCAACGCGACCATGTGATGGAATGGCCAGCTCACATGCAGGGAACCTGGAGCCGATCAGAAATCAATTGGGTCATTTGTCATGTCACACATATTCTGTGGATTCCCTTGCTGCCTGGGTAACGTTTGCTACTCGTCCTCCCTCTCTGACGCATTCTCCTCGTTAGGTGAGACCTCCCATTCCTCCTCCTCCTTGAGCACATCACCACTCTGCTGTGCGATGTCGTGGAGCACGCAGCAGGCCACTCTTCCCATCGAGTCTGTTCCGCCATTTTGACAACCCCATTCTCCTGAATTTTCCCCATAAACTCGGGTCTCCTTATTAATCAAAAATATATACATACGTCTCTTTCCATGTCGTGTCTTACGCTGAACACCACAAGCTTTAACTTATTTAACAGTCTCTTATGCAGCACCATGACAAAGGCATCTGCAAATCTAAATAATATCACACCCACTGGTTCTACTTGGTCTAACTTCATTGTTACCTCCTCAAATAACTCTAACATATTTGTCACACATGACTTCTCGTTGAAGAAGCCACGCTGACTGAGTCCTATTTGTTGATGCATTTCCAAGCACTCCGCAATCTCCTCTTCAATAATGGACTCCATGGACTTAACAATGACCGAAGCCAGACTAAGCAGTCAATAATTTTCTGGTTGTCTGCCTCCCACCCTTCCAAAACAGCATGTTCACATTGACTCAGACAAATGTTTACAGCTGCACCCGAGAACGCATCCTATCATCCTGCATCATGGACTGGGATGGTAACGGCTCGTCTCAAGACCGTACGAAACTAAAGGGAGATGTGAACGCAGGCCAGTCCATCATCCGAAAACGTCTTCCATGCATTGATGATATCTATGTGAAGGGGGTCTATGCAAAGACCTCTCGCACGTGGACTATTCTCTCTTCCAACTTATTCCATCGACCAGAAGATATAAAAGCAGGAACAGCTTCAAAAACAGAATCTTACCCATTATTACTGGACTCCTGAATGACGCTCTTTGGAGTGAACAGAGCACCCAAAGGATCGTCTCTACGCTTGTCAGCACAATGCTCCGCATTCGTCACCTGATATCTATGTCCATGTTTTACATTGTGTATTTATCGTACGACCGTTTTTTCTTTCTTGGAACGATCTGCGATGATTGTACGCTTAAAAGCATTTTTCGCAGTCCCTTGGTACATGAGACAATATATTCAATCTAAATCTAGATTTGGCCTCCTGTCGAATACTGATATAGTGAGTTTACCACTCGCTGCCACCTCGTTTAATCAACATAATTTCATTTTAGTCAAATGATAGGCCGTGGTAATGCATGCAATTGATCGCATTCTCTTCCCACAACCTCCCTGCAACATGCACGGACTGACACTTCTGCTAAAAGGAGAGCAGCACAAGCGTTCTCTCTTTGGACATCAACCTGATTTTTATGAGGATAGCAACATGGCATGTCTTTCGCTGGCCACTCACCCAAGCCAGCTTTTTCCGGTAAATATGAAAAACACTCATTTATCAGGTAGTAGGGAAAATTGCCCCGGTATGCCCTGAACAAAGACTGGTCGTCAGATATAACACGGTCAAATACCTCCTATTGGTTATTTATCGGTCATCATTGAGGTAACAGAAGGCCTCCAAAGAGGACAATTGCTGAGCAACAATGCGTTCTCAGGCTGTCAGTTTGTTTCGGTTAGTGACACCGAGTTACCAAACGAATTGTAGCCATGCCTGAAACACAGGCAAATAGACTTGAATCCGGATGTGTCGAAACTATGAAAGACAGCATGACATCTTTTCATTAACTGTGACATTAGGAAGGCAGAGCCAAACTGGAGTGCGTGGATATCACCGTAACCCCGGTGATATTTCCTTTCACGAAAAGGAAATTCATGAATTTAAAGTGAATACCACGGTGTAGATTATCTCCCCTTGCAGATTGATATTGTTCCGCACTGGTATGGCTCGAATATTGCTTGCCACTTGTCAGCCCTTGTCCTTTTGGTGCCTTGGTGTTCCCATATATATAACTAGCTACGTCAGTTTCTGAAGAGTCGCGCCAAGTGCTCTGATCAATATGCATTAATCAAAAACATCTACATTTTTGATCTACAATGGAATGAGGCACTGTGAAGAATCAGCCGAATATGGACGCCTCGAACGTTCGCATGGCGATGCCTTGCACGTAGCTGACCAGTGACGCGCAGACCCAAAATAATGATATGGGCATCCTGTTTCGAATCCCATCATGACAGGTGATTAGATTTGAACAGAGTTAAAAATGTGGACTGAAAAGTCTAATAATGATCATTAAAGCATTGTTACTTGTCGAAAAACCCATCTGGTTCACAAATGTCCTTTCATGAAAGGAAATGTTCCATCCTTACTTGGTGTGGTCTTAATGTGCCATCATGTGACTATAGACCGACGGAAATGTGGTTGACTCTTCAATGCCCTCTGAAATGGCCTGGCAAGACACTCAGTTTTATTCAATGCTGCGAAAGCACAAAAAAGTAGCAAAAGCGGACGAACCGCCTGGCATCGAAACAGCAACGGAGACGACAATGGCAGACAGTACGTAAGCAACAGCCGACAATCATAGTCACTGAATTATATCATACAGAAAATATCCCAGACACCGTTCTCACCATTCATTCGTATGATCTGTCTCACCAGCAGGACATACCAAGCAGAGATGGCGGCAGAGTGGTGTACAGTATGCAGGGAGTTTTCAAGGGACTTCTCAAACATCGAATCTGGAACACATGAATTCTGATGCTTTCTGATTAAATATGGACAAGGAAATCCCCTGCTGCAAACCATACTTGGGGTATCATCAGCAGAAGCATCAGTCCTCCTCCCTGCTGAAAACCACTTGGAGGAAGCACTGAGGTTTGCAAGGGTGCATGATGTGCTCTGGGTGGGGAACTTCAATGACCCAACAAAAATTGGCTCGTTGGTAACAAAACAAACAGTGTTGGTCGGGTTCTAAAGGCCACAGCTCGTATACTGGGACTGCAGCTTGTGACGAGCGAACCAACAAGAGCGAAAACCTCAACCTGACCAATCTAGTTGCTGAAGGTGCATATGTCTATGATAGTATCGGCAGAAGTCTAAAGATGTTTGGGTTAGATGGATTGGCCATGCTAAATTGCCCGTAGTGTCCTAAAAAATGTAAGGTTAAGGGGGGGGGGGGTTGTTGGGTTACGGGTATAGAGTGGATACGTGGGTTTGAGTTGGGTGATCGTGGCTCGGCACAACATCGAGGGCCGAAGGGCCTGTTCTGTGCTGTACTGTTCTATCTAAGTGATCACCGTACAGTTCTTGTGAGACAAAGTCGCCTCATCATATTGTGTAGACCTTTCATCGTGTTTTCTGGCAATACTACCGAGCTTAATTGGATAGACTTTCAGTACATCCATTAACTCAATACTTGGTATCCAATCGACGCTGCGGGTCATCAGCAGTATAATAATTGTATTCCACCATGATGTGCAACCTCATAGCCCGAAATATTCCACTCTACTATTACCACCAAGCGAGGGGATCACGCCTGGCTCAATGACGAGTGCACCAGACGATGCTCGGAGCAACATAAGGCATGCCTAAAAGTTCGGTGTCAACCTGGTGAAGTGACAACACAGCACTATTTGTGTGCCAAACAGGTGAAGCAGTAATTATTAGAGAGGGCTAAGCGATTGCACAACACACGCATCAGATCTAAGATATGTACTCCTGTCTCATCCAGTCGCGAATGGTGGTTATCAATTAAACAACCCCATGGAAGAGTAAACTCCACAGACATCCCTATCTTACAGATGGAGGAGACCAGCACATATGTGCATAGACAAGGCTGACACATTCGTAACAATCGTCAGCCAGAAGTGTCGACTGGGTGATCCATGTCAGGCTGCTTTCTAGGTCCTCAGCATCGCAGATGTCAGTATTCCGCCAATACCGTTTACTGCACGTGATATCAAGAAACGGCTGAAGGCACTGGATACTCCAAAGGCAATGGGTCCTTGCAACATCCCGTCAAGAGTACCGAAAGCTTGTCGTCCAGAACTGGGCGTACCCGTATCCAAGCTTTTCCAGTGCAGAGGCATACACTCAGCAATGTCGAAATATCTCTCAGTTGTGTTCTGTACACATGAAACAGGACATATCAAACCCAGCCAATTGCATCCCTATCGATTTTCTCTCCAGCATCAGGTAAGTAATGTGAAGAGTCATAAACAGCGGTATCAAGTGGCACTTACTCAGGAATAACCTGGTCACGGACTCTCTCTTTGGGTTCCACCAGGGTTACCCATTTCATAAGCTCATTCCGCCCCAGGTTCAAATATGGAAAAAAAAGTTGAATGCCAGGGGTGACGGGAGAGAAACGTCCCTTGATATCAATGCGGCATTTGACCGGGTATGCCATCAAGGAGATCTGGCTAAATTGGAGCCTACTGGAATCAAGGGCAAAACTCTCTATTGGTTGGAGTCGTACTTGGCACAAATGAAGATGCTTGAGGTGGTTGTACGGCAATTATCTCAGCAGGAGTTTCTCAGGGTAGTGTCCCAAGTCCACCAATCTTGACCTACTTCATCAATTGTCTCCCTTCCATCATTTGATCAGAAGTGAGGATTTGGTGGATGACTGCACAATGTTGAGAACTATGCTCGACTCCTCATATAATAAATCAGTCGGTGTCCAAATTCAACAAGACCTGGATAATATCCAGGTTTGGATGAGTAGAAGCAAGTTACATTTCCGCCACACAAGTTCCAAGCAATCACTATCTCCTGCACGAGAGGATCGAATATTTGGCATTACCACCGCTCAACCCCCCACTGTCAACATGCTGGGGGTTAGCATTGATTAAATTGGATTTGGATTGGATTTTTTTTCTTATCACATGTACCGAGGTACAGTGAAAGCTATTTTTCTGCGAGAAGCTCAACAGATCATTTTGTACAGGAACGTAAATAAAAGAAAATAAAATACATTATCGGGCATCACAAGTCACACAATGTAATTGCAGAACACCGGCATCGGATGAAGCATAAATGGCTGAAGTATTAATCAGGCCAGTCCATAGGACGGTCGGTTTGGAGTCTGGTAACAACGGGAAAAAACATTTTGAGTCTGTCCGTGCGTGCTATCAAACTTTTGCGTCTCCTGCCCGATACAAGAAGTTGGAAGAGACAGTAAGCCGGGTGGGAGGGGTCTCTGATTACGCTGACCCCTTTCCCTAGGCAGCGGGAAATGTAGACTGGGTCACTGGATGGGAGGCAGATTTTTGTGGACTACCCACATCAATACTCTGGCTATCACGGCACGTCAAACGAAGGGATGGAACTCTATACGGCAAGGAACTCAATTCCAGACCCTCCAGAGCCTGCGCAGCATCGACAAAGCACAATACAGCACTCTAATGGACTAATTGGAACTTTCCTGGATGAGCGAAGCTCCAACAGTACTCACAAACTGGACACTATCTTGGACAAAGCACCCGCTTAATTGTCCCCTGCCACATACATTCACACCATCCACCACGGTCGAACAGTGGCATCCATGTTTACCGTCAGCAGGATACACTGGAGGAACTCAACTTTCAAACCCACAACAATACCATCTAGAAGAACAAGAGGAGTACATACCTGATAACCGCACCACCTTGAGGTTCCCATTGAAGTCGCCCACCAACCTGACGTGAGAGTCGACGTTCCTGCGCTGTCGATGGGCTAACATGTTTGAACTCCTTCTCTAACAGCACAGTGGGTACAGCTACACCTGGCACGTGGCACTGTGGTTAGTAATAGGACTGCGGCACTTAGGACATTGGTTCGAATCCGATGGGTCAATCTGTTTGTGGAGTTAGCACATTCCCCCCCCCCCATGTCTGCAAGGGTCACACCCCAACCACCCAAATATGTGCAGGTTATGTCGATTGGCCACGCGAAATTTGTCCCTTAATTGGGAAAAATATAATTGGTACTCAAAATTTGTTTTACAAGGACATTGGTGTGTTAGTTCAAGAAGGCAACTCACCTTCTTCAGGGCAGCAAAGAATGGGCAACATCCGGAAACGAATTTAAAAATCCCATAGAGATTTCCTCTGCCTCATTAATCCCAGGTTTGGTAAGGTTTCTTCGGCTCCACAAGATCAAGTCACGTAAACGACGTTTACCTATTGGTCCGGTCCTGTAATTGAACCAATCCTCATTCTCTCTGTCGCCAATGATTATTCAAATGAATTATCTTTCCCGAGCTCCAACGTCGCTGAATGTTAATAAACGTGATGAGGCCAATTTGGGCATGCTTAATGATTAGATAGTTTACTGCAACCGTTTCAACACAGACAGTTCCACCGTTTACCTGCAGACGTTGAATTCCATTTACAACAATCTTTATTATTGTCACTAGTCGGTTGACTTTAACATACCGATGATGCCACTGTGAAAATCCCATTGTCACAACACTCCGGCTTCTGTTCATGTGCACTGAGGTAGAATTGGTAATATCCAAAATACCTAACAGTACGCTCTGGGGACACGTGGTTGGAAAGCAGACCACCCGGAGGAAATCCAGTCAAACACTGGGAAAACGCTGGCACCGCACAGACAGTGAGACATGCTGGGATTCTAATCTGAAACTCTGGCGCTGTGAAGTAACTGTGCAAATCAGCGTGCGACAGGGCAGCCCATCAATTTCAACCGATAGAGTTGTCTGGTGTACCAAATAATACAAGGAATGTGTGTCCATGTTCCTGGCAGTGAAACTGCATATATAACAATCAAGGTCTAATTTACAAATTGTGACAATGTAACTTTGTTTTGGCACCAATAGGTATGCTGGTAGCAAACGGGTGAAGATTTAATTGCTGCACCCAGATAGCGGAACACTAATATAACCAATTGCAATACATCATACATGCATTAAATTATGTTTCATTCAGCATTAAGATCGTTAATGTGTTTGGTTAAATTATCTCATATACTATGCATGATGCAACCTTTATCGAAAATCATGCTTTGGACGTAGGCAACTATGAACAAATGATTAGCATATGCTATTGTTTTGTAACCGAATCTTAAGGCATAACTGCTGACCATTCTTGTAGCTGGTTTTCTGCTCCGCTACTTAGAATGTCAAAGGTCCATGCCATAGTTTTTGAATAAAGTAATGTGTTTAATCGAAGAGTCTTCGTTTTAACTCTCGGGAGACTGTGGATGCAGGACACTAAAATTGAATAGCTCTATATATTTTTCCCTCAATAAACTCTCTGCTCAGGTTGCGTACTATGCGCAGATCTGCGAAGATCAGGAGTTAAATCCATCATGTGGTCATTGAGTTCATTCTAAAATCAACCCAATATCTGGACACCATTTGCCTTCGTAAATGAGTGATTCTGTCCTTGCTATTCGCCATTTATCTTGGAACACTTGTATTCAATTTCTCTCATCATATCAACACAAGCGAAAGGACGAGACCAACTTCTTGCAAAGTTCGAGCAACATATTTAATTATCTGAGGGAAAAGACGATTCTACGTTTCTACGGTTCGAGACACGGTTGTTAAAATCATCGCAATGCAAAGTAGCTGCAGCCTCCTTCTGCGCTTATAAACAATGCAGTCCACTGTTCTGTGCTGCATAAGTGCATGGTCTACTGCTGGGCTAGTGTCGTAAGTGCCTTGTTGTAATGAGGAAACATTGAAACATTTTTTCTGTCTGTCCCAGTGCGGTTAGTTGTACAGGAAGACGTGACGGCAGACAGCTGAAGGCATACACACCTGCACGAAAACACGAAATCACCTCCATGCATTTTGCCCATCTCACAAGATGTCTCACCATAACCCTTTAAACTAATCACTGCTCTCTTCTTTCATCCGTCTTCCTATAAAAGCACGACACACACCATCACCTACAGCAACGACTCTGAAGTGGAAATGGGCGATATATTTAAGTTCCTTCGATTGACCGTCACCAACAGACAGCCCTACTCCACTCACGCTCATACCAACAGTCAATAAAGCCAACAACATAACTACTTCATATGCAAGCTAAATAATATCCTCATGTCCGCATCGGCTCCCCAAGCGTCTACAGTTGTGCCATGGAGAACAACCGATCCGGCTGCATCACAGCTTGGTGTGGCGACTGCTCGGCCCAAGATCTCAAGAAACTGCAGAGTTTGCTAAGCTCAGCCCAATGCATCACACGAGTTTGAAACCTTCCCATTGATGCTGTCTACACCTTTCACTGCCTCTGGGACGCAGAGAGAATTGTCAGAGACGCATCCCACCAAGCCACTACTGTGGTTTAGCACACCAGGCTAAATCGCTGGCTTTTAAAGCAGACCAAGCAGGCCAGCAGCACGGTTCAGTCTCCCCGTACAGGCGCCGGAATGTGGCAACTAGGGGCTTTTCACAGTAACTTCGTTGAAGCCTACTCGTGACAATAAGCGATCTTCTTTGTTTCATTTCATCCAGACCTTTCTATCAGGCAAAAGACACAGAAGAATGAAGACGTAGGAGCAGCTTCTTCCCCACAGCTGTTAGTCTCCTCAACTGCACTCTCTCGGACTGATAAGTGCCTTGTAAGATGAATATTCACGATGCCCCATGATGCTGCTGCTCATGTATTTGCTTTGTATGACCCTTGCTCCGCGCTGTTACCAAACACTATTTGTCCATGTACTATTTAGAGTCATAAGAACATAAGAACCAGGAGCAGGACTACGCCATATGGCCCCTGGAGCCTGCTCCGCCATTCCATGAGGTCATGGTTGACCTTTTGTGGACTCAACTCCACGTTCAGGCCTGAAAACCATAACCCTTCATCCTTTTATTCTTCAAATACTGTCTATCATTATCTTAAAAACAATTAATGAACGAGGCTCAACTGCTTCACTGGACAAGGAATTCTATAGATTGGCAACCGTTTGGGTGAACAGGTTCTCCTAAACTCAGTCCTAAATCTATTTCCCCTTATATTGAGGCTATGCCCCCAAGTTCTGCTTGGAAACAACCAGTGGAAACAAACTTCCCGCATCGATACTATCTATTCACTTTATAATTTTATATGTTTCTATAAGATCCCTCCTCATCCTTCTAAATTTCAACGAGTACAGTCCCAGTCTACTCAACCTCTCCTGGTAATCGAACCCCTTCAGCTCTGGGATCCACCTAGTGGGTCTCCTCTGGTACCCTTCAGCGCCAGTGCGTCCTTTCTCAGGTAAGGAGACCAAAATTGAAAACAATACTCCAGGTGTGGCGTTACCAACACGTTATACAATTGCAGGATAACTTCCCTAGTCTTAAACTGCGTCCATCAAACTATGAAGGACACAATTCCATTCGCCTCCTTAATCGTAGTTGCCCCTGTAAACCAACTTTTTGTGACTCATGCACGAGTACACCCAGGTCTCTCTGCACAGCAGCATGTTTTAATATTTTATCATTTAAATAATAATCTATTTTACTGTCATTCCTACAAGAATTGATAACGTCACATTTGTCAACATTGTATTCCATGTGCCAGACCCTAGCCCATTCACTTAACCTATCCAAAACTATCTGCAGACTTCCGGTGTCCTCTGCACGTTTTGCTTAATCACTCACCTTCGTGTCGCCTGCAAACTTGGACACATTGCCCTCGGTCCTCAACTCCAAATCATCTGTCTAAATTGTGAACAATTGTGCGCTCAACAGTGATCCCTGAGGGAGACCACTAGATACGGATTTCCAACCAGAAAAACAGCCATTAATCCCCACACTTTTCTTTCTATTAATTAATCAATCCTCTCTCAATGCTACTACTTTACCCTGAATGCTATTTATCTTTTTCTTATGCAGCAACATTTTGTGTGGCACCTTGTCAAAGACTTTCTGGAAAACCAGATATACAACATCAATTGACTCCCCATTATCTACCGCTCTGGAAATGTCCTCAAAAAATTCCACTAAATTAGTTAGGCACGGCCTGCCCTTTATGAACCCTGCTGCGTCTGGCCAATGGGATAATTTCCATCCAGTGCCTCGCTATTTCTTCCTTGATCATAGATAATTGTCATAGAATCAGAGATGTTTACTGCATGGAAACAGGCACTTTGGTGTAGCTCGCCCATGCCGCCCAGTTTCTATCAGTAAGCTAGTCCCGCTGGCCTCTCTATCCTCCCGGCCAATGTAACTGCCTAACTGTAACCGCTCCTACCACTGCCTCTGTCTGCTCATTCCAGATGCTCAATACTCCCTGTGTGAAAACATTTAGTCTCTGATCTCTTTTCTATATCTCCCCTCTCACCTTAAACCTACGCCATCTAGTTCGAGACCCATCTAACCTTCGAAAAGATGATGACTCTCTACCTTATTTATGCCGAACATTATTTTATAAACCTCTATAAGTTCACACATAAACCTCCGACGATGCATTGAAAAAAGTCCCAGCCTATCCATCGTTTTCAAATAGCTCACACCATTAAGTCCTGGTAGCAACCTCGTAATTCTCTTCTGCTCTCTTTCTAGTTTAACAATATACTTCCTAGAATAACGTGACCAGAACGGAACACAGTATTCCCTGTGTGGTATGACGAATGTCTTGTACAACTTCTGCAAGACGTCCCAACTATTGTATTCAATATTGCGAGCAACAAAATCTAGCATGCTGAATGACTTCTTCACCACACTGTCCACCTGAGACTCTATCCTCATGGAGCTATGAACCTGTACCACTAGATCTCTTTGTTCTATAAAGATTTCCAACACCCTGCTCTTAACTCGGTAGGTCCTGACCCGATTTGATCTACCAAAATGCATGACGTCACATTTATCCACATTAAACCTTTAAACTCTCATTAGAACGGAGAAGGATGAGGTGCGACTTGATAGAGGTTTATAAGATGATTAGGGGAATAGATAGAGTAGACAGTCAGAGACTTTTTCCGTGGGTGGAACACACCATTACAAGGGGACATAAATTTAAGATAAATAGTGGAATATATAGAGGGGATGTCAGAGGTAGGTTCTTTACCCAGAAAGTAGTGGGGGCATGGAATGCACTGCCTGTGGAAGTATTTGAGTCGGAAAAGTTAGGGACCTTCAAGCGGCTGTTGGATAGGTACATGGATTAGGGTAGAATAATGGAGTGTGGGTTAACTTCTTAAGGGCAGCACGGTAGCATTGTGGATAGCACAATTGCTTCACAGCTCCAGGGTCCCAAGTTCGATTTCGACTTGGGTCGCTGTCTGTGTGGAGTCTGCACATTCTCCCCGTGACTGCGTGGGCTTCCTACGGGTACTCCGGTTTCCTCCCACAGTCCAAAGATGTGCAGGTTGGGTGGATTGGCCATGGAAAATTGTCCAAAATTCTATGATTAACCTAGGACAAAGTTCGGCGCAACATCGTGGGCCGAAGGGCCTGTTCTGTGCTGTATTTCTCTATTTATCTCTATCTAAACTCCATTTGCCGTTCATCAGCCCACTTCCACATTTGGTCAATATTCTGTTGCAATCTTATATAACTTTCTATATAAATACTATCTACTATACCACCAATTACGGTGTCATCTGCAAACCTATTAACCCAGCCTCCTCCATTCAAATCCAAATAATTAACATATATAACAAATAACAGAGGACGCAGCACCAATCCCTGAGGCACATCGTTGGTCACAGTCCTCCAGTTTGGAAATCAACTTTCCACAATCACGCTTTGGCTTCGGTCGCAAAGCGAATTGTGTATCCAATTGGCTATCTCACCGTGGAGTCCGTGAGATTAAACGTTTTTGCTTCAAGCTTCCATTCGGTAACTTATCGAAGGTCTTGACTAATTCCATGTCGACAACGTCGACTGCACTGCCCTCATCTACATTCTTGGTTACCCCTTCAAAAAAATTAAAACAAATTGGTGAGACATGACGTTGTCCTTCCAGAGACATTCTGGCATTCCCCAATTAATCCTTGCCTGTCTAAGTGCCTGTAGTTCCTGACTGTCTGTCCCTCAGAATACCTTCTAACAATTTCACCACTACAGACGTAATGCTAACCGATCTATATTTCCAAGGCTTATGCATATTGCCCTTCTCAAACAAGGGCACAACATTTCATATCCTCCAATCTCCAGGCACCTCTCTTGTCGCAATCGATGTTTCAAATGTCTCAGCTGGATCGGGGTGCGGGGGGCTGGGGCAATTCCCTACCTCGGCTACCACAACGTTCTGGAATACATTTCTTCAGTTCACGGAGATTTATCTATCTTAATGCGCTTTTAGACCTCCAGAACCAGATTCTCTGTGATGTACACAGACTTCTAGACACCACTTCTTATTATACTACGACATGCCCTATACATAGAACACAGAACAATACAGAACAGAATAGGCCCTTCGGCCCTCTATGTTGTGCCGAGCATTGTTCGAATCCATGATCAAGCCATCCCACTCCCTGTAATTCTGGTGTGCTCCATGTGCCTATCCAATAACCGCTTGAACGTTCCAAAAGTGTCCGACTCCACTACCACAGCAGGAAGTGCATTACACACCCGAAGCACTCTCTGAGTAAAGAACCTACCTCCAACATCCGTACTGCACCTCGCACCCTGAACCTCATAGCTATGCCCATCTGTATCAGCTGTATCCAACCGAGAGAACAGTATCTGAACATCCACTCTATCTATCCCCCACGTCATCTCATAAACCTCTATTAAGTCGCCTCTCATCCTCCTCCGCCTCAAAGCGAAAAGCTGTCGCCTGCTTAACCTTTCCTCATAAGACCTATCCTCCAAACAAGGCGGCAACCTGGTAAATATCCTTTGCACTCTTTCCAATGCTTCCACATCCTTCCTAGAGTGAGATGACAAGAATTGCACACAATACTCCAAATATGGTCTCACCAGGGTCATGTACAATTGCAGCAAACCCCATGGCTGTTAACCTCAAGCCCCCTGTTGATAAACGCTAACACACTATAGACCTTCTTCCCGGCGCGATCCACTTGAGTGGTAAACTTTAGAGATCTCCGGAAATGAACCCCAAGATCTCTCTTTTCCTCCACATTCTTCAGAACCCTGCCGTTGACACTGCAATCCACAATCATTTTTTTCCAACCAAAGTGAATCACCTCGCACTTATCAGGGGCAAACTATATATGCCATTTTTCGGACAAGCTCTGCATCCGATCAATGTTTCTTTTCAGCCTATAACAGCCCTCCACCTCATCCACTAATCCAGCAATCTTCGTGACATCTGCAAATTTACTGGCTTACCTTTCAGTCACGTCCTCCAAGTCATTGATAAAAATCACAAAAAAGCAATACTGACTGCTGTAGTACACCGCTGGTAACTTGTCTCCAGTCTGAACATTTCCCATCCACCACCACGCTCTGTCTTCTCTGTGATCGCAAGTTACTTATTCAATTGGCCAAATGTCCCCCTGTCCTATAGGATATCCTCTTTCCTCTATCCTTTTTTGATAGCCGACCATGGGGAACCTTAACAAACGCCTTACTGAAATCCTTGTATATGACATCAACTGCTCTACCTTCACCTACACACTCAGTTACCTCCTCTAAGAATTCAATCAAATTTGTGAGGGAAGACATACCCTTCACGAATCCGAGTTGACTGTGCCGGTTTAGCTCACTCAGCTAAATCGCTGGATTTTAAAGCAAACCAAGCAGGCCAGCAGCACGGTTCGATTACCGTACCAGCCTCCCCAGACAGGCGCCGGAATGTGGCGACTAGGGGCTTTTCACAGTAACTTCATTGAAGCCTACTCGTGACAATAAGCGATTTTAATTTTTCTAATTTTTTCATTTGCCCAGGGGACTTGTCAACCCGAAGGTTTTTCAAAATTGCTTAATATATCCATCCTCAGAACATCTACCTGTACCAGCCTCCCCAGACAGGCGCCGGAATGTGGCGACTAGGGGCTTTTCACAGTAACTTCATTGAAGCCTACTCGTGACAATAAGCGATTTTAATTTTTTTAATTTTTTCATTTGCCCAGGGGACTAGTCAACCCGAAGGTTTTTCAAAATTGCTTAATATATCCATCCTCAGAACATCTACCTGCTCCAGCCTACGCGCCGGCATCACACTCTCATCCTCAAAAACATTGCCCCTCTCTCTGGTGAACACTGAAGAAAAGTATTCATTCAACGCCTCTCCTATTTCTTCTGACTCATTGCACAAGTTCCCACTACTTTCCATGACCGGCCCTAACCTCAACCGGACATTCTTATATTTTTCACATAAGAGTAAAAAGCCTATTGTTTTTCCTTGACCCGACCTGTCAAGGACTTCTCATGCCCCCTCCTTGCTCTCCTCAGCCCCTTTTTAGCTCATTCCTTGCTACATTGTAACCCTCAAGCAACCCAACTGAACATTGTTATCTAATCCTTGCATACGCTTCCTTTTTTGTCTTGACAAGACATTCAACCTCCTTTGTGAAACATGGTTCCCTCACACCGTCATTTCCTCCCTGCCTGACAGGGACAGACCTATCAGGGAAACGCAACATGTGTTCCTTGAACAAGCTCCAATTTTCATTTGTACCTTTCTCTGACAGTTTCTTTTCCCACCTTATGCTCCCTAATTCTAGCCTAATCGCATCATAATTATCCCTCCCCAATGATGAACCTTGCACCGCCGTATGGCCCTATCCCTCTCTATTGCAATAGTGAAATACGCCGAATTGTGGTCACTATCTCCAATGTGCTCTCCCACAAAAAAATCAAACACTTGGCCCAGTTATTACCCAGTATCAAACCCAACGTGACCCCTCCCCCCCCACCCCGCTTCTTTTTGGCCTATGGACATATGGTGTAAGGAAACCCTTCTGCATACACTGTACAATAACTTCCCCATTTCCCCATTCCACGTGAACGACTTATAGACGTTTCAATCAACATTTGGATAATTAATGTCGCCCATGACAACTACCGTGAGACCTCCATAGCTTTCCGTAATCTGTGTTGCAATTTCTTCCGCCACATCTCTACTACTATTTGGGGATTGAAAGAAAACTCCTAAAAAGTGACTGCTCCTTTCCTATTTCTACCTTCAGCCAATAATACCTCAGTAGGCAGATCGCCTTCTAACTGCCTTTCTCCAGCCATTAAACTACCCTTGACTAACAATAATACTCCTCCATCTCATTTACCAACTTCTCTACTCTTAATGAAATATCGATACCCCGGAACTCCAACAACCATTCCTGTCCCTGTTCTGACCATGTCTCCGTAATGGCCACAACATCGTAGCACCAAGTCCCAATCCACGCTCCAGATTAATCTACCTTATTCCGCGTGCTGCTTGCCTTGAAGTAGACACACTTCAACCCACCTTTCTGTCTGCTGGTACAGTCCTGCGATCTTCATCCCCTACTCAGTACTTCACTACTCTCAACGTTGGCTTCTGGACGATATCTCGCTTTCCCATCCCCCCAACAAATTAGTTTAATCCCTCCCCCCAACCCCGCGAAGAGACGTAACAAATTTCCCTCCCAGGATATTGGTGCCATTCTAGTTCAGGTGCAAAACGCCATGCCTGTACAAGTCCCACGTGCCCCAGAATGTGCTCCAATTTCCCTCCCATCGACACCATTCCTGTAGCCAGGTGTTTATCTGCACTCTCTCCCTGTCCCTCGTCTCGCTAGCACGTGGCACCGGCAACAAACTAGAGATGGCAACGTGGTTTGTCCTGGCTCTCAGCTTCCACCCAAGCTCCGTAAGTTCGTGTTTTAAATCCCCGTCCCTTCTCTTACCTATGCCGTTGATACCGATGTGTACCACGACTGTCACTGTTCCGCTCCCACTTAAGAATTCTGAAAGCACGGTGCGAACCATCACGGACCCTCGCACCCGCGAGGTAACATGCCATCCGTGAGTCTCTTTCGGTGCCACATAACCGCCTATCTGTCCCTCTGACTATCGAGTCCACAATGAGTATTGCTCTCCTGCTCTCCCTCCTCCCCTTCTGAGCCACAGGGACTGAAATAGTGCTGGAGATCCGTTCACCGTGGTTTACCCCTGGTAGTTCGACTCCCTCAAATGTATCGAAAGCGGTATATTTGTTAGTGAGTGGAAAGACCACAGAAGATCCCTGCACTGACAACTTCCTCCCATCCCCTCTCACCGTCACGCATCTATCTTGATTCTTCGGAGTAACTACATTCTTGAAGTTGGATCTTAGGCCACGTCTGCCTCCCGAATGATGTGAAGGTTATCGAACTCCAGCTCCGGTACCCTATCTCGGTTTCTGAGGAGCTGGAGTTGGGTGCACTTCCCACAGGTGGAATCAGCAGGGATGCTGACGGCGTCCCTCATTCAAACATTCTGCAGGAGGAACATTGAACTGCCTTCCCTGCCATCACCTCTAGATAAAACAAGAAAAGGAATGAAAGAGCTTCCCTGTTAATAACCCTACCCCTTAGGTTCAAGGAGGTGGAAGGTTGGGAGACACTACACGTGTAGTGTCTCGGGTTTATGAACTGCCAAACTTAAATGCAGGTAAAAATAAAACACGTAACCAGCAACCACTGCTCCCCACACGAGAGCAGCAATCAGCTGTTATAGGACCGCGAAAACAATTTGAATCATTACCTCTTACCCAACGGTCACTCTGTCTTCACTCCGATCGGATTCCAGCTGGAAACTCCCAACAGTAAGATTAAAAAAAAAATACTCCCATTCTCAGCGAGCATTCACTCAGCAACCACTACGTCTCGCACGAGAACACCTCACGGAAAAGAAAAACAACTTACCAGTCACCAGCCAATCACTTACCAGCAGGCTGTGACGTCACGGTTCAACTTCTTTCTACTTCTTCCTGCCCTCGAGTCTCCCTCTTGATCTTTACTCGCCTGGCATCCTTGCACTGATTTTTTTTTCGGTAAGAGGAGGCACTAGGGATGGCAACGTTGAGCAAGTGTTTGATGTTTAACTGTCCCTTGACAACACCTCCTCCACAAACCACCTTCTAGATACCGTGAACGCACTGATCGAAATTTCCCCCGGAACAGCCAGTCAGCAGCTCCGCTTTGCTGGATGCTTGACTGCACTTGATCACGAAGGGTGTATTGCTCACACAGAAAAGGGGTCCAACTGATCCCACTGTCGATGCATGTAATACGCCTCCTTCTTCATTCTAACCATGACTTCAATATCACGAGTCATCCAGGGTTTCCTCCTTCACTCGAGGAGGAATGTGCTCACCTTGCATACTAGTTAACACCTTTTTGAAAGATTCCCACTTACCAGCTGTCCCCTTGCCTGCACATAGGCACCCCCAATTATATTTTGAAAGTTCCGCCTAATACCCTCGAAATTGGCCTTGCCCCATTTTAAAATTCTAAAATTTGGGTCTGAACTATCGTTTTCCACAGCTATTGTGAAACAAGTGGAATTTTGTTCACTGGTCTCAAACTCATGCATCACTAACACTCTCGTCTCCTGTCCTTTCTTATCCCGCATGAGGAGGTCAGGTTTCGCCCCCTCATTGGTCGGTCCACCAACATATTGAATGAGGAATTCTTCCTAACACATAGTGCTATGGCTGTCCAAGTTAATGTTGGGGAAGTTCAAGTCCCAAACTATTACCACCCTATTTGTTCTGGCAGCTATCTGTAATTTATTTACATATTTAGTTATCAACATCGCCTACTATTTGGGGGCCTATAGTACTGTCCAATGAAAGTGATCTCATCCTTCTTATTTTTCAGTTCTTCCCATATAGACTCAATGGGCGAACCATCTGTGCTGTCTTTCCTTGAACATTGTGCTGCCAGTCATACACCTCATTTAGCCAAGTTTCAGTCATAGCTATAATTTCCCAATCCCATCTCCTGAATTCCTCTGCCTTGGCATTAGGCCTCTTGTGCTGAAAAAATCGCAGTTCAATTCGTTTCTCTGTTTTCCAATTTTTGGCTAATTGACTTTTGTTTCTATCATCTCTTTTCTACCCTCCTGCTTCATGCAGCGGTTCCCATCTCCCTGCCCACGTTTAAACCCTCCCCAAAAGCGCCAGCAAATAACACCCCTCCCCCAACCCCCGCGGCGAGGACATTGTTTCCAGTCCTGCCAAGGTATAGACCGTCCGATTTGTAATGGTCTCACCTCCCTAGGCCCCGGTTCCAATGTCCCCAAAATCTGAATGCCTCCCTCCCGCACCCTGTCTCAAGCCACGCATTCACCTTTGTATCCTGAGATCCCTACTCTGACTAATACATGGCACTGGTAGTAAATACCGAGATGACTACCTCTGTGGTCCTACGTTTTAATTAATCTCCTAACTCCCTAAATTCAGCATATATGACCTCATCCCGATTTGTACCTACAGCGTTGGTGTCCATATGCACCAGGGCAGGTGGATGTTCGCCCTCCCCCTTTAGAATGTCCTCCAGCAGCTCGCCCAGGACCCTTGCACCCGGGAAGCAACGGACCTTCCTGGAGTCCCGGTTGCGTCCGCAAAAACGCTTTTCTACTCTCCCTGCAATTCAATCACGTATCGCTGTAGCTCTACCTCACCTTTTGCTACCCTCGTCAACAGCAGAGTCAGCCAATTTGCCATGAAGCTGGCTACTGCTGGTTTTCCCTGGTGAGACATCTTCCCCAACAATATCGAAAGCGTTGTTGCTGTTTTGGAGGGAGATGACTGCAGAATATTCCTGAACTGCCTTCCTACTTTTCCACCATCTGATGGTCACCAATTTCCTATCTCCCTCAGTATTCTTTGCCTGCGGCGTGACCAACTTGCTAAACGTGCTATCCACGACTTCTTCAGTATCGTGGATGCAGCAATGTACTTTGTTGTTGTCAATCAATCAAACAATCAATGTACATTGATGCTGTTCTTCTTGTTGCGGCAAAGGGCAATCGGATCATCAATTTAAAACTTTATAATACTGATTTGCAGCCACGACTGAAATCTCAACAGGGCCGCTCATTAACTTGAAATTCAAATAATTAAACCTGCAAATGAAAACAAAAACTGCCAAAGCCACCATGACATTTTCATTGATAAATGGAAGCAAACTAGGGCTGCACGGTAGCATGGTGGGTAGCATAAATGCTTCACCGCTCCAGGGTCCCAGGTTCATTCCCGGCTGGGTCACTGTCTGTGCGGAGTCTGCACGTCCTCCCCGTGTGTGCGTGGGTTTCCTCCGGGTGCTCCGGTTTCCTCCCACAGTCCAAAGATGTGCGGGTTAGGTGGATTGGCCATGCTAAATTGCCCGTAGTGTCCTAAAAAATAAGGTTAATGTGTGTGTGGTGGGGGGGGGGTTAGTTGGGTTACTGGTATAGGGTGGATATGTTGACTTGAGTAGGGTGATCATTGCTTGGCACAACATCGAGGGCCGAAGGGCCTGTTCTGTGTTGTACTGTTGTATGTTTTATGTTCTATAACTCTCGTGCACTCAACAGCTTCAGGGAATTGTATCGGCCATCTGCGTTTTGACTGTCCAATATATGCTCCGGAGAATTTCCTCTGAATATGAGGAAATGACTATTCAGTGTCTTCTTAAAGGCCGAAAAAGCAACACGTCTGGGAATGGACAACACAAGTTAGCCTTATTTGCAAGTTTGAAAATCGATGGAAGAATTAACTAAAGACAATATGACTGATGACCCGTTTTTTGTATCTGTCTTTTGTCACAATTCCAAGTATATTTGGTCGCTGACAGAAGGTGGGAAGTGGACCAATGCAGAGGTAATTTCCGGCAAGTTGGCACAGTGGATAGAATTGCTGCCTCACAGCTCCAGGTATCGGTGTTCAATTCCAATTTCGGAAGACTGCGTGGTGTCTGCACGTTCTCACCGTATCTGCCTGGATTTCCTGTGTGTACTCCGATTTCCTTCCACAGTCCAAATATGTGCTGGGTATGTGGACTAGCCATGCTACATTTCCCATTAATGTCCAAAATGTCATGTGGGGGTACAGGGTTATGCAGACATGGTGCAGCTGTAGGTTTAACTAGGGTGGCCATTCTCAGGGCCGCTGAAGACTCGATGGACTGAATGGCCTCCTTCTACATTGCCAGTTGCAAGACTACCATAAAACAGTTTCAGATACCTCGACTACAGATTCCACATTTTCGTTTGCAAAATAGAGAACAATAGCGGGACATTAAACGTCCTTTGTTGCTTCTGACTACGAAAAAAATCGGTTTCATAAATTTTTTGGTGAGCAGCTTCCCAAATTCTTGCTAAAACATTTCAGCGACATAAATGTCAAACATAATTGGCACCATGAGAAAACCTTGTGCACGCAAATGAGCCCTGTGAGTCGCTGCCGAACTGCAGGTACCGTCTCCCTTCTTAAATTCGTCAAAGAGCAGAATAGCAAAACAGTGACAATTCTGGGAGATTTTACATTCGAACATTCAACGGAGACAAACGTGAAGACATTATTTAAATTTGGCAGTCGGTTTTATGTAAAACCTACCATGAAGCCAGAAAAATTCAAGCCAATGTGAACTCTGTACTCTCTCTGTCTCTCTCTCACGCACACACACTCATTTTATGTCGGACACACGCAACCACATAAACATACAAACTCGTGAATGAAGAAACGTCCACCATGTCCTCTAGCTGCACAATGCGATTTGCAGATTCCCTGCTGACATCCGGGATCCAGTTCGCGGCATTATTAGAGGAATCCCAGATTTAAAATGTGCGACACACCCCGACTGAAAAAAGTACAGGGCATAGCTGATTAAGGGAAAAAAATCAGATGTATCCGGGAAAAAGCCGTCTAGTAATTCAATGTCAGTGATATTCAACTTTATATAACTTTACTGATTTGGGAAATCTTTGATCCCTGGAGCTCGGTGGAGCAACGATGCATTTCGCAGACTGATTCTCCGCCTTGTCCCATTGCATATGTGTCTCCATTTCATTTGCAATTCGATAATGGTGATTTGTGGCCCCCTATCACCATGAAAAATATTCTTATACCCACAGCTGGACTCGCGCAAATCAAGTATCTGTATCACCGCATGATGCATTCCCATCACTGGGAAACGATTTCGATAGCTTCAAGAAGGTTCAGGCGAGAAAGTAGGTTGACTGCTACATTTCTGTCTTAATTCCATTGAACATAGTACACTGACTCGCCGACCGTAATTCATGTTCGGAATTCTGCATGCTATGTGTTCTGAACTTTAACTGATCGTTTTCCCCCAGTTAAATTCCATGACGTTTCCATTCGGCGACCCTCTGAAAATCGATATATCTCAATCTGCCTTCATGCTCCGGATGTCATTTCCGTCTCTTTTGATGGGGTGTGAGATTGTGGAGAGGCACTGGAAGCATGTATCATGGAAAGCAGTTCAGAGCGAACATTGCATATTTTCAAGAATTAGTGACATATAGCTCATGGGGCTAAATAAATTAAAGGATATTGTGATGCTCGTGGAGGGGCTGACGGCGGGAGGGAGATGTGGGTGGGCAGCTGGAACAGGTTACTGATTTGGATGACAGCCATGATCATAATGAATGCCGACTCGTGCTTCGACGTTCCCTATCTGAAGGTTCTATATCACGTGAGGTGAAAAGCCGGCTTATCAGAGACACTGTTATTCGGTGAAGAACTATTGAAACCATTTTTGAGAGTTTATGAAGCTTCCTTTCATAATCAATCAAGCCTCTCGTTATCACATATATTGGCTGTTTGCACATTGTTTCACTTTAATTCAAGACTAATAATATTCTTGAGGCTGTAAGTTTCTGATTCTGGTCTGATATTTACTATCAGGAAGAAAATATGATAATAATCTTTATTGACACAAGTAGACGTATGCTGCAATGAAGTTACCGTGAATAAAACCCCAGTCGCCACATTCCAGCGCTTGTTTGAGTACACAAAGAGAGAATTCAGAATGTCCAAATCATCTAACTGCACGATTGCCGGGACTTGTGGGAGGGCGGAGCACCCAGTGGAAACCCACACAGACACCAAGAGAATGTGCAGACTCCGTACAGACAGAGACCCGAGCGCGAATCGAACCTGGGGCCCCGGCGCTGTGAAGTCAGAGACCTAACCACTATGCTACCGTGCTGACCTATCGCCGTTCTCCATTTGCTTTTTGATTCGGTCTATTAATGTTCATTGGCAATTCACCATAAATGAGCCTCAGCATTGTTCTCATATCCTCATACAATCATGAATCCTATTGGACCGGTTTGGCACGGTTGTACGCAACATGCGAACATGTATGACTGTCAGCCCCTGGCGACAATGGACTTCGAATTCAACCAGTAATGGTGGCCATCTTCCCAGTGACCGCAGCCCTGTGGGATGCACTGAGCCTAGGCCAGTTAGACATGTTAGAGGAGGCCTACCATGAAGAAACTACAGCCAACTGGTGAGGATGATGAGCAGTTACCCAACAGGCCTCAGAGGTGCGAAGGAGGCACCACATGGAATTCTCGTAAGTACCAGAAGCGCCTGCCATTCGATGACCTACCGGAAAGGGGAAAACCGTTGCGAACTCTGACTGTGCATGGGGACAGTGAGATCTGTCTTCCTGATCATGCTGCAACTCGTATCATGGAGCAATGGGCGAGGAAACCCACTCTGGTCACCGTCACGATCGCCCGGAACGTTTACACAACGGGATGCATCCAGGCGCTGGGCGGGAACCTGTCAGGAATCTTACAGTCCTCGGTGTACACGTGCAACTACTCCATTCTGGACACCCTATATGCCCGGGCTCCACAATACATCAAACTCAATGTGGTCCGTGCACAGCAGTATGAGCAGGGAGCGGGGTTCTCCCTGATTGCCTAGATGCTCCATGTGCAGGGGGTGATTGAAGCGATGCGTATTACCCTGAGCCCACTGGCCCGAGGCAGGGCGGTCATCACACACCGAAAGAGGTTCCACTTGATGAACGTGAAGCTGGCGTGTGACCCTGAAATGCGCATTTTGCATGTTTACAGCCGACCCCTGTGCAGCATGCTCCATGTCTTCGTCCTGACACACACGACCTCTTTGAGGCGCACCCCGGGCTGAGAGGTGACTCTTAGAGGACAGAACTGTGCACTTCATCCGCGGCTGATGGCGCTTTTCTGAATTCCACAGATCGACAGGTAGACCCCCTACAACGACCATGCAGCCTAAAGCGTATGATGGAGCGATGCTATAGAATCCTGATGATGTGGTTCAGAGACGGTCTCGTCGTGACGTATATTTCAGCGCTAAAAGAGAGGCTCAAATGATGGTGACCCACTCAGTTCGTCGCAACGACGCGCAGCAGAGTGGTGATATGCATGACGAGGTGGGTGAAGGCCAGTACTTGTCCTTGGAGGTGCAAATGTTGGAGTATGAAAAACGGCTGGACATATGGCCCGTGCAGGCTGAGCAGACGGACATGAGTTGTGCCTGTCAGCTACAGATTCACTGAATTAGGGCCCTGGCCAGAGAGGCACGGACATACCACCACTTCTACCCCAACGTCATCCCGCGGCCAGCCACCCCATTTTATTAACACCTTCCCGGAGCAGCCCGGCCCTCCTTGCAAGAAGATTGCACCCTTGTAGCCCCCTGCATAATTGATACCTGCCGCAGGAAGGGGTGTGTGCCCTCGGTTGGCAGCGGTAGCTGGACTGGCCAAACGATATAGGATGCTGACAATGAGCCATTTCATAAGCTGTATATCCCACATCGTTCGACAATGTCCGACTCCTGCCACGGTTCACCAGGTTGATCCCTGCATGCGAGCTGGTCATTGCCCTATCTGGTCCCATCGAAAGCATGCCATCACAGAGGTTGGCTGAGGTACTGAGAGGGATGGTAGGAGGATACCAGAGCGGTAAGGACTGGCTGATCCTTAAACCCTGGACCATGCCTCACCTGAACTTCCGCCATGCGAAATGCCCAGCCGTTTGCCCAACTCTGTGGCATGAACAGACCTCCAAATCGATAGCACCACTCTGGCAGAGAACGGCGGCAGTTTGTAAAGTTGTGCACAGGTATTTAATGTGAACAAGTGATGACATATATATAGGCTTGTTCCCTGCCGCTGCCGCTATTGTGTGCCCCGCTGCCTTGCCAACATAACTTGTGTTTGCCATACTTGATTAAAAGACACTACAGTTACGTGTAGGTGGATCTCCAGATGGGACATGAGGAGTGAAGGCGGCCTGCCGCGGTTCCTGCCTTTTGAGCAGGGTCTCCTTTGCTGCCCATCTTCTTGTGCCCCCTGCCCTGGATGCGGCAGCCAGTACTGGGGTGTCCCAGATGGCGTGCAGTGCCCTATTCTGGCCGCTGCCCACCAGATGCACCAGAAATTGAAAGTGGAGTGCGAGCCGCGGTGCTGTTTCACATCACAGCTGCGGGAATCCCGGTCACAGACCGAATCATCTTATTCTCTTTTGGGGGGTGCTCGTTTGCTCGAGGCTACACTATGGCTCGGCTGCGAAAAAGGCTAACCACTTTGGCGTGTGCGCCACCTGGCGCAGCCAGTCCTGGAAGCACACAACTGCCGCGAACAGGGTCTCGATATTCGCAGATATGGAGGAGTGTGTGGAGTGGTGGTTGAGTGGGAAGTGTGGGGCTGTGGAGACAAAACATAGAACATATAACAATACAGTAGAGTAAATACCCTTCAGCCCGCGATATTGTGCCAACCAGTTATCCTAATCTGATGTCACCCTAACCTAAGCTACTTAAATTTGCTTTGTTGCATTTGCCTGTCCAAGAGTCACTTAAATTCCCCTAATGACATGGACTCCACCACCTTTGCTGGCAGTGCATTCCACGCAACCACCACTCTCTGTGGAAAGAACCCACCTCTGCCATCTCGCCTATTCTTTCCTCCAATCACCTTAAAACCATGTCCCCTCGTGACAGCCATTTCCGCCCTGGGGAAAATATCTGCCTACACACTCTGTTCATGCCTCTCATCACTTTGCACACGTTAATCAAGTCACCTATCTTCTTTCTTCGCTCCAGAGAGAAAATCCCGAGCTCCCTGAATATTTTTTTGGAAGACATGCCCTCCATTCGAAGTAGCATCCTGGTAAATCTCCTCCATCGCCTCTCCAAAGATTCCACATCCTTGCTATAATGAGGCGACCAGAACTGCACACAATATTCCAAGTGTGATTTAACTAGGCTTTTATCAAGCTGCAGCAAAATCTTGCAGCTCTTATACTCAATTCCCCAGTCAATGAATGCTAACACACGTTATGCCTTCTTAACAGCCCTATCAACCTGGGTGGCATATTTGAGGGATCTATGTACGTGAACCCCAATATTCCTCTGTTCCTCCACTCTTCCAACAATTCTGCATTTCAAACTATATTCAGCATACAAATTCGACCTTCCAAAATGAATCACGTCACATTTACCTGACCTGGGCTTCATCTGCCACTTCTCAGAGCAGCTCTGTAGCCTGTCAATGTCCAGTTGTGACCTGCAACAGGCCGCAACACGAGCTACATCTCCCCCAATCTTCGTGTCGTCGGCAAACTTACAACACACCCTTCCACTTCCTCATCCAAGTAATTTGTAAAAAAACACAAAGAGCAGAGGTCCCAGAATGATACCTGCGGGACACCACTGGTCACTGATCTCCAGTCGGCATGCCTTCCAACCACGACCATTCACTGTCGTCTTTCGGCCATCCAATTCTGTATCCAGACAGCCAAATTTCCCTGTAAACTATGCCGCGTAGCTTTCTGAATGAGCCGGCCATTGAGAACCATATCAAATATCTTACATAATTCCATATACACCACAGCCAAAGCCCGACCTTCATCAATGTGTCTTGTCACATCCTCAAATAATTCAGTGAAGCGTGTCATGCATGACCTGCCCCTCACAAAGCCATGCTTACTTTCTTTAAACAACTATGTATTTCTAAATAATCATAAATAATATCTCAAAATCCTTTCCAATTTTTTGCTCACCATAGACGTCAGACTGACGGTCCTGTAATTCCGAGGGATTTCCCTGTTCCCTTTCTTGAACAGGGGAGGAACATTCGCCTTCCTCCAATCATTCGGTACTACTCCAATGGAGAATGAGGACGCAAAGTTCATCGTCAACGGCGCAGCAATATCCTCTCTCGCTTTCCTTAGTAACCGTGGGTATAACCCGTGAGGCCTAGGGGACCTATCTACCATTGGAGAAAATGCTGGAAAATCTCAAGCTTTTCTGGCAGCATTTGTCGGAACATTTGTCAGAGCTAAAGTTCGAGTCCGAAGGCTCTTTGTCAAACTATTTTGGAATCCAGAATCCACAGAAATTTATTTTTATTACTTATCTATCCCGGTGTTTTCAACATTTCCAGCTCATCCTCTTGAATATTAATTTGTTCGAGTCTGTTAACCTGGTCCATATTTTTCTCATAAGCAAAAAGTTCCATATACTTAATGGCGCCAGAAGCAAAATATTCATGTAGGAACTCCTCTATCGCCTCAGATACGAGGCAGAAGTTCACTCCACTATCCTTCATCGCCCCTATTCTCACTATGATTATCCTCTTATTTCTCACGTATGTGTAGAATGCCTTGGGGATTTCCCTGATCTTTTGCGCCAGGGCTTTTTCATGCCCCACTTGAATACTCCTGAGTCAATTTTTGAGCTCCTTCCTGGCTACCTTGTAACCCTCTGGAGCCGTGCCATATCCTTGCTTCCTCAACCTTCCGTAAGCTTCCTTCTTCCTCTTGACTAGAAGCTCCAGTTAGATAGATAGAGAAATACAGCACAGAACAGGCCCTTCGGCCCACGATGTTGCGCCGAACTTTTGTCCTAGGTTAATCATAGAATTTTGGACAATTTGTCATGGCCAATCCACCCAACCTGCACATCTTTGGACTGTGGGAGGAAACCGGAGTACCCGGAGGAAACCCACGCAGTCACGGGGAGGATGTGCAGACTCCACACAGACAGTGACCCAAGTCGAAATCGAACTTGGGACCCTGGAGCTGTGAAGCAATTGTGCTATCCACAATGCTACCGTGCTGCCCTTAAGAAGTTAACCTACACTCCCTTATTCTACCCTAATCCAAGTACCTATCCAATAGCCGCTTGAAGGTCCATAAATTTTCCGACTCAACTACTACCACAGGCAGTGCATTCCATGCCCCCACTACTCTCTGGGTAAAGAACCTACCTCTGACATCCCCTCTATAAAGTTCTCTTGTCATCCAAGGCGCCATCACCTTACAATTCTGTAATGACTGAGTCCAGGCCTTTCAGATTGGCGAGTTAGAATACGACTTCCCTGATTAGTTCGACAATCAGCGAAGCCCTTTCTGTGTATATAAAAGGGAGTGTCAGATACTCTGCACTCCCGCTGTCGACAGCAGACTGACTGGTCATTGTTGTGCAGCTGTTGGTTTGTAAATAAAAGGAATCTGGTGACCGGATTTCGGCCTTCGTGGACTTACTACAGCGGCCAGGAAAACGGAACGACCGAAGAAGGCTGCTCGTCAGCAACTGCCACTTATTGAGGGTAACCCACTGACAGGCAAAATTACTTTATTTGGAAAGTTGGACCCTGCAGTGGAAGACTGAGCCCAACATGTGGAGCATATGAAGTACTTCTTTGGAGAAAACGTTTTGCGCAGCCTCACTTTTCTGGAGGCACCGGACACAAAACCTTTCCAGGAATGACGGACTTAGTAAAAGAATACTATGACACGAAGCCTCCACTGATGCAGCGAGGTTACAGGTTTAACGCAGCATTCCGAGACACTGGGGAGTCATTTACAAACGTTTTAATAAAATGAAGGAGATTGCAGGTGCTTGCGAATTGGGCCTGATGGTAAATCAGATGCTTCGAGACTTTTTGGTATGTGGAATAAATAATTTAGCAATACAGGTACGTCTGTTAGCTGACGCCGAGCTGGATTGCAAACAAGCATTGCAGCTGACCTTAACCTTCGAAAAAGCGGCAAGCTGAGTGAATGAGTTTCAGGGTACTCCGATGTACGTAGCCGCCCATACCAGTGAAAATGAGTTATGGGACAGCCGCTGGTGGACAGCTTGCTGCAGAGCCAACCTCAGGAATAACACGACCCTAAGTTAATTCGGCCCACTCGCAGAAGCCCTCCCAAGCAAGCGGAAATTAGTGCCCGACAGGCGGTAGCCCATGCAGCCTTTTGCGCGGCAAAATATTGCTGTAGTTGCCAGAGATCAGAGCCAGACAGTAGAAATAGAAGCCCCATACCATCATCTTGGAGAATATCACGGAGGCTGGGGTATAGAAGAATCCATACCCTAGAAGCCCCAACCACCTCCTGCGAGGAACAAGTAAATTGTGTAACCATGGTGAATTCAAAACCCATTAAATTGTCCATAATGTTGAATGGACGACCAATAATGATGGAAGCCGACACTGGAACAGTCGTATCAGTGATAGGGAAACAGTATTCATTAGAATTCGCACAGGATTCGAACCCTTATTCCGAACAGGTACCTCGGCAAAACTGAGGACATACACAGGGAAGCCAGTGAGAGAGTTGGGCACAACGCATGTAACTGTGGCATATGGAGAGCAACTGTGTCGGCTGCCTATGTGGTAGTGAAACGTGTGGGGCCAAGCTTATTGGAACGAAACTGGCGAAAAGAGATCCAGCTGGTTTGGGAAAACATTTTCTAGCTGTAAAATGGCTGCCTGAGCGAACTGCTGTGCAAATACCCAGAGGTTTTCCGAGAGCCCTCGGAATAATAAAGGGAGCTACGGCGACATTACATGTAGATCCAGAGGCGGTCCCGAAACTCTACAAGGCCCGACCAGTACACTTTGCATTAAGGCAGAACGTCGACATGGAAATAAAACGATATTAAAGCGTGAGGGAACAATGAAACCATTCCAGTTTGCAGAGTGTGCGGCACCCGTGGTGCCTATCCTTTAGCCGGACGGCTCAGTCCGCTTTTGTGGAGATTTCAAACAAGCATGTTTGGCTACCCACAACTGAACAAACACACAATTCCCCGGACTGAGAATTTGCATACAAAGCCGGTTGCAGCACACCTATTCTGAAAGATGGATATGAGCCAGGCATGTTTTCAGCGAAAGCAGGACGAAGGATACCAAAGATTCCCAACGAGAAACACCCTGAAGAGAATTTTTCTGCATTCAAGATTACCCTTCCGGGTATCTTCAGCTTGTGTGATCTGCCGTGGACAATAGAGAATATATTGCAAGAACTACAAGTAGCCATTTTCCATTACGACGTCTTTGTCACAGGAGAAACGAAGGCAGAACGCCTGCAAAGCCTGAAAAAAGTCCTTAGGAGGATTTCAGCATCAGGTGTGCGCCTAAAGAGGAGAAATTAATGTGTTTTCCAAGCACCTCATCTAACCTATCTGGGGGACACGTTTGAAAAATCAGGGCTAGAACCATTGGAGGATCGGGTGAGGGAGATTAAATCAAGAAGTTTATTTTAATAATTTAGAGTACGCAATTCATTTTTTCCAATTAAAGGGCAATTTGGCATGTTCAATCCGCCTACCTTGTACATCTTTGGATTGTGGGGGAGAAACCCAAACGAGGACGAGGGGAATGTGCAAACTCCACATGGACAGTCACCCAGAGTCGAGATCGAACATGGGACCTCAGCGCCATGTGTCTGCAGTGCAATCACCGTGCCGCCCACAATTCAGGATTTAAGGTATTTTTTCGGACATGTTATGTAAAGTTCATAAGAACAGAGGTTCCACCTTGGACCACCGACATCAATTACTAATAGAAAGGTGCAAGCCTGGGAGTGGTCCGTCCCGCAGACAGGACATTAAAGAAGCTAAGTGAACAGCTTTCCTCAGAGAATGTCTTGGCACACTGCAACCCCAGGAAAGAGGTGCTGCTCATGTGCGATGCGGCTCCATATGGCGTTAGGCAGTTTTGGCAGAAAGAGGATAAAACTGACAGCAACGACCTACAGTGTTTGCTTCCATGACACTGGCAGCAGCAGAACGAATGTAAGCCCAGATCGAAAATGAAGGACTGGCTGTGAAGAAATTCAACCAGTGCTTGCACGGGTGGAAACACGTTATCATAGCTGTCTACAAGCCACTGCTAGATTTGTTGAGAGAAAACAAAGAATTACACCAATAGCTCCGGCCCGGAGAGAAGACAGGGGCCCTACTACTGGCGGCGTACAAGTATCAACTGGAGCATCACCGAGGAACACTGTGCAAACGCCGATGCACTCAGCAGTCTGCCATTACCAGACGCCCCGCCATTTGTACCGAAAATAGAGGAAACGGTAATGATGTTACATTTCCAGGACACCATTAAAGTGGCCGCACAAAACATTCGTTTATGGATTCAAAGGTACACGCGTTTATCAAAAATAAATCACATGCTGCTAACTGGGGAAATGAAAAGACCGGTGGGGGCGGAATTTCACCCTTACTGGTGCAGAGGATTGAAGATCACCGTGGAAGACCGGATGTTGCTATGGGGGGCTCGAGTAATAGTCCCAGTGTACAGGATGTTGAGAGTAGTGAGGTCAGGGAAGGGTTAAAAGTTCGAAAGAGGCCACCGGCAAGCTAGATGCTGGTTTGGTGTGTCTACTTCAACGCCAGGAGCATCCGGAAAGAGATGGGTGAGCTTGCAGCTCACTTCCTTATTTTCTGCAATAGTCTACCGTGGGAAACATTATCAAACGCCTTACTGAAGTCCATATACACCACATCAACCGCTTTACCCTGATCCACCTGTTTGGTCACCTTCTCAAAAAACCCAATAAGATTTGTGAGGCACGACCTACCCTTCACAAAACCGTGTTGACTATCGCTAATGAACTTGTTCTTTTCAAGATGATTATAAACCCTATCTCTTATAACCATTTCCAACATTTTACCCACAACCGAAGTAAGGCTCACAGGTCTATAATTTCCAGGGTTGTCTCTACTCCCCTTCTTGAACAAGGGGACAACATTTGCTATCCTTCAGTCTTCCGGCACTATTCCTGTCGACAAAGACGACATAAAGTTCAAAGACAAAGGCTCTGCAATCTCCTCCCTGGCTTCCCAGAGAATCCTAGGATAAATCCCATCTGGCCCAGGGGACTTATCTATTTTGACATTTTCCAAAATTGCTAAACCTCCTCCTTTTGAACCTCAATTCCACCTAGCCTGGTCGACAGAACCTGAGTGTTCTCCTCGACAACATTGTCTTTCTCCAGTGTAAACACTGACGAAAAATATCCATTTAACGCTTCCCGTATCTCCTCTGCTTCCACACACAACTTTCCACTACTATCCTTGATTGGCCCTAAGCTTACTCTAGTCATTCTTTTGTTCCTGATATACCTATAGAAAGCCTTTGGGTTTTCCATGATCCTATACGCCAACGACTTTTCGTGTGCTCTCCTCGCTCTTCTTAACTCTCCCTTTAGGACCTCCTGGCTAACTTGTAACTCTCAAGTGCCCTAACTGAGCCTCCATGTCTCATCCTAACATAAGCCTTCTTCTTCCTCTTGGCAAGTGCTTCAACTTCCTTAGTCAACCACGGTTCCCTTGCTCGACAACTTCCTCCCTGCCTGACAGGTACATACTTATCAAGGACACGCAGTAGCTGTTCCTTGAATAAGCTCCACATTTCGATTGTACCCATCCCCTGCAGTTTCTTTCCCCATCCTATTCATCCTAAATCTTGCGAATAGCATCATAATTGCCTTTCCCCCAGCTATAATTCTTGCCTTGCGGTATATACCTATCCCTGCCCATTGCTAAAGTAAACATAACAGAATTGTGATCACTATCACCAAAGTGCTCACCTACATCTAAATCTAACACCTGGCCGTGTTCATTACCCAGTACCAAATCCAATGTGGCCTCTCCCCTTGTTGCCCTGTCTACATACTGTGTCAGAAAACTCTCCTGCACACACTGGACAAAAACTGACCCATCTATAGTACTCGGACTATAGTATTTCCAGTCAATATTTGGAAAGTTAAAGTCCCCCATAACAACTACCCTGTTACTCTCGCTCCTGTCGAGAATAATCTTTGCAATCCTTTCCTCTACATCTCTGGAACTATTTGGAGGTCAATAGACAACTCCCAACAGGGTGACCTCTCATCTCCTGTTCCTAACTTCGGCCCATACTACCTCAGTAGACGTGTCCTCAAACGTCCTTTCTACCGCCGTAATACTTCCCTTGATTAACAATGCCACACCCCCCCCCCCCTCTTTTACCATCTTCTCTGTTCTTACAGAAAGATCTAAATCCTGGAACCTGCAACAACCATTCCTGTCCAAGCTCTACCCATGTCTCCGAAATCGCCACAACATCGAGATCCCATGTACCAACCCATGTTGCAAGCTCACCCACCTTATTCCGGATGCTCCTGGCGTTGAAGTAGACACACTTCAAACCAGCGTCTTGCTTGCCGGTGCCCTCTTTCGAACTTTTAACCCTATCCCTGACCTCACTACTCTCAACATCCTGTACACAGGGACGACAATTTAGGTTCCCGTTATAGGAAGGATGTGGTAGCTTTGGAAAGGTTTCAGAGGAGATTTACTAGGATGTTGCCTGGTATGGAGGGATGGTCTTACGAGGAAAGGCACATGGACTTCAGGTTGTTTTCGTTAGAGAGAAGGCTGAGAGGTGACTTAATAGAGACATATAAGATAGTCAGAGGGATAGATAGTGTGGACAGTGAGAGTCTTTTTCCTCGGATGGTGATGACCAACACGAGGGGACATAGCTTTAAATTGTGGGGTGATAGATATAGGACAGATGTCAGAGGCAGTTTCTTTACTCAGAGAGTAGTAGGTGTGTGGAACGCCCTGCCTGCAACAGTAGTAGACTCGCCAACTTTAAGGGCATTTAAGCGGTCACTGGATAGACATATGGATGCAAATGGAATTGTGTAGGCCAGATAGGCTTCAGATGGTTTCACAGGTCGGCGCAACATCGAGGGCCGAAGGGCCCATACTGCGCTGTAGTGTTCTCTGTTCTAAGTCAAGGCCGTCGAGCCGTACTGGCTGAAGTACATCATTGACAGCCTGGAGTGTCAAAAATGAAGATGCTGACCAGAAACTATGTCTGGTGGTCGGGCCTGGACACAGACATAGCGGCATTGCTAGGTCGGTGACAAGAATGCCAACAGGGGAGCAAGTGCCACTGACAGCCCCGCAACAGCCATGGGAATGGCCAGCTAACCAATGACCGCGAATTCATGTCGTTTTTGCAACCCGTCTTTTTATAATAGTAGATGCCCATTCCAAATGGTTGAACGTCGACAAAATGAACTCTGAAAATTCAACATCTACCATTGAGAAACTCCGCACCTTGTACACAACTCATGGTATCCCGCGGGTATTTGTTTCGGATAATTGGTCTGTTTTCACCAGCCAGGACTTCACAAAATGTATGAAGACGAATGGTATTCGGCAGAAAAGAATGGCGCCACACCACACGTTGTCGAATGGTTTGGCAGAGAGAGCGTCGGAGTCGGGTTGAAGAAATAGTCAGCAGAAGCATTGAGCACCAAACTGGCGATTTGTCTACAGAACAACCCCGCATGCCAAAAATTGAGTAGCACCGGCGGAGCTACTCATGGGCAGAAGGCTCCGAACGCGGCTGAGTCTAATTTTCCCGAATTTATGCGGCAGAATAGAGTGACAACACTCGCCGAGAAAGGCAGTTAAACAAGTGTCCCTCCTGCACCAGCATTGTAGCCACGTGTTCAGCTGCACTCGCTGTCTGTTCCTTGCCACCCTTTCACGTAGCGACCAATAGCAATCCTGAGATCATTAGTCTGCTTGTCCTGCCTTTTAGCTTCCACGTAACTCCTTAAATTCACTTTTTAAATCATCCTCCTTTTTGTTAGCTATGTCGTTGGAGTGTATGGATGTACTGTGGTTCAGAGGGGAGTGTAGGGGCGGTGGTGGTGGTGGAGGTGGAGTTGGTGACATGTGTGCCATGGACAATCACAACTCAGCGGGGTTTCGCTTGCTTGCTCAATGTCACCCTCTGCCTCGGTAGTTCCCGTCTCCCGGCTGAACAAAAAGTTCCAGTGCAGACTGCTCATGTGCGTTGAGGGGGAGCAGTTCCAGCTGTCCCCGTCAGCTATTTTTCCCTCTCGGGCTGCATGGAAAACACACTGCCTTTTAATTTACATTGCCATTGGATGATATTGAAACACTGTTTCGATTCAAGACCTAATTCAAGACTCTAAGCTCTTGTGAATCATTTTGACAATGACCTAATTCCCATGTCAAACCTTTGCAAATGGGAGCGGTTTTCGCTGGCACTGTGATTTTACTTACTGGTTGCCGATGTCGCTGCCATGACAGCTAAGTTTTATTTTATTTCTTGCCAATGTATTTCGCTTCATGGCTACAATAAATTCAGATGCTCGGACGCCATTTATACATACACATTTGCAAGGACCTGCATACATGTAGCATATTTCTGTGCGTGCATTTCTCCCTCAGTGTCACGCTTTTTCATTGCTCTCAAAGATGATCAATCGTTTTAAAATCAAGTGACTTGGCCAGTTCTTAATCAATATTCCTGGTCACCCTCCTTAATCTAAATTACGTTTACAAATTATTACCTCTTCAGAGTGTTTAAACATGTTATCGAATTAGAAACAGCTATCTGTCTTTTCAACCTATACGTTTGAATGCGATCAATCCCATAACCTCTCAGGGCACATTGCTGATATGCCATATGACAATGTAGCAGAATACATTATGTTTGCTCTGACAAAGCTGAAATATCACCAAAGAACAAAGAAGAAAGTAGATCGGAGCTCAGGGATAGGCCCTTCGACCCTCCAAGCCTGTACAGGTTATGATACCAACCTTTCACAAATCCTTCAGAACTTCCTTGTGCCGCATCCTCCTCGACCCATCCAATCAATGTGTTTATCAAGATTCCTTTTGAACGCCGTTAATGTACCTGCTTCTACAGCCTCCCCTGGCAATGCGTTGAAGGCAATCTCCACCCTCTGCGTAAAAAACCTTCCTCGCACAACTCAAAATTGTGCCGCACGGAGCTTAATCCTATGCCCCCAGATTAGTGACCCCTCCACCCAGGGAAAGAGTACCTGCCCCTCATTCTATCAATGACCCTCATGAACTTGTATTCCTCTATCAGGTCACCCTCAACCTCCGTCAGTCAAATAAAACCAGTCTGAGTCTATTCCGCATTTCAACAGAGATTACACTCTCCAGACAAGGCAATCTCATGCTAACCCTCCTTTGCACTCTCCCCAATGCATCAACATCCTTTTGCTCGTGTGGCGCCCTGAATTGTGCGCAATATTCCAAGCGCCGCCTGACCAATGTTCTGTACAACCGTAGCATGTCTTGCCAGTTTTGATACTCGATGCCACGTCCAACGAAGGCAAGTTTTCCGTATGATTTCTTGACCACCTTGTCTGCGTTATGTGCCACCTGCAAAAACCTGTGGACCTGCACGCTGAGTTCTCTCTGACTTTCTATATTCCTCGTAGTTTTGCGATTGACGGTAAATTTCCCCACTATGTTAGACCTTCCAAAATGCATTCCCTCATATTTTTCCGGATTAAACTCCATTTGTCATGTGTCTGCCCAAGTCCACAACCTATCTTTTTCCTGCTGTATACTCTGACAATCCACAATATTTTCCAATCTTTATGTCGCCAGCGCACTTACTAATAAGACCAGCTACATTTTCCTCCAAGTCCTTTATTTTCACTTCATAGAACAGAGGGCCAAGCACAGATGTCTTTGAACCACCAGTAATCACAACCTTACATTCAGAAATCCATTCTTCTACTGATACCCTGTGCCTTCTGTGGCGCAGCCAGTTGTGTATCCATTTTACCTATTTACCCCTGATCCCTGTGACTTCACATTTTGTATCAGTCTGCCATGAGGCTCCTTGTCAAAGATTTTACTGAAGCCCACGTAAAATAAACACCCAAAGCCCCGCTCATCATTCATCTTTGCCATCTCCTCAAAAACCTCGATCACGTTCGTGAAGCACGACCTCCCCTCACAAAACTGTGCTGCATGTGGCAGTTTAATCTATTTGGGCACAAATTGACATGTATCCTGTCGCTGAGAAATCACTCCAATAATTTACATTCTTCCGACATGAGCCTTACCGGCCAACTTTTTCCAAGATTATTTTTGCTACCTTTCTCAAATAGATGTACCAGATTAGCAATTCTCCAGTCCTCGGGGTCTCATCTTCAGCCAATGAGGATAGAAATATGGCAGTAAAGAGCTCCAGCAATTTCGTCTCCTGCTTCTCTCAGTATTTTTGGGTAATCCATTCCGGAGCAGGAGATCTATCTCCTTTAATATATTTTAAAAGACCCAATAACTCCGTATTTTCTCCGTAACACAATCCAGACTGCATACCCACCCTACCCAATAATCATCTTCCACAAAGTCCCTTTCTTTGGTGAACACTGATGCAAAGTACTCATTTGATACCACTGTCCTGAAGTGATGCACTCCGTTCCCTGGCCATCTTCTTGGTTTTTCATGTGATCACAAATATTTTTGGATTCACCTTAATTCTATTTGCCAAGGACTTTTCGTGCCCCTCCTAGCCCTCCGAATTTCCCGCTTCAGTACTTTCGTACTTTATTTATACTCCTCAAGGGTTTCGGCTATCCCCACCCTACTGCACCGTACATAACTCTCCCTTTTACTTTTGAGGAGGTTGACAATATCCCTCGTTATCCAAAGCTCCCTAAACTACCCATAATTATCCTTAGTTCTCTCAGCAACGTGAGTTTTCTAAATGCGAATGAACTGTCGCTTGAAAGACCCCCACATGTCCGATGTTGATTTACCATCCAACAGCTCCAACCATTCCAAATTCTTCAAATCTTGTCTAATGTAATCGTAATTTGTGTTTCCCCAGTTTAGCACCTTAAATTGAGGGTTCCCTCAGCCCTATATAAAAGTGTCCTAAAACCTACGGACTTGTGATCATTTCTCCCAAAGCATTAACCTCCTGAATCCTCAACCACCTTTTGAGGCTGATTGCAAAATACCAGATCCAGCACTGTCCCTTCCCTAGTTGGAATATCTACATATTGCATCAAGACGCCTTCCTGGATACACGTTTCAAATGCTGCTCCACCCAAGCATTCCTCATTAAGTGAGTCCTAGTCAATATAGGGGGAACTATATTCTCTCGGACAACAACCACATTACTTTTGCAGGTATCCAACATTTCTCCACCTATCTGCTTCTCTACCTCTGGCTGGCACTTGGGAGGTCTGTAATAAATCATCCCCATCATCGTGATTGTCTCCTTCGTGTTCTTCACCACGACGCAGATTGCCTCATTCTATGAGCCTACCGAGGAGTCATCCCGCAACACGGCTTTAATATTCTCTGAAATCAGCAATGCGACTTCTCCCACCCCTTTTACATCCCCGTCGCTCTCTCCTGAAGCATGTATATTCTCCAGCGTTCAGCTGTCAACCTTGCCACTCATTTAACCAGGTTCCGATAATAACCTCAACATCGTTCAGGGCAGCACAGTAGCACAATGGTTAGCACAGTTGTTTCACAGCTCCAGGGTATTAAATTCGATTCCCGTCTCCATCAACGTCTGTGCGGCGTCTGCACGTTCTACTCGTGTCTGGGTGGGTTTCCTCCAGGTGCTCCGGTTTCCAGCACAGTCCAAATATATGCAGGTCAGGTTGATTGGCCGTTGTCAATTGCCCCTTACTGTCCAAAAAAGGTGAGGTCGGGTTGTGAGGATAGGTTGGATGTGTGGGTTTGGGAAGGGTGCTGCTTCCTAGGGCCGGTGCAGTCTCCATGGTGCGACTGGCCTACATCTGCACTGTAAGTCATTTTATGAAAAATTCTATGATAAATACATCTATCCCTTTTCATTAATGCAGGGACATGGGACTGGGTTTTCCAATGTTGAGAATTGGCGCTGAAATTTCAATGATTCTATTCGTCTATCATAATTACAAATACTACTAAGTGCTCATCCGTCATCTGCCTTAGCCGTTATACCTCTGACATTGATGAAAATACACTGCAAACCACTGCGTTTGAGCATACGGGGTGATTTTGTTCTCTTGTATTTGTTCTTATTTTCCCTTCAGTTATTGCATCTGCTAAGCTGGCGCTCTGGTTCCCGCCACCCTGCTATACTAGTTTAAGTCCTCCCGATAACATCCGTCATAATTCTAGTTTGTCCGATAAACATAACTTACGGACGGCTCAATCCTCCTCCACGTTTTCATTAGCATCCAGTTGTGGTATCTACCCAAGCAATGTCTGCTATAAATGCCAATAATATCAATGACAGTCCTACTTGAAAATAACGATCAGTTGCCGTTCCCATTCTCCTGCAGCACAAAATGCTTTTCCGCTAATTGGTCGCCGTTGTGGTATGGGCAGATTGGGACATCCCATTGACAAGATGCAGGAAGGGCAACCTGCGGCTGGGGCACCGTGGGATAAGAGCACCTGCAATGCTTACACTTGACCAGCCTGAGCGAGGACAGTGTCTGTGCAAAGAGGTAATGCCACAGATGGTTTTGTCGCTTCCATTCAACAAATCCTGTTTCAAATTGACATGGTAAAACCATTATCGGCAATGTTTTATGCTACACTTATTATAAATTATTGATTATTCACCTTCTTTATCTTTAGTCTTTGGGCCACCTAAAAATAATACATTTGGAAACCTATTATATTTTCAGCTAAAATGTTCCTTACGCAGGCATTTACCAGAAGAATAATTCCTTTGCTAAAGGGTGTGTGGAAACATCAATTGATGCGAGCAGTATGGCATATCAAAGTTAAATTGTTTAAATGTTATTTTTCGTCGTACCATTTGCTTGTCTTTCAATCATTTCATGAATTATAAAAACTGACCAAGGAACCCACTTAAAAATTAATTCATCCGTCAAACTATAGATATGTTACATAATACTAGTGTTTTTGCAAGTTAGAAGTGAATTGTTGATCCGTAACTGGTCGTGAGATTTAATTAGAATCTGTGGCATTTTTATCCATCTACACTAGCCTTCCCCATTGTTAAGAAGTCTACAATAGTACTAAAATGTTATTCTTTGACATAAAGGGATACACCTTGCGAGAGGGCGGCGTTACAAAATTATCACAGGGCTAATAAACCAGAGATCCAGAGTACTAGTCTGGGAACCCAGTTCAAATCCCGTCACAGAAGGAGGCAAACTGGAATCCAATTGCTTAAAATAAAAATTAGTCAAAAGACGATTTATGTTACATCCTTCATGCTTAACATCATGGGCCCAAAACACTTTTTCCAGGTAAAGCAGCTTTTCATTTGCATCTCTTCCAATCTGGTCTCGTATGCGCTGCTCTCAATGTGGTCGCCTCTATATCTGAGAGACCAAACGTAGACCGGGTGATCGCTTTGCGTAGTACCTGCGGTCTGTGCGCATTCAGGACCCGGACACTCCCGCTGCTTGCCATTATGAAACCATCGTTTATTGTCAGCAACACCCACATGGTTCACAATGAATTTTAGAGAAAGAGGTTTACCGTTCTACATGGTCTGATGTGCATATGACCAAGATCCAGAGGAACGTGATTGACTCCTAACTGCCCCTCAAGGGCAATCACGGGTAAAATTAATCAACTTCGCTTCAAACTTCCACCGCTCTATCACTTTCACCTGGTCAATCACAGACACTTCTCTTCCTTGATCTTTATGTCTCCATTTCCGGCAATAGACTGTCTACTAATATCCAAGACGATCCCAGAGACTCCCACAGCTATCTGCACAGCAGTTCTTAGCATCCTGCACATTGTAAGGATTCGACCACTTTCTCTCAACGCCTTCGACTCCGTCGCATTTGTTTCAATGATGCTAGTTTCCAAAATGGTGCTTTGAAAATATGTTACTTCGTCCTTAACCGTGATTTCCCACCTACAGTTGTTCACAGCGACCTCAGCAGTGTACTGGCCATCTCCCGAGCCACTATCCTTGCCCCCTGCCCTCCCTCCCAGAACAAGGAATGCGTCCCTCTCATCCTCACATTTTATTCTACCAGCTTCTGTATGCACAGCATAATCCTCGACTATTTTCGCGAACTTCAGCGTGATACCACCAGCTAACACATCTTCCCTTCACTTCCTCTTTCAGCATTCCTCAGAGACCGTTCCGTCCGACATAATCTAGTTCACTCGTCCAACATAACCCAATACCTCTCCCATCACCAATGGTACCTCCCTTGGAACCGCAGAAGGTGTACACCCGCCCAGTTATCCTTTTCATGCTCAACATTCTGGGCCCAAAACAATCATTCCAGTTATGCAGCTTTTCACTTGCATATTTTCCAATCTGGTCTGCTGCATTCGCTGCTCCCAATGTGGTCTCATCTATATCTGACAGACCAAAGGTAGACTGTGTGATTGCTTGCTTAGCACCTGCGGTCTGTGCGCATTCAGGACCCAGATCTTCCCATTGCTTGCCATTTCAACAAAATACAGTGCTCCCATGCCCACATGCCCGCTCTTGGCCTGCTGCAATGCTCCAGTGAATCTCAAAGCAAACTGGAGGAACAACATATCATCTTCCGGTTAGGCATGCTACAGCCTTTTGGTCTCCACATCGAAGTCAACAATTTCAGTTGATTAGCTATACCCCACCTCGACCATTTGTTTTCATCCCATTTAGTTTCACCTGTCTCTCAACATTTCTTTCATTCGTGTATTTCCTAATAGATATTTAACACGCCACCCCCCAATTTTATCCACATTTCCTTACCACACCTACCCTTTGCTTCCCCCTTCCCCTCCTCCCACATCTCCATCTATCACAGTTTAGCCTCTGATGTCAGTTGCTCTCCTGTATGGACTCACACACATTTTGTTCTCTCTGGGGACTGCCATTAGCGCTCTTTTCCCTTCGTTTCTGTGGTTTTTAGCACCCCATTTCCATGGGTTTATGTGGCTATGACTCGTCTTCATTCTCACTCCATGGCATAAATATTCCCCACATTCTCTGATTGTTTGCTTTGACAAAGATTCATTGGACTCGAAACGTTAGCTCTTTTTCCCTCCCGACAGATGTTGCCAGATCTGCTGAGATTTTCCAACATTTTCTCTCTCTACATTTGTTTTCGAATCTCATATGCAGAAACTTTAATAACTTCACAAGCACCACCACATTCTGCAGGCCCTCACAATGACCCAGTGAAACACAAACCTGACAATCACATATCCCACAATAAGTCGTCTGCCTCAAAAACAAAGCCGCTTTCTTTCATTCTCGCCATCTCAATGTACTGGTTATCGCTCCCCGGCAAGACTGTGCCTGTTTCTGAACAGTAAGTTCAGCATCACCATTTGGAGGGCAGTTACGCAGATGCTACAAATCTAGCGACATTCAGCATCCGGTATATCAATAATATTTTCCAGAAAACCATATGCAGTTCTGGAACATACGAAATATGAAAAATATAATAAATGCATCAATGAACATGGAATGCACCGATCAGCACACGTCTTCCGGAGCACGGATACAGACAAATGTAGGCAGGGAAAAGCTGGAATATGACGTTTCCTTGATGTGGGCATCTTTGAAGTTGTTCTGCGTGCTTTAATAAAAGCTCAGTTTTTACATAGTAACCAAACGGTGAAGGACGAACATTTCGCAGCGATGCACACGTCTGTTTCAAGTTGCTTGAAGAAGCTACCAGTTCCTGATGTCCATCATCACACATATACCTTATGTGGTCCCATCGTTCGCATCTTCTTTTGCTGGCCGAACGGGCTTCTCACTAAACATTCCAAAATGCAATGCATATAACAGTCCAATAACCCCAGAGCAAACGTCGGATCGGAATCAATTACACGTCTTTCTGGATGAGGAACACGGATGGACGAGGACAAAAGATAAACAAATAACAGTGCAGAAAGAGGCCATTCGGTCCATTAACCCTGCACCGGCCGTTGGAAAGACTACCGCACCTTATCCTACGCACCCAGCCAATCCTCAGAACCCAGTAAATCCACCCAACATTTTTTGGAAATTTCGCACGGCCAATTCACCTGCCCTGCACAGCTTTGGTCTGATAGAGTAATCCGGAGGACAATCTCCATACAGACAGTTCCCAGAGACTAGAATGGAGCCCGGGTGCCTGGAGCTGTGATGCGGCAATGCTAACCGTTGTGACACCAGGTGGCTCTTCGTCAACAGCCACAACGGTACCATGTGTCAACTCAACAAACATTGTGACAAGTAGCCATAGTTTAACATTTAAAATTAGGCTTGGGCAACGAGGAACAGGAGGTATCATAATGGAGACGGCATGAAAGAACATGCTCTTAATTTCCAGGTTCGAGGTCTTATTTGGGAATTTTAGAATTAAGATAAAGTCGTTGGATTTGAATCCAGATGTCGGTATAAAACATCAAATGGCTTAAAAAAGAAATCAGTGCCTCAAGCTGTAGAAGCGATGTTTGCTTAATTATCGAGGACGATAAAATAGTTGGTTTATTTTTACAAAATATGATTCCGAAACAGCCTCTCGTTGATTGGAATATGCAATTCTCAATAGTCTGGTCGACCTGAACCGTCGTTTACATAATGTGGAATGACATTACACTTCACAGGTTTGCACAAATACCGAATACGTAATACCCGAATGACAGAGATAAATATACATTACAGAACTGAGCTATTGTGGTTAGAAAAATGGATGTTTCCGTCATGTAAGATACAATTGACAGTCTGATGCAAAAGTGGGGAAAAATCGTTAATATAATACAAAACTGGAGATATACTTTCTGGTACAAATGCCAGAAAATATCGACGGTAGCGGAGATCAGTGTAAACATGTGACCTTGAGAATTACCAGTTCTACAAAGGTCATATGCAAGCCCACGTGGATATTCAGTGGAAGGCAAGCATGAGTCCCCGGGATATCCAGTTTGTCTGAATTAAAGGTGCGCATGGAGTAAACATGGGTCCCATGTCCTGGTGCTTCGTGAACTCTGCTCTTCACCTACGGATTTGGACTGTGCGAAAGATTATGTAGATTAAGTTGAAAGAGAATCAACATGACAGCCAGCGGGGATAGGAGTCCAACACTGGGATGTCTCTGAAGGTTAGACCCCCAATTCCAGGATTCATCCGACCACGTCTGACCTTGCATTCTGCACCTGTCCGGTGACGGCCTAATTTGCTGTCTCTGGGCGTCCTGGGGAATCAGGCATAGTTTATGTTATTATCACAGACCTACTTTCTGCGTTGATTCTATCATGGTGTCGCTATTCGTGCCCCACCCTACCACATTTTCGTATTCTCCTTCAACATGTACGAACCCAACTCAGCCCTTCTTGGCTTTCAGTGATCGGAACCTGTCCTCGACCACTTGCTTCTGATTCCAAACATGTACTGCGTGACGTTTATCGTAACCAGCCGAACATCAGGGCGGCCAATAGTATTCAGTTTCGTCCCAGGAGCACAGAAAAGGGCAGGGGGCGTCATTGTACAGTCGCACGATTTCTTCACAACAGCAATCACCAGTATTGCTAAGTGTAAATAGCATGTGCGTTGGGCCCAAACGGGCATCGGCAGAATAGTGAAGAAGTGGGCGAATTGTGACCTGAGTCACTGAATACATTTTGCGCCCCACAACCAACCGGTGAGCTGTGGGGCAATGGTTTTGATTTCAGACCTGCCCCAGTGTTTCGAAATTTAATGAGCGATTCCAGATAGTGGGAGTTGGATTTGTAGAGTGTTTAGGAGTGATAGTGGTGGTGCGTATGGGCAGCGGCGGATGATGAATGCATGGGTTCCGAGACGGGGAGAGGAAATGCAGTAACTCTACTAACCGAGCGTTTTGAATTGTTCTGTGGGTCCCTGGGTAGGGCGGACAACATGCCGTTACTGCACTACCCAAGTTGTTGAAGAACAGGATGAATATGTACTTCAAGGAACGGGCTACTTCTTGGTCTGAACAGAACGGTCGTTAGAACGGTGGGCAAGGAACGTGATGGCGATGTGTGTTGGCTGTCCAAGGTCAGACGACAAGAGGGAGGTGCATCTATAGAAAGAGACTACTTTCTCGGTCTGAAAAGACTGGTGGCTAGGACCGCCACGAATGCGACAGCGATATGTTGGGTGTTGAAGGACAGATGACAGTATGAGCGTATCTTGCTAAGAAGGGGTTTCTTTCCAGGTCTGAAGAGACCGGTCCATTGAAAAGGCAGGAAAGTAATTGCGATGTGTTGGATTTCCAAGTCAGATAACAGGACGAAGGTGAGGGACTACCGCTTAATTTACTAATGTTGGTGTGATCCACAGGCACAGGGAATGTGAAAATCTGAATCTGATCGGGTGGTGGTCGAGAATGGTAAGGGACTGTATATAATCGTGGGTTGATCCCAGTGAAATACACAAGAGGGGGAGGATGCAGGTAGTGTACTTTCCAATTGCTCTCAGTAGTTTGGGGTGATCGTGGAGTACACAATGTAGTATAGGTCGATAGTCTGTTATCTTTGGACGGAAAGACGGCTCAGCGTGAGTGCAGATGATGAAGGTACTCTCAGAGTATGACCAGTGTTAGGCGAGCGATAGTTCGAATTGTAAATAATTGTAGAGATGGGAAGGATGAATGGGGACGCGAAGGTAAAACAACGCACAAATAACGATTACACGCTTTTGTGGAGCTCAGATTGTGGGTCAGGTTCCATGAGTAAATCGTGTTCCAATGCTTATTCTGAGGACTTCGATTGTCATCACCTGAACAGTTAAGAATGTTTGTGCTCCACATACCTCAGAACACTGCGCTCCGCAGTTGCTCTTGTAATAACCCATAGGAGATTCTCCATGGAATCATCTACCTCTCCTGGTCGCCAGACACGAGTTGCCGCTTGCTTGCGTTTATCGGCGTCAGGGTTTCACTATCCGGGTTCTCGAATCGTTCGGCAGCTCTAACCTACCGTCTGGACTGGACCCATGTTCAATAGGGTAATTGGGGTGTCTGAGTGGTCGGAGAATATCATGAAATATCATAGAGGTTGAAGTGCTGAAGGAGGCCATTCGGCCATCGCGACTGCACCTGCCATTGGAGCCAACAGCCCCACTCAATCCACTTAACCCAGGAACCTCACTTAACCTTTTTGGACACGAGGGTCAATTGAACACGGCCAATCCACCACATCTGCACATTTAGACTGTGGGAGGAAACGGAAGCACGAGGAGGAAACCCAAGAACATACGGGCAGAACGTACAGACGCCGCAAAGACAGTGACCCAAGCTGGGAATTGAACCTGGGTGGCTGGAGCAATGAAGCAACTGTGCTAAGCACTATGCAATCGTGATGCCCGTGCCGGGCGTGGGTCGTTTGCACTGAGGGCAGGATCTTCTTGGCGGCGGTGTCAACAATAACCAGTACATATTTGAATTCATTTATGCATGGTGGGACTGGGTCGAGTTTATGCACATGGGGATCTATCCAGCGACACTCCACATCACGGTTTTGTCCTTTCGGTTCCTTCCTGGCGTAATCGTCGGGAACATTCTGGGTGCACATGAGGCAACCCTTAATGTAATGAGTGACATCCACCTTTAGCTCCGGCCACCAACATAATGGTGATCCGTCCTGGTCTCCATGCCCTGGTTTCTGTGTCCGTCCTGGGATTGGTATTAAGTTGGTTTCGGTCCAAAATAGGAACCACATCATTCCTTTCCTTTAAACGAATCCGTCCTGTATGGTCAGCTCGTTCTGCCATATATCGTCGGGGGTCGGTAATTGCCATTGAGAATTCGTGGTAGGGAATCGTCTGCGCGTTGAGATTGAGCTAGGTCGGCTGTGTTCGTCTGTTGCAGGGAAATCACATTCATCGGTTCACCTCCGGGTGACTGCCCGAAATGTCTGTTACGGTCACGAGCTCTAGCTAAGGCGTCGACCTTGCAGTTACCCGGTGGGGATGTGCGGTGTTGGCTTTTCACGTCAAAGATGCCGTTGGTGCGGTCAATGGCTTATTAACACTCCAATTAAATTACTCTGAAAATCCCTTAGTCGCCACATTTCGCAAGTTTCGCTTGTAAGGGGCTGGTTTAGCTCACTAAGTTCAATCGCTGGCTTTTAAAGCAGACCAAGAAGGCCAGAGGCACGGTTCGATTGCCGTACCAGCCTCCCCGGACAGGCGCCGGAATATGGCGACTGGGGGCTTTTCACAGTATCTTCATTGAAGCCTACTGGTGACAATAAGCGATTTGAATTTTCATTACATACTTCCCTCACGTCCACCCACCAGGTGTTCCCTACATCCCCGGTGCATGTCTCGGTACTGGATCAAACGTCTGAACTCATTTTCTAGTGATATATTTTCGTACTACCCTCTCCAATATCGGACACCGCTCTGCTCCTGTCTTATGCGCCTCTGTAGCTTTACATGTTTTCTGAGCTGCGGTATTGAAGTCGTAAACAAGGATATAGAGCGACGAATTGACAGCTGGTAAGGTTTGAGGCTATGCTCCGGCGCAAATCCCTCTGAAGCAGCGTGAAAATTTGCAGAGTAGACACTTTCCTCCATTCATAGGTACGCATCCAGTTAGTACACAACTGCAAAACTCAGTGACTTTTTCAATACGGTTTCAAGGATAGAGACCTATATATTCCCTTCGATTTACTTGGACTCCTGGCTGTTATGTCGGTCAGTTGCCTTCCTAATTCGTGATCAGCCGAAATCTCGAAGAATAGGTGTCTTGTAGGAGATTTCGGAACAACAATCGTAACTTCGAGTCTAATGCCAACAGGGTCGTCAGTTGTGTTGCACCTTCTGAACTGCAGATTGTCTCCAACCCTTGTAAGATAGACAAATGCTGTATGAAATAAGTTTAGTTCAAAAGTCACACAGAGTTGATATTCGTCAGCCACACACACACATATACATGTTGACTGAGTGGTGGGCTGCGCAGCACCTTCTATCCCTGATAGGTTTCGGACGCTTTTGCGTGGTCCCAGATAGATGTGCAAAAGCTCAATCAGGGCCCGATCACTCTGATCGATATCAACCAATTGGGGGTAGACACCTTGGTGTGGGACGAGTCCCATTCGGCCATAGCCGTTCGTGTCCGAGGAAGTTAGACCTTCCCAAAAAAGGAAACTAACGTCACCAAGTTTACCAAATATTTTTAGTTTCTACCTGGAGCCCATTGCCCCAGGTTGGCCTTTCAACAACATTCTCCCGGTCACAGTTTCTGCAACGTCCAGGCTGCAGCCTTCGTGTATTTGCAAGCTGCAGCCTGTCTGCGTCTCTGTGTTGACCAATTTGTCATCGATGTGTGCGGGTCGCCATGTCAGATGCCCCCCTACCCTCACCCTCACACCGTCACGCTCATCACCCTCAACCCCGGCCTGTTGACCGTTTGTGCCCACATGCTGACATGCATCCTGTCTCTTGGCCCCGGAAAAGAGGGCATTCAGTCGATGGCAGCAAACGGCGCTGCCCGCGTTTTCGAAAGGGCTCGTTCCACATGGCACTGGATGTGCATGTCCGCCTGGGCATATAGGGTGTCCGTGATCGCGCGGAGACACTTGTGCTGTCTTTTGGCGCCGGAAAGGAGGACATTCAGTCGTTGACAGCAAACGGCGCTGCCCGCGCTTTCGGAAAGGCTCGTTCCACATGGCACTGGATGTGCAAGTCTGCCTGGCACACAGGGTGTCCATGATCGCGCGGAGACATCTGTGCAACGAGGTCTGTGAAATCCCGGACAGGTCCCCACTGGGCGCCTGGAAGAACCTGCCGTGTGAAAGTTAAGCACGAATGCCACCTTTCTGGTCAGCGGGAGCTGGCATCCTCTCCCATACCCTTGCAGTGCCAGGTATAGTCCGGCAGATGTGTTGAACTGGCTCTCTGCTCATCCGCAGTCTCCGATGGCATGCCGGTTCAGCAGGTCAACTAAGACCTGCAACGCCGGGAGATGCCAGGTCTCATGCGGGGCCTCATTGGCACCTTCTTCTACTCCACAGCCCGTTGGGCGGCCGGACCACCAGCGTGTGGAGAAGCGACATGCCCTTCTGCAGCGCGCTCCTCTGCTGCACCTTTTACCTCCTCCGAGTGGACCCCACTCACGCGACCGCAGGGTTTCTCGCTGGTCTGCGGCCATCACCACGGCGAGGAGCTTGCACATTGATATCCAAACGCTATTGTCCGCAGGGGGTGGAAGGCGAACTTATGAGCAATGCCTAAACTCCCATGCCCTGCAAGGTTCCATGGGCCACATCGTAGCCTGAGCTGGCACTGCACTCCCGGAACATGTATCCCCCACCCTCACCCACGCGCTTCTGCTCTTTCAGTCTCTGGCAACGTTTGTCAACCCAGTCATGCCACCCTTCCTGCTGCCAGGGGTACCGTTGGCTGGCACTTCACACTGGGAGCTGCGTTTGGTGTGGCCTTGGGTCTTCTACCGGTGGGTTGATGTCCGTTGGGCGGGGTGTTTGGGTCCGGACGCATTGTGGTATGGAGGGTGCGAGCCATTGTGTGGAACAAAGAGCCGGGTTGGGAGGCCAGTGGGAGTTCAACAAGATGGTTGCTGGTGCCTCGGTCCGTGAGATGGGGGGGGGGGGGGAGTGGGGGGGGGCTAGGCGTAAAAACGGCTTCTCGACCCCTCATACCCCTCCCCCGTCTCCCCTCCTGTCCCTCGGCCCACGCCGCGCTCACATTTACTGTGTCTGTCCAGGCAGACCGCAGTCATTCCACGCCATTTCCTACCTCCTCTCTCTCGTTCAGCAGCTAGTGAGCCAGTGTCACGATTTTAAATCACAAGTCAACCACACCATCGGGAACTCAGCCCCTTGGAGGCGGTGAGGCCTTGCGGAGGCCGTAGAGCATCCGGTGTCAGGACCTATAATGATATGCCTATGATATCATAGGCATAGGTAGGAAAGGGGACAAGGATGTCAGGCAGGCCTTTAGGGAGCTAGGATGGAAGCTCAGAGCGAGAACAAACAGAGTTGTTATCTCTGGGTTGTTGCCCGTGCCACGTGATAGTGAGATGAGGAATAGGGAGAGAGAGCAATTAAACACGTGGCTACAGGGATGGTGCAGGCGGGAGGGATTCAGATTTCTGGATAACTGGGGCTCTTTCTGGGGAAGGTGGGACCTCTATAGACAGGATGGTCTACATCTGAACCTGAGGGGCACCAAAATCCTGGGGGGGGGAGATTTGTTAGTGCTCTTTGGGGGGGTTTAAACTAATTCAGCAGGGGCATGGGAACCTGGATTGTAGTTTTGGGGTACGGGAGATTGAGAGTATAGAGGTCAGGAGCACAGTTTTGACTTCACAGGAGGGAGCCAGTGTTCAGGTAGGTGGTTTCAAGTGTGTCTACTTCAATGCCAGGAGTATACGAAATAAGGTAGGGGAACTGGCAGCATGGGTTGGTACCTGGGACTTCGATGTTGTGGCCATTTCAGAGACATGGATAGAGCAGGGACAGGAATGGTTGTTGCAGGTTCCGGGGTTTAGGTGTTTTAGTAAGCTCAGAGAAGGGGGCAAAAGAGGGGGAGGTGTGGCACTGCTAGTCAAGGACAGTATTACGGTGGTGGAAAGGATGCTAGATGGGGACTCTTCTTCTGAGGTAGTATGGGCTGAGGTTAGTAACAGGAAAAGAGAGGTCAACCTGTTGGGAGTTTTATATAGGCCACCTAATAGTTCTAGGGATGTAGAGGAAAGGATGGCGATGATGATTCTGGAAAAGAGCGAAAGTAACAGGGTAGTTGTTATGGGAGACTTTAACTTTCCAAATATTGACTGGAACAGATATAGTTCGAGTACATTAGATGGGTCGTTCTTTGTACAATGTGTGCAGGAGGGTTTCCTGACACAATATGTTGACAGGCCAACAAGAGGCGCGGCCACATTGGATTTGGTTTTGGGTAATGAACCAGGCCAGGTGTTAGATCTGGAGGTAGGTGAGCACTTTAGAAACAGTGACCACAATTCGGTGACCTTTACGTTAGTGATGGAAAGGGATAAGTATAGCCCGCAGGGCAAGAGTTATAGCTGGGGGAACGGCAATTATGATGCCATTAGACATGACTTAGGATGTGTTGGTTGGAGAAGTAGGCTGCAAGGGCTGGGCACACTGGATATGTGGAGCTTGTTCAAGGAACAGCTATTGCATGTTTTTGATAAGTACGTGCCAGTCAGGCAGGGAGGAAGGGGTCGAGCGAGGGAACCGTGGTTTACCAAAGAAGTGGAATCTCTTGTTAAGAGGAAGAAGGAGGCCTATGTGATGATGAGGCATGAAGTTTCAGTTGGGGAGTTTGATAGTTACAAGGAAGCGAGGAAGGATCTAAAGAGAGAGCTGAGACGAGCAAGGAGGGGACATGAGAAGTCGTTGGTAGGTAGGATCAAGGAAAACCCAAAAGCTTTCTATAGGTATGTCAGGAATAAAAGAATGACTAGGGTAAGAGTAGGGCCAGTCAAGGACAGTGGTGGGAAGTTGTGTGTGGAGGCTGAGGAGATAAGCGAGATACTAAATGAATACTTTTCGTCAGTATTCACTCAAGAAACAGATAATATTGTGGAGGGGAATGCTGAGACCCAGGCTATTAGAATAGATGGCATTGAGGTGCGTAGGGAAGAAGTGTTGGCAATTCTGGACAAGGTGAAAATAGATAAGTCCCCGGGGCCGGATGGGATTTATCCTAGGATTCTCTGGGAAGCCAGGGAAGAGATTGCTGAGCCTTTGGCTTTGATTTTTAGGTCATCATCGGCTATAGGAATAGTGCCAGAGGACTGGAGGATGGCAAATGTGGTCCCTTTGTTCAAGAAGGGGAGTAGAGATAACCCCGGTAACTATAGGCCGGTGAGCCTAACGTCTGTGGTGGGTAAGGTCTTGGAGAGGATTATAAAAGATACGATTTATAATAATCTAGATAGGAATAATATGATTAGGGATAGTCAGCATGGTTTTGTGAAGGGTAGGTCATGCCTCACAAACCTTATCGAGTTCTTTGAGAAGGTGACTGAACAGGTAGACGAGGGTAGAGCAGTTGATGTGGTGTATATGGATTTCAGTAAAGCGTTTGATAAGGTTCCCCACGGTCGGCTATTGCAGAAAATACGGAGGCTGGGGATTGAGTGTGATTTAGAGATGTGGATCAGAAATTGGCTAGTTGAAAGAAGACAGAGAGTGGTAGTTGATGGGAAATGTTCAGAATGGAGTTCAGTTACGAGTGGCGTACCACAGGATCTGTTCTGGGGCCGTTGCTGTTTGTCAATTTTATAAATGACCTAGAGGAGGGCGCAGAAGGATGGGTGAGATAAATTTGCAGACGACACTAAAGTCGGTGGAGTTGTAGACAGTGGGGAAGGATGTTGCAGGTTACAGAGGGACATAGATAAGCTGCAGAGCTGGGCTGAGAGGTGGCAAATGGAGTTTAATGTGGAGAAGTGTGAGATGATTCACTTTGGAAAGAATAACAGGAATGCGGAATATTTGGCTAATGGTAAAATTCTTGGTAGTGTGGATGAGCAGAGGGATCTCGGTGTCCATGTACATAGATCCCTGAAAGTTGCCACCCAGGTTGAAAGGGTTGTGAAGAAGGCATATGGTGTGTTGGCCTTTATTGGTAGAGGGATTGAGTTCCGGAGCCATGAGGTCATGTTGCAGTTGTACAAAACTCTAGTACGGCCGCATTTGGAGTATTGCGTACAGTTCTGGTCGCCTCATTATAGGAAGGACGTGGAAGCCTTGGAACGGGTGCAGAGGAGATTTACCAGGATGTTGCCTGGTATGGAGGGAAAATCTTATGAGGAAAGGCTGATGGACTTGAGGTTGTTTTCGTTAGAGAGAAGAAGGTTAAGAGGTGACTTAATAGAGACATACAAAATGATCAGAGGGTTAGATAGGGTGGACAGCGAGAGCCTTCTCCCGCGGATGAAGGTGGCTAACATACAAAATGATCAGAGGGTTAGATAGGGTGGACAGCGAGAGCCTTCTCCCGCGGATGAAGGTGGCTAGCACGAGGGGACATAGCCTTAAATTGAGGGGTAATAGATATAGGACAGAGGTCAGAGGTGGGTTTTTTACGCAAAGAGTGGTGAGGCCGTGGAATGCCCTACCTGCAACAGTAGTGAACTCGCCAACATTGAGGGTATTTAAAAATTTATTGGATAAGCATATGGATGATAAGGGCATAGTGTAGGTTAGATGGGCTTTAGTTTTTTTCCATGTCGGTGCAACATCGAGGGCCGAAGGGCCTGTACTGCGCTGTATCGTTCTATGTTCTATGTTCTATGTTCTATGATACTATCACGCCATGCTGTAATCGATGCAAGTACGTCATTTTTAGGGTGCTGAAGCATACCCGATTTGTTGTCAAAGAGATGTGTTCTCCGATTTTGGAGTCAGAATCTATTCTCCGCAGAATTGCAATGCGCGATTTCATAGTCCGAAGTGTTGAACCCCACTGGTGGGCACAAACGCAACGTTATGTGCGGGATTCGCCTATTTTGAGAAGAAGTGCAGACGCCAGTGGTTAAACTGTGGTGTTTTACAACAGCAAAAGTTGCACTGATGCAGCACCTCTAAATGGGCTAGCACCATCGCCACATGGTACGCACCCATATCTCAAATCTCCTCACCGCCTTCAACCCCGACGCCCTCACACACCAACATTAACCGCTGAACAGTGATCCCGTGTCCCCCATCCCACACTCTCACCATACGTGTCGTCATGCGTATTACAGTAACTGCCCACCATGTGGCCTGTACATGCGCTGACCCGCGCTTCCAGCCAGTGCCAGAGCTGCTACGCACCAGTGGCCTGAGCACTCACGGGAAGGGTAGCCTCCCAATCCTCCTGCGCTGAGCTGCAAAATTCCTAATCTAAGCATACTGCCTGAAGCACAAATGAGTTAAGCTTGCTTATGGCACAATTTTAGAACATAGAACAGTACAGCACAGAACAGGCCCTTCGGCCCTCAATGTTGTGCCGAGCCATGATCACCCTACTCAAACCAACGTATCCACACTATACCCGTAACCCAACAACCCCCCTCCGTGTAAACCCGAAAAGCATTGCCCTGCAGGATCCGCTTGGAAGATAATCGTTGACCTTTATGTATCTGAAACTCTTAGATAGCGATTTAAGTGCCGCTGCAGAAATCACTGAGAACGTTCCCGACGTTGTCGCGGGCACTCAGACTCAACACAGTTTCAAATGTCTGGAGCATAGGTATTATTAGGTGTGTCTCCTGAACCGTACTGAAATAAATGCATAACAACGGAAAAGGTAAACGTTATGATGGACGGAGACGTTTGGACATATTTAAATTAAGACCTAACCATGCATGCTTCGAAACGTAAAATGAGTACTGCAGTTTCGAAGCACACCTGTTCAAATGCAAGTGTGGTTACCCGATCAAAAACATGGAACGTTGTTTGCTACGAAGCATTCACAATATTGTCCGTCGGATTTAGTAACCTCAAACATGACAGCTGAAACAATTTAGCATGCTGTAACTATGCCACGTTTTGCACTTTCATAGAACATAGAACATAGAACAGTACAGCACAGAACAGGCCCTTCGGCCCTCAATGTTGTGCCGAGCCATGATCACCTTACTCAAACCCACATATCCACCCTATACCCGTAACCCAACAACCCCCCCCCCCCCTAACCTTACTTTTTTTATTAGGACACTACGGGCAATTTAGCATGGCCAATCCACCTAACCCGCACATCTTTGGACTGTGGGAGGAAACCGGAGCACCCGGAGGAAACCCACGCACACAGGGGGAGGACGTGCAGACTCCACACAGACAGTGACCCAGCCGGGAATCGAACCTGGGACCCTGGAGCTGTGAAGCATTTATGCTAACCACCATGCTACCCTGGATATTTCGTGGATATTTGATTTGTAAATTAATTCAAAAGTAGCATAACGGCTTTTAAAATCATGTTATTGAAAATCATGATCATAATCGGTTGCATGGCACGAATAAAAAGAAAATGAAGTGCGCTAGACTAAGAATAGAAGTTATAGAATTAAAATATAGTCCGGTCGAGAAAGATAACCTACGGATGTTGGAACGAAAAACCGACTGCAGTGTCCTGGCAATAGCTAGAGTAAGCAAACATTTGGGAGAGAGACAGAAGGAGGTAAAAAATATTGTGACATTGAGATTTAAGTAAATGAAAGAATCTATACGAATGCTGTATACAACAAACTCAATGGATAGTTAATTCACATGTAAACATCAAACACTATTTTGTTTCCCGTGTTCTTCCAGACAGCACAGAACTTTAACCTTTGCCTTTTTCCATTTCAGCAATATTTTACACAGTTAAAGAGATTTTTGAAAAAAAAAACACAGAAAACGACAACCTAGATGATTGAGTAACAGTGTGAGGATCGGCGAGAAACGGTAGTGTTGAATGCCTGTCAATTTCTCACCCACATCTGCGCTCACCAGGATCCATTCGATGAAACTTTCAAATATCATGTGGGAACCTATTCGACCATGTAATGAGACGACCTATTCTTGACTTGTATTGGTTCATGGTGCCATAAAGAGCACATTAAAACTGACAGGTTAAACTGGCTTTTGCTTCGCTGTTGGGACAGTGACAAATTCCATTGTGCTGGAGGCAGAAGACTCCACCCACTGCTTGAAGCATGCCTGGGTGATTCGGTGGAATTCCTGCACACCCAGAGGACAAGGTGAAGACAGAAGGTTCGATTCCAGGTGGTATGGTAGATGAAAAATGTTCGTTTTGCATTTTAAAGGGTTCTTCACGGTTATCAGCCAGTGCAGGGCAGGTGTGACAACAGAGGGGAGATGTTCAGGTAGAGGGGGGTGATTAGTCCGGGCGGTATTATATTATTGTGTTTCATCTTACTGTTATTTCTTGATTTGTCCAACATATGTATTCATATTGTTGAACTGTGTAACTGCCTCTCCTTTGGTATAACAAGCTAACAGTTCAACACAAATATTATTTAAAAAAACAAATAAAATATGGATGATGGCAAACATGTTAAACCTTCCAAGGTTGAAGTGTTGCTTTTTCTGTATGCAATCTCGATAAGGGTAGCCACGGAGTTAGGTAACTACATCTGTTCGCCGTAATGTAGGTACCATGTTTATTTGACAATTTGTCAGATGAAACATGACATTCATACAAATATGCACGTCACCATTTAAAAATCTTGCGTCATGGAAACACATCATGGCTGATGTGTTCGCTGCCTTTATCTTTGACTTCCCGCATTTAAGTTGTAATTTTATCGTCCTTCCAAAACAAACAGGTACTTCCATCTGCTTAAAGATATTCAAGTATTCCACTTCCTCATATTTTACAGACACACGATGCTAAAATTTTCAATGGAGTTCTACGATTAAATTTGAACTTTTGTTGCAGAAGTGTTGCACATTCGTCGCACTGATATCACACATCCGCATTATCTGAATTTATAATGTTTAAAATATAAGTGAAATAAAGCATACGCTGTTCATAATGCACATATGAACGGGCAAATTACGGAGTTACATACAAATAATTATATTTCTCTGGCAATCCCTACACGGTTTAGCTGTCGGTACCAACTCAATTATTCCCATTTTTATTGCTTCAAAGTGTTTACCTTTATTGCGAATTTAAGTTACACTTAACGTTCGTGGAACAGACATTAAGCAACGCATGAAGTACACAAGAGTTGCATTTGCAACCTCTCCCCGTAATTGTGGTTAGCAGTAGGGTCGCAAATCAGGACCGTCAAGGAATGCGCAAACGGCAGGTCAAATCGCAGCTCATCATTGTCAGCAAGGAGAAGTCGAACAAAGTGTGTCCGGGATAACTTTGCTTCTGTCAAAAAGACACCACTGGCATGTTGGAATTCCATCGTGAGTTAAAGTATATTACATTTTGTAGATGCCCGCAAAAACTGAAACTCATTAGCTCAGAGATTTTTCGAATAAAATGCACTGAGTAAAATTCAGCTACAATGTAATAATTTCAAGAGATCCTCGTGTGCAGAGACACAGGCCACTGAAAGAGTTAACACAGATGGAGAAAGGAGGCAAGAAAGCATATGGCATGCTTGTCTTCAATGGCATGGGCGTTGAGTATAAAAATTGGCAAGTCATGTTGCAGCTGTATATAACCTTAGTTAGGCCTACTTGGAGTATAGTGTTCAATTCTGGTCACCACACTAACAGAAGGATGTGGAGGCTTTAGCGATGGTGCAGAAGAGATTTACCAGGATATTGCCTGGTATGGAGGGCATTAACTGTGAGGAGAGTTTGCATTAACATGGCTTGTTCTCAGTGGAACGAAGGAGGTGCTATGGCTATCTGATAGAGGTCTACAATATTATGAGGGGCATAGACAGAGTGGATAATGAGAGACGTTTCCCAGGGTCGAGCGGTCAATTTCTAGAGGACATGGGTTGAAGGTGGGAGGGAAAATGTTTAGAGGAGATGTACGAGGTAAATTTTTACACAGAAGGCAGTGGGTGTCTGGAACCTGCTGCCGGAGGAGTTGCTGAAAGCAGGGACAATGGTTACATTTATGGGGCATCTTGGCAAATACATAAATATAATCGGTATAAAGCGATACAAACCCAGGATGTGTAGAAGCTTTTAGTTTAGATGGGCAGCATTGTCGGCGCAGGCTTGAACGTCCGACGGGCCTGTTACTGTGCTGTACTTTACTTTGTTCGTTGTTCAAGTGCCGTGGACATCAATGACCAGAACAACATATTTATTATTCGTTCCAGTTTTCTCCTGAAAAGGTGCTGAAATAGGTACCTTCGTCATTTCTCGATTTCTATGTGACATCATACGTCCGTTGTGCTGTTGGCGAAACTTCAGGTTGGATTTTCAGCATCTGTACTATTTTCTTGCACGCTGCCAGAGCTGTATCGTCTGGACCTTGTTATTGAATATGCTGGTGCATTTTGTTGTCAATGTACGTCACTGTTGGAAGGAGTGGAGCTGGAGGTGGTGAATGTGGTGTCAATCAACGGATGGCCATGCGTCTATAACCTGTCCAGGTTCTTGAGTGTTTGGTGGGTCTGAACGCTAGATGCATTCGGATGATTTATGAATCTTAGAACAACATTGAACATAAAACAGTACACTACAGGCCCTTCCGTCCACGATGTTGTCCGGACCATTTATCCGAATCTCAGATCAACCTATCTAACACTTCTACCATTTACTGCTGTCCATGTGCCTGCCTAAGATTCGGTGAAATGTACTTAAGGACTCAGACTTCACCATCTCCGCTGGCAGTGCATTCCATGCACCCAACACACAGTGTGCACAGAACCTGCCTCTGAAATCTCCACTATACATTCGCCTTATCACCTCAATGTTATGTCCAATCGGTACAACAATTTCCGGCCTGGGGAAACGTCTCTGGCTATCCATTGAATCCGTGTCTCTCATCATTTTGTACACCTCTATAAAGTCACCTCACTTCCTTATTTGCCCAAGTGAGAAAGGTCCTCGCGCACTCACCTTTTATTAATCACACATGCCCTCCAGTCGAGGCAGAATCCTGGTAAATCTCGTCTGCACCATCTCCGAAGTATCCACGTCCTGCCTAGAAGGAGGCTACCAGAACTGGACACACTTTTCCAAGTGTTGTCTAACCAGCGTTACATGAAGCTCCAATAAAAACCTCGCGGCTCTGAAACTCAATCCCCCTGAACGCCAACACACCATGCATCTTCTTAACGATTGTATCCACCCGGGTGGCAACTTTTAGCGGTTTATTTACGTGGACCACAAGATCCCTCTGTTCCTCTGCACTTCCAAGAATGCTACCTTGAACCATGTATTCAGCATTCAAAATGGATCTCCCAAAATTAGTCACTTCGCATTCATCTAGGTGGAACTCCATCTGCTTTCCAGCCCAGCTCTGCATCCTGTCAGTGTCCTGTTGTGAACTGCAACAGCCTTCGACACTTTCCACAACTCCACCAACCATCGTTTCATCGGCTAATATACCAACTCAACTTTCCACTTCCTCATCTAAATTACTTGTAAAATGCATAAACAGCAAAGGTTCTAGAACAGATTCCTGCGGGACAGCAGTGGGCAGCAAAGTCCAGGCAGAATACATTTCATCCATGACCACTCGCTATCTTCTTTCGGCCAGTCATTTCTGTATACAAACAGCCAAATTTCCGCATATTCCATGCCTCCCGACATTCTGAATGAGCCAACCTTGGGGAATCTTGTCAACGTATTTCCTCAAAACCATGTGAAACACATCCACAGTCCGACCTTCATCAATGTGTTGCGTGAGATCCTCAAAGAATGAAATGAAGCAGCATGACCTGCCCCTCACAACGCCATGCTCTCTATCTTCAAACAAACTTTATTTTTCTAAATAATCAGCAATGCTTTCTCTCAGAATCCTTTCCACTATTTTGCTCTTCACAAACGTAAGACTGGACGATCTGTAATTCTCACGGTTTTCTATATTCAGTTTCTTGAACTGGGGGACAACATTCACCTCCCTCCAAACATCCGCTGCTACTCCAGTGGAGATTGAGGGCGCAAGGATCATCGCCAACGGCGTAGCAATATCCTCCCTCGCTTCCTGTAGTAATATTACATATATCCCATCTGGTCCAGTCGAGTAATCTGCCCTGATGCTTTGCAAAATTTCCAGCACGTCATCCATCTTAATATCAACCTGCTCGAGCCTATTAGTCTATTTCACGCTGTTATCACGAGCAAAAGGGTCCCGCTTTCTAGTCAATGCTAAAGCAAAATATTCATTTAGCGCCTCTCCCACCTCCTTAGATTCTAAGCAGAGATTTCCTCCGGTATCCCTGATCGGCCGATTCTCACTCTGATCATCCACGTATTTATATCATAAGAGCAGAATGCCTTGGGGGGTTTCCCTAATCCTTCCTGCCAGGGCTTTTTGATGCCTGCTTCCAGCTCTCCTCAGTCAATTTTTGATTTTCATCCTGGAAAATTTGTAACGCCCGGGAGCCTCATTGCTTCCTCAACCTTGCTTCAGCTTCCTTCTTCCTCTTTACCAGTAGCTCAATTTCTCTTGTTACCCAAGGTTCCTTCACCTTAAAATTCCTTCCTTATCTCCGTGGGACAAAACTAGCCAGCACTCGCACACACATTGACTTGTGCACTTTTCTGAGAACATCTGTTCCCAACTTATGTTCCTCTGCCACTGTCTCATAGCAGTGCAATTTCCTCTCCCCCAATTAAATACCTTCCGGTATTGACTGTTTCGATGCATCTCCATGACTTTGTTGAAGAGCATAGATCATTCCGTGCAGGAGGAGAGCATTCGGCCAATCGATTTTGCACCGACCCACTTAAGCCTTTACTTCCATCCTATCCCCTTAACCCAATAACCCCACCTAACCTTTCTTGGTTACTAAGGGCAATTGATCATGGAATATCCACCTGAACTGCACGTCTTTGGACTGCGGGTGGAAACCGGAGCACCCAGGGCAAACACACGCAGACACCGGGAGAACGTGCAAACTCCGCACAGACAGTGACCCAGCGGGGAATCGTACCTGGGATCCTGGCGCTGTGAAGCCAGAGTGTTAATCACTTGTGCTACCGTGCTGCCCATGTAGGTCAAGGAGTTTTGGGCACTGTCACCGAAATGCTCTCCCACCGAGACATCTGATACCTGGCGTGGTTCGTCACAAACCACAGAATCCAATATCACGCCCTGACTGACCCCTCCCCGCGAGTCGGCCTGTCTACATATTGTGTCAGGAATCCTTCCAGGACACGCCTGATAAAATATGCTCCATTCAAACCATTTGGTCTCAGGAGGTTCCAATCGATATTATGGAAGCTGAAGTCACTCATGATAAAACTCTGTTACGTCTGTACCTTTCCACAACCGACGTCCAATCTGTTCCTCCATCTTTCTCCTGTTATATGGTAGTCTATACAAATCGACCAATAATGTGACTGCTCCTTTGTTTCTGACTTCCACCCAGACTGACTATGAAAACAAACTCCCCTCGACTACCTCCTTTACTGCAGCTGTGATGCACTCTCTAATTAACAGTGCCACTCCCTACGCTTTCATCTCCCTCTGTATTCTTCTTAAAACAAATTAATCACGGAAAATCTAAGAACCATTGCTGAACCTGTGAAATCCATGTCTCCGTAATGGCCGCAACATTCTAGTTACAAGACCGATCCATGCTCTCACTTCATCATCCTTATTCCTGAAAGTATTTGCATTGAATCAGGCACACTTTAACACATCGCACTGAGCGCAACTTTGCCCTAACAACTGTTTACCCTTAATCACAAACTCGCTCTACTCTATTTCTGACTGTTCAACAGCAACTCTATCCTCTGATCCGGAGGTCTGGTTCGTATGCCCCTGCCGAACTATTTTACTCCTGCCCGACCACCTCTAGCAAACTAACCGTCCAGGATGTCGGTACCCGTCCAGTTTAGGTCCAACCCGACTGTCATTCACGTGTTCCACCTTCCCCAGAAGGCATACCCATGATCTACATACATTAAGGCGTTCTTTCCTTCATCAGCGTTGTAGTCATGCGTTCAGCTGCACTCACTCTCTGTTCCTTGTCTCACTAGCACGTGTTACCGGCAGCAATGCTGAGATTTTTGTCCTGTTTGTGCTGCTCTTTAGCTTCCAACCTAACTCATTAAAATCACGTTTTAGATCCTCATTCCGTATCTTAGCTGTGTCGTTAGTGCCAATGTGCACTAAGGCTTCTCGTTGCTACCCCTCCCACTTAAGAAACCTGTAGACACGATCCGCGACATCCCTCACCCTGGCACCCGGGAGGCTCGTTTGCGATAACAGAATCTCCTCTCCGTTTCCCTAACTATTGAGCCTCTTATCACGATATATTTACTATTCTTCCCCTTCCCTTGTAAGCCACAGAGCGCGGCTCACTGCCATAGACATCGCCGCTGTGGCCATCTCATGGACGTTCTCGCCCCCCTCCCCCAACCCCACACACGCTCCACGGCATCCAATATTGTTCACTTATTTTGAAGTGGAACGTCCACAAGAGATCCCTGCACTGCCTGCCTGTTTACTTTCCTTCGCCTGACAAACCCAGCTGAACTTTGGGTGTGGCTACCTCCCTGTAACTCTTCTCTATTGTCCCCTCTGTCACTGCTTCTCGGATGATTCGAAGTGCGTCCAGTTCCAGTTCCCTAAAGCGATCCCCGACGAGGTGGAGTTGGATGCACATTCCGTAGGTGTGGTCAATGGGGACACTAGTGGTGTTCCTTACATCCCACATCGTACAAGAGGAGCATGCGACTACCTTAACTTCCATCCCCTCTGATGTGAATTCCCAACAGAATTAAAAGGTGAATAAAACGACGAAAGACCGGAAGGCGTTTAATACATGAATAAATACTGCTGCTACTCTGTCAAGTTGACCCTTTAAAATTGGCGATTCACCTGACTGATACGAATATAGCTCGGTGCCTCCTAAAACAAAAACAACTCTTCCATTACGGAATGTAGCTCACATTCTCCCCTGTGATTCGGCTGGAACTCCGTCCTCCGTCTCTGCTCCCAGTATGCTGCAGTCTTTGTAAACTCACGGCTCTCCTAATGCTCTTGGAACTGTAGGACATGAAATTGGCACATTTACCCTTCCTCACCCAACTCCCGCAGTCACTGAACTCCCACTTTAGCATTCTAATGCATTCCGAAGTCCACAATCCAGTGAAAACAAAGACAGCCTGCAAGATGGCTCACTTTTATACTGTCTGACTCCAGCATCAGAAAACTGGCTGAATCGAGTTATCTAATTAACAAATTGACAAGTTGCAGCTGCAAATAGAGCCTGAATAAACTCTGTTTACAGCTGTTTTCGAACTCAACTTCTTCAAAGCCAAGCAGAAACGTTTACGTTAATTTACTGAATAAAGGGAAGACTAGACTTTCGATAGAAATGGATCCCGAATACCCCTCAGTCACCAAACTCAAACTTTAGCACTCAATACAGCCCAAATTCAGCACTCCAGTCGAAACCACTTGTCGGATTCAATCCCCCCGGAGATTCTGTTTGATCTACATGAGAGATTGGCATATCTAATTTTATAATCTTAATCGGCAACTTATAATTCTTATCATGATGTTTAAAAACACATATATCGAACATCGAACGTATTCAATTTCGCGGTTCATAATTAATTTGATATGTACCGAATGAAGAGATTGAATGTGACATTCCCTGCACACAGAATTAGGAGCAAAAACATATATGCCAGCAGAATTACCGAGGCCTACGTGCAGGATATTGCAGTAAATATGTAACAGTTCATATTTCCAGGGATTAACGTAGCCACATCCCCCTCCCCGCACCTCTACAGCGGTATAAATCTGCGAACTTCACTGTGTTTTTCAGTTAGACAGAAGAACGACGGACAAATCTCGAATTCACAATGCTGAAGTCCCAAAACTAATTGATGGACTGAGTGGAATGTTTGAGCGGAGACACAGTATCAGCTTACCTCGCATGCTACAATCCACGAAGTTGACAAATCTGGATTTTTAATTAATAACCAGAATGTTCGGATGGGTGGAATCACCGTTGAATTCCCATTCGGCACTTAATCTTCTTCCCAATGCCGTTATTTCCATAAAATGTGAAAGGCTCCATCTACCTGCGACTGCAGTCTGATCCGACTGATAGTCGGAATGTGTTAAGCGCAGCTGTCACGCAGCGCCTGAGATCAGGTTCCAAACTGGGCCTTAAGTACTTCTCAGTGTGGTGTTTACATTTTCACTGCGAATCTGCATTGTTTTAAATTGAGTACTCCGGTTTCTTCATACCGTCCTCCCACAGGTGGATTGGCCATGCTAAATCGCCCTTTTGGTTCCCACGTGCGCATATTAGATGGGGTTATGTGGTTTTGGGGAGAGGTCGGCGAAGTGCACTGTAGGAATTATATGTCTCGAAAAACTTTAGAACAACTTCAGGTTGGGAGGAATGTGAGAGCTCATCAAAATCCCAAGATGAACGCCATCTCCGGGAATTCCCTGATCATTGATTCCAGTAAGAGTGTGGCGTGCACACTAATTGACGGCAAATAAACGAGAGACTGAGTTAATTAGGGTATTTGGGAAGAAATGCACAATGATATATTTTTTCTTTATTGTTCTTTGTGTCGTGAGCGTCGCTCACGTTGATTTGCACTGCTCTGTGTTCTCCTATTGATAGATACCGTTACGTTATGTCATTGAATCTAGCATCACCTTTTATAGTCCTGAGCACGAACATTATCAGTTTATTTCCATTGGCAGTTTCTCCCAGCTCATATCTTTCTCTGATGTGGAGTTGCCGGCGTTGCACTGGGTGAGCACATACTAAGTCTTATCACACCAGGTTAACGTCCAACAGGTTTGTTTCGAATCACAAACTTTTGTGCATCTTAAACTGGAGAATCGAAACAAATCTATCGGACTTTAACCTGGATTTGTAATGTTTATTACTATATTTTTCATTGACATTCTATTTTCCTCATCCTGCTCGACCTCCTCTCTTGCATTATTATATTCATCATATTTCTCCTTCTCATGATATCTGAAGTAATGTCACACGAACTGGAAAAAGCATTCTCTCTCTATTGAGGTTGCACAATCGTTTGAGCTTTTATGCGGAATGTTATGTGTTTTTCATCAGTTGCCGTCCATGTTGCGTGAAATGTTTCCCAGGATCGTGACTTCTAAAGGGGTGGTAAAGGGATTCAAGTCAACGCAAGTTGTGTGAAATATATGTCCGTGAGCTTCCCACTCGCTCCATTCGTCGCCCTGGCTGTTGTAATTAGTAAAATGCAGTTTTTTGTCATGTGAGAGCTCAATATTTTAATTCCTGTGGTGAATTAAATCGTTTTAATTCCTGTGGGGAGAGATTTTTTAAGCGTAATTATCACAAAACACCTTCCTCCATAGTTGAATTAATGTCGAATGTCTTTATTATGTCCAGACTGAATTTCGAGCACCGTTCATCCGCCATAGCATATCGCTGTCTCAATGTTTTCGTGCAATACCAGGCGTTCTGCTTGCAGCTAGTGTTCGTATGTTTTTAATGAAGCTCGAAATAGTTCAAAATAGATCTAAAGGAAGCTATTCGAGCACATTCCAATTAAGGGTATGTTTAGATGCATGTTTTGCTTACCTTCAGCTAATTCAATTAATTCTACACCTGAGAAGGTTAAATGTAATAACATTCAAAAAGAAATAAATAACCATGTTATTACAAGAGTAAGTGCCAGGAACCGAAGTGACAGATTGTCACGTTGCAAACGTGTAACTTTAAAGGTGGGGTCACACGTACACCGCAATGTAACCACAAAGCATGCCAGTTACATTGACATCAAACAAATACAACATTTGAAGAAAAGTACACCTGTCTCAATTGATATCACAAATCGGCAGCTGTTATCTCAGCTGCTGGGCAGCACGGTGGCCTAGTGGTTAGCACAACCGCCTCACGGCGCTGAGGTCCCAGGTTCGATCCCGGCTCTGGGTCACTGTCCGTGTGGAGTTTGCACATTCTCCCCGTGTCTGCGTGGGTTTCGCCCCCACAACCCAAAAATGTGCAGAGTAGGTGGATTGGCCACGCTAAACTGCCCCTTAATTGGAAAAAATAATTGGCTAATCTAAATTTAAAAAAAAAAAATTTAAAAAAAATCTCAGCTGCTATACTCTCTGAGCATACAATGAGAACCGTTTCTTTAAAAATAAACTTGCATCCTCGTTCCAATTCTTCGGCTAATGAGCCATCCCTCAATGCCAAAGAGCTGTTACTGTCGGTCGTCATACCTCCATTTCAGTTTCTCAGTGACAGTTTTGATTTGTTTCCCAGCTAAGTGGCGAATTTTGCTTCCATGTGCTGCTGCTGCCTGCATTCAGAACATGGCTCTCCACATCGAAGCACTCAATTTTCGAAATGGAGGGCGCAAATCACATTTTTTACAATGTTGAAATGTGGAATCTAGCATGGTGGTAGGCTTTGAAATCAATCACAAATGTCGCAACCTTAGATTTGAGAGCCTTCCATACAAAGCGTCCAACTTTACATTTAATGAGATATCTGAGTTCATGAATGCAGAACACATGCGGCACTGTTGTATTTGGCTGCACTTGCTGATTTCAACTTTAATTTTGATATTGAATAGGATTCACAGTGCAGATATAAGACATTAGGACGAGTGCGGCCTTGTTGGTGGTTGGGCTTGCACCGCAATCGCATCCCGTCAATCACTGCACAGTTGGGCTGAACGGTGTCACATTCTTTAGCACTGCTGCGTCACAAGGCCAGGGTTGAATTCCGACCTCAAGTGTTTGCCTTTGTGGAGTGTGTACTTTCTCCTCGTGTCTGCTTGGGTTGCTTCCGGATACTTTGGTTTCCCCCCAATTTTGAAAGATGCACCGGTTCGGTGGGTTGTTCGTACTGAATCGCTCGTTCCTGTGCAGAAATGTGCAGGTTAGTGGGTTTACAGCAATAACGATAGGGATTGAGTCATGGTGGGCTGCACTTTCAGTGGGTCGGTGCAGACTCGCTGGAGAGAATGACCTCTGCACTGTGTGGATTCCATCGATGCTTTCAACATATGCCGCTATTGTATTAATTCTCATGTGATTCTCTGGAGCCAATGTCGTATGATTTCACTCTTGATTACGCTCAGCTGTAATGTTACCTTGAAAGCGCTGATGTTTTTTTTAAATCTCCTTGTCTTGATACATTTCCATATCAGAGACTGTGGACAGAATGCCATTATGGCTTTGGAGGACTTGAATAAATCAGTTGACACAAAATAAGCGGTAATCACAACATGGTCTGTATGATTTTCTATGGAAATCCCCAGGACATGTAATGCGGCAAAATACCTGAAACAAGGTGGTACACCACTCGATTCATGTCTTCTAATCTCAAATTACAAGTGAAGCAGCTATACATTTTGCATCACCAAATCTCGAGAACTGAGCGAAAGTTGTTCCCTGTGCAATCTGATGTTTATTACATATTCCTAAATATCTATCGTGACCCGTTATTTTAAATATTGAATTCAATATTACATGTTGTATTGGAATTAATCTAGGCGATTTCAAGATACTTATCATTGTGATTGACAACATGGAATAATGTTGGAGCTGCAAATTGACTGATGTGAATCCAGCTCTTTTGCATTTTTGTCAAAACCTCTTTAACTCCATCCACCATTGTAGCAAATACGAGTAAACGTTTTAAGCATGCATTCTTTTTTTTACTGTGATCGCATTTTGTGCTCAAACAAATCAGCTGACATGCATGAAATGTAGTAACTAACGTAGACATCTGAGACCCTGAAATCTGATTACATCAAAACAGTGCCAATGACACTGTTTCTTATGATGGCACTTTGGCTGAAGAATTAATTGAAAGCAGATTCATAACTGAGACATCAGTTTACATCTGTATATTAGAGGCCTTAAAGACTATCTCGAAACAAACATGACAAACTAGTGTTAAAAAGGTAAAATCCTTTCTGGAACGTCTCCAGATGTTAAATTCATCGCCTCAGGATTTCCAAAGTTAATCACTTTTGTAACTTAGTGCCTAGCTTTGCTGGCATCAGAGATCAACTTTTCTGCAGGATATAGTTATTAGGAAAGAAAATCATTGGTGACAGCTCGTACCATAGTCGATATGCTTCAGAAGGTTGCCTGATATGGTAACTTGGAAATATATTGTTTTACGACGTGACTTTGAGGAACATACGTATCCGTAGAATTATCTTTCATTTTTCTTTCATCTTGATTGGATATTTTAAAAATGTATTTTCCTTTTTTGTTGTTGTGATCCACGTGAACTGTAAGTACCTATTTATCTCACAGGATTGCACACTGACTTTGGCAACTTTTTCTCTGTAAGTCAGCGCTAACGATTTCCTGTTCAGATGAACATTCAGTGCAGATAATCAAAGTGAAATGTGCGAAATATATTCATTATTGTTTAACTGTACGTCTACAGGGCGATTAATAATATTCTTCCGATTGCGTTCTGCTTATCAATCCAAATATGTAACTTTGCGTTTGTTTCCAGCTTGGTATGACATTTTGCTCATTATGTGGGTGGAAATAAATTCATAATACCATGGAATATTATTTTTACTCTTCGTATTAATTGAAGTTCAACATGGCGATCGCACATCTTTAGTGGTATAATTTACAAGTCCGTGACGTGTCTTATACAATGATGAATTCCTCTGAAGAAAGTTAGATTGAATAGTCGGCAAAATATACAGTGGGCAATTGGTAACCATTATGCCTGTATCTTTATAATGTACGGTAAATTATTTTTTATATCACTTTTATATCACTTCCCTTCTTTTTGGGGAAAGTGCAATTTAATGTAAATATCTTAAACGCATAAATGTAATCTAAACTGCGAGAGGGCAGCAGTGGTTAGCATTGCTGCCTACGGCGCTGAGGACCTGTATTCGAATCCCTCCCCTGGGTCACTGTCTGTGAGGAGTTTGCACATTCTTCCCGTGTCTGCGTGGGTTTCGCCCCCACAACCCAAAATATGTTCAGTGTAGGTGGATTGGCCATGGTAAATTGACACTTAATTGGGAAAAATAATTGGGTATTCTAAAAAAAAATTAAACTGCGAGAGCCAGTTGTTTGTTGCAATTGTCTGGATCTAAATGGTGACACACTCAACACATTTGAGTAATATGCAAATGGTGATATTATAATCACCTGTCAGACTTCGTCGTCCTTTCCAAATTATTTTCCCTTCCAGACTTTAAAGGGGGATGGAAAATGAGTATACCCTGTGTGAGGAACTTGAATGCCCATCACGCAGTTTGAATCTGTTTTCACATGACAGCAGCGGTGACCGTGGATCAAAAGAAACGGCAACGTGACACGATTTGTGGCATGTGTTGAGGGAGCTTACTTGAGACAAACACATAAATAACCTTATTCTCATCAACCTTCGCTCTGCAACACATCCGTTCAAGACAGTATTCCTCCGAGTAACCAGCAGTGCACAGTGCTTGGGGAGAAAATAAAGTCCGAGTTCATTTTCAAGATCTCCTCCATGATGTTTTGAGGCACTAACAGCAGGAAAAGTAGAATTATAGCTACTATCACAAGATCAGACATACTGGAAGTGCAATCAGATGCAGCTGAATTGCGGTCAACCAGAACATTTAAGCTGATGCAGAGGCTAATTGCCACTGTACCAATTTACGAAACCAAGGGATCAAATCTGGGCAAACGAAGAGCAATGAAGACATACCAGTGCAACAGCAGGCATTGTTAAAATGAAATGGAAACCTGGTGAAGTAACAAAATAGGAGTAATTGCCAGGTTGCATAAGGAGCAAATAAGAAACAATGATATCAAATCGTGCAGTTACTTCTGCAGAGCATCAAGAAGAACGAGAGAAACTGGTTCAATATGAATGAACGGGAGTGGCTTCCGCTTGCTAATTAATGCATGGCAGAATGGAACACAACTGTGATGATTGGAGGTCATGTTTTTTCAGCTCCAGGTCAGCCCTGCAGGAGTCCGATATTGAGCACTTCCCTTGGCGTAAGCATCTTTTGTTGCTTCACCAAATAATATTCTATTAATTAAATACATATCTTTGTTGATGATTTCATAATGATCAGTACTTAATTCATGCAGTCCAAGAGACACTTTAGGAAGTGAGCGACAACATCGAGCCATGGCTGTCAAGAAGCGAAGAACATTCACACCACACTTCGGCCAATCAATTACTGACTCCAACACAAAATAATTCATCCATCATCCCTTGACTTGCAATCCCATTGCCGTCGTAGAATCCGTCACTCCCGATATCCTTAGTGTTGTCATTGAAGACTCAATTAATGCACACGGCTCCTTATCCCTGAAAGCCTGTCCACCATCCACAGCGCACAGGTCATCAGGGTGAAGGCATAATTCTCCACTTGCCTTGATGACGAAAGCCCTAATAGCCCCCCAAAAGCTCGTAAACATGGATGCCGATGCAGATCGCTTGATTATCAACACTAGCACCACTGGTTGCCCTCCAAAGAGTGCATTGTCGGAGCCCAACTTTGCTCCAGAGGTAGCACCTTCCAGAGCCATAACGTCACCACACAGAAAGATAGACACAGCAGATATTGAGGGACACCACTACATGGACACCAGCCCCCCGCCCCGCAATAACTGAGCATCCTGAATTCTAAATATGGACTAGTTCCTTTATATTATAGCGCCAAAATCCTTGACCACTCTCCTTATCAGCAGGATAGTGTGCCTACAACTCAGGAACTGCAGCGATGTAAATAGCCAAATAACTCCCACAGTTACAAGGGAATATTGTGATGTGAAGTAATGGGATCACTAACAAATGCGTACCAACAGAGCTACACGCACACCCCGTAAATTAGTTAAGAGATAATGACACTTTTAACACAGTAATAATGAGGATAGATAAGCATGGGCCAAAAATGTTGTCATAGGGATATAAGTTACTGATGTTTCCAGCGTGGAAGCAGGCCTTTTGGCCCAGCTTGTCCATGCCTCCCAGTGTCTGTCACCATGCAATCCCACTTGCTCGCATTTGGCCATATCGCTCCATACACACCCTACCCATGTGACTGTTCAACTGCTTGTTAAATGAAAACATGTTAGCGCCTCTACCGCTGCCTTTGGCAGCCTGTTCCAGTTGCAAAGCACGCGCTGTGTGAAATAATTTTCCCTCTGGTCTCTTTTGTATATGTTCCCTTTCACCTTAAACCTATGTCTCTAGTTTAATACTCGTCTATCTTTGGGAAAATATGTTGACTATCTACTTTTGCTATGCTCCTCATTATTTTATAGACTTTTTAAGTTCACCCCTAAGCCATCTACGCTCCAGGGAAACGGGCCGGCATATGCATCCACACACAACTCAGGCCATCAAGTCCTCGTGGCATCCTCATAAATCGCTTCTGCAGTCTGTCTACTTTAACAATATCCTTCCTAGAATTGGGTGACCAGAACTGAGCACACTATTCCATGTGTGGTCTTACAAATCCCTTGTACAGATTCAGCAACTCCTGGGTGCAATATTCTGACCAGTAAACCTAGCGTGTTGAATGCCTTCTTCACCGTCCTGCCCACGTTCGACTCCACTTTCAAGGAGCTCTGAACCTTTATCCCGAGATCTCTTTCTTCTGTAATTCTCCCCAACTCCATACCATTAACCTGCCCTGATTTGATCGACCAAAATGCATCGCCTCACAACTCTGCAAATTAAACTTCATCTGCCATTAGTCACGAACCTGTTGCAATTTTACATAACCTTCTTCACTCTCCACTATTCTACCAATCTTGGTGTTGTATGCAAACGCATGTACTATGCCTACTACATTATCATCCAAATTATTAATATATATATATATATATATATGTATACAAAATGACAGTGGACCCAGCACCGAACCCTAAGGCACAGCGCTGGTTGCATGCCTCCAATTTGAAATGATGTGGAGATGCCGGCGTTGGACTGGGGTGAGCACAGTAAGAAGTCTTACAACACCAGGTTAAAGTCCAACAGGTTTGTTTCAAACACTAGCTTTCGGAGCACGGCTCCTTCTTCACCTGAAGAAGGAGCCGTGCTCCGAAAGCTAGTGTTTGAAACAAACCTGTTGGACTTTAACCTGGTGTTGTAAGACTTCTTACTGTCCAATTTGAAAAACAACCCTACACAACCACCCTTTGGCTTCTGTCGCCAAGTCAATTTTGTATCCAATTGCTAAATTCACCCCGGTATCCAATTGGCCACCTCACTCGGTCAGCAGTGATTTGTGTATAATTTATAAAATTGAAACGACTGAACATGACGAATGATTTTTCTTCTCGTGCCTGTCCGTTAGAGTGGGAACATGATAATTTCCATTACAAATCTGTAGTATTTATTTACGTTTCGCAAAACTACCATTATTTTTTAGTTGCATCTAATTTGCTGCGATCCACAGTGTTGTGAATTATGTATATTTCTGAACATGATTTGGACATATCTGCCTAGCTCCAGTATATTCATCGCATTTATTTTTGTCCCTGTGGATACAGTGATCAGCGGCCTTCTTAAACAACTACGTGTTGTGCAGTTATATCAACAATAGACAGTTTCTTGATTTTGGCAAGCGACAGCCAATGATCTGAGCTGATGTTATAAGTCAGATTCCTTGAGGTATGCAAGGGGATGTGTATCTATCGCTGCCATGCCCATTCATCATCTGCCTGTTACCCCTTCGAATTGTGAAAATAGTATGTTTCTAATGAGTTGCAGTGCATCTTTGGTGGGTTGATGCACATGTGTTGTAGATGGTGCACGTTGCTGCATCTGTGCGTCGGGTGTAGAGCGGTAAAATACAAGTTGAGGATGCTGTCATGGATTTGCCAAATATCAGCATTACCAAGAGTGCATTGAGACATAGTTAGAAGCAATCTGCCGAGGAACAGGTGGAAATCTGCCTACCGACAGCAGTGGTCATTATTTCACAAGGCTGGATGTAATACCCTTTGCCCAGAAACTGCAAAAAGAGACATTGATATAGGAATAGGTGAATGTCGCGCATCAGTTAAACAATAACACCTGAACCACTGGAAGATCAGTGAGGTATGCACATGTTAATGTCCAGAGTAATGAAAAAAAAACAAAGAACAAAGACAAGTACAGCACAGGAACAGGCACGTCGGCCCTCCAAACCCGTGCAAATCCTGCTGTCCGCCTAAAGTAAAATCGTCTGCACTTTCTGGGTCAGCATCCCTCTGTTCCCATCCTATTCATTCATTTGTCCAGATGTCCCTTAAATGTCACTATCGTCCCTGCTTCCACCACTTCATCCGGCAGCGAGTTCCAGGCACCCATTACCCTCTTTGTAAAAAGCTTGCCTCGTACATCTCCTCTAAACTTTGCTACTCACAACCTATGTCCCCCCAGTAATTGACTCATCTACCCTGGGGGAAAGCACGTGAGAATCCACTCTGTCTAAGCCTCTCATAATTTTGTAGACTTCAATCAGGTCGCCCCTCAACCTCAGTCGATCGAGTGAGAACAAACCGAGTTTATTCAACCGCTCTTCATAGCTAATGCCCTCCATACCAGGCAACATCATGGTGAATCACTTCTGCACACTCTCTAAAGCCTCCACAACCTTCCGTTAGTGTGGCGAACAGAATTGAACACTATACTTCAAGGGTGGCCTAACGAAGGTTCTATACAGCTGCAGCATGACTTCTCAATTCTTATACTCAATGCCCAGGCCAATGATAGCCATGATGTGGAGATGCCGGCGTTGGACTGGGGTGAGCACAGTAAGAAGTCTTACAACACCAGGTTAAAGTCCAACAGGTTTGTTTCAAACACGAGCTTTCGGAGCACGGCTCCTTCTTCAGGTGAATGGAAAGGCTTGTTCCAGAAATATTTATATAGACACAGTCAGAGATGCCCCGGAATGCGAGCACCTGCAGGCAATCAAATCATCAAAGATGCAGAGAGAGAGGTAACTCCAGGTTAAAGAGGTGTGAATTGTCCCAAGCCAGTTCAGTCGGTAGGCCTCTGCAAGTCCAGGCTTGTTGGTGGGGGCCGAATGTAATGCGACATGAATCCCAGATCCCGGTTGAGTCCGCATTCATGCGTGCGGAACTTAGCTATAAGTTTTTGCTCAGCAATTTTGCGTTGTCGCGTCTCCTGAAGGCCTCCTTGTAGAATGCTGACCCGGAGATCAGAGGCTGAATGTCCTTGACTGCTGAAGTGTTCCCCAACTGGAAGGGAACAGTCCTGCCTGTTGATAGTCGCACGATGCCCGTTTATTCGTTGTCGCAGTGTCTGCATGGTCTCGCCAATGTACCACGCTTCGGGACATCCTTTCCTGCAGCGTATGAGGTAGACTACAGTGGTCGAGTCGCAATACAGGCCAGGCAATACAGGCGACGAGGCCAATGAAGGCAAGCATGCCGAATGCCTTCTTGGCTACCTTCTCCAACTGTGTTGACCCTTTAAGTGACCTGTGGACCTGTACACTCAGATCTCTCTGACTTTCAATACTCTTGAGGGTTCTACCATTCACTGTTAATTCCCTTCCTGCATTCAACCATCCAAAAATGCAGTAACTAACATTTGTCCGGATTAACCTCCATCTGCAATCCCTCCGCTCAAGTCTCCAAACGATCTAAATTCTGCTGTATCCTCTGACAGTGCTCATCGCTATCCGCAATTACACCAAACTTTGTGTCGTCTGAAAACGTTCCATTCAGAGCAGTTTGATTTTCCTCCAAATCATTTATATATTCTATGAGGAGCAAAGGTCCCAGCACTGTTCACTGCGGAACACCATTCGTCACAGCCCTCCAATTAGAAAACCATCCTTCCATTGCTACTATCTGCCTCTAGGGTCTAGCCAGTTCTGTAACCACCTTGCGAGCTCACCCCTGATCCTGTATGACTTCATCTTTTGTACCAGTCTACCATGAGGGACCTTGTCAAAGACCTTAATGAAGTCCAAATAGACAGCATCCACGGCCCTCCCTGCATCAATCATCTTTGTGACCTCTTCTAAAAACTCGATCAAGTTCGTGAGACACGACGTCCCTTCCAAAAAACCATGCTGCCTCTCACTGATGCTTCCAAATGGGAGTAGATCCTGTATCGAATAATTTTCTCCAGTAATTTTCCTACTACTGACGTAAGGCACACCGGTCTGTAGTTCCCTGGATTATACTTGCTGCCCTTCTTAAACAAAGAAAACATTGGCTATTCTCCAATCCTCCGGGACAGCGTTGATCCAAAGATATCTGTCAAGGTCTCAGCAATTTCCTCTCTGGCCTTCTTCAGTATTCTAGGATAGATCCCATCAGGCCCTTGGGACTTATCTACCTTAATATTTGTCAAGACGTCCAGCACCTTGTCTTTTTGGATCTCAATGTGGCACAGGCTACCTACACATCCTTCTCCAGCCTCCACATCAGCCTCAACATCAATCAATTCTTCATATTTGGTGAATTCCATTGAATCGATAGATTGAATCAATAGATTCCCTTGCCTATGCTTCAGTGTGCTAACCCTTTCCCTGTCTACCGTCTTGCTTTTTATGTATGTGTCAAAAGCCTTGGGATTTTCGTGACCCCTTCTTGCCCACCTGACACCACTTGCTTAAGTTCCTCCCTACTTTCCTCATATTCGACACAGACGTCACCTGTTCCCAGTAGTCTAGCCCTGGCAAATGCCTCATTTTTTTTCTTTTTACCGAAGCCTACAATATCTCTCGTCATCCAAGATTCCCGCAATATGCTGTATTTATCCTCCATTCGCACAGGAACATGCCGGTCCTTAATTTCTTTCAACTGACATTTGAACGCCTCCCACATGTCAGATGTTAATTTTCCCTCAAATATCCGCCCCCCAATCTAGGTTTTTTAGTACCCGCCTAATGTTGTTATACTTAGCCTTACCCCAATTTAGCACATTCACACTAGGACCATTCTGATCCTTGCCCAGCAGCACATTAAAACTTACTGAATTGTGGTCACTGTTCCCGAAATGCTCCCCTACTGAAGCTTCTGCCACCTGGCCGGGCTCATTTCCCAATACCAGGTCCAGTACTGCCACTTTCCTAGTTGGACTGTCTACTTGCTGCATTGAGAATCCATCCTGGATGCTCGTTCCAAACTCTGGCCCGTCTAAGACCCTAGCACCAAGTGAGTCAATATTTGGGAAGTTGAAGTCTCCCATCACAACAACACTGGTGCTTTTATTCGTTTCCGAAACCTGTCTACCTATCTGCTCCTCTATATCCCACTGGCTGTTGTGAGGCCTGTAGTAAGTCCCCAACATTGTGACTGCACCTTTCTTATTCGCCATCTCTATCCACCTCACTGCCTCTGAGGTGTCCTCGCGTAGTACAGTGGTGATATTCTCCCGAACAAGTAGCGCAAATCCTCCACCCCTTTTACATCCCCATATATCCCGCCTGAAACATCTCAATCCTGGAACGTTTAGTTGCCAATCCTGTTCTTCCCTGAACCAGGTGCCTGTAATGGAAACAATATCATAGTTCCAAGTATTTGTCCAAGTTCTAATTTCATCTGCCTTACCCGCAATACTTTTTAAATTAAAAAAATATGCTCCTCAGGCCACCAGACGTGCTGTTTTAGCAACATATCCCTGTCTACTCTTCCTCAGAGCCATACTGTCCCTATTCCCTTGTTCGCCCTGAATACTTTCAACTTTCCACATATTGCTCCGGCACCGACCCCCTGCCATACTAGTTGAAACCCGTGAAAGTAAATTACGTGAAAGAGGGGCAGACAACCGAATGCAGAGAATACAGAATAAAAGGGGTGAAACTGTATAATTTCCAAGACTTCTTGTCGCAGGCAATGCATTTGAAACATTGCCACGGTGACGCCGTTTTATGTCCACAAGCGAAGAGGCTGTTTGTACATGTAAAACCTCTACGTCTATGTCCCAAGACAGACTAGTAATCTCCATAAATTGAGTTTACATATCTTCGCTGGATCAGGAAAAACGGTTTCCAGTGTTGGCCATCAGCCTTCTATGTTCTTGTAATTCTAAGGTGTCATTGCCTGAAATGACTATTTGATTTGTACGATGTTTGGGAAGCGCAAAGTCTTAAGGAGTTCAGGGACCATAGACACATTTTGGGGAAAAAATACGAGCCGAATTCGGGCCGAATTGAATGATTGATGCATCAACTAAAAAGAGACTGAGGCATTAAAATGTTTTTGATGGAGGGAAGAGAAAAGGAGGGAGCTCAGAAAATGCAAGTGTAAGCAGTCACCGAAAGAGGAAAGGAAAATGAAAGAGCCCATCGGCTCAAAATACAGCTAATTGCCTCCGAGACAAAAACGTAGCATTGGAAAAAGGTCGGTAGATGTTCTGAAATGTAGAAACTCTCACAAAAAGTCCATGAAAGGAATCCCGCCACACTTTCCTTGTGTTCTTAGGAAATTAAGTAAACACACTAAATGCCCACAAGTCATTTGGACCCGACAGCTACAAAATAACCTTTTAGGTCGGGCTGTTGAAATCGATGCGCCATTCGGGGGAGAATGCAACGGTGAAAAGATTTTGAGATGTTAGATTTGCTGATATTCAGCTGGTACCGGAGGCAGACAGCTAAAAGTTTTGAGCTTGAACGAAAATAGTCATGAAATATTTTTTAATAGGTGGGTACGAGCACTTAAAATATAATAAACAAACCGCGCCCTTAGAGAGATAATTTTGTTGGAGGAATCTAATGCGTCATTATCCGCAATGATTAGAACTCATGATGAGGAACAGAAAGTTCGATCTATCTTAAAAGCCATGGAGCTGCCGTATCACAATGTACCGGTGCATAGACAAAAAAACTTTCTTCAGTCTTATTTGAAATCTGAGAGCTTGAAACTGTGAAAGTATGAGTGAGGACAGACCGACAAGAGAGCAGACTGATCGGTATACACAACGAACTTGGACCTCAATAAAATACAGTATTTTTAAGGACGGGAGATGTGAAAAATGTTCGATATTTTCAGTGTAACAGACTGAACCACGGCAAGTTCTATTTTCTATATCATACAGAATGCAGGTATGGGTTACAATCCTAAAATGGGAAGCATGCAAAGGGAGGCTGGAGAACATATAAAGAATGTCGTAAATGCACGCAGAGTAAACCGGCAGATAAATGGAGCAGTAATCGGTTCATTATTTGTGCAGTAGTAGAGGTTCTAGAGGATGGAAGATGTTTGAAGGTTTGGTATGCAATGGTAATGTATTTCAATTTGGGCAGATTGAATGGGGAAGTTAATTAAAATCTTGCGAGATGCAAGTGACAGTCAATCCCTAATGTTGTGGGACTAAGATATATGTCATCCAGAACTGATCTTGAAGGAAACGTTTCCGGTTAGTCGCATTGACTGTGAAATAAAAATATTAGTTTAGGAGCAATAAAACTAGAGTGTAGCTTCAAGACAAGAACGGTTGTGGTCTGTTTTGCTTGAAACCATGCCTATTGCATGGTTTCAATAGTCAAGATAGTGTATCACAGATGGTAATCAGAGCTACTTTAGTCGAACATCTGATATAGTAACCTGCCAGAAGATCATTAGAAACAAACCACGCCAGATCATTTCTGCACCTCGTGGTGACACGATCAGAGGCTCAGTAACTTAGACAAAAGATGTAAGAGTTATAAGCCCAGTTTGAGGTGCGTGAGAGCAGTTTATCTGATACTATTTTTACCAAAATGAATGAGAATTACACACACAGGGAACGAGACAAGTGTGTTGAATTAAAAGAGGTTGATTGAGTTGCAGCAGATTGACTGAAATGTAGATATTTAGTGACAACCCAGAAGAATATGAAAGCAAAGGCTGATCTGAAGGTCCAGACACAGCATTACAACCAGAGAGACTGTTATTAGTGTTACCTGTGTCAGGCGATACACTGAATCTCGATTTAGTGGGTACTACATTGAAAATAAATTGAGCCAGGTGAACTATCGGATATGCAAAACAAATACATGTCAATCACACGTAGTGTGTCATGTGAACAGGTAAATACCAATTAGTTAACGAAGGTGAGAAGAAGCAGTAGGTGATGTTTGTAATAGAGCAGGAGAAACCCGAGGTGTCACATTATAGCAGTAATGTGTAATTCAGTTGGAAAATGAGGAAGGGCAGTGGTATTTAACGATATTGTTAATTAAACTTGAAGATGAGAACCGGAGCGAACAGACAATGTAACTGCAGTGTTGTACTTAAATTTATGTGAATAAACTGGGTGCAACGGCGTTAAATATGCATGGTGTACATGTGGAGGCAAATTTCGCACCAAATAAATCTATAAATCATAGAACACTACAGCGCAGTACGGGCCCTTCGGCCCTCGATGTTGCGCCGACCTGTGAAACCATCTGAAGCCTATCTGACCTACACTATTCCATTTTCATCCATAAGTCTATCCAGTGAACACTTAAATGCCCTTAAAGTTGGCGAGTCTACTACTGTTGCAGGCAGGGCGTTCCACGCCCCTACTACTCTCTGAGTAAAGAAACTGCCTCTGATATCTGTCCTATATCTATCACCCCTCAATTTAAAGCTATGTCCCCTCGTGTTGGTCATCACCATCCGAGGAAAAAGACTCTCACTGTCCACCCTATCTAACCCTCTGACTATCTTATATGTCTCTATTAAGTCACCTCTCAGCCTTCTCCTCTCGAACGAAAGCAACCTCAATTCCCTGAGCCTTTCCTCGTAAGACCTTCCCTCCATACCAGGCAACATCCTAGTAAATCTCCTCTGAACCCATTCCAAAGCTTCCACATCCTTCCTATAATGTGGTGACCAGAACTGCACGCAGTACTCCAGGTGCGGCCGCACCAGAGTTATGTACAGCTGCAGCATGACCTTGTGGTTCCGAAACTCAATCCCCCTGCTTATAAAGGCTAGCACACCATATGCCTTCTTAACCGCCCTATTAACTTGGGTGGCAACTTTCAAGGATTTATGTACCTGGATGCCGAGATCTCTCTGTTCATCTACACTACCAAGAATCTTGCCATTAGCCCAGTGCTCTGCATTCATGTTACTCCTTCCAAAGTGAACCACCTCACACTTTTCCGCATTAAACTCCATCTGCCACCTCTCAGCCCAGCTCTGCAGCTTATCTATGTCCCTCTGTATCCTATAACATCCTTCAGCACTATCCAAAACTCCACCGACCTTCGTGTCATCTGCAAATTTACTAACCCATCCTTCTACACCTTCTTCCAGGTCATTTATAAAAATGACAAACAGCAGTGGCCCCAAAACAGATCCTTGCGGTACACCACTAGTAACTGAACTCCAGGATGAACATTTGCCATCAACCACCACCCTCTGTCTTCTTTCAGCTAGCCAATTACTGATCCAAACCGCTAAATCGCCTTCAATTCCATACATCCTTATTTTCTGCAATAGCCTACCGTGGGGAACCTTATCAAACGCCTTACTGAAATCCATATACACCACATCAACAGCTTTACCCTGATCCACCTGTTTGGTTACCTTCTCAAAAAACTCAATAAGGTTTGTGAGGCATGACCTACCCTTCACAAAACCGTGTTGACTATCGCAAATCAACTTGTTCTTTTCAAGATGATTATAAACCCTATCTCTTATAACATTTTCCAACATTTTACGCACAACCGAAGTAAGGCTCACAGGTCTATAATTACCAGGGTTGTCTCTACTCCCCTTCTTGAACAAGGGGACAACATTTGCTATCCTCCAGTCTTCCGGCACTATTCCTGTCGACAAAGACGACATAAAGATCAAGGACAAAGGCTCTGCAATCGCCTCCCTGGCTTCCCAGAGAATCCGAGGATAAATCCCACCTGGCCCAGGGGACTTATCTATTTTGACATTTTCCAAAATTGCTAACACCTCCTCCTTTTGAACCTCAATTCCATCTAGCCTGGTTGACTGAACCTGAGTGTTCTCCTCGACAACATTGTCTGTCTCCAGTGTAAACACTGACGAAAAATATCCATTTAACGCTTCCCCTAACTCCTCTGATTCCACACACAACTTTCCACTACTATCCTTGATTGGCCCTAATCTTACTCGAGTCATTCTTTTGTTCCTGATATACCTATAGAAAGCCTTAGGGTTTTCCTTGATCCTATCCGCCAATGACTTTTCGTGTCCTCTCCTCGCTCTTCTTAACTCTCCCTTTAGGTCCTTCCTGGCTAACTTGTAACTCTCAAGTGCCCTAACTGAGCCTTCATGTCTCATCCTAACATAAGCCTTCTTATTCCTCTTGACAAGTGCTTCAACTTCCTTAGTAAACCACGGTTCCGTTGCTCGACAACTTCCTCCCTGCCTGACAGGTACATACTTATCAAGGACACGCAGTAGCTGTTCCTTGAAAAAGCTGCACATTTCGATTGTACCCATCCCCTGCAGTTTCCTTCCCCATCCTATACATCCTAAATCTTGCCGAATAGCATCATAATTGCCTTTCCAGCTATAATTCTTGCCTTGCGGTATATACCTATCCCTGCCCATTGCTAAAGTAAACATAACCGAGTTGTGATCACTATCACCAAAGTGCTCACCTACATCTAAATCTAACACCTGGCCGGGTTCATTACCTAGTACCAAATCCAATGTGGCCTCGCCCTTTGTTGGCCTGTCTACATACTGTGTCAGAAAACCCTCCTGCACACACTGCACAAAAAACTGACCCATCAATAGTACTCGAACTATAGTATTTCCAGTCAATATTTGGAAAGTTAATGTCCCCCATAACAACTACCCTGTTACTCTCGCTCCTGTCGAGAATCATCTTTGAAATCCTTTCCTCTACATCTCTGGAACTATTCGGAGGTCTATAGACAACTCCCAACAGTGTGACCTCTCCTCTACTGTTCCTAACCTCGGCCCATACTACCTCAGTAGACGAGTCCTCAAGCGTCCTTTCTACCGCCGTAATACTTTCTTGATTAACACCCCCCCTCTTTTACCATCTTCTCTGTTCTTACAGAAACATCTAAATCCTGGAACCTGCAACAATCATTCCTGTCCCTGCTCTACCCATGTCTCCGAAATCGCCACAACATCGAGATCCCAGGTACCAACCCATGCTGCAAGCTCACCCACCTTATTCCGGATGCTCCTGGCGTTGAAGTAGACACACTTCAAACCAACGTCCTGCTTGCCGGTGCCCTCTTTCGAACTTTTAACCCTATCCCTGACCTCACTACTCTCAACATCCTGTACACTATGTAGGCGAATTCCAACAAAGTTTCGCAAGTACAGTCGAAAATTTGAGATTTGCTCAAGATTTACGTTGTTGAATTTATTTCAAATGACTGGAGCTCCCGTCTCGTCACACTGTCCAAACGAAAATCTCGCTGCATTTGATGAACGGCAGTAGCAGTTCATTATGTAATTTCAAATTTAAACAATTAATAACAATTATCTCTTGTTAATTCCTACATGGCTTCGCTTTTCTCTGTCTCTACATTTGTCCGAACGGCCTCCATGCCGCGCGTCAAATATCCACTTTTGCATATCTTTGATTAGTAATTTGACTTTCTGGTCGGCCGTTCTACATTTTCCAATTCGACATTTCGGTGAGTCTGTCCATCAAGTTTTCCTTCACGAGCTTGCACATTAATTGAATATATTTAGTTCATTAAACTTTTTGCCAAGGATCCTCATTCATCCTTTTTCGGCAGGATTTGTTGTGTCGAAATTGCCTTGGAATATTTTATATCATTTACATTGTGTGAAATGAAGATAAACACATTCCATTCGCATTTTCGCAACTCCATGTTCGATGTGTTTTTTCATGCTCTTTATTTCCTCCCTGTCAGATGTCAATTCGACTGCATCCCACTTTCGCGCGTCCTCGCTGAAAATGTATTCAGTAGATATTTTTCAGCAATGGCGAAATGTTGTACAATGCGATGTGAAATGTAAATCGTGTTTCTCTCTCCACAGATGATTGCTGAGGAGCTGAGTGCTTTTACAGTTTTTCTCTATTTATATCCATAGATGTTGCCGTTCTTCATGCACTAATTCATTGTTCAACACGAAGAGATCTAATTTCCCTTAATGCTCTAATTTGTGGGTATGCTGCAGACATCCGTTAATATTATTAAAGTAGAACATTGAATCTGACACGAATAATTTGATACATTGCAAAGTAGAATTGTAAACATTCATTTACTTGCTCACTTAAATATTAATCCGTTGCGACAAAAGGAAGGGACTTGGCGAGGTGAGACAGCAGCGCTAAACATTGCGCCACCGTGCCACTCAAGGTGGAAACAATTAAAAAATGGATTTCAACTGATTTTTTGTAATCCATTCGATGCATCATATTACGTTACTGACGACGTCAAACATGACTTTTGCAAGATAAACACTTTATTCCTGTTCAGAGCACATATTCGTATGCGATGTCATCTACTTGTGAATCCAAATAGCATACCTATTATCTCCGAAATCTAAGTACACGCATGGGTTGAAGACACCACCGGAAGATCCAGTCTATTCCCTAACAATATAATGTTATTCTTCCTGTGCAGATTTAACTTATCAAGCGTTCTAAACCATCAAAATGGATGATAACTGTTTAAATAAATGAGATGCGTGCTACTTTTGAACATGTCAATTGACAGATCCAGTGAAAAATGTGGCCCATGTCATTGTATTAAATTCAGAGTTTCATCATCAGGTGTATACATATTTTCTGCGAACATAATAATAACATTATTATGTCATTAATTTCAGATATTGCATTCAGCTTTAAATTCCATCATCTGCCGTGGTGGGAATCGAAGCCGAGTTCTGGAATTGTTATCCAGGGCCTCTGAATAACTAGGTCAGTGGAAAATTCCACAATGCCACATCCTGCTGTGGGCTGTGCAATTGAATTATTTACAACTCATGAAACAAATCAAATTGGGGAATATCGGATCTGAAGAAAGTGTCTTTGAGCCAGAATCCCAACCTATCTCAGTCCATTTGGCATATCAAGAGAGTGTAATTGTACTTTAGCGGGCGTAGAGCCAAGATTCGGACCAAAATTTTTTTAAGGGATGGTGATACAGTTATGAGTCATGACCATGTGTGATCTAAAGTACATGTAGTTGTCACCTCATGTTGCATGTGGCGTTCTGCTTCTCAGTGGTTGAGCATGTGATTTGGAAAGTGCTCTCGATTCACCATTGTTAAGTTCCTACAATCCAACGATGTGTAGGTTAGGTGAGGTGGACGTGCTATATTGCCTCTTCGTGTCGAAAATATGAAATAGTGATCCTGGGGTAGGGTGGAGGCGTGTACCTATGAAACGTGATCATTCCAGAGGCCCGTGTATTGTCGATGAGCCGAATGGTCTCATTCTGCACTGTACGTGTTCTATGTTACATCTTTTATAGAAGTCATTAACTTCCCATTTGAATCTCTTATGAAGGTGCTGGACTTTTAAAGCAATATTTTAAAAAAATCTTTTGAGGATCCAATTATTTTTCTTTTCTATCTACCGGGCAATTTAGCGTGGCAAATCCACCTAACCAGCATATCTTTGGGTTGTGGGGGTAGACCCTACGCAGGCACAAGGAAAATGTGCATACTTAACATGGACAGTGACCCAGGGCCGGGAGTCCAACCTGGGTCCTCTGCGCCGTAGTCCCAGTGCTAATTAGTGCGCCACGTATCTGCGTCGTAAAACTAGCTAGAAAAATTGATGTTTTTGTTCGAATTGTGTTGAGCTTGTGAGTGCAGCTGTGGCCCATAGTACGTTGCTGCGCTAAACCGATGACATTTCTGAATGTGTCTAGGGGTGCAGGGGACAGGAGATGAGTTATCCGCGTCACCGTCATGTGTGCCCGGTGGTAACCATAAACTGAATCAGGCTGAGCCTGACACATAATGAAAACGCGTTGGCTCTGTTTGACGCATCAGCCCAACAACCTGCCTCTATTTACAGACACCCCCATTCCCCCCACCACCCCCCCCAGCTCATTATTCCACTTGTGCTTTAGCTCCAGTGTCTGCGTGTCCTCCGATTACAGAGTTCTTTATCAATATCGGAAACATTCCCCTCTTCCACCCCCGTTACGGAAACTACCGTGTCCTGTATCCGCCAGGTGGTAGGAAATAATAAGGAACTCAGAAACACACACGCGATTTCCCCCCTTTATTTTTTCATGGAAGAAAAAAACAGTCACAGAATCAAGAGATCTTCATTAACAATATCCGAACGTTCCTGTGAACTGGCTCCTATGTTTGTAAAACACTCTGACAATTGATAGCTACTGTCGACAAATTACATTTTTGTTATTTCCCCTCTGTTGAACATCTGCTTCAAACTTGTGATATTTATTCATAAACATTTTTCATTGACACTTTTTGTAGAGCGTACATTTCCCCACAAGGAAATTATTGTCAATGTGACATTCAATAGGTAGATTACCAAATCCCTTAAGCCCAAAACATCTGTCAACAGCTCTGATATTTAAAAGGCCATATCCACCGCCTCTACAAAGCTCGACAACGTCTCAGCAGCCAAAGTGCTTTTGACGACGTTCATTATTTTCTTTGTTTCCCAAAGAAGAGGGAATCATTTAGCATTGTTCCCCGAAAAAAAATTATAAAACCTCATGCGCTTCAAACGCCATCACATAAATGGGCATAGGACGCATCACTATAAGCTATGAGTTTCAAGTGCCTAAGGTCACCTAAACCAGGAACCTCAAAACACACTCTTGCATTTTTAGTTTGATCAACGCTTTATTTGTTCTTATTATGTCTTCCACTTTGCGACCGTTCATGTTTGTACTGAACTCAAAGATATCACATCTGAAGTCCGGTCTAGTATGTCTTCCAACCCAATTCAGTGGCCCAATTAAACTTCGCAGTTATTTTTCTTTCCACCTTTCATAGAATTTCATAGAATTTATAGTGCAGAAGGAGGCCATTCGGCCCATCGAGTCTGCACTGGCTCTTGGAAAGAGCACCTTACCCAAGGTCAACACCTCCACCCCATCCCCATAACCCAGCAACCCCACCCAACACAAAGGGCAATTTTTAACACTAAGGGCAATTTACATTGGCTAATCCACCTAACCTGCACATATTTCGACTGTGGCAGGAAACTGGAGCACCCGGAGGAAACCCACGCACCCACGGGGAGGATGTGCAGACCCCGCACAGACAGTGACCTTTGAAACCAGTGACCTTTGAAACCATTGCGTCTTTTTGTGAAACACGGCCACGACTAATTGCTATTGGGGTATTTCTTTCAAAATAAGATTGCTGACATAAAGTTGCCCCTATCTTATCCTGTCCGATTTCCAGTCCAATATATTTCAATGCACCGGAAGCCTGACTTCCAATCCTGATTTTTTTCCCCTCAAACCACAGCTGGCAACAACTTTGAAATCACTAGTCCCACGCGCAAGCATCGTCGACATGCATCGTCGTGCAGGAATGATTTACTTTATAGTGCCAGAAAAACGTTGCCGGATGTGCCTTCAACTGGGAACAGCCTAACTTGAACAAAACTGACCTTTACGAAACATGCCAGACTCTAGACGCATCATTTAAACGATATACATATTTGATCAATTTCCAGAATTATCTGAGTTATCTGCCTCTTTAGGAGGACGGGGAAAAATGTCTCTCTGGAGCTGATGCCACTGCAAAAAGGCAGCGTTTAGATCTATAGATTTGCATTCCCATGTCTTTGTGCCTAATAGAGCCAAGCAGAGATTCAAAATAACCTTTCCTGCCGTAGGTGATCTAGCCTTAAATCGTAATCTTCTCAGTTTTCTTCAAATCCTCTTGGCACAGTATGACATTTGACTTATAAGTTCCATCCGGCAGAACGTTTTTTGTGTAAATCCATCTGTGGCATTGAGCTCTTTGTTCCCCATCCGGTACTTCGGTTTATACTCGAAATTCACTCCAACTACGCAGTTCTTACTGTTTGGCTACTTTAATAACTTTTTAATCTAATTTATTGGAAGCCGCCAAAATCGTACGTGTATGTGGGCTTCTACCCCTCTTAATCAAATGGGGAAACGAATGATCCTTTCTGCGCCATTTTGCAACCAGTACAAATTCATTGCGGTGACACAAGCAAATGCAACTTGAACTTTACTGAGTAGTGACATTCCTTAGAGGGTGACTACCCGAATTCGCACGATGCTTGAATACTCATTCGCTTTTTAGATAAAAGGGACATGTCAACAATAAAAAAGAATTTCAAATAAAGCTAAATGCAAACAGACATGCCTCAGGTACATGGGTGAATTGGATGGGGAATGTACGATTCCCCTTCTCCTCGCTCATCCTAATTGATGAAATGTAAAAGCGGGTTGGATTTCAATCGACACTCAACTGCACAGTAAATAGAGCTGGACCAGCTCATTCAGGATTCTCAGAAATATCTATGGAGAACAAGTCCTCCCTCTGTCCTCCACGCCTCCTTCCGCCACCACCACCTGTGCAGTTGACCTGAAGGATAAACATTAATGAAAATAGAAGGTTGTGTTCCGACGTAGGACATGGCTTGATCTCGAAACGAAATTCAGATTTTTTCAAGTTTTTAAGATTGAATTTAAGTTAGAGATTGAACCATCCAAATAGTCCAGGCCAGTACATCCGAAATGAATTTGGCAGCAATAAGCAGAGAAAGATAATTAATAAATCTTTCTTTTCCAAAGTTATAAATCTAGATCCATGTTTACTGCGGATTCCAGTGTATTTTTTGATAAATATCGGAATTTTAGCTGGGGGACAAATGTATGCACGTGATAATAAGACAATGTTAATTTCATAGAGTGCATCGTAAGATGTGATCATTGAACTGCATATGACCAATCTGGCTCGTGATTAGAATAACATTAAGTACCTGCAGATATTCGATGGAGTCAAGAAATTAATAGCATAGCATTTGGTCAAATGCTGTTTGATTTAAATAATTTGCAATTTACAATGATAAGGTTTAATCTATCAGGTCAAAAGCGGTATCCCTGACACAACTGGTACAATGCAGAAGCAATAAGTCTGAGGTTGCAGAAATGGGGATAAAGACGAGATGGTAAATAAAATAAGCCCCTAATCATGTTCCTTGTTAAAAATATGCTGACGTAATGATGTATTGATGTGAACTTTTATTCCACCCTTTTTAAAAGGAGCAAATGATTAATCATTGCCGTTAGCAGCTGAAGGTGAACTTAGAGCCTCACGGTAGCATGGTGGTTAGCATCAATGCTTCACAGCTCCAGGTCCCAGGTTCGATTCCCGGCTGTGTCACTGTCTGTGTGGAGTCTGCACGTCCTCCCCGTGTGTGCGTGGGTTTCCTCCGGGTGCTCCGGTTTCCTCCCACAGTCCAAAGATGTGCGGGTTAGGTGGATTGGCCATGCTAAATTGCCCATAGTGTAAGGTTAATGGGGGGATTGTTGGGTTACGGGTATACGGGTTACGTGGGTTTAAGTAGGGTGATCATTGTTCGGCACAACATCGAGGGCCGAAGGGCCTGTTCTGTACTGTTCTATGTTATGTTTTCAGGAAATGAGAATGACATACTTTCAAGTTTTGAATTTTCAGCTATGTTCAGATTATTTAACTTCAGTTGTGTATCTTTTGTGTTCTGCTTTACAAGTAACAGCAGGCGCAACAAGGGTTGCAGGAGCTTGAAAAATATATTTATACACTTCCAATTGCAGCAATAGTCGGCCCAATTCAAAATTACTTGAATGGGGTCGGACCTCTCGTGAGAAGTTACAAGAGAGAATCTAGATGGTGGAGTATGCGGTTGTATTCACGAGTCTAAAACAAGTCGTAACAAAAGCGCTGACATTTGGGTTCTTTCACTTAACTTGCCACACTACATTGTAAGAAGTCTTACAACATCAGGTTAACGTTCAACAGGTTTGTCTCAAAGACTAGCTTTTGGAGCAATGCTCCTTCCTCGTGTGAAGGAGACTAAGGAAGAAGTAGTGCTTTGAAAGCCAGTAATTGAAATATAGCTGTTTCACTTTGACCTGATGTTGTTAGACATCTTACTGTGCTCACCTCAGTCCAACGCCGGCATCTCCACATCATCCCTTCCACATACACAGCGATAATAATGTGCGTCCTGTTCCAACAATACTGAAATTGCAAGCGACCTATAGTCTATTACACTAACACGCAGTCAAAATGATATTGCCTGGAATCAAATACAAATGTTTGTTTTCTGTTTTATTGATGTCATGGTGGTAATTCCACTTGACTAGAAAAAAATATCCAGGGCTCGTGGTGGGATAGCGATTAAGCAAATAAGAAAATACGATGGACACAAGAAACTAATTGCATCTGGTCAAATGTTCTTTGTTTTACATGATTTGAACAAATGACAAACAATAATACAGCACAAGAACAGTCCCTCCGGAGCTCGAAGCCTGTGCCGGCCATTATGCAATACTTAGCCAAAGCTCTCAGCACACCCGAGCGCCATATCCTTCTATACCCATCCTATCCATTTATTTGTCGAGATGCCTTTTGAACGCTGTTCATGTACCTCCTTCCACAACTTCCCCAGGCACCAAACCGAGTTACAATGACAGGGCGAAGCCTGCCTGGTACCGATATTTACAGCAGAGAACTCAAGAAGACTCACAGCAATAGAGTTATTATGTGGGACAATTGAATAACTGGACAGTCCCATACTCAATGCAGAGAAACTGATGTTTTTATTAAATAAGCTGCAGCTTTCACTGAACATGATGTGTATTGAGGAGAGAACTAAAATTCTGGCTGTAGTGATTGCTGTTCAGTCGGAATATGCTGAGGGATAGGATAAGGTTTTTTCACGTTGGATAATTAAAAAGGTACAGACACGTCGGACGGAGTTTCAGGTGAAACTGAATCAGACTCACGACCTCGATGAAATAGAAATGATAAGGATGCAACCTATTATAACTACTGACACGTGAATAATAACGGCGCGTAAAAGAAAAATATTATACGGAGAAAACTTAATACCTGTTGACGCCGAGGACCCGTTTATTCAAATTATCAGATGACAAACTGTCTCAATGAAGGAAAGCGAATAATCAGACGTCTTGGACGTCTGTGGATTTTGAGCAAAGGCAGCAAGAATGTAGCTCCATGACCGATGGGGCTTTGTATCACTTCACTGACGGGATATGTATTGCTGCAGCCGAAATATAGAGTAAAGGCAGGAATTATTTCAATGCATGGAACATGTACACTCAAGCAAACACAAGGCAGGGATACAATGTTTTACCGACAAAAGGGTAAGTTTCATCCGGCGGACAGAAGGACGAATGCGTGATAGGTGTGTTTTTGGGACAATCTGCGCACACCTGTTGGACACCAGCCGACGGTTACCGAGAGAAAAGCGATGGGTTGATGTGTGTGTTATGGAGAGGTGTGAGCAGCACATTATCTCTGTATGTATGTTTTACAGGTAATCAGAAGCTGCGTCCCCGATACCTCCACCTGGCACGAGAAATTGTTAGATCACACAACTACTAATTGATCAGCGGAAGGAACTGTGCTATGCAAGGATGGTGAACATTTTAAACCTAGTAAGAAGTCTTACAAACCAGGTTAAAGGCCAACATGTTCCTTTCAAATACGAGCTTTCGGAGCACTGTTCCTTCCTCAGGTGAATCAGGTGCTGCGAAAGCGAGTGTTTGAAACAAACATGTTGGACTTTAACTGGGTGTTGTAAGACTTATTACTGTACTCTCCCCAGTCCAAGGCCGGCATCTCCACATCATTTTCGACATGGAATTGTTCGGCTATGATCAGTATTTCATGAATACACGTCTCGGAATATTGTACAGAAATGCCAAATAATATGTATAATGTATTAATAAGGTTATAATGCCGCAGGCTGCCTGTGCCATGTGTGCCATTAGATTTCGATAATAGAAGCATCTTAATCGAACAACTGGCAGGATATTTAATGACCGTACCACTGAATTCAACACCGGGACTTGTGTAATAAACTCTTTGGATATATAAGTGTGAAACAAAATTGTGGAATGTATTAATCGGGTGATTAAGAACTCTTTAGCGGGCAGAGGGCAATCACTAGGACCAGGAGAAGAGCATCGGAATACGTTATTTGAAGCTCATGCCAAAAATATTGATGACCTCATCCAGAGAGAACATGAAGATGTCCGAAAGCTAAGGCAGGGGCAACTGTGTCACACTTATGGCTTATGGACGGAGGAACAATTACGAGATAACATTGATCAGATCAAAAGGGGGAATCTGACAGACTGGATGGACAGTTCACATCTGGCTTCATTAACCAAATGAAAGGTTACACTGGATAACTGCAATCTGAAAGGGTTTACAGCGTGCACATAGTGATCACAGATTGAACAATTGGTGAATCGACCGAAGTGAATGGTACACAATGATACAACGAGACCCAGGATCATTTCCAAAATACCAATTGGAGAATATTGAAGTAGCATTGGGTATTACCTGCTCCGCCACGATGTGGCCAAGGCATCCTCCACAAGAAGGAATAAGATACGCTATGGGATCTCACTCAAGGGATGCAAGCAACATGTGACATTCCGATGTGCCCTCTCTGCTGGGACTGGTAGAACGAGATGAATTTGTGTTCATCTATTTTATATATTTATTTAACCTTTACTTTTTTGTCACATAGGCTAACAATAACAATGCAATGGCGTTACTTTGAAAAGCACCTACTTGCCACATTCTGGCGCCTGTTTGGGTACACGGACGGAGAATTCAGAATGTCCAATTCACCCAACAAGCACGTCTTTCGGGACCTGTGGGAGGAAACCTGAGCAGCCGAGAAAGCCAATGCAGACATCGAAAGGACGTGCAGACTCCACATAAACAGTGACGCAAGACGGCAATCAAACTCGGGTACCTGGTAGTTTGAAGCAACAGTGCTAATCATTGTGATTCCGTCACTTTCCAGTAGGAGTACAATTAAGCTTAACACAAACATGGGGCATAATAGACTGCCGATCCTGCAGGCAATATGTTCGACAGAAGAAAGTAAAAATCAAAGCTGATGTAAACAAGCAAAATGTATACTATCTAGGGTAATTTGGAACATATTGATTTAATCCAAGCGACTGGAACGCCTGTAATTCCGTGACCGGTCAGCTTATTTGAGACAGGGAATATGGGACGATATCGAAAAACGGATGGAAAATTTATTACAGTAATATAAATGCTAGTGTCACTTAAGGAGTCTATGGCGAGCTCCTTGCTAAATGGGACTTTTTTGAAGCCTTCAAAAATGATAATGTAACTCACGGACTTCTATAAAAATATATCTGGATCAATATATGCTTATCTTTGCAACAAACTGCGAACTGTTTTCAAGGAAACACAGCACTTAGCTAATAAACTTGACTACGCTCCTTATATGGGTTGTGGCACCAGCAATAGCCAGAACAAGGCACTGTCAGCAAGAATGTTTCGAAAAAGCAGCACTCTGGAAGATTGTCTTGTGGAATGCTGACAACGATACCAACGTCTAATAACATTGATATAAGGAAGGGTGACATGTGGTGCAGTGGTTAGCACAGTGACTGCAGTTTCTGATGAACTCGGGTTTGATTCCCGACCCTGAGTCAATGTCCATGTGGGGTTTGCACATTCTCCCCATGTCTGCGCGGGTTTCAACCCCACAACCCAAATATCTGCATGTTACGTGGATTGGCTATGATAAATTGCTCCTTTTTTGGAGAAACAATAATTGGGTACTCGAAATTTATTTTTTAAAATGATTGATGGAAGGGCACTATTTTGGCATATCGACCAAACCATGGTCGATCAGGTGGTCTTGAAGATGTCATTAGTGACACCCCCTAATTTTCCATGAGATCTTTGAATCTCCAAAGCAGAAGGAGGCCATTCGGTTCATAGAATCTGCACCGGCCTTTGAAAAATCACCCTACTCAAGCAACAAAGGCTGTATTGTTTTAGTATGTCCTACACTTGCTCTCTCCAGCAGGCGTTAACTGTCTCGGTTTTTGATGAGCGCCTCTCCTCTTTTGACTCTCTTTAGTCGGCCCACGAGCTGCTTTTGATTGCGCTGAAGAAACTGCGCACATCGTGGTTGTCGGTTGGTTGCTTGGTCTCCTGCTCCTTTCCACCCAGTATCTGTTCTCTCCGCCGCTGGTTCTTTGCTGCATCTCGGTACATAGTTGCGTGCAGGCTTGTTTCCTCTCACTCATGTTTTGGTGAAGCTGTCAGCTCAAGAATGCCTAGCGTTTTGCAGTCAAGGAAAATCTGGATCTATTGATCATTAGCATCAAACCAATCTTTGTTTCTGTTTCAGAGCCCGACATCTCCTCGCAAGTGCCGACAATGGTGTCTTCAACTGTGGGCCAGCCGCCTTTGGCATTCAGCGGCCCTGGCTTGTTGGTTGTCATCTGGTTAGCTGTGAGGTGCAGCCAGAGTAACTCTTGTCCTGGTCTTTGATTCCAGTGACATTAAGTCTCCTGCGGTATAATTTTCTGACTCTGTCGGTTTGGGACCTGGGAGATTAAGATGGTGGAATGCGTTGTTCAGTGGTCATTCCAGCAGTTGTTAGCTCCAGACGTGGCGTGGGTGATGGGAGCACGTTTTGTCCGATGCTCGGATGATGATAATCGTATGTTAGGCATTGATTGGTGAGGTAGTTTTGCTATCTGGCCGAACACGCTGTCCATGGGAGCACCTGCTTGGCAATAGTATTCCACATCCGTTCCCAACATAACTGGCCTTTCGAAAGTTTTTCATTCTTCCCGACTTGAGCGCTGAAGTCGCCGAGCAGAATTAGCGTGTCTCCTTTTGGATATTGGGACAACGATTGGTGGAGTCTGGTGTGGATTATATATTTTATCTTGAACATTTCATACAAGTTTGGGGCAAAGGCACTGACATCTGTGATGTGCTGTTTCTGGGCCAGAGTGAATTGTATGCTCATGAGACGTTCAATAACCTTGCAGGAGCGTGGGGCACGGATAATTGTATGTTCCTGGGACGTTCCCTTTCCTTGTTGGGTGGTGGGATTCGTTGAGAAGTAAGATAATTTCCTTTTTTTAAGACGACGCCGACAGCAAATACGGCGTTTTTCCGGTTTGCCTTTCCAGAAGAAGATACATTGACCACCTTGTTCTTTCAGCTGGCCAACTCCTGACATTCGTGTTCCCGCCTGGGCAGCGATGTAAATATTGTGGGATCGCAGTTGCCGGGCTATGATGGTGGTGCTATATTCTACTGGTTGATATTGCCCATAAGGGCACTAATGTTCCAGTATAAGAAATTCATTTGGCTGGGTGAGATGGAAGATGTCTGTGCGTGGATTAGTAAAACGTGGGGTGGTTGGTGCACATTTACCACCACACGGTCGCAGTGGAGCGAGGTATTGGCCCAGTGGCAGAAAAATCCGAGATTACTGCAGACAAGGCTTTGCTGCAGGTGACGGAAAACAGTCACGATACTATTAAACTGAAATGTTTCCAGAACCGCTGCTTCCCACAAGCTTATGGCAAGTAAATGTCTCCGCAACTTGCAGCAATGTTTTGAACTGACTGATATGTTGACTATTAATTTCCATAATTTGAATGCCAATGGCTGCCTCTTGGAATTTTGGCAAATATCTGCATTAAAGCATTTTGCGACACGATGGATTGTGTCACTGTCCACACCTATTTCCAGGAAGTTGCTGTTCAATGTACTCAAGGAATGTTATAATTTGTGTTGGTGGGCGGGGAGTATTACGCCATGGTAACATGTATGCTGTACTTCTAATTTACAATAAATGGTTTTACCTGAACAGTTTATAACAAATAGTTAAGTGGTTAGGGCGCAAGTCTAGAGAAAAATGGGCCTCTTTGTATCGCTCATTGTATATAATAAACGCATCAAACCGAACTATAGAACACCCAAAGAGGGCATTTCCCTTTGTTTTTCTAATGCTTTCCCGAAATCAGTGACCTGAGGGCTGCCAATTTATTGTATCCTTCGACATCTTACTCCTGGGTGATGCCTGAATGGGATTTTCTATGTAGGCAAGTCTACGGAAGACAGGGAAAATCGTTTTATTGCTAAGTATTATGGCATATGCTGACTTGGACAAATGCAAGAAAGCTTGCATTTTACATTGGGCATATAGGAAGAGCAGGAAGTTTGAAAAAAGGGGCTGCACGGTAGCATAGTGGTCAGCACAATTGCTTCACAGCTCCAGGCTCCAAGGTTCGATTCCCGACTTGGGTGTACGGAGTGTGGACGTACTCCCCGTGTGTGCGTGGGTTTCTGCCGGTGTTCCGGTTTCCTACCACTGTCCAAAGATGTGCAGGGTAGGTGGTTTGGCCATGGTATATTGCCCTTAGTGTCCAAAATTGCCCTTATTGTTGGGTGGCGTTACTGAGGTATGGGGATAAGGTGGGTGTGTGGGCTTGGTTAGGCTGTTCTTTCCAAGAGCCGTTGCAGACTAGATGGGCCGAATGTCCTCGTTTTACGCTGTAAATTATATGATTCTGTGACTAACACATGGACATCACCCTCTGATCACCTGCCTGTCAGTGACTGTGCATGTAAACGGTCACATCAATTCAATTTTCCGTCCCATTCGTGCCGTGTCGTCAGGTCACGTTCATCACCATGCTGTCTTGCCATCAGGTCCTGGCTGCTGGTCGACTCGAACAGTTTCACTCGCCTCTTCTAATATGAAGCAGTGCAGAAATCATCAGATTGTTTGGATATTCTTGCTGAAAATTCAGTCCGGCTACCCAGGCTCAGATATCTCGTCCATGGGGAAACAAACTTTTGCTCACCTGGCCATTCATATAGAAGATGTATTTCAAGTCTGTTCAATTTCTGATGCGTTGCCAGATTCAGGATACTGAAAAACCTGTCTGAGACAAGAAGCACCTTCCAGAGGCCCCGGGAGTGACCCTGGTAACTTTACAGGGAGAGGGATGCGGAACGTTTCCTCATCCCGGTCTTCAAGCTTTCAACAGGCGGCAGCTGGAAAACGAGAAAAACACTGGCTCCCCAGTTTATCTGGAGTCAACACTAGCCGAATGTCATCAGGTTTGATTGTTGTTTCTAGTTTCAAGCAACAGTTCTGATCCATCAACAATTCTGTGTCCTGCTCCAGACATTTTGCATGAACGTTACGAGAGGCATCTGGAGATGTACTCTCCGTAGCATGACGACGAAATCACGATCAGGGACCGGGCGTAGTTGACGCTGATGCAAGCCCATTGACACAGCATCAGCCGGCTCACCGTGATGTTCCAACCCCGATGGTCCGAGTTCCCGATGGCGCGGACCATGTGTGGTCCCAGAGATCGGGAAACTGGCTTCCCGACCAAAGCGCCACCACTCGTCCGGGATCCGTTCCTCTGGACGGGGGGGCTTCTGATGGGGCGAGTGGTGCCGGGTGGACAGAGGGTGTGCTGCGAGGTTGGTGGTGGTTTTGGATTCCAGCACAGCCAGTGCCATGTTTTGCGGCGCGACTGGTGCAGCCCGTCAGCTTGTGCATGCGCGTCTAAGAGTTGGTTATTATCCACGAACATTCTCTGGCCGTTTTCCGCGCAACCCCGGGGCGTTTTGCCTGGCGCCAGTGCTAGCCCCTCGGCTGTTCCGAAAACAGTGAAGGACTTGCGCCTGTTTTTCCATCGTGAAAGTCCCAGGGTTTCTCTATTTGCACCTGGACTTAGCCTCAGGAATGGAGAACTCACGGAGACAACCTGGCCAAGTGTTGACTCTGGCGTAAACACCGGTGTGGTGTACGCCGGCGTCAAGGGGCTTCCTAGCCCAGCAATTCCCCATTTTGGAAGGGGCTAGGATGATGGTGGAGAGCTGCACCCTGCTCCGGCGCTGAATGCGATCCTGCACGGTGGGCATGGGACGGCGCATGTTCGTGAAGGTCGTCTCCGTGCGAGCTTACATGCGTGGTTTCTGTCTCCGCACCGGCGTTGGTAAGCCTCCCACGCACCAATCTGAACTCCCCGATTGCTGGTCTGGATGTGTGGAGGTCGCTCCCTGAGGCATGTCTCCGCGTCACCCCCTATCAACGCCCCTTCCCAGGACTTCTACTTCGGCCGCGGATCCGATCACCCACCACGTGGTACCAGGTATGAACCATGCCGGTGGGACTCGGCACAACACGGCGGGAGTTTGACCCATGGCGAGCGGAGAACCGCCATATACAGCGGCCCTGACCTGTGCCGTGGCGATTGGTGCTGATGATTCGGTTGGCGGAGAATCTGCTGCCCGTCATCGGAGCGGCGTGGCAGGAATTTTTCACGGCCCTGACCAAGATTCTTGACATTTATGGGGCTGGAGTCTCCGATCTGAGGAGCAAGAGCTGATGCTGTCTTGGAAACAGTGATGTTTTACGCCAGAAATAAGGCGCAAATGCTCCATAGACCGTCCATTTGGTGGGAGGTTACCAGACACGCAGCCTTTGGCTCTACCTGCAGATACGGCCGGGGAATCGCTGGAACATGGCCGCTGATGCACACTGCGTCATGGAACATGGCGCCAGACGTGCGTGGACATACTAGCCCCCAAGGTACACCCTCACCACCACGGGTCCACCATCCACCAGTGCCGGCAGCGCCAGCTAAAGACCCGCTGCCCTTGGAAGGGCTGACCTCGACTGTAGCAGCGCTCCCCAGAGTCCACAGCTTCCACTCCAAAAAGAAAAGAGCATGTGTGACCCACACCATCGGTAGCTCGGCAGATCAGGGGAAGAGAATCGGGGGTGGGCGTCAGTTGACGTCCTGCGGCCGGCTGTCCCGAAGGCGTGCACGATCGGCCGAGAATCCCTTTTGCACTGGAATCGGGGCTGGTGCCGGTTTGGTGATACTCCGCCCCCTCAAAAACGGCATACTCCGTTTCTGTCTCCGCACCGCCGTGTTGTGCCGAGTCCCACCGGCATGGTTCATACCTGGTACCACGTGGTAGGTGATCGGATCCGCGGCCGAAGTAGAAGTCCTGGGAAGGGGCGTTGATAGGGGGTGACGCGGAGACATGCCTCAGGGAGCGACCTCCACACATCCAGACCAGCAATCGGGGAGTTCAGATTGGTGCGTGGGAGGCTTACCCGGGCCGGTGCGGAGACAGAAACGGAGTATGCCGTTTTTGAGGGGGCGGAGTATCACCAAACCGGCACCAGCCCCGATTCCAGTGCAAAAGGGATTCTCGGCCGATCGTGTAACGCGATATCGGCGTCGGCGACCGGTGAATCCCGCCCATCACGTTTCAATTGAAGATTTATCTTTGTTGGATTCGTTTCTGCACGTTTGTTCTAAACATTTCAAGCCCTTTATTTCCGGTGAGCAACATTGGTGATCTCATGAGTTTATAGTTCATAGCATTTACAATCTTATCTTCGGGACATGAAAACTAATTCATTGCACTGGTCACAATTCTTCTCCAATCCATGAAGCTCACATTGGTTAACTGCGCTTCTGCCAGCTGTCCTCTTCGCACACTTGAGAGGATCCTGCAGTTCCATGCCTCCCTTAAAGCAGTTCCAGATATCTAAGCATTATGATTGTATTGTGTCCAGACGGTTTGATTGTTTGAACTATTATAAACATCAATGATTTCTTTGTTCGGCGGAGACGTATCTGGGTCCGACAGAGACTAACTCCCGCTGGTGTAACTTAATTGAACAGTTTGACAATTAGAGCAGACACGGGGTCGAAAGATTCTTTCGGATTCATTCTAGGTTACACTTGTGTATCGAATTATTTTCTATTCAGTCCGCCTCACAGTTTGCAATATTTTTGAGTTTCCTGTCAACCACAAACTTTGAAATCCTACCATTAACACCATGATCCAGCTATTTAATGGCGATCGAGAAAAGCAAGGGTCCCAAAAGCGATTTCAAGTAGATTCTACGACAAACCTTCCACCCCGCCAACAGATTATGCAACGCAGTTGCTATCTGTTCCTATGGGCAGCACGGTAGCACGTGTGGCTAGCACTATCTCTTCACAGCGCCAGGCTCCCAGTTTCGATTCCCCCCTGGGTCACTGTCGATGCGAAATCTGCATGTTCTCCCCGTGTCAGCATGGGTTTCCTGCGGGTGCACCTGGTACCTCCCACAGTCCAAATGACGTACAGTCTCGGCGGATTGGCCATGAGAAATTGACCTCAGTGTCCAAAACGTTTAGGACGGATTATTGGGTTATCGGGATGGGGTAAAAGTGAGGGCTTAAGTGGGTAGGTGCAGACTCGATGGGCCGAATGGCCTCCTTCTGCACTGTATGTTCTGTTTATCTGTTATTCAGACATATCTGTCACCAAACTGCTTCGGTGTCGTTTATTTCATAAGCTATTAAGTTCTCCAGAAGGCTATGAGGTGGCACGGACTCAATGCCTTCTGTAAGTATGTGCAATCGTAAAAACATTATTGTTTAAAACTTTGCTCAACTATGATTTCCACTTTACAATACACGTTGTTCGCCCTGTTCTACTCACATTTCCATCTCGTTGCTAATCCGATCCGGAATTTCCCAACACTCAAGAGATACTCTTTGAACTGTGAAGCTGTTCTAGATTTATATTATGTTGACTGGTCTTTAGTTCTGATGATAATGGTAAACTCAATTACGCTGGTCTGAACGATCGAATCATATGGTGCAATAACACTCAGTGCTGGTAATCGCTTGCAGTATATCAAGGGAATGTTCTTTTTTTATATCATGGGGTGTGGCTTCAGTGGGAATACAGAACTTAATCCTCAACTATGCTGTTGAGAGAACACTCCAACAAATGCAGCAGTTGTTTTGCAGATGACAAGAACGTTCTTCCTCTCGTTAGGGGCCTCACGGTAGCATGGTGGTTAGCATCAATGCTTCACAGCTCCAGGGTCCCAGGTTCGATTCCCGGCTGGGTCACTGTCTGTGCGGAGTCTGCACGTCCTCCCCGTGTGTGCGTGGGTTTCCTCCGGGTGCTCCGGTTTCCTCCCACAGTCCAAAGATGTGCGGGTTAGGTGGATTGGCCATGCTAAATTGCCCGTAGTGTAAGGTTAATGGGGGGATTGTTGGGTTACGGGTATACGGGTTACGTGGGTTTAAGAAGGGTGATCATTGCTCGGCACAACATCGAGGGCCGAAGGGCCGGTTCTGTGCTGTACTGTTCTATGTTCTATGTTCTTTACCTTCCTCAATGCCGCATGGTAATCTGTTGGGACCAAGATTGTTCTTTACGTTTTTTGGTTACTGCGCCCCCTTGAGTGATGGACATAATTGTCTCGCAGCCAATAGAACCCATGCGCTTATAATGCTTATGCTGCTTCTGAAAGGTAGTTCTAATCATTAGGGCATTATGTTTCATCAGGCAAATAATGAAAATGGCTCGTTATGTCACCATTCTTAACTTTGTTGGGTGAAGAATATTAAAGCATACGTCGTAACATGTTAAAAGTCGGTGTGAAGTGTGGGTAACCGAAACAAAGCAACACAGTTTAGATAGTTCGAACGAGTTATATCGCTTTTTGCCGTAAATATCGTGCCATTCCTGGAAATGCTCGCATGTATATGTACGGAAAAGTTCTGACATTTCCTCAAATTGAGCATTGCAGAAAAACTCTGAACTTTCGTGTGCTTTAATTGTCAATATGCCTTGTGACAGAAATATAAGGAAAATTGAAATTCATTAAGATTTGGCCTATCAACCTTCCTCGCAATTTAATAAATACGATGGAAAATTTTGCGACATTTGTTCCACCTTACAGTCTACTACATAGCTGTTGGTTGCACTGTCCATCAATAATATTTCCAATTCGGACTTGAATATATTGATTAATCAGTCTGTACCGTTGATGCCCAATTACGGCTGCCGGTTGACACTGTTACATCTCATTTACCAGTTGGTTTGCTGCAGCGCGGATTCAACCACTGAATAACCGCTGGTGTTATTCATGAAAGCCCGATTCTCCACGTTTCCTCTCTCATGATGTGCAGCTATGCACATGACAAACCTGCTTTCCCCCCGTTTTCCATGGGGCGTGGGTACGGTGGGTTGCGTTCCATTCGAATTCTTCCTTACACAGCTGAAATACACAGTAATTGGTGGCTGAGTTTCACCCTAAAAAGGGAACCTATGATCTGTGCGGACAGAGAAGGTGGCCCTTCTGGGAGAGGAGTAGTCGTTTTGTTCTTTTGCGGACACTGTGATGAACCACTTAATCATTTCTAACGTACGGTGTTTCTTTTTTCTCTCCCTTTCTGGCTCTACTCTGGCGACGAGGTTGAAGTGGATCTGCAGCTGCTACCGTGCGTAATAGTACCTATTCGCTTCGTTCAGGACTACAGAGGCCTCCATTCAAAATTGTGAGATGACGCACATCGTAAACCTGACCAATTCGACGCGGTGCAATATTTGTTGACGGGGTGCAATCTTTTGTTTCAGTCAAAAAGAATCATTGGAGACCGTTACCCTGCTGCCGGCAGTCGGGGGACACAACTACGCGCTCATCAAGAGCCTCAAACACCCAAGCAGACAAGGCTCCAAGACTTTAATAATTTTCGTGGAACTGGTCGAGGCACATCTCAACACGTAGCTCCTGAAAATGTTCCGCTAGTTCCGCTTTAATACGGTTTCGCAACTGAAGGATGATCTACGCCTCATGTGTGTTTGGAGAATCACTCTCCGAATCCTTCCCGAATGTTGCTTAACCACTGAGTTTGCGTACCGGTCCCCGATGCCTGGGACTTGGTAAAAGCCAAGGCGAAATCTTTGGTTCAACGTCATCTTGCACTGAAGCCGCTTCCTAACAACCCGATACCAAATACATAATTCACCCTGTACAGGGCAAGGTATGGGCCATCCACCATGCTCTAATCCATAAAGTCCAAAACAAACACCGAAACTTCTGGGGCTATCAACTTCGACGGGAAATTCATCACCCCCATAACCCCGCTGCTTAGTCCGCCGTTCCAATTGTTACAATCGGACAACAGTGTGAATGGAACCCCCCACAGCAAAAAGCATTCCATGGGCTCCAAAAAAATATTGTCATCCGAGAGGCTGCTGACGCCCTTCGCCCGATGAACGCGTTTCTCCTGACATGCGAGGCTTCCCCTTCTGGCATCAGACCCACTCTCGCACACATGATGCCGGATGCGTCAGAGTGATCGATAGCTTTAAAGTCTCGCAAAATGGCCGACATTATTTGAATTGTGCCGAAATGGAGAAGAACGTCTGACTGATGTGTTTTGTGCAAGGACTTTCCACCAGTACTTACCTGTGTAAGGACCACAGGCATTTATTTGAGAGATTCGAGGACGATTGGGAGAAGCTCCTGTCCGCAACTGCCAGGGTCCAGCCTTTTCAGATAAGAGTACACGAGTATATGAGTACATGTTGGAACACAATCCTGGCACATGTATCCCACAGTCCGATTAATTGAGCCGCCTGCTCCTGTCCACAGGACAGCTGGCTCCTGCTCTACCGCAGAAGTATTAGTCCTTTAATGGATTCCTTGCCGTCACGGCAGCTCGCTGACAACAATGGTCCCATACGAACAAACAGCTATGGATGCTCCAACACCTGGCAAAGTACGGCGGCCAGCACGGACCTCTACCCGATGATCATACAGGCCTAAACATCAAAGTACCTGGAGCTGAGCATATGGGGAGTTGTCTTCTGTGTGGATACGGGTGGTCGTCCAGAAACGCAGTCGGGTGCTCTTGCTACATGGCCTCCACAATGAACACAAGCGGTGCCCAAGAAGTTGGTGACTATCCTCAGCTCTGTCTGGTGGCCCGGGAGGGACTCGGACATCGAGTAGATGGTCCAGCGCTGCGGCTTGTATCAGGAGAACCAGAAGGCCGCTCCAGCGAATATATCCTTCGGAACTGTCAGGCATCAATGTGGAAATCAGCGGCCCACTACTAGTGCCGACACTACTGGTGATGGTGGACGTCCACTCGAAATGGATCGGTGTCCGCAAAGTGCAATGGTAGACCACAGATAAAAAAACTCAATCGGCTTTTGCAAACGTTCAGCACCCATTCCATTCTTTCGTGTTATGTAGCCGTGCAATATTCACCAGTAAGGAGATATAGGCAATCGTAGCCTCGAACAGAATTCAGCATGTACGGACTGACTCGTTTCGCTCAGCATCGAACAATTTCACCGAAAGTCGCTCCTGCCTTTCGCAACATCGGAACATCGGACCTTGGTGGTCGTTGCTGTCACATTTTCTACTCAGGGATCAGAGCGCCCCTCACACCATCATGGTTGCGTCATTGGGATAGTTGCTGATGGTACGTTGGCAATGAATTCGCCTCAATCGTATTATGCCCGACATATCTCATCGAACATGCCCGCAACAGGACCACTGCGAGCTGCGATGCTCGCAGCTGCTACTTTTCGAACAGGGGATGCTGTATACGTGCACCATTTTAGTTTTGTCGCCGGCGCCACATGGGTCCCTGGCGTGCGACTGCTGGTCTGTGGTGAAGATTTTCCGTTCAGTTCGGACACAGGGACGTGAACGCAACCACTACCCGGACCACATCTGCTTCCTTACAGGAGAGCCTCCAGGACAGACAACTGATACTTCAGTCCAGATTCGCCCACGGTCACATTCAACGCATATGTCGCCGGACATGGACACGCACTGCCCGTCAAAGATTTGGAAACAGAGATGCCTGAGGCCGCATAAAATTTCAAGGCCTACTTGGACATGGACACAGTTTCACCTTCTGTGGTCGTCCAACCGGCTTCAGCACTGGAACCATTTCCGGCCACAGACCCCCGCCTCGACGATCCGTCAGAAAACAACGGCTACCCGTACGTCACCCACCTCTCCGACGCAACCCTTCAGCGAAGGGACGTAGTCAACTGCGACACGAAGGAGAGTTCCACTGACTGATAGCATCGACGAATCTCCTGATTTTTGTCAGACGGTGTTCTGACACCTTGGGGGCCAATGACTGTTTTCTATTCTATTTCCCATTACGCAGCTGAGTATGACGTCCCCCGGTAATTTGGGTCGGGATTCCCCTGAAAAAGAGGGAAGTACTATGTATAAGAACCCTGACATGGGTGAAAATCAAGACTGGAGGACCTTCGCGGACAGAACTGCTCGTTTCGTGATTTTCTGCATATTAAGAGACCAGTCGTTCTTTTCTATACGACCCTAATTTCCTGTTGCCTATCCCTTTCGTTTCTGCAAAGTCCCCACGAGACGTTCTCTTCCTTCAAAAGGGAAACAAGCTTATGTTTATCTGAAACCTTATTTATCAGCACTGCCGTGGCACTAAGAACAGTGTGTATTGAAATTTGACTCGAGAGTCAACGTCTGACGTAAAATATCGCAATTGCCGCTCACTATAACACTTCAAGTATGATCATCTGTTGACTTCAGGCGCAGAATACAATAAGGGCAGTTAATATCAGTGTCAGCCTGGAGGCATCTTGGAAACTGTCGATGTGACCTGTTTAACCAGATTTGCATTTCATGCTACTAAACGTAGTTATGGCTAAATTGTCGCAATCGTATGAAACGGAACAATATTATATCTGGGGCCCATTTTCTACCTATCCAAATATTGCATCATTATATTACTTTGGGCGGGGTATGATACTGGTTTAATTATAGTTTTTAACTGAACAATCCCCGACACGCATACGCTGAAAAAAATATGAAATTTGAAAATTCAAGATAAGAATCGCCTCGGATTCTTTACACATAAATGTCGCGTCCCACTGTCCGTCGAATTTGGCAGTCGTCCTGCTACGCTACTTAATGTTGTCACGCTCAATATTTCCAACTTCTCCAAATTCGATCTCACTCGCAAAGCTGAAGTTGTGTATGCTATGCCCAACTGCACGTATATTACAGCAGAAAGCGACATTTGATGCAATAACGTCCAGAAACCAATCGCTCAGCTGCTGTCCGAAATGTCTGTCTCTGAACCAAGGTTGTGTACAAACTGTCATTTGCCACTTAATTTTAGCTACATATTCTCGATCTGATTTTGAACACATGCTGACCTGATGTTTTGCCACACATGTGGCCAATTGTATGAGCAGCGCTTAAGAGCAATCAAACATCACGTAACAGTCTGTCTTTAAAACGTAGCAGCAGAGAACTTGGTCTTTGCTCCTGTGAGTCAAATATTTATAATTGAAAATTCGAGATTTCATGTAGGTTTGAGGAAGAGGGAGGCATCACTCACAGGATTTTGACTTTTAATATTTTGCATTTACTGATATTAGAACAGTAAAACATCAAATTGTACTTACTGTTATCCATGTTATCTGCAAAATGTAAATAAAAGGTAATTAGATAAATAACTTGTACGCACTTGAGTGAATAATCACGAAAACATTGGATCTTTGTTAAAATTAGGGACGCTGGGAAGTCAGGACTGGGGATTTATTTTGAGGATGAAGAAAGTTCATACAGCTAATGAATGATTTTCTCTATGAATTGGGATATATAAGTTTCAATTTATTTAGGAGATTAACAGTTGAGTGCGGTATTGAATTTGGCAGGAACAAAAAACAACAAATGAATCATGCAAAGCTTTTTGCCAATTCACAAAGGAAAACCCCATTGCTCAGAGGTTGCCGTGCCAAATGGGACGTCTTTCAAGTGGAACCTGAAACAAAACAAAAACGATTTGGTGGATTTCATCGGCCTGCGTGGCGTCGACTCAGAGCTGTTGAACAGCTGGAGAAAATTCAGAAGTCGGCATGTATCAGCGAAGAGAATGTTAGGCATTTTGAACTTGAAAGTAACACCTGGAATGCCGTTAGTTCGTCGATGTTAACTTCCAGCGACAAAATAATGAATTGCGAGTCGGATAAAAATAGGACGTCCCCTGCTCAAGGTGGCCGATAATCAGTGTTTACTCATGTCACATTCGTGTGACGTACTTGTGCTGTTGCGTCTAAATTAGACAGTACGGGGAGATTGAAATTATTTAGCATCTCTCCGTGGGACATGAAAGCACATAAAGTCAGTTTGGTTGGTTAGAAAGAAAAGAATTTCAATGCAGTTGAAATCATAACTAAGGCTACAAGTGCCGATCTCTCCATCCATCGAGGAATTCATAAGGGTTGCGTTTATGCCTGGAAAAAAGTTTGAAACGTTTGGCCACTGCTGGAAAACAATATAGAATAGGAACGTGATGATTCAATTGTTGGGTGCTCCCCAATCCAGCAATCACTTTGTTTTGACGGGAATTAAGAACCTCTATGAAAAAGTTGGAATGCCACCGCCGAAAAAGATGATATGTTAATACGATGTAGACCATTCACACAGAAAATGTCATTGAAATAAAGCCAATACCACACCACGTCACGAGTTACCTGTTTGCTCTGAGTGCTGAATTTGGTGCATTTGAGTGGTATTGTGACAGTTTGGTCATTGAAAGATTATAAGGGTTCATTTGTATCTAAAGTCTAGTCTTTATTTTTTTCAGTTAGTTAACTTAAAAGTTGCTGTTTGGTTTAGAAGGAGGTGAATTTTCAACAGCTTTAAACAAAGGCTCTGCTTGTAGGTACTTGCATCTGGAACTTGTTAATTAGTTAATCGGATTAGGCCAGTTTTCAGTGGCTGGATTCACAGTATAAAAGGGATCCAGCTACAGTGCAGACTTTGCTTGCACTGGGTGCTGAATTGGGTGCATTTGAGTGCTTTGTGAGAGTTTGATGACTGAAGGAGTTAGGTGAGGAGGGAACAAGGTGTTCATTTCATTTCATTTCCGCAAAGAGCGAGAAGGGAGCCAGGAGTTTACAGAGAGACAGCTGAACGGGAGCAGAGTTGGAGGGCAGAGTTCCAGTTTGTCCACAGGACAGCTATATACTGTAAGGTAAGAGGGGATGGAGGCTAGGGCAGTTGCATGCTCCTCCTGTAGGATGTGGGTGGTGAGGGATACAACCGGTATCGCCGCTGACTATAGGTGAGGGAAGTTCACCCATCGTCCGCTCATCAAAGACCGAATTAGGGAAATGGAGCTGGAGCTGGATGAACTTCGGATCATCCGGGAGGCAGAAGGGGTTAGAGAAAAGAGTTACAGGGATGTAGCCACACCCACGGTACAGGACAGGTGTAGCCGTGTTACAGTCAGGAGAAAGAAAAAGAGCAGGCAGACAGAGCAGGGATCCCTCGTGGCCTTCAAAACAAGTACACCGTATAGAATGCTGTTGCAGGGTGGGGTGGGGGGGGATGACCTTCCCGGGAACGGCCATAACGGCCAGGTCTATGGCACTGATTCTGGCTCTGATGCTCAGAAGGGAAGGGCACAGTAAGAAGTCTTACAACACCAGGTTAAAGTCCAACAGGTTTGTTTCAAACACGAGCTTTCGGAGCACGGCTCCTTCTTCAGGTGAATGGAAAGGCTTGTTCCAGAAATGTTTATATAGACACAGTCAGAGATGCCCCGGAATGCGAGCACCTGCAGGCAATCAAATCATCAAAGATGCAGAGAGAGAGGTAACTCCAGGTTAAAGAGGTGTGAATTGTCCCAAGCCAGTTCAGTCGGTAGGCCTCTGCAAGTCCAGGCTTGTTGGTGGGGGCCGAATGTAATGCGACATGAATCCCAGATCCCGGTTGAGTCCGCATTCATGCGTGCGGAACTTAGCTATAAGTTTTTGCTCAGCAATTTTGCGTTGTCGCGTCTCCTGAAGGCCTCCTTGTAGAATGCTGACCAGAAGGGAAGGGGGAGAAGAGAAAAGCAACAGTGATCGGAGATTCAATGGTTAGGGAAATAGATAGGAAATTCTCTGATCGCGAGCAAGACTCCTGTAAGGTATGTTGCCTTCCAGTTTTCAGGGCCAGGGATATCTCGGATCGTGTCTTCAGGATGCTGAACGGGGAGGGTGAGCAGCCAGAAGTCGTAGTGCACAGTATTACAAACGACGTAGGTTAGAAAAGGGTTGTGGTGTGAATAATCGAGTTTAGGGAGTTAGGCTGGAAGTTAAAAAGCCAGGTCAGACAGAGTTGTCATCTCTGGTTTGTTGCCAGTGCCACGTGATAGCGAGGCCAGGGATAGGAAGAGAGTGTAGCTGAACACGTGGCTGCAGGAATGGTGCAGGAGGGAGGGCTTCAGGTATTTGATAATTGGAGCGCATTCTCGGGAAGGTGGAACGTGTGCATGCAGGATGGGTTGCATCTGAACAGGAGGGGCACCAATATCCTCGGTATTCTTCGGGATGGTTTAAACTAATTTGGCAGGGGAATGCAAACCCTATTTGTAGTCCAGCAACTAATGTAGCCGGTATTGTGATTTGCCAAAGCGTTATTTGAGGCAGTGGGGAAGGTAACACTGACAAAGGAGAGCGCTTTCAGGCACGGGTATGGGTTGAAGTGTGTATACCTCAACGCAAGAAACATGAGGAATTAGGTGGATGAACTTAAGGCATGGATCAGTACTTGGGACTCCGATGTGGTGACCATCAAGGAAACTCGGATAGAAGATGGGCAGATATGGTTGTTGGAGGTCCCTGGTTACAGATGTTTCAATAAGATGAGGAAGGATTTTAAAAGAAGTGGAGGTTGGCATTGTTAATTAGAGATCGTATAACAGCTGGAGAAAGGCAGTTCGAGGAGGATCTGCCTTCGGAGCTATTATGGGTTAAAGAAAGAAATAGGAAACGAGTTTTCTATATGCGCCCCGATAGCAGCAGAGATGCGGAGGAACAGATTGGGAAGCAGACTTTGGAAAGGTGCAGAAGTCACAGGCGAGTAGTCATGGGTCATTTCAACTTCCCAAACATTGGGTGGAAACTCTTTAGATCAAATAGTTTGGATGTGGTGGTGTTAGTTCAGTGTGACCAGGAAGCTTTTCTAACACAGGATGCAGATAGTCAGACAAGAAGGCAGGTCATATCGATTTGGTAGTGAGGAATGAACCAGGGCAAGTGATAGATGTGTTAGTGGGTGAGCATTTTGGAGATGGATCCTTAATTCTGAGACTTTCACTTTTGTAATTGAGAAGGATAGGTGCGTGCAACTATGCAAGGATTACAATTGGGAGAACAAAGAACAAAGAATATTACAGCACAGGAACAGACCCTTCGGCCCTCCCAGACTGTGCCAATCCAGATACTTTATCTAAACCTGTCTCCATTTTTTCCAAGGTCTACATCCCTCTGTTCCCGCCCTTTCATATACCTGTCTAGATGCCTCTTAAATGATGCTATCGTACCCGCCTCTACCACCTCCGCTGGTAAAGCGTTCCAGGCACCCACCATCCTCTGCATAAAAAGCTTTCCACGCATATCTCCCTTAAACCTTCCGCCTCTCACCTTGAAATCGTGACCACTTGTAACTGACACCCCCACTCTTGTGAAAAGCTTGATGCTATCCACCCTGTCGATACCTCTCATAATTTGTCGACCTCAATCAGGTCCCCCCTCAACCTCTGTCTTTCCAACGAAACTAATCCTAACCTACTCAAACTTTCTTCATAGCTAGCACACTCCATACCAGGCAAGACCCTGGTGAACCTCCTATGCACCCTCTCCAAAGCTTCCACAAACTTCTGGTAATGTGGCGTCCAGAACTGCAAAGTGGCCGAAACAAAGTCCCATACAACTGTAACACTACCTGCCAACTCTTGCACTCAACACACCGTCCGATGAAGGAAAGCATGTTGTATGCCTTCTTGACCACTCTATCAACCTGCGTTGCCACCTTCAGGGTACAATGGACCTGAACTCTCAGATCTCTCTGTAGATCAATTTTCCCCAAGACCATTCCATTGACCATATTATCCGCTCTTGAATTTGATCTTCCAAAATGCATAACCACGCATTTGCCTGGATTGAACTCCATCTGCCATATCTCTGCCCAACTCTCCAATCTATCTACATTTTCTTGTATTCTCTGACAGTCCTCCTCGCTATCTGCAACGCTACGAATCTCAGTATCATCTGCAAACCTGCTAATCAGACCACCTATACCTTCCTCCAGGTCATTTATGTAGATCACAAACAGCAGTGGTCAAGCACGGATCCATGTGGAACAGAACAAGTCACCCTTCTCAATTTTGAGACACTCCCTTCCACCACTACTCTCTATCTCATGTTGCCCAGCCAGTTCTTTAACCATCTACCTAGTACATACTTAACCCCATACGACTTCACTTTTTCCATCAACCTGCCATGGGAAACCTTATCAAACGCCTTACTAAAGTCTATGTATATGACATCTACAGCCCTTACATCATCAATTACTTTTGTCACTTCCTCAAGTAATTCTATTAGGTTTGTAAGACATGACCTCCCCTGCACTAAACCATGCTGCCTATTACTGATAAGTCTATTTTCTTCCAGATGTGAATGGAATCTATCCCTCTGTTTATTCTCCAACAGTTTGCCTACCACTGACGTCAAGCTCACAGGTCTATAGTTCCCTGGATTATCCCTGCTTCCCCTCTTAAACAAAGGGACAACATTAGCAATTCTCCAGTCTTCCAGGACCTCACCCGTGCTCAGGTACGCTGCAAATATGTCTGTTAAGGCAATAGCTATTTCACCCTCGCTTCCCTCAGTAACCTGGGATAGATCCCATCCGGTCCTGGGGATTTGTCCACCTTAATATCTTTTAGAATACCCAAAACTTCCCCCTTCTGTATGGCAACTTGACCGAGAGTATTTAAACATCCATCCCTAGCCTCAACATCCGTCTTGTCCCTCGCCTTTGCGAATACCATGCAAAGTACTCACTAAGAATCTCACCCATTTCCTCTGATTCCACGCATCAATTCCCTATTTTGTCTTTGAGTGGGCCAATCCTTTCTCTAGTTACCCTCTTCCTCCTTACATACGACTAAAAGGCTTTGGGATTTTCCTTAACCCTGTTAGCCAAAGATATTTCATTACCCCTTTCAGCCCTCTTTTTTGCGCGTTTGAAATTCTTCCTACTTTCCCGATATTCCTCCAAATCTTCATCAGTTTTGAGTTGCCTAGATCCTATGTATGCTTTCCTTTTCGTCTGAGCTAGTCTCACAATTTCACCCGTCATCCATGGTTCCCTAATCTTGCCATTTCGATCTTTCATTTTCACAGGAACACGTCCTGTACCCCGCCCTCCCCTCTAATCAACCTTTCCTTAAATGTCTCCCACATTTCAAATGTGGATTTACCCTTAAACAGCTGCTGCCAATTCACATTCCCTCGCTCCTGCCGAATTTTGTTATACTCTGCCTTTCCACAATTTATCAATCTTCCATTGGGACCACTCTCGTCTTTGTCCATGAGTATTCTAAAACTTACGGAATTGTGATCGCCATTCCCAAAGTATTCACCGACTGAAACATCAACCACCTGGCCGGGATCATTCCCCAATACCAGGTGCAGTATGGCCCCTTCCCGAGTTGGACTATTTACATACTGCTCTAAAATAAACTCCCCTGGATGCTACTTAAAAACTCTACTCCATCTACGCCTCCAACATTACATGAATCCCATTCAATGTTGAGGAAGTTAAAATCTCCCATCACAATCACCCTATTGCATCTACATTTTTCAATAATATGTCTGCATATTTGTGCCTCTACTTCACGCTCACTTTTGGGTGGTCTGTAGTAATGTCCCAACAATGTTACTGCACCCTTCCTATTTATCAGCTCCACCCACATTGCCTCAGAGCTCGAGTCCTCCATCGTGCCCTCCTAAATCACAGCTGTTATATCATCTCTGACGTGTAATGCAACTCCTCAACCTCTTCTACCTCCCTCTCGATCCCTCCTGAAACATCTATACCCTGGGATTTCCAGTTGCCAGTCCTACCCTTCCCTCAACAAAGTCTCAGTAATACCAATAATATCACATTTCCAAGTACTGATCGAAGCCCTAAGTTCATCTGCTTAACCGGCTACACTTCTCGCATTAAAACAAATGCACCTCAAACCATATGTCCCTTTGCGTTCATCATCTCTTCCCTGTCTACTCTTCCCCTTAGTCACATTGAGTTTATTTTCTCGCATCTTACTGGCTTTAGTTGCTGCTTCTTTACTGACCTCTAACTTCCTAACCTGGTTCCCATCCCCCTGCCACATTAGTTTAAACCTCCCCAACAGTGTTTGCAAAAGCACCCCCTAGGACATTAGTTCCAGTCCTGCCCAGGTGTAGACCATTCGTTTTGTAATGGTCCCACCGCCCCCAGAGCCGGTTCCAATATCCCAAAACTCTGAACCCCTCCCTCCTGCACCATCTCTCATGCCACGTATTCATTCTGACTGTTCTTGAATTTAGACTCTGACTGTCCCGTGGCACTGGTAGCAATCCTGAGACTACTACCTGTGAGGTCCTACTTTTTAACTTATCTCCTAACTCCCTAAATTCTGATTGTAGGACCTCATCCCATTTTTACCTATATCTTTGGTGCATATATGCACCACGACAACTGGCTGTTCACCCTCCCCCTTTAGTATGTCCTGCAGCCGATCGGAGACATCCCTGACCCGAGCACCAGGGAGGTAACATACCATTCAGGAGTCTCGTTTTCTCGGAAGGGTAAATACGGTGCTGTCAGACAGAATTGAAGTGCATAAGTTGGGAACATAGGCTGTCAGAGAAGGACACAAGTGAAATTTGGAACTTGTTCAAGGAACAGGTACTACCTGTCCAGGATATGTATGACCCTGTCAGGCAGGGAAGAGATAGTCGAGTGAGGGAACCATGTTTGACAAGAGAGGTTGAATGTCTTGTTAAGAGGAAGAAGGAGACTTATGTAAATCTGAGGAAACAAGCATTTGACAGGCCGCTGGAGAGACACAAGATAGCCAGGAGGGAACCGAAGAATTGATTAGGAGAGCTAAGAGAGGACATGCAAAATCTTTGGCGGTTAGCATCAAGGAAAACCAAAAAGCCTTTTACACATATATGAGAAATATGATAATGACTAGAGAGAGGGTAGGTCCGATCAAGGACAGTAGCGGGAGATTGTGTATTGAGTCTAAAGAGATAGGAGAGGTGTTAAGTACTTTGCATCAGTATTTACAAATGAGAGGGGTCATATTGTTGGGGAGAACAATGTGGATCAGACTGGTAAGCACGAGGAGATACTTGTTAGGAAGGAAGTTGTATTGGTGGGCATTGTGAAAAACCTGAGGACAGACAAGTCCCCCGTGCCTGACGGGATATAGGCAAGGATTCTATGGGAAGCAAGGGATGACATTTCAGAGCCGTTGGCCATGATCTGTTCGTCCTAAATGTCAACAGGGTGGTACCAGGGGAATGGCGAGTGGCGAATGCCGTTCCCTTGTTCAAAAAAGGGAATAGAGGTAACGCGTGAATTACAGGCCAGTTCGTCTTACTTCGGTGGGAGGCAAAGTAATGGAAAGGGTACTGAGGGAAAGGATTTCTGAACTTCTGGAAAGACACTGCTTGATTAGGGATAGTCAGCACGGATCTGTGAGGGGTAGGTTTTTCTTACAAGTCTTATTGTATTCTTTGAGGATGTAACCAAGCATGTGGATGAAGGTGAAGCAGTGGGTGAAGTGTACATGGATTTCAGTATAGCATTTGGTGAGGTTACCCATTGTAGGCTTATGCAGAAAGTAAGGAAGCATGGGATAATGGGAGAATTTGACCAGTTGGATAACAAGCTGGTTAACCAATAGAAGTCAGAGAGTGGTGGTGGATGGCCAATATTCAGCCTGGAGCCCAGTTACCAGTGGCGTACCGGAGGGATCAGTTCTGGGTCCTCTGCTATTTGTGATTTTCATTAATGACTTGGATGAGGGAGTTGAAAGGTGGGTCAATAAATTTGCAAACAATACGAAGATTGGTGGAGTTGTGGATAGTGAGGAGGTCTGTTGTCGGCTGCAAAGCGACATAGATCGGATGCAGAACTGGGCTGAGAAGTGACAAATGGAGGTTAACCTGAAATGTGTGAGGTTGTCCATTTTGGAAGCACGAATTTTTATGTGGAATACAGGGATACTGGTATGGTGATTGGCAATGTGAAGGAGCAGATAGATCTTGCGGTCTATGTTCATAGATCTTTGAAAGCTGCCACTGAAGTGGATAGAGCTGTGAAGAAGGTTTGCTGGCGTTCACTAGCAGAGGGATTTAATATAAGGGCCGTGAGTTGATGATCCATCTGTACAAAACCTTGGTAAGGCCACATTTGTAGTACTGTGCGCCGTTCAGGTCGCCTCATTTAAGGAAGGGTGTGGAAGCTTTGGAGATTTCCCAGGATGTTGCCTTGAATAGAGTGTAGGTCTTACGAGGAACGTTTGAGGGTACTGGGAGTTTTCTCATTAGAACGGAGATGGATGTGGGACGACGTGGTCGAGGTTTATGAGATGGATTAGATAGATTTGACAGTCAGCGACTTTTTACCCGGGTGGAACAAACAATTTCATTTAAGGTGAATGGTGGATATATAGGGGGGATGGTACGCAGAGAGTAGTGGGGGCATCGAATACACTGCCTGCTGAACTAGTTGATTCAGGAACATTAGGGACCTTCATAGAACATAGAACAGAACAGGCCCTTCGGCCCTCGATGTTGTGCCGAGCCATGGTCACCCTACTCAAACCCACGTATCCACCCTATACCCGTAACCCAACAACCCCCCCCCCCCAACCTTACTTTTTTAGGACACTATGGGCAATTTAGCTTGGCCAATCCACCTAACCCACAGTCCAAAGATGTGCGGAGCACCCGGAGGAAACCCATGCACACACGGGGAGGACGTGCAGACTCCGCACAGACAGTGACCCAGCCGGGAATCGAACCTGGGACCCTGGAGCTGTGAAGCATTTATGCTAACCACCATGCTACCCAAATATCTTTCAGCAATGCTACACAAGGGGCAACACAGACAGTGATCCAGATCCGGGATTCGAACCTGGGTCCTCAGTGCCGTAGGCAGCAATGCTAACCACTGTACCACGGCGCTGTCCCTGACTGAAGCTCATCTCAACTCAGCTCAGAAAACATCAGGCACTATGTTCAAAGCATTCGAAACATGCGAACAAACTCTTGGAATCACCAACTACGTCTACAACAAGGTCTCCGACTTCAAAACTTTCAAAACCATTCCTCCGTTCTGGTGAACCTGTCCTTATTGGTTAGATATGCCCCACACGATTCAATCGAATGATTCTTCATTGCAGATTTTCAAAGAGCTGTGCCTCCCTCTATCTGAACATTTGGCAAGGAGGCGACAATAGTAATCAGCAAGTTGCCTATGTCCCCACATATAGAACATAGAACAGTACAGCACAGAACAGGCCCTTCGGCCCTCGATGTTGTGCCGAGCAATGATCACCCTACTCAAACCCACGTATCCACCCTATACCCGCAACCCAACAACTCCCCCCCTTAACCTTACTATTAGGACACTACGGGCAATTTAGCATGGCCAATCCACCTAACCCGCACATCTTTGGACAGTGGGAGGAAACCGGAGCACCCGGAGGAAACCCACGCACACACGGGGAGGACGTGCAGACTCCGCACAGACAGTGACCCAGCCGGGAATCGAACCTGGGACCCTGGAGCTGTGAAGCATTTATGCTAACCACCATGCTACCGTGCTGCCCCCATCCGAAGACCGACCAAACAAAAACTCCCATACTTTCAGTCAGCTTGAAATACATGCAGAACTGGCCTAATAATGTACCGCTGCAACATTTATTTGCTTTTCTGTCATCCGTTTACATTGACTGTGAAAATCTCACTGAATGCCAATATTGCAGCTTTAATAAGTTAGAATTATTTTTTGATTTTTCCGAATAAAGTGGAGATTGAAGTAGCTGATGATATTGTACTCCATCAACAATGTTGTTTTGTCATCCTTTATCATACTTACATCCTTTCGTCTTTTAATTATGTCAATGCCCATACGTACGTACAATGCCATATTTCTATCGAATTAAATTGGCACGTGTTGCATGCCGCTTCGGTTCCTATCTTAACGGCTAAAATTATGTCTTTTACGGCTGAGCAATCGAGAAGACAAGGGAAAAATGACATAGTTCCGCGGCAACAAAACAAATTCCATTGTATTTGTGAAACTTATTTTGTGTTCATTATTTTTATGTGAGCATCGCGAGGTAGTCCAGAATCTACTGTCTACCACATATTAGTTTTGATAAGGTATTGCTAAGAAATCTTTTGGAACAGCTGCACACTACAGTGTTTAATTAATCACAGAATGTTGTCAGTTGAATATTGTAGGATATTGTCGCAGAGATTTTTAAAGGACATCTGGATATCTGCAAGTCTGGGTAGTGTGCTGTTTCATGGGCGTCCTCAAGTGGTGGACTTCAGTAATGACTGCTGCCCTTTTATAGATTGTTAGTAGCGGCCTTAGTTTGGAATATAGAACATTACAGCGCAAGACAGGCCCTTCGGCCCTCGATGTTGCGCCGATCGTGAAACTCCTCTAAAGCCCATCTACACTATATCCTTATAGTCCATATTTCTATACAATGACAATTTGAATGTGTTTCGTGTGCGCGAGTCCACTCCTGTTGCAGGCAGGGCATTCCACGGCCGCAATACTCTCTAAGTAAAGAACATACCACTGACATCTGTCCCATATCTATCTCCCCTCAATGTAAAGCTATGTCCCCTCGTGCTAGACATCGCCATCCGAGGAAAAAGGTTCTCACTGTCCACCCTATCTAATCCTCTGATCATCTTGTATGCCTCAATTAAGTCAGCTCTTAACCTTCTTCTCGCTAACGAAAACAGACTCAAGTCCCTCAGCCTTTCCTCATAAGTTCTTCCATCCATCTCAAGCAATATCCTGGTAAATCTCTGCTCCCTTTCCAATGCTTCCACATCCTTCCTATTATGCGGCGACCAGAACTGCACGCAATACTCCAATTGCGGCCGCACCAGAGTTTTGTACAACTGCAACATGGCCTCATGGCTTCGAAACTCAATTCCTCTAACAATAAAAGCTAACACACCATACGCCCTCTTAACCACCCTACCAACATGGATGGCAACTTTCAGGGATCTATGCACATGGATACAGAGATCTCACTGCTCATCCACACTACGAAGAATCTTACGATTAGCCCAGTACTTCGTATTCCTGTTATACCTTCCAAAATGAATCACCTCACACTTTTCTGCATTCAACTCCATTTACCACCTTTCAACCCAGCTCTGCAGCTTTTCTCTGTCCCTCTATAGCTTGTAACATCCTTCTGCACTTCCACAACTCCACCGATTGTAGTGCCATCTACAAATTTACTCACCTATCATTCTACGCCCTCGGCCAGGGCATTTATAAAAATAACAAACAGCTGTGGCCCCAAAACAGATCCTTGTGGTACACCACTAGTAACTGGACTCAAGTCTGAACATTTCCCATCAACCACCACCCTTTGTCTTCTTCCGTCTAGCCAATTTCTGATCCATGCTGCAAAATCACTCTGAAACCTTTGCCTCCGTATTTTCTGCAATAACCTACCGTGGGGAACATTATGAAACGCTTTACTGATATCCATATACACCATATCAACTGCTTTATCCTCGTCTACCTGTTTGGTCACCTTTTTAAATAACTCAATAATGTTTGTGAGGCACGGCCTACCCTTCACAAAACCATGTTGACTATCTCTGATCAAATTATTCCTTTCCAGATGATTATACATCTGATCTCTTTTAAGCCTTTCCAAGACTTTGCCCAACACAGAAGTAAGGCTCACTGGTCTATAGTTAACGGGGTTGGCTCTACTTCCCTTCTTGAACAAAGGGACAACATTTGCTATCCTCCAGCCTTCTGGCACTATTCCTGTAGACAAAGATGACATAAAGATCAAAGCCAAAGGCTCAGTAATCTCCTCCCTATCTTCCCAGAGAATCCTAAAATAAATCCGATCCGGCCTAGGGGACGTATCTATTTTAACACTTTCCAGAATCTCTAACATCTCCTCCTTATGAACCTCAAGCACTTCTAGTCCAGTAGCCTGTATCTCAGTATTCTCCTCGACAAAATTGTCTTTTCCCTGTGTGAATACTGACGGAAATTACTCATTTTGCTCCTCTCCTATCACTGCGGACGCCACGCACAACTTCCCACTCCTGTCCTTGACATGACCTACTCTTACCCTGGTCATTATTATTTTCCTGACATATCTACTGAAAGCTTTCGGGTTATCCTTGATCCGACCTCCCAAAGATTTCTCATGTGCCCTCCTGGCTCTTCTTAGCTCTCTCTTTAGATCCTTCCTAGCTAACTTGTAACTCTCAAGCGTCTGAACTGTACCTTCACATCTCATCATTACATAAGCCTCCGTCTTCCTATTGACAAGTGTTTCAACTGCTCTGGGAATCCACTGTTCCCTCGCTCGACCACTTCCCCCTGCCTGACAGGTACATACTTATCAAGGACATGCAGTAGCTGTTCCTTGAACATGCTCCACATTTCCATTGTGCCCATCCCCTGCAGTTTTCCTCTCCATCCGATGCATTCTAGGTCTGGCCTCATCGCATCATAATGGTCTTTCCACCAGATATGACTCTTGCCTTGCGGTATATACCTAGCCCTTTCCATCACTAAAGTAAGCGTAATCGAATTGTGGTCACTATCACAAAATTGCTCACCTACGTCCAAATCTAACACCTGTCCTGGTTCATTATCCAGTACTAAATGCAATACTGTCTCGCCTCTCGTTGGCCTATCTACATACTGCGTCAGGAAACCCTCCTGCACACATTTGATAAAAATGGCCCCATCTAAAGTACTCGAACTATAGTGTTTCAAGTCAATATTTGGAAAGTTAAAGTCCTGCATAACAATACCCTGTTGCTTTCGCTCCTGTGCAGAATAATCTTTGCAATCCTTTCATCTACATCTATGGAAATTTTCGGAGGCCTGAAGAAAACCCCTCACAGGGCGACCTCTCCTTTCCTGTTTCTAACCTCAGCCCATACTACCTCAGTGGACGAGTCCTCATCAAACGTCCTTTCTGCCACCGTAATACTGTCCTTGACTAACAATGCCACCCCTCCCCCTCTCTTACCACCTTCATGAGCTTACTGAAATATCTAAACCCCGGCACCTGCAACAACCATTCCTCGCCTTATTCTATCCATGTCTCCGAAATGGCCACAACATCGAAGTCCCAGGTACCACCCCATGCCGCAATTCCTGATGCTCCTGGCATTGAAGTAGGCACACTTTAAAACACCTTCCTTCCTGCTGGTAACTCCTGCAACTTTGAAACCTTTCTCATGATCTCACTACTCTCAACCTCTTGCGTACTGGAGCTACAATTCAGGTTCCCAATCACCTGCTGAACTAGTTGACACCCTCCCGAAGAGCATTAGCAAATTTCCCCTGAGGGTATTAGTACCCCTCTGGTCCAGGTGTAGACCATCCCTTTTGTCGAATTTCCACCTACCTCAGAATGAGCCTCAATTACCCAGGAATGTGAAACCCTCTATCCTGCACCATCCCGCCAGCCATGTGTTCAACTGCTCTCTCTCACTATTCCTCGTCTCACTAGCACGTGGCACGGGTAACTACCCAGAGATTTCTCTTTTTGTCCTAGATCTAACTTTCCTCCCGAGCTCCCTGAATTCCTTCATTACATCCGTATCCCTTTTCCTTCCTATGTCGTTTGTACCTATGTGTACCGCGACTTGGGGCTGCTCCCCCTCACCCTTAAGGATACCGAAAACACAACCCAAGTCATCGCAGACCCTGACACCTGTGAGGCAACACGTCAACCGCGAGTCTCTCTCGTTCCCACAGAATCTCCTGCCTATACCCCTAACTATGGAGTCTCCAATGACTAATGCTCATCTACTCTCCCCCATTACCTTCTGAGCAACAGGGACATACTCTGTGCCAGAGACTTGTATCCCATGGCTGACCCATGGTGAGTCCCCCCCCCCCCCAACAGTATCCAAAGGGTTATACGTGTTACTAAGTGGAACGACCACAGGGGATCCCTGTACTGACTGTAATGACATTGTTCGCTTCTGGAGTGCATCTTGCCGACAGTAGAAACTGCTGCCACCTAATGTAGGTTTTGGAGGGTGATTCATTTTTGCCCATTCGGTGCAAGTATGGTCATTCGGTGAGTGATGTCCATCCTCTTTAGTTCATTGGGAACTGCATTCAACCAATACATTGGAATGTACACGATCACACTCCGCACCCGTACCGATGGAAAGGTCGTTGGATTTTCTCTTTCTGACGATTGTAATTGCCTGCATGGCATGAAGTGCAATTCCACGTGTTAGTCCATGCATAGATAATGTCTATATCTTCCAGAATTTTGTTTGCACAGAGTCAATATGAGAGGAACCGCTAATGATGCTAGGCGGGCCAGTAGCACGTTTCGATTCCCGTAACAGCATCCCCGAACCGGCGCTTTTCACAGTAACTTCATTTGAAGCCTCCTCGTGACAATAACAGATTTTCACATTGCACAATCGTCTCCAAATATCACGAGTTCTGGCATTATCATGGAGGGAAGTTTATTGATTTCGCTGATCAGAATGCTTCTGCCTAGGACTCGGAAATGATTAAATATGCGCAAGTAATGAAACGAAAAGGGAACATAGAATCAATTGCCTTCCAATATGTAGCCGTAATGCGTTATTTCAATGAAGAATTTGAAACTGTGCAACTGCATAGAAATTGAGACGCAAACTGATTTGCACGTTCGTTCCTTTTCCGAATGTTAGGCAGTCAAATCAACTAAGCTCAGTCTTTATTCTGTGCAAACATCTCTTCCTTCTTTTTTTCCACATAATTCTTCAATACATTCTTCCACCGGATATATTAAATCTGGCATAAGCACACATATTCAAGATCGTAATCATTAACTATATTAAATTAAATTCCGTTCTGTTGCCTTCGATTCATTTGTCAGGCACCATAAATTCGTTGCATGTAATATTGCTAATATTACCAACGTGACCAGTTGTTCCCAATATGTTTTAGCAACCTCCCTCGTGATTTTCAAAAAATGCATCAGAACCCTTTGTCATGCGAAAGATTACGTTATGAATACATATCAAGAAAGGCAGATATCTGAACAACATCCCCAGTGTAGCACGACATTAAATTTTCAGACAGCATGTAAAATAATTAGCCACACACATCTACACCCTGGTACTATCAGGTACCTATTATTTGATTCGCTAAGTCTCCTGTTTATTCAATGGGAGGTAGAATTGCTGAAAAGACCACTTATTTGCATTCCTTCATATGTATTTCGAATTTCACGCGTATCCAAGTAAACCCATTGCACAGATTTTAGAATGGACACAGAGGGAGTAGACAAAGCCAGCGTGAGGCATAAAAATGGAAGTGTCATAATGGAGTTAGAAAGAAACAGGACCTATTATTGGAAATCACGTTCACCGCGCAATTTATTGTAATTTTCATTTGTGAAATTCTGCTCGTGTTTCAACGTGTTTGAACTTTTTGAAGGTATTTTTGTTCAGTAGAAATATATTACACACAGTAACATTTACTAGCTGCAAAAGGTAATTCGCCAATAAATAAAGCATGAGACAAATTGTCAAAAATCAAGACAGCACATTTCACATGTCTTGAAAGAGAACAAAGAACTAATAAAATAATAGCACAGGAACAGGCCCTCCAAGACCGTGCCGACCATTCTGCCCGACCACACTACTACCTTCTACTCTTCCTGGGTCCGTATCCCTCCGATCCCATCCGATTCATGTATTTGTCATGATGCCCCTTCAATGTCACTATCGTCCCTGCTTCCACCACCTACTCCGGAAGAAAGTAACATGCACCCTCTGTGCAAAAAAACTTGCCTCGCACATCTACTCTAAACATTGCCCCTCGCAACTTAAACCTATTCCCCTAGTAATTGCCCCTCTACCATGGAAAAAAACCTTGACTATCCACTCTGTCTATGCCCCTCAAAATTTTGAAGTCCTCTATCAGGTCGCCCCGCAACCTCCGTCGTTCAAGTGAGAACAAACCGAGTTTATTCAACCGCTCCGCATAGCTTGATGCCCTCCATACCAGGCAGCATCCTGGTAAATCTCTGATGCACCCTATCTAAAGCCTCTACATCCTTATGGTATTCTGGCGACCAGAATTGAATACTATACTCCAAGTGTGGCCTAACTAATGTTCTTTACAGCTGCAACATGACTTGCCAATTCTTCTACTTAATGCCCCGGCTAATGAAGACATGTATGCGGTATGCCTTGTTGACTACCTTCTCCACCTGTATTTCCCCTTTCTGTGACGTGTGGACCTGTACAACTAGATCTCTCTGACATTAAATACTCTGGAGGGTTCTACCATTCACTGTATATTCCCTACCTGCATTTGACCTTCCAACATGCATTACCTCACATTTGTCCGGATTAAACTTCATCTGCAATCTCTCCACCCAAGTCTCCAAATGATCTAAATCCTGGTGTATCCTCTGACATTCTTGGTCGCTATCCACAATTCCACCAAACTGTGTGTCGTCTGCAAACGTACTAATCAGACCAGTTATATTTTACTTCAAATCATGTATATATACTACGTACAGCAATGGTCCCAGCACTGATCCTTGCGGAACACCACTCGTCACAGACCTCAAATTAGAATAGCACCCTTCCATTACTAGTCTCTGCCTTCTATGACCTAGCCAGTTCTGTATCCACTTTGCCAACTCACCACTGATGCCGTGTGACTTCACCTTTGTACCAGTCAACCATGAGGGACCTGACAAAGGCGTTATTGAAGTCCAGATGGACAACATCCACTGCCCTACCTCCATCAATTATATTTGGGACCTCTTCGAAAAGCTCTATCAAGTTAGTGAGACATGACCTCCCCTTCACAAAACGATCCTGCCTCTCACAAATACGTCAATTTGCTTCCAAATGAGAGTAGATCCTGTCTCGGAGAATTCTCTCCAGTAATTTCCCTACCACTGACGTAAGGCTCACCGGCCTCTAGTTCCCTGGATTATCCTTGCTCCCCTTCTTAAACAAAGGAACAACATTGGCTGTTATCCAGTCCTCCGGGACATCAACTGAAGACAGTGAGGATCCAAAGATTTTTGTGAAGGCCTCAGCAATTTACTCTCCAGCCTCCTTCAGTATTCTGGGGCAAATCGCATCAGGCGCTGGGGACATATCTACCTTAATATTTTTCAAGCCTTCCTCACAGGAACATGCCGGTTCTGAATTTATTTCAACTGACACTTGAAGTCCTACCACTTGTCAGATGTTGATTTACCCTCAAACATCCGCCCCCAATCTAGGTTCTTCAGTTCCCGCCTAATATTGCTACAATGCTCCTATCCCCAATTTAACACATTCACCCCAGCATCACTCTTATCCTTGTCCACCAGCACTTTAAAACTTACTGAATTGTGATCACTGTTCCCTAAATGCTCCCCTACTAAAACTCAACCTCCTGACAGGGCACATTCCCCAATACCAGATCCAGTACAAACCCTTCCCTCTTTGGACTGTCTACATATTGTTTCAAGAAGCGCAACTGGAAGCTCTTTACAAATTATGTCCCATCTAAGCCCCGAGCACTAAGGGAGTCCCAGTCCATATTGGGGATGTTGAAGTCTCCCATCACAACAACCCTGGTGATTTAACTATTTTCCAAAATATGTCTACATATCCGCTCCTCTGTCTCCCGCTGGCTGTTTGGTGGCCTTTAGTAAACCCCCAAAATTTTGCCTGCGCCTTTCTTATTCCTGATCTCTACCCATATAGCCTCACTGTCCCCTGAGGTGTCCTCGCGTAGAACAGCTGCGATATTCTCCCTAACCTGTGGCGCAACTCTGCCACCCTTTTTGCATCCCCTCTATCCCGCCTGAAACATCTAATCATGGAACGTTTAGCTGCCAATCCTGTCCTTCCCCCAACCAGGACTCTGTAATTGCAACAACATCATAGTACAAAGTATTAATCCAAGCTCTAAGCACATCTACCTTCCTGGTAATATTTCTTGCATTAAAACATATGCACTTCAGGCCACCAGGCCCGCTGTGTTCAGCAACATAAAGCACGTGCACAGGTTCTGTGGGCCAGTAACGCAGCTTCAGTTCCGTGGTTCGGAAACCACGCCAAGTTCAATTCCAGCAGGTTGGTTTCAAACAGGAGCTTTCGGATCACTGCTCATTCACCTGAGGAAGGAGCAGTGCTCTGAAAGCTCGTGTTTGAAACAAACCTGTTGGACTTTAACCTGGTGTTGTAAGACTTATTACTGGGATCTCCTGAGATTGAGTGAATCTTGCTAAGATCCGTTTATTTATTCAACAATCCCACACCGTAACTGTATACTGGCAGTGAGGGAATATTTTGAAATCAGGGGCAGCACGGTGGCCTAGTGGTTAGCACAACCGCCTCACGGCGCTGAGGTCCCAGGTTCGATCCCGGCTCTGGGTCATTGTCCGTGTGGAGTTTGCACGTTCTCCCCGTGTCTGCGTGGGTTTCGCCCCCACAACCCAAAAATGTGCAGAGTAGGTGGATTGGCCACGCTAAATTGCCCCTTAATTGGAAAAAATAATTGGCTAATCTAAATTTTAAAAAAATAATATTTTGAAATCAGCATATCGAAAATACCAGAAATTTCGTAATGCAATCCCCTAATGCATTTCGCTCTGCGGCCAGCATTCAGTTCTTAATTATGATGAGCTGGAAATTAATCAAGCTTATTTGCATCCCCCTGTATGTGTCACCTTAGCCAAGGCGATGACATTTTTACATGACACAGTTGAATCGCGCATTACAAGGGAGAGTGGCGTAACAACAAATACAGCTGCCGAGATTTCTATGGAAGTTAGGCTATAAAGTCGTCACAGGGTTGCAGGAAGAATGGTGTGCACACTCCCAGTTGACAGTACCAATACTTTTACTAAGCCGTTTGAGGGATCCCTGAGTCGGGAACGTTGCACCTTGGAAACGTTTATTTCGCATGTGGGATATTGCAAACAATAGAATGTGTACAGGTCAGCAAATATGAAAATTAGTTAAATGCAGGATGATTTCCTCGTAATTTTCGGACTTGTTTACGTGATAACGATAATGTAAAAACAGACCGCATTTAAAATGCACTGAGAGCTAGAAGGGGAATGTGTGCGAAATCGGTGCAATTGAGTTAGTAAGAAAGTCTTATCTAACATGTATTTGAATATGATAAATGTGGACCCACGGCTGGTGCGTTACATGTGTAGGTTTGTCTGTTTGTATCAGCGACTTGCCTCAAGGATGTAAAACAAACCTGCAAAGATGTGGTCATGAAAGATAGTAGAGGAAACAGAGTCGGAGAACGGGTGCGTTGATTTATGAGAGCACAGTAATCTTCAGAAAAGACGCTCCCTGGGATGCAGAACATAATTTACTTGCCTGGACCGGATGAAGAAAAGAATGTTCAATTACGTTGCTCAGTTCCATCTACAGTAAACCAACTGCTATGAATAATACAAATTAACAGATCTGCAAGGACTTGAAGAAATGTACAAGTACCATAGAGTTGTTTGAGTTGTGGCCGTTAACCTCTCAATATAGTGAAAGATCGAGGGGAAATTGTTTCTAGGGTGCGTTGAGGAAACATTTTTAAAAACACGCTCATTTGCAATTAGACGAAATTCGAAACATTGCTTGTTACTGTTCTTTGGATAGAAGTGGACCGAGCGCCAGAGAGAGAGAGAGAGAGAGAGACAATTAAGCGGTTAGCCACCGATGCATGTATAGTGCGGCATTCACTATGGAATGGTGCAAACAAGAGCTAGGGGAATCATTCGTTGGAAAGCAACGTTAAATCGGTCAGACCGCATCAAGGACCAATAACTATAATCGACCGTTTTCAAGCAAAGGAACTGCAACTGATCAGCAATATACCTTAACAGAAGAAATATTTATCGGTCAATCATTATAGATCAGCTAGATATTTATATGTAGATTAAAACGAATCGAGAGGTGAATGCATGAGAAAAGGAGAAGAATAAAGTATATCTGCCATAGATGCAGATGGAAAGCGCAACTCAGAAAATGACAACATATAGAGGAAGATACAGAACGAAGATAAGCAAACATACAGTATGACAATGATACCGCAGCTCATGTAAACCGAACAACCAAAGTCCTCTTTACACACACACGTTAAAAGGGTTGTAAATCTAAGTATTTTTCCGATTAATTTAATGCTTTGTCATAACAGTGGGATTGATGGGAGACTTTGCAACTGTTTTCCTCAGGATACATCTGCAGCACTGGTAATGCGAAAAGAGAAGTTATTCAGACACTCGAAATGTTTAGAAGAGCTGGGGACTAAGGGAGCGTTATGCAGACGATTTTGGAACAGATTTTGCAACAGAGTGCTGATGAGGACATTTCTGCTCATGTCGTGTATAAATGGGCATGGCAAATTACATCTGTGTCAATGCTCAAGCACGAAAATTACCAGTAGCAACGTGGTGACGAACTTGACTCTGAGTCGCAATCAATGATTAGTTGTTAAGTACTTTATTAGAGCTAGGCAAAGAAATAGTGAAGTTTCGGAATTTTCACCGCTGGTGCCTCAGCCCTTTCGCATCGAACCCTTTGAAGTAAAACTTGACAATTCTAATACCTGCGGTTCCGAGGGTTTTGTCAATCTGTGTGCAAAGAGGCGTCAGCATTTACGCTGGTGGTGCTTGTTTAACATACTGGTCAATAAACTGCACTGCAGGTACGCAGATTTGTGTTCATTTCTTCAGGTAAAACAGGACAAGAAAGGAAACAGTACGAAATGAAGGTAAGGTGATCTGGAACAGGCAGGCCATTACACGGAGATTGCCCAATTCAACAGCACGGGAGAGAAGCAGGAGACATGTCCCCCCAAAAAAGAACGCTGAAAGGCCAGAAAATTAGAGACGAAGGTTTCCCCACACAAATTAATATATGTTGCAGCACGGTGGCACAGCGATTCGAATTTTTTGGTACCGCCTCCAATAAATCCCTTGGATGAAGGCCTTTGTGGAGCTTACTTTTTACGCCTATCTACCTGAGTTTCCTCCCACCGACAATTAAGTGCATGTTAGTTGTGGTAACGGGGACCGTGGGAGGATTAAGGCGTCGTCTGCTATTTCAGAGTGTCTGTGCAGGCTCAATGTGCATCAATGGATGCTGATCACGGCACAGATGTAGATCTGTAGGGATTCGATGTTCATTCGGCCGTGGACAGATATCTAAAACAGGTTATGGTGTAGTTAAAACTTAACTGGGCAGAGCCTTTCACTTCGATTTTAACACACAAACATTCAGGGAGCAGGTATGGCACTAAATTGACATGAAACACAACCGATGGTCGGTGAGTCCATTCTGTGGGCCAGTAATGGATGAAATTATCACAGCGCAGCAAAGATATGCTGCCGGGAACACCGAACTATCTGTAGTCAGTTTGTATAATGACCCTGGTATGCGCAGGGTTAGTTAGGAGCAAAACACTTCTCATTAGAAAAGTATCCTTTTTGAAGACGGAAAAATGAATGTTTGGTTTGAGAGAGACATCTGAGGCGACGGCAGCACGGTAGCACAAGTGAATAGTAGTTTGACTTCACAGCGCCAGGGTCCCAGGTTCGATTCCCCGCTGGGTCACTCTCTGGGCTGAGTATGCACGTTCTGACCGCGGTGCCTGGGTTTCTTCCGGGTGATCCCAGAATCCAAAAAAGTGCACGTTACGTGGATTGGCAATGTAAATTGCCCTTCATGACCAAAAAGGTTAAGAGGGGTGATTGGTTTATGGCGATAAGGTGGAAGTGATGGCTTAAGTTGGTCTGTGCAGATTCGATAGGCCGAATGTCCTCCTTCTGCATTGTGTGTTCTATGTGAGTTCATCAAAACTGGTAGTACTTTTGAGAAAAGTAGATTTCCAGTGAGACCGGTTGGTGCACGGTGTGACAAGCAGCTGATGTTGGATAGCATTCTTATGCAGTTAGCTTGGATGCCATTTGCACTTTGTGTTTGTAACGTAGCGTTTCTCATCTTTTATTCGCCTATGGGTTTGCATGTACAAAATATATCCTGTGAATATATAAGCACAAGGCTGCTGCGGTCTACTCTACTTCTACTCTACTCTGGGGAGGCTAAACACGGACGTGGCGACGGCTTTGCTGAACACGACCGGTCAGACCACAAAATGAAAAATGAAGAAATGAAAATTGCCTATTGTCACGAATAGGCTTCAATGAAGTTACTGTGAAAACCCCTAGTAGCCACATTCCGGCGCCTGTTCAGGGAGGCTAGTACGGGAATTGAACCAGCGCTGCTGGCCTGCCTGAAAAGCCAGATGTTTAACCCTGTTCTAACCCAGCTGATAAAGAAAGTCTTGGCAAAGGTTCTGAATACATTGTCTCAAGTTCTTTTGAACCAACGTTCCACCGATATTTACTTCTGGAATGTTTACTCTCGTTCATCATTAATAAACGAATCGGTGGTTGTGAGAAGGCTGGACAATGGGAATGATAATAAAATCAGTCATTGCTCAATGGGGAGCAGACTGCATATGTCGAATGGCCTAATTTTGTGTCTCTGCTTTATGTAAATATTGGTCCTTCAGAGGATGAGAAGGGAGTTTTAATAATGGGAGATGAGGAAATGGCTGTAGGAACTGAACAGGTTTTTTTGGGTCGGTCTTCACTGTGGAAGACACAAATAAAATGCCAGAGACTGATAAAAAAGAGGCGACGGCAGGTGAGGACCTTCAGAGGATTGTTATCACTAAGGAGGTTGTGATGGGAAAGCTAATGGGGCTAAAGAGAGACAAGTCTCCTGGCCCTGGTGGAATGCATCCCAGAGTGCTAAAAAAAATGGCTAGGGAAATTGCAGATGCACTAATGATGATTTACCAAAATTCACTAGACTCTGGGGTGGTCCCGGTGGATTGGAAATTAGCAAACGTGACACCACTCTTTCAAAAAGGAGGTAGGCAGAGAGCAGGAAATTATAGGCCATTGACCTTAACTTCGGTAGTAGGGAAGATGCTAGAATCTATCATCAAGGTAGAAATAGCGAGGCATCTGGATAGAAATTGTCCCATTGGGCAGACGCAGCATGGGTTCATAAAGGGCAGGTCGTGCCCAACTAATTTAGTAGAAAATTTTGGGGACATTACCAGTGCAGTAGATAACGTTGAGCCAATGGATGTGGTATATCTGGATTTCCAGAAAGCCTTTGACAAGGTGTCACACAAAAGGTTGTTGCATCAGATAAAGATGCATGGCATTAAGGGTAAAGTAGTAGCATGGAGAGAGGATTAATTAATTAATAGAAAGCAAAGAGTGGGGATTAATGGGTGTTTCTCTGGTTGGCAATCAGTAGCTAGTGGTCTCCCTCAGGGCTCCGTATAGGGCCCACAATTGTTCACAATTTACATAGATGATTTGGAGTTGGGGACCAAGGGCAATGTGTCCAAGTTTGCAGATGACACGGAGATGAGTGGTAATGCAAAAAGTGCAGAGGATACTGGAAGTCTGCAGAGGGATTTGGATAGGTTAAGTGAATGGGCTAGGGTCTGCAGATGGAATACAATGTTGACAAATGTGAGGTTATTCATTTTGGTAAGAATGGCAGCAAACGGGATTATTATTTAAACGATAAAATATTAAAGTATGCCGCTGTGCAGAGAGACCTGGGTGTGCTAGTGCATGTGTCACAGAAAGTTGGTTTACAGGTGCAACAGGTGATTAAGAAGGCAAATTGAATTTTGTCCTTCATTGCTAGAGGGATGGAGTTTAAGACTAGGGAGGTTATGTTGCAATTGTATAAGGTGTTAGTGAGGCCACACCTGGAGAATTGTAAGAAGTCTTACAACACCAGGTTAAAGTCCAACAGGTTTGTTTCAAACACGAGCTTTCGGAGCACGGCTCCATCTTCAGGTGAATGGAAAGGCTTGTTCCAGAAATGTTTATATAGACACAGTCAGAGATGCCCCGGAATGCGAGAACCTGCAGGCAATCAAATCATCAAAGATGCAGAGAGAGAGGTAACTCCAGGTTAAAGAGGTGTAAATTGTCCCAAGCCAGTTCAATCGGTAGGCCTCTGCAAGTCCAGGCTTGTTGGTGGGGGCCGAATGTAATGCGACATGAATCCCAGATCCCGGTTGAGTCCGCATTCATGCGTGCGGAACTTAGCTATAGGTTTTTGCTCAGCAATTTTGCGTTGTCGCGTCTCCTGAAGGCCTCCTTGTAGAATGCTGACCCGGAGATCAGAGGCTGAATGTCCTTGACTGCTGAAGTGTTCCCCAACTGGAAGGGAACAGTCCTGCCTGTTGATAGTCGCACGATGCCCGTTTATTCGTTGTCGCAGTGTCTGCATGGTCTCGCCAATGTACCACGCTTCGGGACATCCTTTCCTGCAGCGTATGAGGTAGACTACATTGGTCGAGTCGCACGAGTATGCGCCGCGTACCTGGTGGGTGGTGTTTCCACGTGTAATGGTGGTGTCCATGTCCATGATCTGGCATGTCTTGCAGAGATTACCCTGGCAGGGTTTTGTGGTGTTGTGGTTGCTGTTCTGAAGGCTGGGTAATTTGCTGCAAACAATGGTTTGTTTGAGGTTGCGCGGTTGTTTGAAGGCCAGTAGTGGGGGTGTGGGGATGACCTTGGCAAGATGTCCATCCTCGCTGATGATGTGTTGGAGGCTGCGAAGAAGATGTCGTAGTTTCTCCGCCCCAGGAAAGTACTGGAGGACGAAGGGTACTCTGTCAGTGGTGTCCCGTGTTTGTCTTCTGAGGAGGTCGGTGCGGTTTTTTGCTGTGGCGCGGTGGAACTGTCGATCAATGAGTCGAGCGCCATATCCCGTTCGTACGAGGGCATCTTTCAGCATCTGTAGGTGTCTGTTGCGCTCCTCCTTGTCTGAGCAGATCCTGTGTATACGGAGGGCTTGTCCATAGGGGATGGCTTCTTTAATGTGTTTCGGGTGAAAGCTGGAGAAGTGGAGCATCGTGAGATTATCTGTGGGCTTGCGGTAAAGCAAGGTGCTGAGGTGACCGTCCTTGATGGAGACGAGTGTGTCCAAGAATGGAACTGAATTTGGAGAATAGTCCATGGTGAGTTTGATGGTGGGATGGAACTTATTGATGTCATCGTGTAGTCGTTTCAGTGATGTCTCGCCGTGGGTCCAAAGGAAAAAAATGTCATCGATGTATCTGGTGTATAGCATCGGTTGAAAGTCCTGTGTGGTGAGGAAGTCCTGTTCAAACTTGTGCATGAAGATGTTGGCATATTGAGGTGCAAATTTGGTCCCCATGGCTGTTCCGTGCGTCTGGATGAAGAATTTGTTGTCGAAGGTGAAGTCGTTGTGGTCTAGAATGAAACGGATGAGTTGCAGAATTGCGTCTGGAGATTGGCAGTTGTCGGTGTTGAGGACTGAGGCTGTTGCAGCAATGCCGTCGTCATGGGGGATGCTGGTGTAGAGTGCCGAGACATCCATTGTGACGAGGAATGTTCCTGGTTCAACTGGTCCATGGGTGCTGAGTTTCTGTAGGAAGTCCGTCGTGTCGCGACAGAAGCTGGGTGTACCTTGTACACCCTACTTTCCTACAGAAACTCAGCACCCATGAACCAGTTGAACCAGGAACATTCCTCGTCACAATGGATGTCTCGGCACTCTACACCAGCATCCCCCATGACGACGGCATTGCTGCAACAGCCTCAGTCCTCAACACCGACAACTGCCAATCTCCAGACACAATTCTGCAACTCATCCGTTTCATTCTAGACCACAACGTCTTCACCTTCGACAACAAATTCTTCATCCAGACGCACGGAACAGCCATGGGGACCAAATTTGCACCTCAATATGCCAACATCTTCATGCACAAGTTTGAACAGGACTTCCTCACCACACAGGACTTTCAACCGATGCTATACACCAGATACATCGATGACATTTTTTTCCTTTGGACCCACGGCGAGATATCACTGAAACGACTACACGATGACATCAATAAGTTCCATCCCACCATCAAACTCACCATGGACTATTCTCCAAATTCAGTTCCATTCTTGGACACACTCGTCTCCATCAAGGACGGTCACCTCAGCACCTCGCTTTACCGCAAGCCCACAGATAATCTCACGATGCTCCACTTCTCCAGCTTTCACCCGAAACACATTAAAGAAGCCATCCCCTATGGACAAGCCCTCCGTATACACAGGATCTGCTCAGACAAGGAGGAGCGCAACAGACACCTACAGATGCTGAAAGATGCCCTCGTACGAACGGGATATGGCGCTCGACTCATTGATCGACAGTTCCACCGCGCCACAGCAAAAAACCGCACCGACCTCCTCAGAAGACAAACACGGGACACCATTGACAGAGTACCCTTCGTCGTCCAGTACTTTCCTGGGGCGGAGAAACTACGACATCTTCTTCGCAGCCTCCAACACATCATCAGCGAGGATGGACATCTTGCCAAGGTCATCCCCACACCCCCACTACTGGCCTTCAAACAACCGCGCAACCTCAAACAAACCATTGTTTGCAGCAAATTACCCAGCCTTCAGAACAGCAACCACAACACCACAAAACCCTGCCAGGGTAATCTCTGCAAGACATGCCAGATCATCGACATGGACACCACCATTACACGTGGAAACACCACCCACCAGGTACGCGGCGCATACTCGTGCGACTCGACCAATGTAGTCTACCTCATACGCTGCAGGAAAGGATGTCCCGAAGCGTGGTACATTGGCGAGACCATGCAAACACTGCGACAACGAATAAACGGGCATCGTGCGACTATCAACAGGCAGGACTGTTCCCTTCCAGTTGGGGAACACTTCAGCAGTCAAGGACATTCAGCCTCTGATCTCCGGGTCAGCATTCTACAAGGAGGCCTTCAGGAGACGCGACAACGCAAAATTGCTGAGCAAAAACTTATAGCTAAGTTCCGCACGCATGAATGCGGACTCAACCGGGATCTGGGATTCATGTCGCATTACATTCGGCCCCCACCAACAAGCCTGGACTTGCAGAGGCCTACCGACTGAACTGGCTTGGGACAATTTACACCTCTTTAACCTGGAGTTACCTCTCTCTCTGCATCTTTGATGATTTGATTGCCTGCAGGTGCTCGCATTCCGGGGCATCTCTGACTGTGTCTATATAAACATTTCTGGAACAAGCCTTTCCATTCACCTGAAGAAGGAGCCGTGCTCCGAAAGCTCGTGTTTGAAACAAACCTGTTGGACTTTAACCTGGTGTTGTAAGACTTCTTACTGTGCTCACCCCAGTCCAACGCCGGCATCTCCACATCCTGGAGAATTGTGTTCAGGTTTGGTCTCCTTACTTGAGAAAGGTCATACTGGCACTGGAGGGTGTGCAGAGGAGATTCACTAGGTTAATCCCAGAGCTGAAGGGGTTGGATTATGAGGAGAGGTTGAGCAGGCTGGGGCTGTACTCGTTGGAATTTAGAAGGATGAGGGGATCTTATAGAAACATTTCAAATTCTGAAGGGAATAGATAGGATATTTGCGGGCAGGTTGTTTCCACTGGCGGGTGAAAGCAGAACTAGTGGACATAGCCTCAAAATAAGGGGAAGTAGATTTAGGACTGAGTTTAGGAGGGATTTCTTCACCCAAAGGGTTGTGAATCTATGGAATTGCTTGCCCAGTGAAGCAGTTGAGGATCCTTCATTACATGTTTTTAAGGTAAAGATAGATAGTTTTTTGAAGAATAAAGGGATTAAGGGTTATGGAGTTCGGGCCGGAAAGTAGATCTGAGTTCACAAAAGATCAGCCATGATCTCATTCAATGGCGGAGCAGGCTGGAGGGGCCAGATGGCCTACTCCTGCTCCTAGTTCTTATGTTCTTATGTACTTATATTATGTTTTATGGTTGATTGCAGCATAATGTATATTCTTTCAGTGCGGAAAGAGGCTAAGTAACGTACTGTGTCACTTCAGCCCAGAACCTCCTGTTATACCAGCATTGCATTTAAGATGTTGCTAAACGATGCTCGAAAGTTCTCGCAAGACTGCTGTAAAGGCAGTTCTCCAGAAGTGCAAACTTCGCCGGATAATTGCACTGGGCGTGGAACGATCCCACACAACTTATGACTTTAATTATTGCCATGATGTGGAGATGCCGGCGTTGGACTGGAGTGAGCAGAGTAAGACGTCTTACAACACCAGGTCAAAGTTCAACAGGTTTGTTTCACACACGAGCTTTCGGTGCGCAGCTCCTTCCTCGGGTGAATTGAGAGGTGTGATCCAGAAACATTTATATAGACAAAGTCAGAAATTCCGGACAATGCTTGGAATGCCAGCATTTGCAGTTAATCCAATCATTACATATCCAGAGAGAGGGATAATCACAGGTTAAAGAGGTGTTAATTGTCTCAAGCCAGAACAGTTGGTGGAATTTTGCAAGTCCAGGCCAGATGATGGATGTAATGCGACATGAATCCAAGATCCCGGTTGAGACCGCACTCATGCGTGCGGAACTTAGCTATAAGTTTCTGCTCGGCAATTCTGCGTTTTCGTGTGTCCTGAAGGCTGCCTTGACGAACGCTTAGACAGTCGAGAAGATGGGGGCTGCCCACTGGCTCGTGGCAAAATGAACAATATTAACTACAATAGGGTGCAAAAAAATATACAATAGAGTCCAATAAAGTCCCATGGTTGCATCAGATGGACACGATAAGCCTGTCAGGTGCCCGTGGTGTTGTGGTGGACCGTCGCAGTGGATCCGGTGACGTCGGGACGATGGTCGTCCTTGCCTCCGGGAGCGTCGGTCGTAAATGAGTCTCCGTACCCCGGGTCGGTGGTGGAGACGCTGTAATCGGGAAGAGGGGGTCTGTGCGCTGGGTCGTGGGGGCGCAGGGGGCGCTTGGGGGAATTGGAGTTGGGGGGAAGGTGTTGGTGTAAGGGGAGAACACCGCACTCGGGCGGGTTTCATGTCCCGAAGCGAGACCGGATCCTGCCGACCGTCGGGATACTCCACGTATGCATACTGCGGTTTGGCGTCGAGTACTGGTCTCGCTCAGCCAACGGGTCGGACTTGTGCACCCGCACATGCTTCCGGAGCAAGATGGGCCCGGGGGTTGCGAGCCAGGTCGGGAGAGGGGATCCTGAGGACGACTTCCGATGGAAAACAAGAAGACGTTCTTGAGATGTTTCATTAGTGGTAGTACAGAGGAGAGACCGAATTAAATGGAGGGTGTTCGGGACGATCTCTTGCCAACGGGGAATAGGGAGATCTCTGGACCGTAGGGCCAGCAGGATGGTCTTCCAGATGGTGCCATTCTCCCGTTCGACCTGACGCGGCAACGCAGATTTGCTGAGGAAAAACGTATACCTAAGTTCCGCACGCATGAGTGCGGCCTCAACTGGGACCTTGGAATCATGTCGCATTACATCCACCCCCCACCATCTGGCCTGGAATTGAAGAATTCCACCAACTGTTCTGGCTTGAGACAATACACACTTATTTAACCTGTGATTATCCCTCTCTCTGGATCTGTAATGATTTGATTACCTGCCAATGTTCGCATTCCTAGCGTTGCCCGGCATCTCTGATTTTGTCAATATAAATGCTGCTGGATCATACCTATCCATTCACCTGCGAAAGGATATATGCTCCGAAAGCTCGTGTTTGAATCAAATCTGTTGTAATGGAACCTATGAGGCAACAAGCGGTCCTAGGTATTGTCCTGTGTAATGAGACAGGATTTATTCATGATCTCATAGTTAGAGATCCTCTCGGAAGGTGCGATCACAACATGGTGGAATTTAAAATACAGATGGAGGGTGAGAAAGTAAAATCAAATACTAGTGTTTTGTGTTTAAACAAAGGAGATTACAATGGGATGAGAGCAGAACTAGCTCAGGTAGACTGTGAGCAAATACGTTATGGTGGAACAGTTGAGGAACAGTGGAGAACCTTCCAAGCGATTTTTCACAGTGCTCAGCAAAGGTTTATACCAACAAAAAGGAAGGACGGTAGAAAGAGGGAAAATCGACCGTGGATATAAGAACATAAGAACATAAGAACTAGGAACAGGAGAAGGCCATCTGGCCCCTCGAGCCTGCTCCGCCATTCAATTAGATCATGGCTGATCTTTTGTGGACTCAGCTCCACTTTCCGGCCCGAACACCATAACCCTTAATCCCTTTATTCTTCAAAGAACTATCTATCTTTACCATAAAAACATGTAATGAAGGAGCCTCAACTGCTTCAATAGGCAAGGAATTCCATAGATTCACAACCCTTTGGGTGAAGAAGTTCCTCCTAAACTCAGTCCTAAATCTACTTCCCCTTATTTTGAGGCTATGCCCCCTAGTTCTAATGTCACCCACCAGTGGAAACAACCTGCCCGTATCTATCCTATCTATTCCCTTCATAATTTTAAATGTTTCTACAAGATCCCCCCTCATCCTTCTAAATTCCAACGAGTACAGTCCCAGTCTACTCAACCTCTCCTCATAATCCAACCCCTTCAGCTCTGGGATTAACCTAGTGAATCTCCTCTGCACACCCTCCAGCGCCAGTACGTCCTTTCTCAAGTAAGGAGACCAAAACTGAACACAATACTCCAGGTGTGGCCGCACTAACACCTTATACAATTGCAACATAACCTCCCTAGTCTTAAACTCCATCCCTCTAGCAATGAAGGAGAAATTCCATTTGCCTTCTTAATCACCTGTTGCACTTGTAAACCAACCTTCTGTGACTCATGCACTAGCACACCCAAGTCTCTCTGAACAGCGGCATGCTTCAATATTTTATCGTTTAAATAATAATCCAGTTTGCTGTTATTCCAACCAAAATGGATAACCTCACATTTGTCAACATTGTATTCCATCTGCCAGACCCAAGCCCATTCACTTAACCTATCCAAATCTCTCTGCAGACTTCCAGTATCCTCTGCACTTTTCGCTTTACCACTCATCTTAGTGTCATCTGCAAACTTGGACACATTGCCCTTGGTCCCCAACTCCAAATCATCAATGTAAATTGTGAACAATTGTGGTCCGAACACGGATCCCTGAGGGACACCACTAGCTACTGATTGCCAACCAGAGAAACACCCATTTATCCCAACTCTTTGCTTTCTATTAATTAACCAATCCTCTATCCATGCTACTACTTTACCCTTAATGCCATGCATCTTTATCTTATGCAGCAACCTTTTGTGTGGCACCTTGTCAAAGGCTTTCTGGAAATCCAGATATACCACATCCATCGGCTCCCCGTTATCTACTGCACTGGTAATGTCCTCAAAAAATTCCACTAAATTAGTTAGGCATGACGTGCCTTTTACGAACCCATGCTGCGTCTGCCCAATGGGACAATTTCTATCCAGATGCCTCGCAATTTCTTCCTTGATGATAGATTCCAGCATCTTTCCTATTACCGAAGTTAAACTCACTGGCCTATAATTTCCTGCTTTCTGCCTACCTCCTTTTTTAAACAGTGGCGTCACGTTTGCTAATTTCCAATCCACCGGGACCACCCCAGAGTCTAGTGAATTTCGGTAAATTATCACTAGTGCATCTGCGATTTCTCGAGCCATCTCTTTTAGCACTCTGGGATGCATTCCATCAGGGCCAGTAGACTTGTCTACCTTTAGCCCCATTAGCTTGCCCATCACTCCCTCCTTAGTGATAACAATCCTCTCAAGGTCCTCACCTGTCATAGCCTCATTTCTATCAGTCGCTGGCATGTTATTTGTGTCTTCCACTGTGAATACCGACCCAAAAAACCTGTTCAGTTCCTCAGCCATTTCCTCATCTCCCATTATTAAAACTCCCTTCTCATCCTCTAAAGTACCAATATTTACCTTAGCCACTCTTTTTTGTCTTATATATTTGTAAAAAGTTTTACTGTCTGTTTTTATATTCTGAGTAAGTTTACTCTCATACTCTATCTTACTCTTCTTTATAGCTTTTTTAGTAGCTTTCTGTTGCCTCCTAAAGATTTCCCAGTCCTCTAATCGCCCAGCAATCTTTGCCACTTTAGATGCTTTTTCCTTCAATTTGATACTCTCCCTTATTTCCTCAGATATCCACGGTCGATTTTCCCTCTTTCTTCCGTCCTTCCTTTTTGTTGGTATAAACCTTTGCTGAGCACTGTGAAAAATCGCTTGGAAGGTTCTCCACTGTTCCTCAACTGTTCCACCATAAAGTCTTAGCTCCCAGTCTACCTTAGCTAGTTCTTCTCTCATCCCCTTGTAATCTCCTTTGTTTAAACACAAAACACTAGTATTTGATTTTACTTTCTCACCCTCCATCTGTATTTTAAATTCCACCATATTGTGATCGCTCCTTCCGAGAGGATCCCTAACTATGAGATCATGAATCAATCCTGTCTCATTGCACAGGACAAGATCTAGGACCGCTTGTTCCCTCGTAGGTTCCATTACATACTGTTCTAGGAAACTATCGCGGATACATTCTATAAACTCCTCCTCACGGTTGCCTTGACCGACCTGGTTAAACCAATCGACATGTACATTAAAATCCCCCATGATAACTGCTGTACCATTTCTACATGCATCAGTTATTTCTTTGTTTATTGCCTACCCCACCATCTCGTTACTATTTGGTGGCCGATAGGATACTCCTATCAGTGACTTTTTCGCCTTACTGTTCCTGATTTCCACCCAAATGGATTCAACCTTATCCTCCATAGCACCGATGTCATCCCTTACTATTGCCCGGATGTCATCCTTAAATAACAGAGCAACACCACCTCCCTTACCATCCACTCTGTCCTTCCGAATAGTTTGATACCCTCGGATATTTAACTCCCAATCGTGACCATCCTTTAACCATGTTCCAGTAATGGCCACTAAATCATAGTCATTTACGATGATTTGTGCCACCAACTCATTTACTTTATTCCGAATACTACGAGCATTCAGGTAAAGTACACTTATGTTGGTTTTTTTACCTCTGTATTGAATCTTAACATCTCCAGTTTTATTCCTTTTCTTATCACTGGGCCTATTCACTATGCTCCCCTCAGTCACTGTACCTTGTACTGTCGCCCTTATGGATTTCTGACTATGTCTTCTCTGCCTTGCACTTTTCCCCTTACTTCCTTTTGTTTCTGTCCCTGTTTTACTACCTTCCAACTTCCAGCATTGGTTCCCATCCCCCTGCCACATTAGTTTAAAACCTCCCCAACAGCTCTAGAAAACACCCCCCCTAGGACACCGGTTCCAGTCCTGCCCAAGTGCAGACCGTCCGGTTTGTACTGGTCCCACCTTCCCCAGAACCGGTCCCAATGCCCCAGGAATTTGAATCCCTCCCTCTTGCACCATCTCTCGAGCCACACATTCATCCTATCTATCCTGACATTCCTACTCTGACTAGCTCGTGGCACTGGTAGCAATCTTGAGATTACTACCTTTGAGGTCCTGCTTTTTAGTTTAACTCCTAACTCCCTGAATTCCGCTTGGAGGACCTCATCCCGTTTTTTACCTTTATCGTTGGTGCCTATGTGCACCACGACAGCTGGCTGTTCACCCTCGCCCCCCAGAATGTCCTGCAGCCGCTCCGAGACATCCTTGACCCTTGCACCAGGGAGGCAACATACCATCCTAGAGTCTCGATTGCGTCCACTGAACCGCCTGTCTATTCCCCTTACGATCGAAGGAAATATCTAAGGAAATAAGGGAGAGTGTCAAATTGAAGGAAAAAGAATATGAAGTGGCAAAGATTGGTGGGAGACTAGAGGACTGGGAAATCATTACGGGGCAACAGAAAGCTACTAAAAAGCTATATAGAAGAGTAAGATAGAATATGAGAGTACACTTGCTCAGGATATAAAAACAGACAGTAAAAGTTTTTACAATATATAAAACAAAAAAGAGTGGCTAAGGTAAATATTGGTGCTTTAGAGGATGAGAAGGGAGTTTTAATAATGGGAGATGAGGAATTGGCTGAGGAACTGAACAGGTTTTTTGGGTCGGTCTTCACAGTGGAAGACACAAATAACATGCCAGCGACTGATAGAAATGAGGCTATGACGGGTGAGGACCTTGAGAGGATTGTTATCACTGAGGAGATAGTGATGGGCAAGCTAATGGGGCTAAAGGTAGACAAGTCTACTGGCCCAGATGGAATGCATCCCAGAGTGGTAAAAGAGATGGCTAGGGAAATTGCAGATGCACTAATGATGATTTACCAAAATTCACTAGACTCTGGAGTGGTCCCGGTGGATTGAAAATTAGCAAACGTGACACCACTGTTTACAAATGGAGGTAGGCAGAGATCAGGAAATTAAAGGCAGTGACCTTAACTTCGGTAGTAGGGAAGATGCTGGAATCCATCATCAAGGAAGACATAGCGAGGCATCTGGATAGAAATTGTCCCATTGGGCAGACGCAGCATGGGTTCATAAAGGGCAGGTCATGCCGAACTAATTTAGTGGACATTTTTGAGGACATTACCAGTGTAGTAGATAACGGGGAGCCAATGGATGTGGTATATCTGGATTGCCAGAAAGCCTTTGACCAGGTCCCGCACAAAAGGTTGCTGCATCAGATAAAGATGGATGGATTTCAGATAAAGTAGTAGCATGGATAGAGGATTGGTTAATTAATAGAAAGCAAAGAGTGGGGATTAATGGGTGTTTCTCTGGTTGGCAATCAGTAGCTAGTGGTGTCCCTCAGGGATACGTGTAGGGCCCACAATTGTTCACAATTGACATAGATGATTTGGAGTTGGGAACCAAGGGCAATGAGTCCAAGTTTGCACAGGACACTAATATGAGTGGTAAAGCGAAAAGTGCAGAGGACACTGGAAGTCTGCAGAGGGGTTTGGATAGGTTAAGTGAATGGGCTAAGGTCTGGCAGATGGAATACGATGTTGACAAATGCGAGGTTATCCATTTTGGTATGAATAACAGTAAACGGGATTATTATTTAAACGAGAAAATATTGAAGCATGCCGCTGTGCAGAGAGACCTGGGTGTGCTAGTGCATGAGTCACAGAAAGTTGATTTACAGGTGCAACAGGTGATTTAGAAGGTACATAGAACATAGAACATAGAACGATACAGCGCAGTACAGGCCCTTCGGCCCACGATGTTGCATGGACATGGGATGTCAAAAACTAAAGGCCATCTAACGTACACTATGCCATTATCATCCATATACTTATCCAATAAACTTTTAAATGCCCTCAATGTTGGCGAGTTCACTACTGTTGCAGGTAGGGCATTCCACGGCCTCACCACTCTTTGCGTAAAAAACCTACCTCTGACGTCTGTTCTATATATATTAGCCCTCAATGTAATGCTATGTCCCCTCGTGCTAGCCACCTCCATCCGCGGGAGAAGGCACTCACTGTCCACCCGATCTAACCCTCTGATCATTTTGAATGTCTCTATTAAGTGACCTCTTAACATTCTTCTCTCTAACGAAAACAACCTCAAGTCCATCAGCCTTTCCTCATAAGATTTTCCGACAACACCAGGCAACATCCTGGTAAATCTCCTCTGCACCCGTTCCAAAGCTTCCACGTCCGTCCGATAATGAGGCGACCAGAACTGTACTCAATACTCCAAATGCGGCCGTACCAGAGTTTTGTACAGCTGCAACATGACCTCATGGCTCCGGAACTCAATCCCTCTACCAATAAAGGCCAACACACCATAGGGCTTCTTCACAACTCTATCAACCTGGGTGGCAACTTTCAGGGATCTAAGTACATGGACACCGAGATCCCTCTGCTCATCCACACTTTTAAGCATTTTACCATTAGCCAAATATTCCGCATTCCTGTTATTCTTTCCAAAGTGAATCACCTCACAATTCTCTACATTAAACTCCATTTTCCACCTCTCAGCCCAGCTCTACAGCTTATCTATGCCCCTCTGTAACCTGCAACATCCTTCCACACTGTGTACAACTCCACCGACTTTCGTGTCGTCTGCAAATTTGCTCACCCAACCTTCTGTGCCCTCATCTTGGTCATTTATAAAAATGACAAACAGCAACGGCCCCAGAACAGATCCTTGTGGTACGCCACTCGTAACTGAACTCCATTCTGAACATTTGCCATCATCCACCACCCTCTGTCTTCTTTCAACTCGCCAATTTGTGATACACATCTCTAAATCACCCTCAATCCCCAGCCTCCGTATTTTCTGCAATAGACGACCGCGGGGAACCTTATCAAACGCTTTACTGAAATCCATATACACCACATCAACTGCTCTACCCTCGTCTACCTGTTCAGTCACCTTCTCAAAGAACTCGATAAGGTTTGTGAGGCATGACCTACCCTTCACAAAACCATGCTGACTATCCCTAATCATATAATTCCTATCTAGATGATTATAAATCGTATCTCTTATAATCCTCTCCAAGACTTTACCCACAACAGACGTGAGGCTCACCGGCCTATATTTACCGGGGTTATCTCTACTCCCCTTCTTGAACAAAGGGACCACATTTGCTACCCTGCAGTCCTCTGGCACTATTACTGTAGCCAATGATGACATAAAAATCAAAGCCAAAGGCTCTGCAATCTCTTCCGTGGCTTCCCAGAGAATCCTAGGATAAATCCCATCAGGCCCCGGGACTTATCTATTTTCACCTTGTCCAGAATTGCCAACACTTCTCCCCTACGCACCTCAATGCCATCTATTCTAATAGCCTGGGTCTCAGCATTCTCCTCCACAACATTATCTTTTTCCTGAGTGAATACTGACGAAAAGTATTCATTTAATATCTCGCTTATCTCCTCAGCCTCCACAAACAGCTTCCCACCACAGTCCTTGACTGGCCTTACTCTTACCCTAGTCATTCTTTTATTCCTGATATAACCATAGAACGCTTTTGGGTTTTCCTTGATCCTACCTGCCAAAGACTTCTCATGCCCCCTCCTTGCTCGTCTTAGCTCTCTCTTTAGATCCTTCCTCGCTTCCTTGTAACTATCAAGCGCCCCAACTGAAACTTCACGCCTCATCTTCACATTGGCCTCCTTCTTCCTCTTAACAAGAGATTCCACTTCTTTGGGAAACCACGGTTCCCTCGCTCGACCCCTTCCTCCCTGCCTGACTGGTACGTACTTATCAAGAAGATGCAATAGCTGTTCCTTGAACAAGCTCCAGATATACAGTGTGCCCAAACCTTGCAGCCTACTTCTCCAACCTACACTTCCTAAGTCATGTATAATGGCATCATAATTGCCCTTCCCCCAGTTATAACTCTTGCCCTGCGGGGTATACTTATCCCTTTCAATAAAAGGGATAAGGTAAATGTAATGTTGTCCTTCTTTGCTAGAGGTATGGAGTTTAAACAAGGGAGGTTATGCTGCAAATTGTATAAGGTGTTAGTGAGGCCACACCTGGAGTATTGTGTTCAGTTTTGGTCTCCTTACTTGAGAAAGGACATACTGGCACTGGAGGTGATTCACTAGTTTAATCCCAGAGCTGAAGGGGTTGGATTATGAGGAGAGGTTGAGTAGACTTGGACTGTACTCGTTGGAATTTAGAAGGATGAGGGGGGATCTTATAGAAACATTTCAAATTAAGAAGTGAATAGAAAAGATAGATGCGGGTGGGTTGTTTCCACTGGCGGGTGAAAGCATAAATAGGGGACAAAGCCTCAAAATAAGGGGAAGTAGATTTAGGACTGTGTTTAGGAGGAGCTTCTTCAATCAAAGGGTCGTGAATCTATGGAATCCCTTGCCTTGTGAAGCAGTTGAGGTTCCTTCATTAAATGTTTTTAATGTAAAGATAGATAGGTTTTTGAAGAATGAAGGGATTAAGGGTTGTGGTGTTCGGGCCGGAAAGTGGAGCTGAGTCCACAAAAGATCAGCCATGATCTCATTGAACGGCGGGGCAGGCTAGAAGGGCCAGATGGCCTACTCCTGCACCTAGTTCTTATGTTCTTATTCTCTTATGTTCTTATGTTATTATGTATGAATTTAACCTGGTTTTGCAAGACTTCTTACTTTGATTATTGCCTTATCAGGCCAATACCAGATCGCGTTGTAATGAAGAACATTTTAAATTTATAAATCTGAGAAATCACAATTTGCTTTTTCCAATTTAGGGGTAATTTAGCGTTGCTGTTTCACCAATGTTGCAGATTGTTTTGTTGTGCGGTCGAAATCCACGCAAAGACGGGGACAATGTGAAAATTCTAATGAGACAGGGCGAACAGCCAGCTGTCGTGGTGCACTTAGGCACCAACGATATGGGTAAAAAACGGGAGTAGGTCCTCCAAGCGGAATTCAGGGAGTTAGGAGTTAAACTAAAAAGTAGGACCTCAAAGTTAATAATCTCTGGATTGCTACCAGTGCCACGTGCTAGTCAGAGTAGGAATGTCATGATAGATAGGATGGATGCGTGGCTCGAGAGATGGTGCAAGAGGGAGGGATTCAAATTCCTGGGGCATTGGGGCCTGTTCTGGGAGAGGTGGGACCAGTACAAACCGGACGGTCTGCACCTGGGCAGGACTGGAACCGATGTCCTGGGGGGGGGGGGGTGTTTTCTAGAGCTGTTGGGGAGGGTTTAAACAAATGAGACAGGGGGATGGGAACCAATGCAGGAAGTTGGAAGGTAGTAAAACAGGGACAGAAGCAAAAGTAAGTGCGGGGAAAAGTGCAAGGCAGAGAAGACATAGTCAAAAATCTAAAAGGTACAGTGACTGAGGGGAGCTCAGTGAATAGGCCCAGTAATAACAAAAGGAATAAAACTGGAGGTGTTAAGATTCAAAACAGAGGTAAAAAAACCAACATAAGTGTACTTTACCTGAATGCTCGTAGTATTCGGAATAAAGTAAATGCGTTGATGGCACAAATCATCGTTAATGATTATGATTGAGTGGCCATTACTGAAATATGGTTAAAGGATGGTCACGACTGGGAGTTAAATATCCGAGGGTATCAAACTATTCGGAAGGACAGAGTGGATGGTAAGGGAGGTGGTGTTGCTCTGTTATTTAAGGATGACATCCAGGCAACAGTGAGGGATGACATCGGTGCTATGGAGGATAAGGTTGCATCCATTTGGGTGGAAATCAGGAATAGTAAGGCGAAAAAGTCACTGACAGGAGTAGTCTATCGGCCACCAAATAGTAACGTTGTGGTGGGGCAGGCAATAAACAAATAAATAACTGATGCATGTAGAAATGGTACAGCAGTTATCATGGGGGATTTTAATCTACATGTTAATTGGTTTAACCAGGTCGGTGAAGGCAACCTTCAGGAGGAGTTCATAGAATGTATCCGCGATAGTTTTCTAGAACAGTATGTAATGGAACCTACGAGGGAACAAGCAGTCCTAGATCTTGTCCCGTGTAATGAGACAGGATTGATTTTATAGTTAGGGATCCTCTCGGAAGGAGCGATCACAATATGGTGGAATTTAAAATACGGATGGAGGGTGATAAATTAAAATCAAATACTAGTCTTTTGTGTTTAAACAAAGGAGATTACAAGGGGATGAGAGAAGAACTAGCTAAGGTAGACTGGGAGCTAAGACTTTATGGTGGAACAGTTGAGGAACAGTGGAGAACGTTCCAAGCAATTTTTAATGGTGCTCAGCAAAGGTTTATACCAACAAAAAGGAAGGGAGGTAGAAAGAGGGAAAATCGACCGTGGATATCTAAGGAAAAAAGGGAGAGTATCAAATTGAAGAAAAAAGCATGTAAAGTGGCAAAGATTTCTGGGTGATTAGAGGACTGGGAAATCTTTAGGGGGCAACAGAAAGCTATTAAAAAAGGTAAAAAGAAGAGTAAGATAGAGTATGAGAGTAAACGTGCTCAGAATATAAAAACAGACAGTAAAAGTTTTTACAAATATATAAAACAAAAAAGATGGGCTAAGGTAAATATTGGTCCTTTAGAGAATGAGAAGGGAGTTTTAATAATGGGAAATGAGGAAATGGCTGAGGAACTGAACAGGTTCTTAGGGTCGGTCTTCACAGTGGAAGACTCAAATAACATGCCAGCGACTGATAGAAATGAGGCTATGACAGGTGAGGACCTTGAGAGGATTGTTACCACTAAGGTGGTAGTGATGGGCAAGCTAATGGGGCTAATGGTAGACAAGTCTCCTGGCCCTGATGGAATGCAGCCCAGAGTGGTAAAAGAGATGGCTAGGGATATTGCAGATGCACTAGTGATAATTTACCGAAATCCACTAGACTCCAGGTGGTCCCGGTGGATTGGAAATTAGCAAACGTGACGCCACTGTTTATAGAAGGAGGTAGACAGAAAGCAGGAAATTATAGGCCAGTGAGCATAACTTCGGTAGTAGGGAAGATGTTGGAATCTATCATCAAGGAAGAAATTGCGAGGCATCTGGATAGAAATTGTCCCATTGGGAGACGCAGCATGGGATCGTAAAGGGCAGGTCATGCCTAACTAAATTAGTGGAATTTTTTTTAGGACATTACCAGTGCAGTAGATAACGGGGAGCCGATGGATGTGGTATATCTGGATTTCCAGAAAGCCTTTGACAAGGTGCCATACAATAGGTTGCTGCATAAGGTAAAGATGCATGGCATTAAGGTAAAGTATTAGCATGGATAGAGGATTGGTTCATTAATAGAAAGCAAAGAGTGGGGATTAATGGGTGTTTCTCTGGTTGGCAATCAGTAGCTAGAGGTGTCCCTCACGGATCCGTGTTGGGCCCACAATTGTTCATAATTTACATAGATGATTTGGAGTTGTGGACCAAGGGCAATGTGTCCAAGTTTGCAGAACACACTAAGATGAGTGGTAAAGCGAAAAGTGCAGAGGATGCTGGAAGTCTGCAGAAGGATTTGGATAGGTTAAGTGAATGGGCTAGGGTCTGGCAGATGGAATACAATGTTGACAAATGTGAGGTTATCCATTTTGCTAAGAATAACAGCAAACGGTGTTATTATTTAAACGATAAAATATTAAAGCATGCCACTGTTCAGAGAGACTTGTGTGTGCTAGTGCATGAGTCACAGAAGGTTGGTTTACAGGTGCAACAGGTGATTAAGAAGGCAAATGGAATTTTGTCCTTTATTGCTAGAGGGATGGAGTTTAAGACTAGGGAGGTTATGTTGCAATTGTATAAGGTGTTAGTGCGGCCACACCTGGAGTATTGCGTTCAGTTTTGGTCTCCTTATTTGAGAAAGGACATACTGGCGCTGGAGGGTGTGCAGAGGAGATTCACTAGGTTAATCCCAGACCTGAAGGGGTTGGATTATGAGGAGAGGTTGAGTACACTGGGACTGTGCTCATTGGAATTTAGAAGGATGAGGAGGGACCTTATTGAAACATTTAAAATTATGAAGGGAATAGATAGGATAGATGGGGGCAGGTTGTTTTCTACTGGCGGGTGACAGCAGAACTAGGGGACATAGCCTCAAAATAAGCGGAAGTAGATTTAGGACTGAGTTTGGGAGGAACCTCTTCACCCAAATGGTTGTGAATCTATGGAATTCCTTGCCCAGTGAAGCAGTTGAGGCTCCTTCATTACATGTTTTTAAGGTAAAGATAGATAGTTTTTTGAAGAATAAAGGGATTAAGGATTATTGTGTTCGGGACGGAAAGTGGAGCTGAGTCCACAAAAGATCAGCCATGATCTCATTGAATGGCGGAGCAGGCTCGAGGGGCCAGATGGCCTACTCCTGCTCCTAGTTCTTATGTTTTTATACATTCCACACGGATAGTGACTCAGTTTCTGGATCGAATCTTGGGACCACGGAGCCATGAGCCAGCAGTGCGAACCAACGTGCACCTTATGAATGAAGTGCATATGTATCACCATCTTAAAGACACTCAGTGACTTGTCCTCTACAGCTTTCTGAGGAAAGAAATTCGACATATTCAGCACTCGCTGATTGGAACAATTTCTCCTCATCTCCGTGTTACAGAATCATCCCTTCGTTCTGAATTTGTGCCGTCGGGTTCTTGTTTCTCCAACCAGTGCCAAGATCCTCTCCACTTTCAATTTATACAGGGCTCTTATTGTTCATTAAACTTTCATTTGTTCCCTCCTCCATGCCCCTAAACCCTACCGATTGCATTCCTAGAGTCCTCAACCGCCCCCATATGACAATTGTTTTATTCGGACGTTCATTATTTTGAACCTGGTCTGGACCGTCTCCAAGGCCAGCGCGTCCTTCCTTTGGCATGGTGCCCAAAACTGTTCAGTGTTCAAAATAGTGTTTGACAGATCCTTATTCATCATGCATATCATCTCTCCTATTGTATTCTAGCATACTCTACATGAATGCCAACATGCATTTGCCTTTCTTTTTAAATGTGGAACACACATTTTTTTCCAATTAAGGAGCACTTCAGTGTTCCAATTAAAGAATACTTGAGGTTGTGGGGTACGACCTACGAAGACACGGGGGAAGTGTAAAAACTCCATACGGACAAAGTCCCCGGGCTGGAATCGAACATGGGTCCACAGCACCGTGAGGCAACTGTGCTAACCACTGCACCACCGTGCTGCGCCTGAATTTGCATTCCTAACTGCTTGCTAAGCAGAAGGGAATCACGATCAAATACTCCTGAGTCCCTTGTGCTTCTGATTTCTGAAGCTGTACCTCATTTATAAAATAGTATTTGTCTTTATTCATCCGATCAAGAAGCATAACCTCACTCTTTTACGCATCTATTCATTCTGCCACATCTTTGCCCACTGAGACTCCTGGTCTGGCCAGTTCCTTCTGCATACTCTCTGCTTATTGACCACTGCCTGCCCTTCTCCATATCGTTGTAACGTCTGCCAACCTGGCAACCATGACCTTAGATCTTTCTTCGAGAAATTGAATGTGCATGGTGAATGGCTGGAATCCCGAAACTGACCCATGCAGCAAAGCACTAGTTGCCGAATTCTATCATGGAATTGACCCCGTTATCTCTAAACGCTGCATTCTGTCGGACAGCGAATCTTCTATCCAAGTAAGGACTTTGTTCCTTCCACCATGGGCTCCAGTCCTATTTAGCAGCCTCTGGACGTAACCTTTTAAAATTCCAAATAGAATTTTGAATTCTCTTTCTCTAATTCACTTCAGTCTAAATTACTCGTTGCCACTTCAAATAAATCCCACAGATTAGACAGGAATGACTCCTCTTGAGAAATCCGTGCGGAGTTAGTCCTATTTTACCATGTATTTCTGAGTATTGCGCTATCTCATCCTTAATAATAGACGCTAAAATCTTACAGAAGTAAGACTACCCAGCCCATAATTACCTCTCTTCTGCATCCTGCGTTCTCAATCAGGGGTATTATATCAACCATTTTTCAATCATTTTGACACCACCAAACTCCCACCCAACTCTGTCGCATGCGATTCCTGAAAGATCACAACCAATGCTTCTATAATCACCTCATCGATCCCCTTTCGAACCCGAGGGTGTAGTCCATATCGTCTGGGTGTTTTATACACCTTTCGACTTTTCAGTTTCCCCAGCTCCTTTCCTCTGCGAAGGCCATTGCATTCACCGCTGTCCCCTGAATCGGCAAAACTTCTCGTCTGCCACTAGTGGAATCCGAAGGGAAGACTGAACACAGCGCTGAATCAGGTCCAATGTCCTCTTTTTGTTCCCGACTATTACCTGACCACCATCATTACCCAGTGATCGAACGCCCATTACTGCCTCTTTCTTACCTTTCAAATATCCGAAAAGAAACACTTACAATCTTCTGATTACTGGCTAGCTTAGACTCATATTTTATCATGCCCCACTCTTTGCTTTTTTAGTTTTCATCTGCTTGCCTTTGAAGGCTTCCCAATAATCACATCACATTGTGTGATTTTTCTCGTTGCTTTTTTGCGATCATTGGTGTCCCTTGTCAGTCCCGGTTGCCTTGTCCTCCACTGCGCATGTTTCCTCCCCCTTGGATTGTGTCTTTTGAAGAATCGACAGACAGCTCCTTCCTCATGTCTTTGTATTTACTATTATTCAATTTTCAAAAGATTACTCCTGATTCCAGCTCACGCTTTTAAACTGCAGGGCGACTTGTTTCACAATGTGGTTGCTGCCCTCGAAGGATTCCTTCACCTGAATTTCCATAATAAAGTCTTCCTCATTACTTCCAGCGGAGCGCACTTTTTTTGGCGTGGAGAGCTGGCAGGTAAGCTGAGTTTTTAATTTTTAACTTTCTTTATCGGAGCTCTTTTCTCTCAGAACAGCAGGAAACCGGAAGTCGACTTTGGGGATAACTCGGATTTTTCTTTTGATAGAACATACAACAGTACAGCACAGAACAAGCCCTTCGGTCCTCGATGTTGTGCCGAGCAAATGATCACCCTACTCAAACCCACGTATCCACCCTATACCCATAACCCAACAACCCCCCCCCCCCCCCCCCCGCCAAAACCTTACTTTTTTAGGACACTACGGGCAATTTAGCATGACCAATCCACCTAACCCGCACATCTTTGGACTGTGGGAGGAAACCAGAGCGCCGGGAGGAAATCCACGCACACACGGGGAGGACGTGCAGACTCCGCACAGACAGTGACCCAGCCGGGAACCGAACCTGGGACCCTGGAGCTGTGAAGCATTTATGCTAACCACCATGCTGCCGTGCTGCCCCCTTTAGGCACTTACTTGCGAGGTTTCGGCCTCCTTCTTCCAGCGGAGCGGGCAGAGATGGTAGCGATTTTTGGATGGGAGAGGTGGAAGCTGTGTTTCTGAAATTTAACTTACTTTTTCGGAGTTTTGTTTTCTCAGAGCAGCAGGAAACTGACAGTCGACCGTGCGGAGATCTGGGGAGGTTTGTAATGTTTCTTTAAAAGGCACTTCCCTCCGTGGTTTTGGCCTCATTATTCTACCGGAGCGGCAAGAGAGGGGAGCGATTTTTGGAGGGGAGACTGGAAGTTAAGCTGAGGTTTTGATTTTTAACTTATATTTTCAGAGCTTTTTTTTAGAGCAGCAGGGAATCGGATGTCGGCCTTGGGGAGTCCTGGGAAGTTTTGTATTACCCAATAAATTAGAACGGTGACGACTATGGGCATCGGCGAGACTTTCGGATGGATTGTTGCCTCGCGGGTGCAAGGATAAATGACTTCTCATATTGTGTCTTCAGGATCCTGAAGGGGGAGGGTGAGAAGCCAGACGTTGTGGTGCACATTGGTACCAACGATGCAGGTAGGATGTAATAACCGTGTTCAGGGAGTTAGGCTGCAAGTTAAAAAAGCAGGACAGACAGAGTTGTCACCTCTGGTCTGTTGCCTGTGCTAGGAATAGGGAGAGAGTGCAGTTGAACACGTGGATGCAGGAATGGTGTAGGAGGGAGGGCTTCAAGTATTTGGATAATTGGAGCGCATTCTGGGTAAACTGGGAACTGTACAATCAGGACTGGTTGCATATGAACAAATAAGTATCCAGGGAGGGAGATTTTCTTGTACTCCTTGGAAGTATTTTAATTAATTTTGCAGGGACAGGAGTACCGGATTTGTAGTCCACCAACTAAGTTTGTCGATGTTCAGGACGTCAAAGCGTGCAGTAAAGGTAGTGGGGGAGGTAACACTGACAAAGGAGAGTATTTGCAGGCCCGTAGATGGGTTGAAGACTGTATATTTCAACGCAAGAAGCACCAGGAATAAGGTGGGTGAATGTAAGGCATGGATCGGTACTTGATACTATGATGTGGCGGCTACTATGGAAACTGGGACAGAAGAGGGGCAGAAATGGTTGTTGGAGGTTGGTAGATACACATGTTTCAATAAGATTAGAAAGGGTGGTAAAAGGCGTGGGAGGTGTGGCATTCTTAATTAGAGATAATATAACAGCTGCAGAAAGGCAGTTCGACGTAGGTCTGCCTTCTGAGGCAGTCCGGTTTGAAGTCAGAAATAGGAAAGGAGCAGCTACCTTGTTGGGAGTTTTCTATAGGTACCCCAATTGCCAAACGAGATTCGGAGGCACAGATTGAGAAACAGATTTTGGAAAGGTGCTGAGGAAACCAGGTTCAGCCAGGGCGCTGTAGGATTACAAGATAGCCAGGAGGGAACTGAAGAGAGGGATTAGGAGAACGAAAAGACGCATGAAAAATCGTATGGACAATAGACAATGCAACATTGCAGCGCACTACAGGCCCATCGGCACACTATGTTGCGCCGACTTGTGAAACCAATCTAAAGCCCATCTATGCTATTCCATCATCATCCATATGGTTATCCAATGACCATTTAAAAATGCCCTTCATGTTGCCAGTACTGTTGCAGGCATGGCATTCCACGCTCTTATAACTCTCTGAGTAAAGAACCTACCTCTGACATCTGTCCTGTATCTATCTCCCTTCAATGTAAAGTTAGGTCCACTCGTGCCAGCCGTCACCTTCCGAGGATAAAGGCTCTCACTGTCAACCCTATCTAATCATCTAAATCATCTTGTAATGCCGCTATTAAGTCACCTCTCAACCTTCTTCTCTCAAACGACAATAGCCTCAAGTCCCTCAGCCTTTCCTCATAAGATCTTCCCTCCATCCCAGGCAACATCCTGGTAAATCCCCTCTGCACCCTTTCCAATGCTTCCACATCCTTACTATAATGCGGTGACCAGAACTGCACGCAGTACTCCAAATGCGACTGCAAGAGACGTTTGTGCAGGCGCAACATGACCTCATGGCTCCGAAACTCCATCCCTCTACCAATAAAAGCTAGCACACCATACGCCTTCTTAACAACCCTATCAACCTTGGTGGCAACTTCCAAGGATCTATACACATGCACACCGAGATATCTCTGCTCATTCACACGACCAAGAATCATCTCATTAGCCCAATACTCTGTATTCATGTTAATCCTTCCAAAATGAATCACCTCACACTTTTCTACATGAAACTCCATTTGCCACCTCTCAGCCCAGCTCCGCAACTTATCGATGTCCCTCTGTTACCTGCAACATCTTTCCACACTGTATGGAACTCCACCAACTTGAGTGGCATCCACAAATGTGCTTACCCATCCTCCTGCGCCTTCCTGCAGCCCATTTATAATAATAAGAAACAGCGGTGACTCCAAAACAAATCGTTGTGTTACACCACTAGTAACTGAACTCCAGGCTGAACATTTCCCATCCGCCTCCACCCTCTTTCCTCTTACAGCTGGGCAATTTCAGATCCAAACCGCGAAATAAACCACATTCCCATGCCTCCGTATTTTCTGCAATAGCCTACTATGGGGCACCTTATCAAACACTTTTCTGAAATCCATGTACACCACAGCAATTGCTTTACCCTCGTCCACCTGTTTGGTCACCTTCTCAAATACCTCAATCAAGTGTGTTAACCACAACATAGCCTTCACAAAACTGTGTTCCCTATCCCTAATCTAGTAGCCTTTATCTCAGTATTCTCCTCGACAACATTGTCTTTTTCCCGGGTGAATACGGACGAAAAATATTCATTTAACGCCTCTTGTAACTCCTCGGGCTGCATGTAAAACTTCCCACTACTGTTCTTGACAGTACCTGCTCTTTCCCTAATTATTCTTTTAATTCCTGACATACCTATAGAATGCTTTAGGGTTTCCCTTGATCCTTCCTGCCAAGGCCTTCTCATGTCCACTCCTGGCTCTTCTTAGCTCTATCTGTGGGTCCTTCCTGGCTAACGTGTACCTCTCAAGCTCCATAACTGAACCTTCACGTCTCATCATTACAGAAGCCTCCTGACAAGTGATCCAACTACTTTAATAAACCACTGTTCCCTCGCTAGACCACTTCCTCCCTTCCTGACAGGTACACACTTATCAAGGACACGCAGTAGCTGTTCATTGAACAAGCTCCACATTTCAATTGTACCCATCCCCTGCAGTTTTCTTCCCCATCTTACGCGTCCTAAGTTGCTTAATCGCATCATGATTGCCTTTCCCAGCTATGAATCTTGCTCTCCGGCATTAGCTATCCCCTTCCATCGCTAAAGTAAACATAAGCGAATTGTGGTCACGATCACCAAAGTGCTTACCTACCTCCAAATCTGACACGTGGCCTGATTCATTAGCCAGTACCAAATCCAATGTGGCCTCGTCTCCTGTTGGCCAATCTACTTACTGTGTCAGTAAACACTCCTGCACACATTCGACAAAAACTGACCCATTTAAAGTACTCGAACAATAGCGTTTCCAGTCAATTGTTGGAAAGTTAAATTCTGGCATGACAACTTGTCTGTTAGTTTCGCTCCTATCCAGAGTCATCTTGCAATCCGTTCCCCAACATCTCTGGATCTTTTCGGAGGCCTATAGAAAACACACAACAGGGTGACCCCTCCTTTCCTGTTTCTAACCTCAGCCCATACTACGACTGTAGACGAGTCCTCATAAAACGTCATTTCTGCCACCGTAATACTGTCCTTGTTAACAATGCCACACCTCCCCATCTTTTACCACCTTCTCTGAACTTACTGAAGCATTAAAACCCCGGAATCTGCAACAACCATTCCTGTCCCTGCTCTACGCATGTCTCCGAAATGGCCACAAAATCGAAGTCCCAAGTAACAACCCATGCCGCAAGTTCACCCACCTAATTGTGGATGCTCCTGGCGTTAAAATAGACACTCTTCAATCCACCTTCCTGCCTGCAGGCACCCTCCTGCGATCTTGAAACCTTACTCATGACCTCACTGCGCTCAAACTCGTGTACACTGGAGCTACAATCCTAGTTCCCATCTCTCTACTGAATTAGTTTGAAACATCCCCAAGAACATTAGCAACCCCCCCCCCTCTCGCCCACGATATTGGTAACCCTCTGGTTCAAATGTAGAACATCCCGTTTGTAGAGGCCCCACCTACCCCAGAATGAGCCCCAAGTAGCCAGGTATTTGAATCTCTCCCTCCTGCATCATTCCTGTAGCCACGTGTTCAATTACTCTCCCTAATCCTTGTCTCGCTAGCACGTTGCACGGGTAACAACGCAGAGATCATAACTCTGTTTGTTCTAGCTCTAAGATTCCACTCTAGCTCCCTTAATACCTGCCTAACATCCACATCCCTTTTTCTTCCTATGTCGTTAGTGCCTATGTGGAACACGACTTGGGGCTGCTCACCCTCACCCTTAATGTTGACGAGACATCCCGGACACTGGCACCTGTAAGCAACACACCAACCGCGAGTCTCTCTCGTCCCCACATAATCGCCTACCTGCCCCTTAACTATGCAGTCCCCAATGACTAATTCTCTCCTACTCTCCCCCTTCTCTTTGAGCAACAGTGACAGACTCTGTGTCTAAGACCTGTACCCCATGGCGTCCCCCTGGTAAGCCGTCCCCCACCAGTTTCCAAAACGGTATACTTGTTACGAAGTGTAACGAACACAGGGGACCCCTGTACTGACTGCTTACTCCCAGGCCCTCTCATCGTCACTCTTCTGTCTTCATTCTTCGCAGTAACAGCAACCCTGACGCTTCTTTCTTTGAATAACTCTTCCTCCCGAATGATCAAAAGTTCATCCAGCTCCAGCTCCTTAACGCGGTTTATGAGGATCTGGAGATGGGTGCCTTCCCACAGGTAAAATCAGTAGGGACACTGACGGCGTCACTCGCCTTAAACATTCTGCAGGTGGAATATTGCACTGCCTTACTTGCCATCCCCTCTAGATAACTTGCGGATATACCAAAAAAGAAAGAAAGAAAGGACGTACCTGATATTTATTCAATGCCTTAGGTTAGAGGAGGTGGCTCCTCTCCCGCTCTGTTAAATGTCCGGCTCTTCCCGCTTTTAATTTTCAGGGTCCGGTGCCTATTTTAAATATCCGGCTGCTATCCCGCTTTTAAATCTCCCGCTCCTCTCCCGCTTTTGATCTCAAGGCTCCTCTTCCGCGCTTTTAAATCTCCGGCTCCTCTCCCGCGCTTGTTTCTTTGGCAGGTAGCATCAAGGAAAACCCAAGGCGTTTGACACATATGTGAGAAATATAAGAATGACTAGAGCGAGTGTTGGTCCGATCAAGGACAGTAGCGGGAGATTGTGCGTTGAGTGTGAAGAGATACGAGAGGTATTGAACGAGTACTTTTCTTCAGTCGTTAAGCATGATAGTGGCCATAATGTTGGAGAGGACAGTGTGAAACCGACTGGTAAGCTCGAGAAGATGCTTGTTAGGAAGGAAGATGTGTTGGGCATTTTGAAAAACTTGTGAATAGTCACGTTCCCCGGGCCTGACGGGATATATCCAAGGGTTCCATGGGAGGAACAAAAAACAAAGTAAATTACAGCACAGGAATAGAACCTTCGAACCTCCCAGCCAGCGCCGATCCTTTCTCTATATCTGTCGCCTATTTTCCAAGGAACTACTTCCCTCTGTGTCCCGCCCGTTCATATATCTGTCCAGATGCATCTTGAATGATGATGTCGTTAAATAACATCCGCGGGCGAAGCGTTCCAGGCACCCGCTACCCTCTGAGTAGAAAATCTTCCACGCATATCTCCCTTAAACTTTCCGCTCTCACCTTGAAATCGGGACCACTTGTAACTGACATCCGCACTCCTGGAACAAGCTCGCTGCTTTCCACCCCGTCCATACCTCTCATAATGTTGTAGACCTCAATCAGGTCCTCCCCTCAACCTCCGCCTTTCCAACGAAAACAATCCTCATCTACTGAACCATTCTTCATATCTTGCACGGTAGCAAGAGATGAAATTGCAGAGCCGTTTGCAATGATATTTTCGTCCTCACTGTCAACAGGGGTGATAACAGGTGATTGGAGAACGGCGAATGTCGTGCACCTATTCAAAAAAGTGAATATGGAAAACCCTGGGAATTGCATGCTAGTTCATCTTACTTCGTTGGTAGGCAAAATAATGCAAAAGGTCAGGAAGCATAGGATTCCTGAGCATCTGGAAAGACACTGCTTGATTAGAGATAGCAATACGAATGCGGAATACAGGGTTAATGGTAGGGTGCTTGGCAATATGGAGGAGCAGAGAGATTCTGGGCTCTATGTTCATAGAACTTTGAATGTTGCCACTCAAGTGGATAGAGCTGTGAAGAAGGACTCTGGTGTTCTAGCGGTCATTAGCAGAGTGATTGAAGTTAAGAGCCTGGAGCTGATGATCCAGCTGTACAAAACCTTGATAAGGCCACATTTGGAGCACTGTGTGCAGTTCTGGTCGACTGATTTTCGGAAGGATGTGGAAGTTTTGGAAAAGGAGCGAAGGAGATTTACCAGTATGTTGTCTGGAGTTGAGAGTAGGTCTTACGAGAAAAGGTTGAGGGTGCAGCACCTTTTCTCTGTGGAACGGAGAAGGATGAGGGGAAACATGATAGAGGTTTATAACATGATCAGGGGAGTAGATAGAGTAGACAGACAGAGATCCCCCCCCGAACAACAAAACATTGCATGGGGACATAAATTTACTGTGAATGGTGGAAGATCTAGGGGCGATGTCAGAGGTGGGCTCATTACCCAGAGAGCAGTGGGGTCATGGAATGCACTGCCTGGGGAAGGACTTGAGTGAGAAATATTAGGAACATTCAAGCGGCCATTGAAAAGGGACATGGAGTTCGGATGAATGATGGGGTGTAGATTAATTTGTTCTTAATCTCGGACAAAAGTTCGGCACAACATCGTGGGCCGAAGGGACTGTTCTGCGCTGCATTTTCTACGTTTTATGTTTTTTGTGCTTCACCAAATCCAGGATTGCCTGTTTGCTCGTGTGTCCCTCAAAAAGTTTGTCAAAAGAAAATCGTATTGCATCTCGGAGAAATTCCACAAATTATTTTCTTGGGATCTGATACCACCCTGATTTTCGCAGTGCACGTCCAAATGAAGTACCCCTTGATTATTAATGCTGCATTTCTAATATGCCTTTTCTAACTCATGATTCATTTTTCTGCCCAACATTCTTACTGCTGCGGTGGGGACTGAATATAACTTCAATCAAGAAGTGTTCCTTCGCGATTCTGAAACTCTACTCAAACACTGTGTGCACATTCTGAACCTGCATCTCTTATTGCTCCCGATTTAAGGTAATGTCTTATCATCAATGCAACCCGCCCCTTCTGCCCATCTGAATTTCATTTCTACCGCACACCTATCCTTGCATTTCAAGTTCCAATTCTATTCTCCTTGCACCACATCTCTATAATGCCCACAACGACGTCCCTGGAAATCACACTGAGCACAACAAGTTAATTTACCTTGTTTTGTATACTGTGTGCATTTACGTACTCCATCTCTGTCCTGCATGGACCGACTTTTCACAGTTGTCCCATTTTATGCTGTACCTGGCATTGTATTCCCCTCTTTTTCTATACATTCTATTCTATTACGTGTAGTGGAAACGTCACTGACCTCTACTGAGCCATTAACGCCTTTAACTTGCTTAATGTCCTCAACAATAATCTGTACTCTCATCTTCTATTTTAATTTTGATTTCCTACTTTTGCAGACAACTGACGCCCCCTCCCCATTATTTAGAAACAAATCAAAGAAAGGCTCTCAATACCTTCTGTCGTTACTCGGTTCGTAGTTCTCTATTTCCTCACTCTTCCTGTAGCAATCCTGACGCCTCTGAAATGGTTCTAATGTGCCTGCTTCCAGCACATTCTCTGGCAGCGATACAGAAACCCACCACCCACAGTGTGAAAAACATACTCCACACATCTCCCTTATTCCATCAGATCCTCCATACTCCATGTACATTTTCAATAGCTCCTTGAAGGTTCCTAATAATTCTTACTCAGCTCCTTCCACAGGCAGTGCATTCCATGCCCCCACTGCTCTCTGGTTAAAGAATATCTTCCTCCTCTTCCCTTGGAATTGACACTTCCACAGATGGAAAAAGCCTCTGACAGTCTGCCAATGCCTCTCATAATTGTGTCGACCTCTATCAGGTCTCCCATCAGCCCCCGTTTTTGCAGTGAAAGTAATCCTAGTTTATTCAACTCTAGTAATCGCCAACAACTTCGAGACCAGGCAACATCCTGGCGATTGATCTTTCCAAAGCTTCCACGTTCCTCTGATCAAGAAACTGCACGCAATGTTCCACTGCGGCCTGACCAACGTTTTATACCGAAGCAAAATGATTTTCCATCTGCTGTACTTAATGCCCAGGCTAATGCAGGTAAGCACTCCATATGCCTTGTCAATCACCCTGGCCACGTTTGGTGCCACTTTTGGGGACAGTGGACCTGCAGGCCCAGATCACCCTGACCGTTAATGTTCCGAAGGGCTCTGTCATCTTCAGTACAATTCATACCAAGATTTCATACTCCAAAATGCATTCGATCGCATTTTTCCGGATCAAACTCCATCTGCCCTTTCTGTGCCAAGTCTGCAGCCTATCTCTATCCTGTTCTATCCTCCGACAATATTCAACACGATTATCAAATCCTCCAATCTTCGTGTCATCCGCAAACATACTAATCAGACCACCCAAATTTTGCTCCAGATCATTGATATATACGACAACAACAGTGTTCTGAGCAGTGATGCCCTCGTTTAATAAAGACATTTCGTGGCTACTTTGAGCCCTCCTTATTCCACTATTAACCACCTTCCTACTTTCACAGTACTTTTCCAGGGCATTGTCTGTTATTAGACGCCTGGACCTCTCGTGTGCTTCATTTTCCTTTGGACTCAGCTTCTCATCCATGGTTCCCTAACACTGCCATTCTTGTCCTACATTGTTGCAGGGAAATGCTATCCTGCACTTGAGTCAACTGGCCGTTAACATCTTCCCACGTGTCTGACGTCGATTTGCCTTCAATAGTGACTCCCACGCCTCATTCGCCAGTACCTTTTTAATTTGTACGAAATTGCACCTCGCCCAATTAAGCACCCTCACCCGTTGGCTACTCTTGTCCATATCCATGACCTTCGTAATGGGTTATAGTCGGCAAGCATAAAATGGTCCCTCACTGTAACATCAATCAACTGGCATTGCTTATTTCCCAATACCATGTCTAAAGTTGTCCCTTCCACGATTGATTGTGAAATACTGTTTCAAACAGTCGACCTGGACACAGCTAACACATTTCCCTCCATCCCCTGGCTCTAAGTGATTCCCAGTCAGAATCGGCGACGTTAAAGTCACCCATCACAACTACCTTGTTTTTTTCACACCCTTCAGTATCTGACCATACAATTGCTCCTCCGTCTCCTACGAGCTGTTGGGAGGTTTATAGTACGCTCACAACATTGGGATCTCAACCCTCTTCTTACAGAGCTCCACCCCTAATGTCTCACCACAAGATTCACCCAATGTTTCCTTGTTCAACACAGCTGTGATCTGCTCCCTAATGAGCAATGCAACTCTCCCCCTCTTGTGTTTCCCCTTCTGCCCCATCTAAAAGAACAATATATCGGAATACTAAGCTCCCTGCCCTGTCCCTCCTTTCACCATGTCTCCGTAATTGCAATTACATCATATTTCCATGAAGTAATCCAGGCTCTCTGTTCTTCTGCTGACGCGTTATATTCCTTGCATTGAACTAAACGCACTCCAGTCCTGCAGGCCATGTGGCTTCCTTGTGCGTGCATTTACTGTGCGCTTTGTTTCCCTCAGACTCAATATTTCACCAGACGCTACACTTACTGGCCTGTTGTTTCGGTTCCGAACAACCTGCCACACTAGTTTAAAACCTCTTGAACAGCAGAATCAAGCCACCTGCACAAGGCATTAGTGCCCCTCCATCCTTCTTGTACAGGTCCCACCATCGCCTGAAATTATCCTAGTGATGCATATATTTAAAGCCCATCCTCCAACAACAGCACTTGAGTCACGTGTTCAACTTTACTATCTCCCTGCTGCAAGAGACACCAGCACAGGGTGTAAAAATCCCTTAATTTTTACACTCGGGGTACTGACTTTTAACTCCCGAGCGAAGTCCCTGAATTGTCTTTGCAGGCCATGTTCCCTCATCATGCCGACGCTATTAGGACCAATGTAGACAAAAGCATGTGTATGTTTACCCTTCTGTTTCTGGATGCCATGCAACCGTTCAGAGACATCCAGTATCTGGGAGAAAACGCACTTCCTGGAGTCCAGTTTGTGCTCACAGAAACGCCTATTGGTTCTCTGTACTATAGAGTCTCCTACCACTATTACTCGCTTGAACATCGGCCGACCCTGATAGACAGCACGTCCAGTTGTTGTCCCACAGGTCTGCCTGCTGCTGGTATCTTGAGCTCAGAGGCTGCTCTCCTCCATCCTATCCAAAATAGTACACATAACGTTATACCTATTTGAGAGGAAGTCCCATGGGAACAGATCCTTCCATCTCCATTGTCAGGTTTAATATCGCCAAATCACTGATCCATTCCCAGTAAGGGATTAATAGATGTTCGAAAAAAAATAATGTTGATGAGTTAGAAATTATTGTGCGATCTCAAGCAACTACCCAACCACCCCCACCCCCCTCAAACACCCCCCCCCCACCCCGCCCCCCAATGACTGAGTGCAAAGTGATTCATCGACCAGTTGGGTAACTGCTTGAACTTGCACGTCTTTTTCTCAGCAACCTTGGCAGGTAATCGTCAACGAAGGCAGATCGGGCGTCATCTAACCAGTAATTTACCGATGCTTTGTTGTCTGAAATTTGCAAAAAGATGTTGATGTACTAACCGAAACACTCATAGCCTTTATAATACGTCAACTTATGATCACTACTTCACTATAATTGAGCACAACATTCTTGCTCACGTGATAAAGGTGCACATAAATCATTTTCTAACACGCTAAATCCTCAATTACCTTGTCTTTTGCAAATTGTTGGACCCTATTTCTCTATTTTGCCTCCCTCATATTCATGGGCGATGTTTACATCGAGTTTGTGTTCGTTGTAACCCTCATTTCACAATCGTTTTTTTTCTATCTTATTTTCTTTCTCTTTGTCTTTCAACCTGGGTTTTCTTCTCGTTCTTGATTGTTGTATTAATATTAAGCACTGACTGCACCTTTTTCCTGATTTATCATATTTTATAAATGCAGTTAACCATTAACTCTTTGAAATTGTGTCTCGAGTATTCACACAGCCACCCACTCCCGTGCAGATGCACGGTGCCTCCACCAAGACATTTTACCTTTTTGCACCAGCCCAGTGTTCAGTTATTTTTTAACCTTCTCGTCATTGATTCGTATTTATATGCGCCATGTTGGTCCTCAGCTGATTCAAGGTTCATGGTCCTCAATTTCGTTCTAATTTCATTGCTTTCGTTCCTTTTGCTTTCCACGTCAAACACAAATACGTTGCGGATTGTGATTCAATCATCTCTTATTGATTTACATCACCTACATTATACCCCAGAAATGTATACTTCGTCAAACAATACTGAAGAGAACCAGTCTGCTGCTGATTCTCCAGAAAATACAGCGATCTCGTCATTTCACCTGCAAAAGAAATTTGTTTGCTGCGTGTGTCCGAAGTGTGTCCAAAGTGTGGAAGATGACCGAATGTCACGTTTGGTATGTTGCCTCCCAGGTGCAAGGGTACGTGATGTCTCGGATCGTGTTTTCCGGGTCCTTAAGGGGGAGGGGGAGCAGCCCCAAGTCGTAGTCCACATTGGCACTAACGACATAGGTAGGAAAGGGGACAAGGATGTCAGGCAGGCCTTTAGGGAGCTAGGATGGAAGCTCAGAGCGAGAACAAACAGAGTTGTTATCTCTGGGTTGTTGCCCGTGCCACGTGATAGTGAGATGAGGAATAGGGAGAGAGAGCAATTAAACACGTGGCTACAGGGATGGTGCAGGCGGGAGGGATTCAGATTTCTGGATAACTGGGGCTCTTTCTGGGGAAGGTGGGACCTCTATAGACAGGATGGTCTACATCTGAACCTGAGGGGCACCAATATCCTGGGGGGGAGATTTGTTAGTGCTCTTTGGGGGGGTTTAAACTAATTCAGCAGGGGCATGGGAACCTGGATTGTAGTTTTGGGGTACGGGAGATTGAGAGTATAGAGGTCAGGAGCACAGATTTGACTTCGCAGGAGGGTGCCAGTGTTCAGGTAGGTGGTTTGAAGTGTGTCTACTTCAATGCCAGGAGTATACGAAATAAGGTAGGGGAACTGGCAGCATGGGTTGGTACCTGGGACTTCGATGTTGTGGCCATTTCAGAGACATGGATAGAGCAGGGACAGGAATGGTTGTTGCAGGTTCCGGGGTTTAGGTGTTTTAGTAAGCTCAGAGAAGGGGGAAAAAGAGGGGGAGGTGTGGCGCTGCTAGTAAAGGACAGTATTACGGTGGTGGAAAGGATGCTAGATGGGGACTCTTCTTCTGAGGTAGTATGGGCTGAGGTTAGAAACAGGAAAGGAGAGGTCACCCTGTTGGGAGTTTTCTATAGGCCACCTAATAGTTCTAGGGATGTAGAGGAAAGGATGGCGAAGATGATTCTGGAAAAGAGCGAAAGTAACAGGGTAGTTGTTATGGGAGACTTTAACTTTCCAAATATTGACTGGAAAAGATATAGTTCGAGTACATTAGATGGGTCATTCTTTGTACAATGTGTGCAGGAGGGTTTCCTGACACAATATGTTGACAGGCCAACAAGAGGCGAGGCCACATTGGATTTGGTTTTGGGTAATGAACCAGGCCAGGTGTTAGATCTGGAGGTAGGTGAGCACTTTGGAAACAGTGACCACAATTCGGTGACCTTTACATTAGTAATGGAAAGGGATAAGTATACCCCGCAGGGCAAGAGTTATAGCTGGGGGAAGGGCAATTATGATGCCATTAGACATGACTTAGGATGTGTTGGTTGGAGAAGTAGGCTGCAAGTGTTGGGCACACTGGATATGTGGAGCTTGTTCAAGGAACAGCTATTGCATGTTCTTGATAAGTACGTACCAGACAGGCAGGGAGGAAGGGGTCGAGCGAGGGAACCGTGGTTTACCAAAGAAGTGGAATCTCTTGTTAAGAGGAAGAAGGAGGCCTATGTGAAGATGAGGCGTGAAGTTTCAGTTGGGGCGCTTGATAGTTACAAGGAAGCGAGGAAGGATCTAAAGAGAGAGCTGAGACGAGCAAGGAGGGGACATGAGAAGTCTTTGGCAGGTAGGATCAAGGAAAACCCAAAAGCTTTCTATAGGTATGTCAGGAATAAAAGAATGACTAGGGTAAGAGTAGGGCCAGTCAAGGACAGTGGTGGGAAGTTGTGTGTGGAGGCTGAGGAGATAAGCGAGATACTAAATGAATACTTTTCGTCAGTATTCACTCAAGAAAAAGATAATATTGTGGAGGAGAATGCTGAGACCCAGGCTATTAGAATAGATGGCATTGAGGTGCGTAGGGAAGAAGTGTTGGCAATTCTGGACAAGGTGAAAATAGATAAGTCCCCGGGGCCAGATGGGATTTATCCTAGGATTCTCTGGGAAGCCAGGGAAGAGATTGCTGAGCCTTTGGCTTTGATTTTTAGGTCATCATTGGCTACAGGAATAGTGCCAGAGGACTGGAGGATAGCAAATGTGGTCCCTTTGTTCAAGAAGGGGAGTAGAGATAACCCCGGTAACTATAGGCCGGTGAGCCTAACGTCTGTGGTGGGTAAAGTCTTGGAGAGGATTATAAAAGATACAATTTATAATCATCTAGATAGGAATAATATGATTAGGGACAGTCAGCATGGTTTTGTGAAGGGTAGGTCATGCCTCACAAACCTTATCGAGTTCTTTGAGAAGGTGACTGAACAGGTAGACGAGGGTAGAGCAGTTGATGTGGTGTATATGGATTTCAGTAAAGCGTTTGATAAGGTTCCCCACGGTCGTCTATTGCAGAAAATACGGAGGCTGGGGATTGAGGGTGATTTAGAGATGTGGATCAGAAATTGGCTAGTTGAAAGAAGACAGAGAGTGGTAGTTGATGGGAAATGTTCAGAATGGAGTTCAGTTACGAGTGGCGTACCACAAGGATCTGTTCTGGGGCCGTTGCTGTTTGTCATTTTTATAAATGACCTAGAGGAGGGCGCAGAAGGATGGGTGAGTAAATTTGCAGACGACACTAAAGTCGGTGGAGTTGTAGACAGTGCGGAAGGATGTTGCAGGTTACAGAGGGACATAGATAAGCTGCAGAGCTGGGCTGAGAGGTGGCAAATGGAGTTTAATGTGGAGAAGTCTGAGGTGATTCACTTTGGAAAGAATAACAGAAATGCAGAATATTTGGCTAATGGTAAAATTCTTGGTAGTGTGGAAGAGCAGAGGGATCTCGGTGTCCATGTACATAGATCCCTGAAAGTTGCCACCCAGGTTGATAGGGTTGTGAAGAAGGCCTATGGTGTGTTGGCCTTTATTGGTAGAGGGATTGAGTTCCGGAGCCATGAGGTCATGTTGCAGTTGTACAAAACTCTAGTACGGCCGCATTTGGAGTATTGCGTACAGTTCTGGTCGCCTCATTATAGGAAGGACGTGGAAGCTTTGGAACGGGTGCAGAGGAGATTTACCAGGATGTTGCCTGGTATGGAGGGAAAATCTTATGAGGAAAGGCTGATGGACTTGAGGTTGTTTTCGTTAGAGAGAAGAAGGTTAAGAGGTGACTTAATAGTGGCATACAAAATGATCAGAGGGTTAGATAGGGTGGACAGCGAGAGCCTTCTCCCGCGGATGGAGGTGGCTAGCACGAGGGGACATAGCCTTAAATTGAGGGGTAATAGATATAGGACAGAGGTCAGAGGTGGGTTTTTTACGCAAAGAGTGGTGAGGCCATGGAATGCCCTACCTGCAACAGTAGTGAACTCGCCAACATTGAGGGCATTAAAAAATTTATTGGATAAGCATATGGATGATAAGGGCATAGTGTAGGTTAGATGGCCTTTAGATTTTTTCCATGTCGGTGCAACATCGAGGGCCGAAGGGCCTGTACTGCGCTGTATCGTTCTATGTTCTATGTTCTATGTTCTATGTTACCGTGCGGAAAAGGAAGAGTAAAACTGGATTGGCAAAGTTCCAGTGTGTTTAGAACTATTCAAATATGGAGCGTATTTATTTTTGAAGAAATTCCCTCTCTGCATGGAAACCCCTATAATTACCCTGTCTGTAGATATTAACTGGACTTTGACATGTACTCTGCAGTGCTATTTGAACTCATGCTTAATTGTCGAATTATTTCAATTTCACCAGCGTGAAACACGGTAGAAATAGACACGTTCCTTATTGTTACCATATTTCTTACCTCTTTGGACTCTGACGTTCTTTTTGAGACCTGTTTATAATTCAAAATGACATTCGTTAACGCTTCAAATCTGCAGGTTGATAATGGGTAGATAGATGGGCAGAATCAACATTTATCGAATTGCTTTTTGGAGAATCATAGAATTTTGTCAGGGCAGATGGAGGCCATTTGGACTATCGGTCAGCACCGAATCTCTAAAACTGTACCATAGCCAGACCCACAAGCATTCCCCGTCCCGGAAGCCCAGATAAACTGCAGGTCATCAGACACTAAGGGGCAAATTCAGATTATCAATTCACCTACACTTCATATCTTTCGACTGTGGTAGGAAACCAGAACCTGGAGGAAACACATGTAGGTAGGGAGAGGACATGGAAACTCCACACAGTCACCTAAGACTGGAATTGAACATGTGTCCTCGAAGCTGTGAGGAATCAGTGCTAACTACTATCCCACATTCTTATAACACAATTGCTCATTCGGTTGCTTTCATCCCCTTATTTCATGAAATAAAATGTACTTTAAATTACCTCAACAATTGAAGATTTATGTTATGCACGATATTCCTTATTATTCTTGTTGCTAGAAATATGCAATTTGAAAATGGTTCGATGAGATTTATGTAACTAGTTACTAATAATCCCAATCTCTGTGCCCCTTTTCTAAGGACACTTTTAATTTTGTAATTTGTTCCACCATTCTTGATGTAATACCCTTCAGCATTTTTAGCACAGGAGGTAACGGCATATATTATCCCTTGAAGGAATTGACCACGGACCATGTATTAATGAAAAGCAGAGCAGTTATATCTAAAACCATTTGAAACAATTGCTAATTAACAACACATCTTTGTTTGGCAACGTTAACCATGTTTGCATCAACGAGGGAGGTAATTTGACATAAATTATTTGTCCGCGGAATCGAATTTAAAATGAGTTCAAGGTGTACAATTTTGTTTATCTTGATACATTTCTGATGAAGTAACCGGCCTTATCTGCTGGTTTTCCTGTTTTGTGTCATATTCCGTTACTTTGTTGTACAAATATGCTTTATCTAAATGAATATATGCCGAGAGTCGATTGCTATACTTCACGTTATATCGAAGTTAAGGTGATTTCTACCTCTTCACGTTCAAATTGATGTAATTGAGTTGGGCAATTTCAATATATCAGTACGGGTGTGTTGTCCACAATGATGGAGACTTGAATTTGAGATTGATAAAAAAAAAACAGCAGCGGGGAATTTCCAACTTGTGCGTGCCGTCTATTTTATTGCTAACACATTCTCCAATATTCTCCAAAGATAAATATGACATTGTGAACAATAAACAGTGCACTGTCGCTCGACATTCCTTACTCTTTCCTGTCCTTGAAACGGATTCAGAAACTCATCATATTTTGGCTCAAAACGCCCATGAAAAGGAGAAATAGAAAAGTTGTGGCATTCGCCTCAGAACTTAAATCATTGAGTTTAGGCCAGAGATGCCACTGAGACGAATTTATTTTGGTTTGAGATCAATGTTATGTTTCAAGAAAAACGGAATCTTTGTGAAACATATCCAGGGTAATAATGCCAAATCAGTGCCATATTTTGTGTCTGGGACCTGTTTTCTCTTGACGTTAAGCTTGACCGACAACGCTGCCTCCGTTTGGTCAAAGAGATAGCTTTTAATGAATGGACTATTTATTTAAAAAAGGGTTTATTTCCAAAGTGATGCGTTTCCATTACATTTTTTCGAATTAAAGAACATGTTTGCATGGCCAACCCACCAACTCTGCACACCTTTATGTTTGCAGAGTATGCAAACTCCACACGGGCAACGACCCGGGATCGGGTAACAAACGGGCGTTCTCCCCTCTGCGATGTAGCAGTGATAACCACGGCGCCTGCATGTAGCTGGGCCGCTCTTATTAACTACAGAACAGTAAAAAGCAGAAGAAGTAGGAAAACATTTATTTGTCTGAGTCCTCTGAAACTGAAAAGAATCACCTTTGAAGCTTGCATCGTACAGTAACCTGTGAGACATATATTTCAAACAATGTCTGGTACGGATTATATAATTTTCCAATATATCTCATACTGAAATATTGGAAGCAACCGGTTCTTACATCTCCTTTCAATAATAACCTTAAACGTTATGATAGAACAATGGGATTCAATTTTCTATTTTACTCCACACTAGTCCTGTAACTCCACCTACCGTGCCGAGAGTTGGACATTAGGAAAAAAACAGATCACCCGGAGAACACCTATGCACAAACGGGGAGAATGTACAAAACCCTCTTCGGCAGTCTTCCATCCCGGGAGCAGTGAGGCAACTGTGCTACCTAGTGTGTCATAGTGCCGCCATGCTATAGGTTAACATGGACCTTTAAACACGCATCAGAAAAGTCAACATACCTAATTCCGAGCGAGGAAATACCACGAATGGTTTTGCAACAATACAGCTTATATTTTTCACAGGATATCAGACACCATCCATAGAGTAAAATGTTACGTTTTCCCGGCCAGCGAACAGGGTTAAATGTGCATCACCAACGGTGCATAACATACGTTTTCTTACTGGCTGTCAAACGCAGATAGCTCTCGTTGAACCTCACGATCTCCCAAAAGCTGTCTGATGGAATCAAAGTGCAGCCACAAAAACAGGAGATAAAGGATGAACCACGTTGGCCTGGTGGTTAGCACAACTGCCTCACGGCGATAAGGTCCCTGGTTCGATCGCGGCTCTGGGTTACTGTCCGTGTGGAGTTTGCATATTCTCCCCGTGTCTGCATGTGCTTCGCCCCCACAACCCAAGAATGTGCAGAGGAGGTGGATTGGCCACACGAAATTGCACCTTAATTTGAAAAAATTATTGGGTACTCTAAATATTTAAAAAAAGAGGTGATGACAATGGCCGATATAACACGACTTTCCTGCTGCTACGTGCATCGGTTACATCTTCAAAATGACTTATTCTTTCTGGGGAAAACTATGGAAGGTTTGTGAATGAATTGATGGACTGAAGACTGAGGAAATGTCCTATTTATGAGGGGGTGGGCGGCTGGTGTTACAGAGACAGGTATTTCTGGACTCAATGATGTGAAATGCGGCACTAGGCTCAAATCAGAACAGTCTGGGTTGCAAAAACAAGATACGATTATTTTGTTTTTGCAATACACATGTGAGCGGCCACCATAATTTCCCCAACTACCTCTGGGTAGCCAAATTTAAACAGCTGGTCAATGGCCAACAGATAATGAAAGTGAAATTAGGTGGATCAATGACAAGGATGACTCGCCTGTTACAAGGATAACTTAGTGATTTTCAAGGTGCATTTTAAGCAAATCATTGTGAGTTGATATTTGACAAAAATCACCAAAATAATGTAATGACCGTTAGGTGAAGAAATTATTCTTTGTCCTTTGAAAATGCGACTTTATTTATTCCTGCAACTAAAGTTTCATGCGGTAGGCAGGGACTTCAATTCATACTTGTCCACAGACAATGTTCTAGGACTGCCAATATGACCCGTGAACCAGTTTGATAACTCGACGGATGATGATCTGACTTTAATCCATCTTGATGATTTCGCTTCTACTTCCTCTAATCAGTGCTAACCGCATTACCTGTGGGCTTACGGCTGTGGGAAACGTCGTGTGACAGGGCTCTGTACGCCCTGCTGTCTTTTACAGATGACAGAGCTGCTTTGAGGCTGCTTTTTATTTCCCAGGTTGCGGCATTCTCTGGAACTGCCGCTTGTCAATGGAATTTCCCATTGAAGCTGTCTCACATCACCTGGTAACCCATGGGTAGGGTTGCACTGCTATTCGAAAACGATAATTCCAACTGGCAGACAATTTCGGCGATGGTAAGAAATGCACCCAGTTATATTTTGTCGACAGTGTTCACGTTCTATGTTTAAAAAACATATAACAGATTACAGTGCAAATTTGAAATGTCCCATGTCAGCTTTTCTTTCATCAAAGGAATAAGTTTTCCTAGATGTCCCTTCTGGTTTAAAATGAATCATAAATTTGATATTCTCGCATTTATCCTTCTCAAGGTTCCATTGAATTTCAAAAGAACTGTTCAGATCAATTATCTCCTTCATCAAGCTAACTTTATTTGCATTGGAATAAATAATGCTCCTGGTTGTCTGAAAGCATCTTTCTTTTAGTTTTATTAACACATGAGTAATTTCGCTGTCACAATATTATTACTGATTACATTTATGTGCTGCCGCAACACAGCACCTTTGCATTACCGTGCAATGGCATTACAGCGGCATGCCTGATGCAAAGGAGAAAGCCTTTGATACATTTCGTAAAGCGATTATCCTTATTTGGCACCAATAATACACCACCCGTGGTTTTAACACAATGCTGTAGAGAGAGTCATCAACCTTATCTGACCCCATGCCAACAGTCACGATCAGTGTCCTCTGTACTGACACTGCATCCTGTTCTCCAATGTATATTTTCTTCTCGCATTGCACGATTGTTTTTATGTAGACATGTATCATTTGGCTGCAGCCAGTATCTGGTTGCAAACTCAGAATTACTCTAGTACATTTCGTTAACTTGGTGAAATTGTATTTTTCGTTGAAGTTCGGACATTGCTTCCAGGCTTTGGGAACCATCCAAGTGTTCGGATCCCTATTCGTAGTTTGGGCAGTTGTTTCTGCACCTGCCGTCAGTTTCCCTGAGTTGCAGTTGTAGCTTCCAGACCTGAAAGCAATTGATTATTCCCTGATACACCCTCCACCCCCAATTTTCAGTGATGCGTTTAGTATAACTGATATTTCAGTTCGTGGTTGATTGACGTGCGCCAGCTTGGTCGAATTAGTTAATTTGATGACTTGATGAAAGTTTTCTGTTCACGTTGGTACCGGACTAGCATCTTGAGACACAATCAGTGCATCGCTCACGGTAATCAGTCCAAACAATGCGTTCTAACTCCCTGGTTTTGAACATATAATTTACACTCTGAATCTGGGCTTGTTGTTATCATCACCTTTCTACCCTGCTTGCTGCGCCTGTGTTTTGATCTATTCAATTCTGAGCTTCTTATTTTTTCTGAGCATACAAGTCAAATTATAACCAAATAACGTAGATTGATATTAACTTCGAGGCAGCAGAAGTCAGAAGTGTGTAATTTGTTTGAATCATCGATGTATTATAACCTGGAAAGTCATGCCTGATTCTAAATAAGATTCAGACATGACTTTGTAGGTCATAAAAAGTTCAAACATTTGTTCTGGGACAGGTGCATGGTTCAGAGGAAGCTATTTCTGTGTTTACGCGTGGGTGCGTGTGTGTTTGTGTGTGTGTGTGTGTGTGGGGGGGGGGGGGGTCTATCGTTTGATTGCATTGGCTTCACCTGAAGATGTCCACTTAATCATATCAATGATTATTTTGGCAGTCATGTCATTACAATCATTGCGTTAAAATAAATTCATCTCACACACTGACATCTAGTCGTTTGTCAAAACATTAAATCCGTATTCCCTAATCCTTGCTTAATGAGTTCATGGAAACAGTATTTATTTATCCGGAAACAGCTATTATGAACTGATGAAAATGAAATGAAATATATTTCGCAACTCTCAAACAGCTCAATATTCCTGCATCCTTGCAACCATTCGTGTAACTTGGCCCATTTAAGGACCAGGCGTTCATTTTGATTTTCAAAATGATGGACATAACTGAAAATTTTCCGGTCGATGCCAAAACAGCAATGCATCATTTTCAGTATGAAAACATGTATTTAATTCGCAAAATCCGTATGTATGATGCCTAACTTCGCAAATGCCTTGATAAAAGCACGCTAAATATCACGTAATCTTACAATTCCTACCCAAATTGGTAACCAGCAACTATGTTCATTGCACAATTAAAAAGCAGCCTCTCAGTTAATGTTATCAGTCCTCCTCCTTCTAAAAAATACAATATTTCGATGCATTCCGAAGAATCTCAGTCTATATATTGTGTGTGGCTTCTGCAAGTCCTCTTGCAGTTGATTAATAGCATCCTTCCTGTTTGGGAAACAGCTCCTTTTGATATCAGCGGGAAATTTAAAATTTTGCTCTGGACAGATCGAAAGACGAGTATGTCGTTGAACAACGGTGGCGTTCCATCTAGCTTGCAGCAATGTCATCTGCCATACTGTAGTCGGGAGAGGAGTCGAGAAAATGTTATCTTTAGTACATTTTTATTTAGTTTTCCTTTAAATGAACTCTCTTCGGACTGTCTGATTCCAGATTTAGCACAGGGCTAAACGGCTGGCCTTTAAACAGACCAGGGGAGGCAGACAGCGCGGTTCAATTCCCGTACCAGCCTCCCGAACAGGCGTCAGAATGTGGCGTCAAGGGGCTTTTCGCAGTAACTTCATTTGAATCCTACTTGTGACAATGAGAGACTTTAATTTTATTTCATTTTGTGTTATGTTTTTAAAGCACCATTCAAATTGCGAATAGTGAAACAGTCACTGCACGTAATTCTTTCCCTTTTCATCCATGAAAAAAGGAACTTGATGTGTCACGATCAAGCTTCTTTGTTAAAATTATTGATTCTTCCCTTTATATGAAGGAGAATAAATCTTGCAAAACATTTTGAACTTGTTACTAAAACGAATAACTCCATATATGGTACACTGGCCACTATGTATATTGTCGGGCTCTACTGAAATTATATTTTGAACAACGTTTTGTTCTGTACTTGCCACTAGCCATTCTCCTAGCATCTTGCGCATATCTAAGGGAAATATAAGGTTTCGGAAACCCACGAAATTTCACATCCTTTTTCAATCTGCAACATAAGTAATCTGTGACTCGTTGTCTCAGCACTTTGACAGCCTTGCAGAGCAGGTCGTCTGCGGGTCATCTCTGCATTAATTATTCCGACCTTTCGTACTTCCTTGAAAACGTTTACAGCATTCCCATTCATCATGAACTCAGATACAAACTATTCATTTCAGCATCTGGCCTCACGGTTTGTTATGAATTAGCTTAATGCCTGGCAAGTTAATTTTCAGTTTTGTCTACAGGCTACTGGTGTGCGAAGAATTATATAACTGCTCATGGGAAATTCCGATTTCAAGGGCTGAATATCTTTCTCTCTTGTTAGGACATACATTTTTCCATGTTGCAACTGACTGCCTCAATCGCATTTCTGATCGATCGTTTAAATTATGTTTACCACGTATACGTTCACCAAGCAACACTTGAACAAAAAGGAAACACCTTTAAATTAATTTTTGGCATGTATTGCGCTGAAATAAAGGTCAACAACATCCTCCATAGCAGATGGCAACGATGCCAAACGTCTATGGCTTACTGCACATTTAACACTGGATAATTGAGTTTTCATCGCCATGGGACAGTAGTACTGTAATAATACCTGCAACACAACATTCAACCATTACTTTTAAAAGTAGGACGTGCCGGCTATCAATGCAGCAATAGGAGGGTCATGGTGCCGCTTTGTCAATTAGAGGAGACACATTGAAGTATACACCCTGAGTTATAAATAACGTGATGCAAATTATCTTTGTGTTAACTGAAAAAAAGACATTTTGTGTTTTTATTGATACGGAAGTTAAACAACTATATTTTATTCGAAGTGAAGACAGGAGGCATAAAGAGATTCTGGCCAAAATGTCGCAATATGTGCTTCCATAAATACCGCCTGAAGGAGAAGGTGTTAAGCTCGGCGAAGCAGAAGCGCTAGGTGCAGTGTAATAGTGCTAGAGTTCGGATTTCCCAGGACTTGACAGGGGGAGTTGGCAAAAAGTCGAGCAGCATTCGGCCAAGTGAAGGTGGCACGGTCCAACAACGAGGGGCTATTTGTAATGGTATACCTGGCGAAGCTGAGGGTGACTTTTAACGCCAAAGCCTTTGATTGAGAAACAGTAGAGGCGGTTGGCAAATTTGTGAAGGCAGAAGCTTTGGGTCAGACATGAGGAGGGGAGCTCAAACACAGAATGTGGACTCTGATTGGGGCGCTGAAAATGTATAAATGCTATAATTTCGTTTTCATTGACGTGTATTGTAATATATTTCTAATCACATTCTACAGAGTTTAAGTTATTGGTTGGGTTGATTGGCGTTCTTAGTCCGATGGTTATATCTTATTTTACTAAATTGTATGGGTTGGATTGCTGACTTTTTTTCTCTGGAACGGGTTGGGAGGGGTGGCATATCTTTGGAGGGGTGGGCGGGAAGCCACCCCATCTAGTTAACTAAACTTAGTTCGTGGACGGAGATGAGAGGAGGGCTCCGGACATTGGAGCCTAGTTATCAGATTTCGATGGGCCGACGAGGCGAGCAATGTGAGTGGGGGGGGGGGGGCTTTGCTGGTGGAACGGATCGATACTGGGAGACGACTTTCCAAGAGGAAATTTAAGGGGGATTCTGACAGTGGGAAGGTGTTCGACTTTAAGAAACGACAGGGGGTGTGGTGTCAGGCCAATGGGGCAGAGCCAGGTGGTATGATGATGGAGTATTAGAAGGGTGTGGGGTCAAAGAGACCCGTATTCGGATAGTCACATTGAATGTGAAGTGGTCAGGAGGTCCGGTCTGGTGATCAAGGGCGCTTGCTCACCTTAAAAGATTGAAAGCCAATCTATGACTGCTGTAGGAGACTCACTTGAGGGTGAAAGACAAGGTGAGACTGAAAAAATTGCTTAGTTAGTCAGGTGTTTCACTCCAGATTAGACGGAAGGCCTCTCGGGGTAGCAGTAATGGTGAGCAGAAGAGTATGGTTCCAGATGGCGAATGTGGTTGCAGATCAGCGGGGTAGATATGTGTCTGGGGCGCTAGAGGGTAGGTTAGTCGCTCTGGTATGTGTACATGATCCCAATAGGGACGATGTGGGATACGCAAAGAAGGAGTTTGGGGCTATCCCCGACTTGGCCACACACGAATTTATGTTTCGGGGGGAGTGGAACTTGGTGCAGCAGCCAAGGTTCTGCAGGTCACGGCCGCTCTCGCTGGTTCCATCGGGGGAGGAGGGGTGCGAAGGCATTGTCTGGGCCAAAGCTGGAAAGAGGAGCGGTTGACACTTGGAGATTTCTGCATCTGAGGGAGCGAGAATACTCGTTTTTCTCAGCATTCCATTGGGTATACTCGCGGATCAACTTTTTCATGGTGGGAAAGGCTTTACTGGCTGAAGTTCAGATTTCCAAATTCAGCAATTGCAGTATCAGACCATTCTCCGCATTGGGTGGTTAAGGTACCGGAGCAGTGAATTGCTCAGAGGCCGGGGGGACATTAGAGGTGGGACTGTTGGGGGACCGAGGCATCTGTGACAAAATTCGAAATGTAATTGAGGAATATGTATGTTTAAACTGTACGGTTGACATGTCGAAGACTGTTGTCTGGGAGGCTCCAAAGGTGGTTGTGAGGGGTAAGGTGCTGTCGTTTAAGGCCGGGGTGGACAAAGAAGAGAGGTTGGAGCGGCAGAGGGCAATAGATGAGGTGTTGGAGCTAGGTAGGAGTTATGCAGAAGATGGGGACACATCGAATTTGGAAAAGAGCAAAGAAATGCAGGCGAGCTTTGGGCGACTATCTAACAGGAACGCGCTGCGCCAAATGAAGCCATCAAAGGGTGAAGTTTGCGAGCATGGAGATAAGGTTTGCAGGTTAGCTTCAGAGGGAAATTGTTCAGGTGAGGAGACATGGCAGGGATGTTGGTGGTGGATCCAGATCTAATAAACGAGGTCTTTGAAGAATTCGATGAGAGCTTGTACAGACCACCTGGGAGAGCTCGGGTGGTGCAGGAATTTCTAGATGGGTTCGAGTACCCGCGGTTCGGGAAGGGAGGCAGGGCTACATTAGAAGGAGCGAGAGTGGAGCAGGAGATAAAAGATGCGATTAGGAGGACGCAATCGGGGAAGCTGGCAGCGTCGCATTGGGTTCCAGTGGAATATTATCAACAAAGAAACATCAAGGATAAACTGGCACCCCTGATGGTGGGGATGCTTGAGGAGGCGATAGGGAAGGGAATGTTGCTCAACCTTTGGGGCAGGCATCGATTTCCCTCTTGCTCAAAATATATATGGACCGACGGAGTGTGGGTCGTGTAAGAACACATCACTTTTAAACGTGGAGGTAAAAGTTTTGGCGAAGGCACTGATGAATAGACTGGAGGACTGCCTCGTGAAGGTGATAGTTGGAGACCAAACGGGGCTCGTGAGAGATAGGAAGCTCTTTTCAAACGGTAGAATGGTATTGAACGTTGTTATAGCACCGGCGGAGGGGAATGAAGCAGAGGTAGTTGTGGCATTGGATGCTGAGAAGGTGTTTGGTATTTGATGGCAGTTCTGGAGCAGTTTGGGATTGGAACAAAATTTGTCGACTGGGTAAAGCTACTATATAAGGAGCCGAGGGCGAGTGTCCGAAAAAATAACATCAGCTCGAGATACGTTTCTCATCAGAGTGGTATGAGGTAGGGATGCCCCATGTCGCCCCCAGCTGTTTCGCTCGCGATTGAATTATTGGCCTTTGGAGTCATAGAAAGTTTGTGGGCATAGACAGGAATAGTGCACGGAGAGGGGGAGGTCAGAGCCTGGTGTGCCCTTATATGCCGATGACTTGCTGTTATACATGTCCAAACCGACTGTGACAATCAGGGGAATATAGGAGGTGCTTTGCGTGTTTGGGTATTTCTAAGGGTTCAAACTAAATCTGGGTATTTTGTGGTGTCTCGGCCGCTGGTGGGAGCAGGGGTGGCGTTTGCCATTCCGTACGTAAGGACTGACTTTAGATACCTGGGGGTTCAGGTTTACGGGGAATGGGGTGTGGGGTGGCTCCTCAGGTACACCATTTCTATTTTGGTTGGGAGAGTGAAAGTTGATCTGGCATGGTGGGATGGTTTCGCTCTTACACTGGCGGATCGGGTACAGACTGTTAAAATAAACGTGTTACCGCAATTTGGGGCAGCAGGGGAGCATGGTGGTTAGCATAAATGCTTCACAGCTCCAGGGTCCCAGGTTCGATTCCCGGCTGGGTCACTGTCTGTGTGGAGTCTGCACGTCCTCCCCCTGTGTGCGTGGGTTTCCTCCGGGTGCTCCGGTTTCCTCCCACAGTCCAAAGATGTGCAGGTGAGGTGGATTGGCCATGCTAAATTGCCCGTAGTGTCCTAAAAAAGTAAGGTTAATGGGGGGGGGGTTGTTGGGTTACGGGTATAGGGTGGATACGTGGGTTTGAGTAGGGTGATCATGGCTCGGCACAACATTGAGGGCCGAAGGGCCTGTTCTGTGCTGCACTGTTCTAAGTTCTAAATTCTAAGTTCTGTTTATTTTCCAATAGCTGCCGATTTTCCTGCCAAAGGCATTTTCCGGAGATTGACGGGCATATGGAGAAGGAGGTGGCCAGAGTTAGAAAGGTGGTCCTGCTGAGGGAAAGACATTCAGGGGGTGTGGGTCTTCCGACCATGATGTATTATTACTGGACGGTAAATGTGGAGAAGGTGCGGAGTTGGCTCAGAGGGGTTGATCTCAGTGAGTCAGAATAGAGGAGCTTTTATACAGGGGGTCTGGTTTGAAGGTACAGGCAACAGCGCCTGTCCCGTGGAAATACTCAGGGAGACGGCTAATAATAGCATCATTGAACATTTGCAGGCAGTTTCGCCGTTACTTCGGGTTGGGGGCATGGTCACATCAAATGCCGATTCGGGAGAACCAGTGATTTGAGCCAGAGAAGTGGGATGGACATTTTCAGAAATGAGGGAAAAAGACGATTAATAAACTAAATATTTGTTTCTTGGCGTTCAGTTTGCAGGATTCAAGGAACTGGAATGGGCAGAAGCAGGGGGAAATGTTTAGATACATGCAGTTTCGAAATTTTACACATAACTTCACGCTGGAGCCGGCTTCCACATTGCTGGAGAAGGTGCTGACCAATGGTAATTGGAGAACGGGTTTGTGTAGGCAGTTTCCCAAGTTATGTTAGAAGACGAGCAGGCATCATTGGAAGGATCAAAGCAAAGTGGGAGGAAGAGCTGAGAGAGGGGATGGCGGAGGGTTTCTGGTGTGAGGTGCTCCGGAAAGTGAACGTCTCCACCTCGTGCGTGAGGTTAAGGCTATTAGAGCTGAAGGTGGTATACAGAGCACACCACACAAGGGTGAGGATGAGCTGATTCTTTGAAGGGTAGAAGATGTGTGTAACCGTTGTGGGGGAGTCGCGGGGGGCGGGGGCACGCAAACCACGTTCATATGTTTTGGTCCGGTCCAAACCTGGATGATTACTGGAAGGAGGTTTTTCGGGTAATCTCTAAAGTGAAGCACTTGAAACTGGGCCTGGGCCCGCGGAGGCCATATTTGGAGTGTCGGAGCAGGCGGGGTTGCAACCGGCTGCGGAGGCAGATGTTGTAGCCATCTTCTCGATCATCGCCCGAAGGCGGATCCTGACGGGGTGGAGAGCAACTTCTCCAGCATCTGCCATGGCATGGCGGGGCGACCTGTTGAAATGATTGACTCTTGAGAACATTACATTTGAACTGATGGGAAGTATGAAGGGGCTCTACACTTCATGGGCATTATTAATTGCGCATTTTGAAGAACTGGATGACATCGAACATTGGTTTGGGGGGGGGGGGGTGCTTGGGAGGGTTGCGGGGAATAGTGTGTGTTAATGGTAACCATGGGTGATTCCTGAGTCGTTTTTGTCATTTGTGATTGTGAACATGCGGGTGAATATTTGGGTTTTGGTGGGTGGATGGGATCGTTGTTATTGATATGGGGATTGACATATTCGCGACTGACTACTGTTTATTATTGTTGGGTGTAAATGTTGGAGAAAATGTGAAAAAGGAGGAGAATAACAAGACTTTCAAGAATGAAACAAGCTGTAGGAATTTAAAGACTGATTTACCTCTCAGAGAGAATTAAGAGACTGCTGTGTGCTATGTTTCAGAGAGGCATGTCACACTCCTGCCTCACCGCGTTGTGACATACAAATTCAACCGGTCTCAGTCCATCGGGCAGACCACACTGCATCATCTGGTCAAGCGAAGGATGGAGGGATTTACCTCCTCATCAACTCATCCTTGTAAGACCTTGGCTACCTTCTGCTCCTCGGGCATAGAATAACTCACCGTGAAGTGCCGCCCATACTACCTCCCACGTGAGTTCACTTCAGCCGTTATCATCCCACCCCAGGCAGAAGTGAAGAAGGCGCTGGAAGAACTAGACAGTTATAATCGAAAGCGAAACAGAACACCCGGAAGCCTTGTTCATCCTGGCCGGGCATTTCATCAATGTTAATCTGAAGAGTGTACTGCCAGATTTCTTCCACCACATCTCCTGTCCCAACAGGGGCTACAACACTCATGACTACATCTACTCATACATCATGGCGCTTACCGTTCCATCCCCAAACATACTTTGCGACACCAGACCATAAGATAGTGCTCCTTCATCCGGCGTACAAACAGAAACTTAGGCGGGAGAATCCAAATAAGAAGAGTGTACAGTGGTTGTCCGAGGAAACTGAAGTGCCCCTACGTGACTGCTTGGAGACAGTGGACTGGACCATATTTGAGAACACAGCGACAATCCTAAATATATATGCAACTACTATCACAGCCTCCATCAGCTAATATGTGGAAGACTGCATCCCATCCGGAAACCATGGCGTAATCGGGAGATTGACTCGCAACCGAAGGACAGCTCTGAGGTGCTCAAGTCAGGCGAACTTGACCTATACATGGAATACAGGTACGACCTTCGCAAAGCAAACCGGGATGTCAATAGAGAGTATCAGACGAAGCAAGAGTCACATACCAGCGTTACAAACGCTCATCAGCTGTCGCAATTACGGCCTACAAGGCGAAGCCGCTCAATATCTTCAGCAGCAGCGCACCCATCCGCAATGAACGCAATGCATTCTATTCTCCGTTAGAGCAGGGATCCATCGATCGACTGTCGAGTGCCCCAGCAGCCAAAAACACACCCTTACCCACCGCCACAGCTTCTGCAGTCAGATCCACCGTCCTGAAAATGAACCCTTGGAAGACGATGGATGGGATCCCTGGTCGAGAAATCAGAGACTGCACGGACAAGCTGGCAGATGCGTTCGCATTTGTAACCTGTCCTTATTCTGCTCCGGGTTTCCCACCTGCTCCAGTGGCCCTGGCATTAATTGTGATGAAGTGCTTCGAGAGGTTGGTTATGAAATGCATTAACTCCATACTCCCAGAACGGCTACATCCACTGGAATTCGCATTCTTTCGCAACAGGTCAACAGCAAACACCATCATCCTGGCCCTACACTGACACCTGGAGCATCTCAGCAACAAGGGCTCGTATATCAGACATCTATTTATTTACGACAGCTGCACTCATAACACCATATTCCCAGCCAAGCTCGTAGCAAAGCTCCAAAATCTGAGACTTGGTTCCTCACTCAGCAACTGGATCCTCGACATTCTGACTAACAGACCACAATCAGTAACATAAACAACAACACCGCCACCATAAAAGCCCTCAATACCGGAGCCCTGCAAGGTTGCATACTTAGCCCCCTATTATACTCTCTGCAAACACGACTGTATGGCAAAATTGCGTTCCAACTCCGTCTGCAGGTTCTCTAACGAAACGAGTATAGTGGGTCGGATCTTACATAAGGATGAGTCAGAATACAGGAGGGAGATTGAGAACCTAGTGGAGCGGTGCAACATCAATCTATCCCTCAATGCCAGCAAAATTAAAGAGCTGGTGATTTACTTCTGGAAGCAAAGTAATGTACACAACACTGTCTGCATAAACGGGGCGAGGTGAAGATAGTTAACAGCATCAATTCTTCGGTGCCCACATCACCAAAAAATTGCCTGAGCTACCCACAACGCCTATGCTTCCTCAGTAAATTAAAGGAAATTCGGCATGTCCACACTGATTCTTATCAACCTGAACAGATGCACCATAGAAAACGTCCGATCTGGCTATATTAGAGCGTGGTATTGCGACTGCTCGGCCCAAGATTGGAAGAAACTTCAGAGAGCGGTGAACGCAGCCCAGTCGATCAGACGTACTTGCTTCCCATCCATTGACTCTATCAACACCTCAGGCTGCCTGGGGAAAGCGGGTAGCGTAATCAAAACTGCCTGCCACCCGGTTATTCGCTCTTCCAACTTCTTCTGTCGGGCAGGAGATACAAAAGCATGAGAACACGTACGAATAGAGTCAGAAACAGCTTCTTCACCTCTCTTACCAGACTTGTAATGGACATATGGACTGATCTTGTTGAACTGCACTCGTGTTTGCTTCCCACGATGCCAGTGTTATTGTAGACATTGTGTTGCCCTATTATTTATTTTCTTTATATTTTCTTTTTTTTCATGTACTAAATGATCAGTTTGAGATTCTCTCAGAAAAAACATATTTCCCCTGTACACGTGAGAATAAACAAATCCAATCCAATTTATGCTGCCGTCATGTGTTCTACCACGAGATAGATTCCTTGATGTTGCAGCTGCCAGCGGTGCTCGTGTGGAATCCAGATACTCTGGACACATGAAGAAGCATCTCAATACAAACCAGCGTGAAGCTGATTACTTGAGATGTGGGTTTATTAACTTTTGTCACTGAAAATCGGAATTGAATGTTGATGTGTCTTATATGAAGGGTAGCACTGGCAAGTGAAAGTTCAAAACATGGCGAGGTCGAAGGAAAATCTATTTTTTTGAACGGATGCACTGAGATCTTAACCCATCATCTGAAATCATTATCAGAAACATAACATTGCATTAAAAAAATGCAGTTTCCACATTCTTGACGTGACTGCGTGGGTTTCCTCTGAGTTCTCCGGTTTCTTTCCGCAGTCCAATGCTGTGCATGGTAGGGGAATGGCATAACCACGTTTCCTTTCGTTGCTGTTACCGGGATCACGAGGGGCAGGGCCCTGGTGTGCTGTTCTGTTGGAGTGTCAATGCAGAATCGACCGGATAAATGGCCTCCATCTGCCATGAGGAGATTATATGATACTACTAAAAGAGATCGTAAGAACCGAGCAGTCTCCCCTTTCATATTTAACGTACTTGGAAATCGTGGGTCGTAATGGTAGCCCATGGTGGGTCGTGAAGCATGGCAAGAGTGGGAGCCAAAGGATGGCTGGGTGTTAAACATATATCTGTGTAAATAAGTTTCAAAAATACTGAACTAAAGGCCAGCACCTCAAAGCTGCCAGAGTTGAGCGTCGAGATTGGCATTCTTTTTCCAGAGCTGTGAAATCATCGTGCCCAAGCAGGATTGCATGTCTTGATGTTCGGCATACACAATGGACATCCGGCGGTGGCAGAGTAGTAAATGCTGCCCGGCACTTATACTTCATATACCAGATTACGTTCCAAGATCCCAAAAAGAGAATCCAAACTGGGCTCCATGCAAGGAGCATCAATGAGCCCAGCCCGCAGCCCTAACACTCTCATGAGCGTATCCCACCAAGCCATCTCGCAGGTCCACATAGACTTTGCCATTCCGTTCCAGTGGGTCACATTCATCATAAAATGTGGCCGCCCACTCTAAGCCGCAGTAGGTACATCACTTCCCCATTCCAACCACACAAATAACGGTGGACATACTGCAGAACATCTTTAGCACTCATGTGTTCCCAGAAGTCCTGGTATTTGACAATGGAACAACATTAACCAGCCAGAGGCTTGCATTGTTCATGATTGCGAACGACATCCGGCTTGTAGGTACGTTCTGGTTACGCGCGGCCTCAAACAGTTTGGCCAAATGGGTAGTTGTTATCACTCAGGAGGTAGTGATGGTCAAGCTATTGGGGCTACAAGTAGACAGGTCTCCTGAACCTGATGGAATGCATCCCAGAGTTCTAGAAGTGATGACTAGGGAAATTACAAATGCACTAGTGTTAATTTACTAAAATTCATCAGACTCTGATGTGGTACCGGTGGATTTGAAATTAGCAAACGTGATACCACTGTTTCAAAAAGGAGGTAGGCAGAAAGCGGGTAATTATATTCCAGTTTGCTTAACTTCGGTAGTCTGGAAGATGTTAGACTCTATCATCAAGGAAGAAATGGCGAGACATCTGGATGGAATTTATGCAACTGGGCAGATGCAGCATGGATTAATAAAGGTCAGGTCGTGCCTCACTAATTTAGTAACTTTTTTGAGGATATTACCAGTGCGGTAGCTAACGGGGTAGATAATGGATGTGGTATATCTGGATTTCCAGAAAGCCTTTGACAAGCTGACACAAAAAAGGTTGCTGCATCAGATAAAGATGCATGGCATTAAGAGTAAAGTAGTAGCACGGATAGAGGGTTGATTAGTTAATATAAACCAAAGAGTGGGGATTAATGTGTGTTTCTCTGATTGGCAATCAGAAGCTAGTGTGTCCTTCAGGAATCAGTGTTGGACCACAATTGTTCACAATTTACATAGATGATTTGGAGTTGGGGACCAAAGGCTATGTTTCCAAGTTTGCAGACGACACTAAGATGAGTGGTAACGCAAAACGTTCAGTCGATTCCGGAAGTCTTCAGAGGGATTTGGATAGGTTAAGTGAATGGTATAGAATCTTGCAGATGGAATACGATATTGACAAATGTAAGGTTATTCATTTCGGTATGAATAACAGCAAAAGGGATTATTATTTAAATGATAAAATATTTATCCATTGCGAATAGAATTGTGTCGTTCATTGCTGGAAGGATGGTGTTCAAGATTGGGGAGGTTATGCTGCAATTGAACAATGTATTAGTGAGGCCACACCTGGAGTATTGTGTTCAGTTTTTCTCTCCTTACCTGAGAAAGGACATACTGGCGCTGGAAGGTGTGAAGAGGAGATTCACTAGGTTAATCCCATATCTGAATTGCTTGGATTACGAGGAAAGGTTGAGTCGACTGGGACCGTACTCATTGGAATTTAGAGGGATGAGGGGAGGATATTATAGAAATCTATAAAATAATGAAGGGAATAGATAGGATAGATACGGGCAGGTTGTTTCCACTGGCGGTTAAAAGCAGGACTAGGGGGCATAGGCTCAAAATAAGGGTCAATAGATTTAGGACTCAGCTCAGGAGGAACCTCTTCACCCAAAGCGTTGTGAATCTATGGAATTCCTTGCCCAGTGAAGCAGTTGAGGCTCCTTCATTAAATGTTTTAAAGATAAAGATAGATCGTTTTTTGAAGAATAAAGGTATTCAGGGTTATGGTTTTCGGGCAGGAAAGTGGAGCTGAGGCCACAAATGGTCGGCCATGACTCCATTGCATGGCGGAGCAAGCTCGAGAGGCCAAATGGCCGACGTCTGCTCCTAGTTCGTATGTTCTTATGATTAGCGATAATGATAGATCCAGCACATGTAAAATTTCAAAGGTTCCACCTGGGCAATCTGGCTTTCGTTTGTTTGCTGCAACGCACATAGTACTTATGTACTCACTTGTCACATTCAGGAACTGAGGAGCATAAAGTGGGAACAATTGTTCTTTGGGAAATTCACAACAGTAATGTGGGAATTGTTTAAGGAGCACTTGCTGCGAGTGCTGAATAGTTTTGTCCCACTGAGACGAGGAAGGAAAGCAAAGGTGAAGGAGCTTTGGATGACAAGAGAAGTTGAGCTTCTAGTGAAGAGGAAGAAGAAAGCTTGCGTAAGGTTGAGGAAGCAAGGATCTGACTCGGCTCTAGAGTGTTACAAGGTAGTCAGGAAGGAATTCAAAAATATATTGAGGAGAGCTAGAAGAGGGCATGCAAAAGCCCTGCCAGGAAGGATTAGGAGCAACCCCAAGGCGTTCAACACTTACGTGAAAAATAAGAGGATGATCAGACTGAGAGTAGGGCCGATAAGGGATAGTGAAAATGAAAAACAAAAGAAAATCGCTTATTGTCACGAGTAGGCTTCAATGAAGTTACTGTGAAAAGCCCCTAGTCGCCACATTCCGGCGCCTGTCCGGGGAGGCTGGTACGGGAATCGAACCGTGCTGCTGGCCTGCTTGGTCTGCTTTAAAAGCCAGCGATTTAGCCTGGTGAGCTAAACCAGCCCCTCCTAGTGGAGGGCACTTGTGCCGAGAGTCTGAAGATATGGGGGAGTCTCTGAATGAATACTTTGCTTCAGTATTCACCAGAGACACATGTTGATGTCCAAGAAAACCATGTGAACTAGCTTCATAGACTCGAACACGTCGTTGGTATGAAGAAGTGGATGTGCTTGTTATTTTGAAAAGCATCAGGGTAGATATGTTCCCTGGGGCTGACCGGACATACACAAAGTTACTCCTGGAAGTGAGGGAGGAGATTGCTGCGCCATTGGAGATGGCCTTGCAAGTCCGCACTCTGCACTGGAGTAGTACCGGATGATTGCTGCAGGCGAATGTTATTCCCCTATTAAAGAAAGGGAATAGGGAAATCCAAGGGAATTACACACCCATCAGTCTGTGGTGAGCAAAATATTTGAAAGGAGTCAGAGAGACCGCATCTATGATTATTTAGAAAAATATATTTAGAATACAGATACTCAGCATGGCTATGTGAGGGGCAGGTCAGGTCTCACAAGTCTCATAGAATTCTATTAGGATGTGCCGTAACTCATTGATAAAGGTCGGGCACTGGATGCTGCGTATATGGATTTCAGTTATGCATTTAACAAGGTTCCTCATGGTAGGCCCAATCAGAACGTTAGTGGGCATGGGACACAGGGAACTTTGGCTGACTGCATACATAATTGGCTGGCCGAAAGAAGACAGTGAGTGGTAGATAATGGAAAATATTCCACCTGGAGGTCGGTGACCAGAGGTGTCCCGCAAGGATTTGTTCTTGGACCTCTCCTCCTTGTGTTTTTTATAAATGACTTGGATAATGAAGTCGAAGGGTGGGTTAGTACGTTTGCCAATGGCACGAAGGGTGGGGGAGTTGCAGATAGTGTTGAGAGTTGTTCCAGATTCCAACAGGACATTGACAGGATGTAAAGCTGGGATGTTGAAGTGGCAGAAGGAGTTCATGCTTGATAACGGTGAAGTGATTCATTTTGGAAGGTCGAATTTGAATTCCGAGTACAACGTTAATGCAGGGCTTCTAGGAATGTGGAGGAAAAGAGGAATCTTGGGGTCCACGTACATAGATCCCGCAAAGTTGCCGCCCAAGTTGATAGGGTTGTTAAATAACCGTTGGCTGTGTTGTCTTTAATTAACACGGGATTGAGTTTAAGAGCCGCGAGGTTTTGCTGCAGCTTTGTAAAACTCTTGTTAGACGTAACTTGGAATATTGTGTCCAGTTCAGAGCGCCCCATTATAGGAAGGATGTGGATGCCTTTGACAAGGTGCAGAGGAGATTTAACAGGATGCTGCCTGGACTGGAGGGCTTGTCTTATAACGAAAGCTTGAGGGAGCTAGGGCTTTTTTCACTGAGGCGAAGAAGGCAGAGACGTGACTTGATGGAGGTGCACAAGTTGATTTGGGTTCATGGACAGAGTGGATATCTAAAGACATTTCCAAAGGTTGGTAATGGATGTCAATAGGGTACATAATTTTAAGGTGATTGGAGAAAGGAATAGGGGAAACATTAGAGGTAGGTTCTTCACACAGACAGTGGTGTCTGTGTGGAATGCACTGCCAGCAGAGATGGTGGAGTCAGAGTCATTAGGGACATGTAAGCGACAGGCACATGGACAGCAGTAAATTGAAGGGGTGTCTGTTAGGTTGATCCTAAATTTGGATACATGGTCTGCACAGCATCGTGGGCTGTAGGGCATGTACTGTGATGTTGTATTCTATCTTCTATGTGAACACTTTGAATAACGTATGCATAATAAAACTAAAATTACCTTCATTCTTCCATGACAATCTTTCCTCTGAAAACGGTGCGAAACATTTCAAACCTATGCTCTGTCACAAAGGTATTGTGAGACATTCATTTACAGAGCGGCCAACGTGCCTTGGCGGACATCGAGAATTTGGAAATAAGTGTTAAATAATGTAAAAGGTACAACTTGCGTGCACACTAGCGAGGTCGTAGCATTCAATTTCTAATACTCAGAGTTGCATCTGAATCAAATTACATTTATTCTCAACACATAAACATGAAAACTGCCAAATTCCCTCGATGATTCCTCTTTCAGAATATATCAGGAATCCGTGTGTTGTTCTTTGTGGATGGGAGAACGGAACAGGAGTTATACAGTTAGAAAGGTAGATAGATAGATAGAAAGAGAGAGCGAGAGATAGAGATATAAATAGAGGGATAGATAGATAGAGAGATAGATTGAAAGATAGACGGATAGATAGATAGACAGATAGATAGATAGATAGATAGATAGATAGATAGATAGATAGATAGATAGATAGATAGATAGATAGATAGATAGATAGATAGATAGATAGATAGATAGATAGATAGATAGATAGATAGATAGATAGATAGATAGATAGATAGATAGATAGATAGATAGATAGATAGATAGATAGATAGATAGATAGATAGATAGATAGATAGATAGATAGATAGATAGATAGATAGATAGATAGATAGATAGATAGATAGATAGATAGATAGATAGATAGATAGATAGATAGATAGATAGATAGATAGATAGATAGATAGATAGATAGATAGATAGATAGATAGATAGATAGATAGATAGATAGATAGATAGATAGATAGATAGATAGATAGATAGATAGATAGATAGATAGATAGATAGATAGATAGATAGATAGATAGATAGATAGATAGATAGATAGATAGATAGATAGATAGATAGATAGATAGATAGATAGATAGATAGATAGATAGATAGATAGATAGATAGATAGATAGATAGATAGATAGATAGATAGATAGATAGATAGATAGATAGATAGATAGATAGATAGATAGATAGATAGATAGATAGATAGATAGATAGATAGATAGATAGATAGATAGATAGATAGATAGATAGATAGATAGATAGATAGATAGATAGATAGATAGATAGATAGATAGATAGATAGATAGATAGATAGATAGATAGATAGATAGATAGATAGATAGATAGATACAGAAATAGATGGATGGATTCGATTGCAGATAGATAGATAGCTAGAGAGACAGATGGATAGACAGATATATAGATAGATAGATGGATACGATTGCAGGACTTCTCATTGACAATGCAACTCATTGACCTCTCTTTCTTGAATCTAATTGTAACAACATTTTATTACCCGTCATTTTCGGTGACTTCATCAAAATGTTAAAATCTGTTCAGGAAAATATTCAAAATGGTGAGTATTCTCATATATTTGTGATTACGGCTGATTAGTGTGGATTTGTCTGTTCTATCAAACATAGAATTGGTGCAACGAAATAATGAGTACTCTTTATCTTTTAGGGCTGGCTTGTGTAAATGCGTGTCTCTCCGAGTGGATGGCACTGCGATGGCTTCAATATTTCACTTCCGAGAATACTTAATCTGGTTTAAATGAGTTCAAGAACAGCGGAGGAAGAGTTTTAATCAGATGGCCTCAGCGCAACCAGCAACAATCAGTGAATGATGGAGTTGGCAGTTGGTAAGTGTGTGCGTCGCTGTAGTAAGTCTGTCAGTCGGGGATGGAGGTGTACTTATTCCTTATATTTCGGTGTCTTGTTATACAAAGTATTGGCAAACGTCAAACTATTTAGCTACAGGCCAAGATCCCGAAAATCTGAAAACTACCGGATTAATTTAACTGTACCAGGGATATACAGGACATCCGATAGTAAAATAAGGAAGCTCTCGTAAATGGATGGGACTTTCTTAACTACTAAGTAATTTGTAAAGTTAACAGGAACAACTCAATAATTCCAGGTTAAGGCATAGCAGTTGAGGAAAAGAAAGGTAAAACTGTGGCATGACCCATGTGGGAAATCATAGGTCCAAGACGATTTCTAGAACACAGAGGACCACGTGTACAGGAACTGCTCGGGAATGCAGAAATCTGAGTTCTGCTTTACAGCTCGATGGGGTGACTGGACATTGTGGCACATCTTCCAAGCGTGAGAGTTATGTCAATAGCATGCAAGGGGAATTGATTACTCGGCACGGTAACTACGGAAACAGAGCGAGGAGATTGCTGCGCCCTTGTAGATGACCTTTGCATCCTCACTCTCCACTGGAATAGTACTGGATGATAGAAGGGAGGCGAATATTATTCCGCTGTTCAAGAAAGGGAATAGGGAAATCACTGGGAATTACAGACCAGTCAATCTTACGTCTGCAGTCAGAATAATACTGGAAAGAATTCTGAGAGATAGGACATATGATTATTTTCAAAAATACAGTTTGATTAAAGATAGTCAGCATGGCTTTATGAGGGGCGGGGCATGCCTCACACGCCTCACTGAATTCTATGAACATGTGACAAGACACCTTGATCATGTTTGGTCAATGGATGTGGTGTATATGAATTTCAGTAATGCATTTGATAGGATACCCTATGGTAGGCTCATTCAGAAAGTTCGGGGGCATGAGATACTGTGAACTTGCCTGTATGTTTGCAGAATTGGCTAGCCTTAAAAAGACAGCGAGTGGTACTGGACGGAACTCATTCCGCCTGGAGGACGGTGACCAGTGGTTTCCCGCAGTGATCTGTTCTGGGGAGTCTGCCATTTGTGTTTTTTATTAAATTACTTCGATGGGGAAGTGGACGGGTGGGTGAGCACGTTTGCCGATAACACTTGGATTGGTGGAGTTGTAGGTAGCGTCGAGCGCGGAGTTTGATTACAACAGGACATTGACAGGGCGAAGAGCTGGGCTGAGAAGAGGCAGATGGTGTTAACCTCAATACGTGTGAAGTGCTTCACCTTGGAAGGTAGAATTTGAATGTTGAATACATGGTTTACAGTCGGATTCTTGGAGGTGGGGAGGAAAATGAAATGAAGTGAAAATGAAAATGAAAATCGCTTTATTGTCACGAGTAGGCTTAATTGAAGATACTGTGAAAAGCCCCTAGTCGCCACGTAGAATAGAGGGAATAGAGGGATATTCGGGTCCACGTACATATATCCCTCAAAATGGCTTCCCACTTTGATTGGGATGATGTTAGCTCTCATTAACAGGAACAATTGAGTTTAAGACCCTCAGACTTTTGCAGCAGCTTTATAAAACCCTGGTTAGACTTGGAACCGTGTGTCCAGTTCTGCTCGCCTCATATGGGAAGGATGTGAATGCTTGAATTAGGTTCAGAGAGTTGTCAGGATGCTGCCTGGACTGGAGGGCGTGTCTTAGGAAGAAAGGTTGAGGAATTTGGGGCTTTTCTCACTGGAGCGAAGAAGGAAGAGAAAGTGACTGGAATGACGTGCAAAAGGTGATGAGAGGCATTGATAGAGTGGATAGACAGAGACGTTTTCCCGGGACAGAAATGGCTTTCATAAGTCAACATCATTTTAGGTGATTCTAGGAAGTTATAGGGGAGATCTCAGAGGTATGCTATTTGTACATAGAGTGGTGGGTGCGCGGAATGCACTTCCAGCGGAGGTGGTGGAAATACCGTCATTGGGGACATTTTTGTGACTCTTGGAAAGCATATTGACGGCAGGAAATTGAACAAGGGTAGGTTAGGTTGATCTTAGATTAGGATAAATGGTCGGTAGAAAACCGTGGGCATACAAAGAGCCTATACTGTGGTGTATTGTTTTCTGTTCTATGTCACATCAAGGTACTTGCGGGGTAAAGAAAGGAATGGGTTAACAGCAGACGGGCAACAGAAGTAAGGAGGGAGCGCAAGTGTCACCTGCATTCCGTGCTTTTCATTTTGGTAGCTGACGAAGGTCATGTTTTTTCATGGGAAGGCAGATTGCCCCGAACCTCTGCCAGATCAAGCGGCTTGACTGTAGAGGTAGGAATGAAGAAGAGTGGAGCACCTAAAGTGAGAGATACGAGTTCCTTAGTTAAAGGGAACAAAAATAGTTTTTAGTCGAGCCAAGGTCCGGGATGCCACTGAACAGCTGCAGATCATTTTGACGGAGGACGCTGATGTGTCAGAGGCACTGGTATACATGTGTACAACTGATGTCAATAGAATGGGACATTAGGCTTCTCATCAAGGATTTACGTAGTTAGGGAATAGACAGATAAACAAGGCCCCAGAGATTGTAATCGCAGGATCACTCCCGAAGCGAGTGCTCTCATGCATACGAACACGTAGAAGGTGAATACGTGGCGAAATACATGTTTCAGGAGTCTTTCTTTACATTCTTGGATCAGTCGGATTTTTTCTGGTCCAGGTGGATCTTGCGAAATCGTGGCCATCTGCATCTGAATCAAAATGGTACAAATATTCTCATGGGTGGTTTGGCCAGCGCTTTTGGAAAGTATTCAAATTAGTTAAATAGGAGGAGAGGACACCGAGCTTTGGTACAATTGGGACAGAACATCTTGAGTTGAAAGGCATTACGGCGAGGATGGAAGGACTCGAAATTAATATTTGTATCATGGGTAATACAGATAGGGTAAGTGTGTCTTTTGACATGCGAATTTGTGATGTTGCCATCAGAGATACGCGATTGACCAAGGGTCATAACTGGCAACTCAGCATTCCAAGAAATTGGACACTTTCGCAGGACTGGCAGCTGGCAGAGGTTTTCACAGACATCTTTAACCTATCCCTACTCCACTCCGAGGTCCCCACCTGCTTCAAGAAGACCACCATCACACCGGTACCAAAGAAGAACCAGGCAACGTGCCTCAATGACTACCGCCCGGTGGCCCTGACGTCAGTTGTAATGAAGTGCTTCGAGAGGCTGATCATGAAGCGCATCACCTCCATACTCCCGGAACGCCTTGACCTACTTCAATTCGCATACCGTCGCAACCGGTCCACATCAGACGCCATTTCCCTGGCCCTACACTCATCCCTAGAGCATCTCGAAAACAAGGACTCCTACATCAGACTCCTATTTATTGACTACAGCTCCGCCTTCAACACCATAATCCCAGCCAAGCTCATATCAAAGCTCCAAAACCTAGGACTTGGCTCTCCCCTCTGCAACTGGATCCTTGACTTTCTGACCAACAGACCACAGTCAGTAAGAATGAACACCAATACCTCCTCCACAATAGTCCTCAACACCGGTGCCCCGCAAGGCTGCGTACTTAGCCCCCTACTCTACTCCCTGTACACACACGACTGCATGGCAAAACTTGGTTCCAACTCCATCTACAAGTTTGCTGACGATACGACCATAGTGGGCCGGATCTCGAATAACGACGAGCCTGAATACAGGAGGGAGATAGAGAATCTAGTGGAGTGGTGCAACGACAACAATCTCTCCCTTAATGCCAGCAAAACTAAAGAGCTGGTCATCGACTTCAGGAAGCATAGTACTGTACGCACCCCTGTCAGTATCAACGGAGCCGAGGTAGAGATGGTGAGCAGTTTCAAATTCCTAGGGGTGCACATCACTAAAAATCTATCCTGGTCCACCCACGTCGACGCTATCACCAAGAAAGCACAACAGCGCCTTTACTTCCTCAGGAAACTAAGGAAATTTGGCATGTCCACATTAACCCTTACCAACTTTTACAGATGCACTATAGAGAGCATCCTCTCGGGCTGCATCACAGCCTGGTATGGCAACTGCTCGGCCCAGGACCGCAAGGAACTTCAGAGAGTCGTGAATACCGCCCAGTCCATCACACGAACCTGCCTCCCATCCATTGATTCCATCTACACCTCCCGCTGCCGGGGGAAAGCAGGCAGCATAATCAAGGATCCCTCCCACCCGGCTTACTCACTTTTCCAACTTCTTCGATCGGTCAGGAGATTCAGAAGTCTGAGAACACGGACGAACAGACTCAAAAACAGCTTCTTCCCCACTGTCACCAGACTCTTAAATTACCCTTTTATGGACTGTCCTCATTAACACTACACCCTAGTCTGCTTCATCCGATGCCAATGCTTATGTAGTATATTGTATATATTGTGTTGCCCTATTATGTATTCTCGTGTATTTTCTTGAATTCTGTTCAATTCCCTTTTCTTCCCATGTACTGAATGATCTGTTGAGCTGCTTGCAGAAAAATACTTTTCACTGTACCTCGGTACACGTGTCAATAAACAAATCCAATCCAATCCAATCCTACTGGAGAGAGTTTAAAAATGGCGTTGCATTATGAAATATACTGCATCATTTTACGTAATGAAGGTCAAGATGTTGCAAGGGCCTTAGCTTTTGATTTCTTTATTCAGATTAGGCACAGAAAGCAGGGAGTCAGACTTCTAGTGTTCTATTTTGGCCCGATAAATTGACACCGGCCAATAGAAGAGCACGTATCTCGAAAACTCTCCTCATGTGTCAAAAAGAATAATCGAGTAATTATATTCGGACATTTCAAATTCCCCAACACGAACTGGTGTTGTCTCCTGTAAATGTTAAGAGGGAATAGATGTTTTGAAATATATTAATCATCGCTTTTTATATCAAAATGTTGAAGGTTTAAACATGGATGGTGCAGTGATGGACGTATTTCAGGGGAGAAAACGGGGCAGGTATTCTGAGTATTGATGTGGAAATTTTTAATGATATCGTCCATACCATCGTCCGTTTTCAGCTTGTCGTGTGAAAGGTAAAATATTGTTCAGAAATAGAATTTTTGTGTGTGATCCTTGACTGCCTTAAAATTAGACACGTTTTGGACAAATTCGACTGGAAATAATTCATTATGATAAATAACAGCAGAATCCTTGGCGGGTGCGGATAGGTGGCTAGATAGGAGGCGGTATTGGAGAGCGAAAGTTGTAATATGTTCCACACAGGGTGCACTGGAGGAGCAACAAGGCCAGACCACACTTCGTCCCTTGAAGAGTCACGACTAGATGAGAAAGACAATTCAAGATTTTAAGAGTTAAAAAGGGAACACACCCCTCTCTCGTTGAGTGCACAAAGTACAGGGCGTAATAATCCTTCCAGTTAAAACAATTTGTATTTCCTTCTTTGCCCAATATTTTATTTTTTCAAAGGTATATTTCCCAACAGATGGTTTATGGACATGTAGATTGAATGGAACCTATATAATTCACTCACACAGAACCAGTGAGCTTTGGTTGGCAGGTAAAGTAGCCTGCTTGAAGAAGGTTTCAAAAATCCGTGATACCTATGGAAGACGGTTTGGAGGTTCGATGTGTCGGTGGAGGAAAATGCAAAAAGCGAGTAGAAAAATCAAACATGAGAGAGTTCAGCATGCAGTCATTATAAATTATCGGGAAGATTCCAGAAGATGGAGAGGGGAGAGTCATAATCTTCGATGCAACCCAGTGGGCATATGCAAAAATTGAGGGAGGACCACACAAAATTCGAACAGAAAGAAATAGAAACTTTTCGTAGGGCTTTTGAGAAAACAAAAAACAAAATGGGGCCGCCAAGAGTAAAGTGGACATTACCCATTTTAATGGACCACGGCTTAGAAACCACGAAGTGTATTATGGAGTTCGTCTGACGTGCAGTCTTTGCGTTGAATTTGGCTAGGATGAGCACAAAAGCCTTCGCAGCTGGTGTAATTCTTCAGACGTCCTCGACGGTGTAATCAAAACAAGATTGCAAGAATATCGTGAACATATGTATATATAAACATAACAACAACGTGATAAGATCCTAACCTTTCTTGAAGGGACGTTCACATGGCAACATGCAGGGTAAATTGGCAGGCGGGAAAATGAATTTCTACTTGCCTGTCAGGGCAGGAATCTCGGGAGTATGAGACAGCAAAAAGTTTCGGAATGCAAGGAGACAGCCGGGGAATTCTTATGCAGAATTAGAAAGCGTTCGGCAGTACAACTTTTGTAGGTAGGTTGGAGGAGAGACGAACAATCACGCTCTGAGATACTTTATTGGCATGAGGAGTTGAGGAATTCCCGACATTTTATAGCAGAATCTCTGTGGAGGGCCAGATAGTGAACACTGCCAGACAACGACTAATTATGGCTGACAATTATGAGCTGGACCATAAATGTAAACGTCTGTTCCATCACACCCACAGTTCTTGAAAAGACATGAAGTGGGAGAGTGAACGCAAAACGTGTTGTCAAGGTAAAGAATGTATATCCTGAAATGTGGTGAAGCAAGCAATTCCTTTTGAGAATGAAGGGAAAGATGGATGGGGAGTTCTCTTGTAGTTCTGCAACCACATATCATATGAAAAACCAAAAGGATCATCGGGACAATATTGTCCCACCAATGATTATGAAAGTCGAGAGGACCAAGTCATATCGAGAAAGGATGAAACATTTCAGTCCGTATAACTAATTGGAGATAAAGGCTGCGATTGCAGAAAATATGATGAGGAGATACATTTTGTCCAACATGGAACGTCGCATTCAAAATCAACCGGCTCTGAGCGCGTTGAAGTCTCAGCTGCACGTTTGGCTGAAGGTGGGTATGTGAAGGAACAGAGAAAATGTCAGACTCGAAGATTTCATATCATCTATTGATCTAAATCCGAACGAATTTGTTCCCTCAGCATTGACAAAAACACTTGCAGTGTCGTTAGACAAGATCCTCGAAGTTTTATGAAACATTGATTGGACAATCTGGCAAGATTGCATGTGTTAGAGGACAGCCGAAAATAGGCAGATCAAACACATATACTGAACGAGTACAAGGAGATTTGTGGGGAAACATCAGGGGATACTGTTAACGAAACATGTTAACGAGAAAAGAAACTTGGAACCACTCAAGCCACAACCGTCACAACTAAAATCACGGAGACTGCCTCGGTTGGCGATGCATATCATTATATGTTGGACATATAACAGAGAAAAAGCGAAGGCGTTGTGCTCCACGGGACGTCCAGGAGAATTTGTCGATGACCGGTAATATAGGAGGATGATTTGCTGCTGGCCGCCCCGGACATTTTAATACCATTATCTACTTGCGTTTATAGCAAAGTTTAAAATCCCGAACATAAGATTGCTCCGTTTGAGCTTATCAATCAAACAAGGTAATATTAAAGTCTGTGCATATTTCCGGAAAGGATTACAAGTTTTCTGGATCTTTACCAAATGTTAAAAAGGCTAATGTGGAGACCGTGAAGGGGACTTGTACAGTTGAGATGTTTTAGATGGCTTAGAATTTGTGGTGTGCATTTTGCATATCTCATCATGTAATGCCAGTGCTAGTGGCTTGACGTTTCATTCTTCTCGAGGACAGGGGGAGGTGTGGAATACGATTATTAAGAATATTTACTAGTGTCACAAGTGATCTGAATAGAGCAATGAAGATACTGTAAAAAATCCCAGGTTGCCACACTCCGGCGCATGCTGGGGTACACTGCGGGGGAATTCAGAGTGTCCAATTCACGTAACAAATACGGCTTTCGATTCTTTTTTGGGAGAAACCGAGAGCACGGAGGAAATACACACAGATTGGTGGAGAACATAGAGACTATGCAGTGAGAATAACCCAGGCCGTGAATCGAACACGGGTCCCTGGCGCTGTAAATCAACAGTAATAACCATTGTGCCTCTCTTCAAGTTTAAATCCTATTTGTTTGCTCCATTCCGCTCTCTTTTATTTTTTGGTCGTGGGTGATTATAGACACGTGTCTTGAAGACGACCGCTATCGTTACTGAAGAAGAAATAGTGATCTGTGATATTAGGAAACACAGTCTGCATGCTGTACGTTCAAGAAAACTGTGCGACCCTGAATGTAAACAGTCAATTTTTAGAACGAGTTCCCAGACAAGGATGGCGGCCAATAAACTGGCTGTACATGCTGGGCTTATTCGATAGCCCTTGTTGATCAGATCAGATTTATCAGGAATATTGCTCTCGTTACGAAGACTGGGTTGTTTTAGGTGCTCTGTTCAGTTTAAAAGCAGAAAGAAACATCGCTAAAGTATCTCTCTCAAAGATCTGATAAATTCAGCTGAAAAAAATCAAGTGCAAGAACAATTTTCTTTCCGCAGTAAGGCCGAGTGTCATTTTAGCGAAGTTTAAAGGACATAAATTAATTATCTGGTGGGAGGCTGGCAGGGATGCGCGAGGAAGAGGCTTATGGGACGAATAATATCAAAGGTAGACCTTTGAGTTCGTGGCCAAGTAAAACAAATGTTCACATTTTCTCCCGAGCAGCTCGTACTGCCTGAGAGGACAGAATGAGTGGCCCAAGCCAGGAGTGGAACTCGGGTCATGGTGCTGCGCGGGAACAGTGAGTGCTTACCACTCTGCTACCTTTCAAGCTTCAATTATATTTGTTTGCGGGTTTCCCCTCTTTTTTATTTTTTTGCTATTGATGATTAAGGATATGTGTGTTGAAGACGACCTCTATCTTTAGTGAAGCAAAAGCAGTGACCGATGACGTTGAAGAAACTTACTCTGCATGATGTATCTTCAAGAAAGCTCTCCTGTTCTTAATTCTGCCAACAGACCTTCACCAACTGAACACTGCTGGCATTTGTCGCTCAGCGCGTTTGGAGGAATTCCAACAGCACGTTTCGAACATCAAACGCATGGACACGTATCTTTAGTATTATCTTAATCAATGAAATGTCTTCTCCATTCCACCTCTCTGTTTTTGTTTGCCATGCGTGTCTGTGGGTAGAGATGGGGCAGATGAAGGGGGAATGGAGACGGTTAGTCTGCCGTTATGCCATTGTACTTACTGCAGATTTCATACTTATTTATGTCATAAATTAAGAGCAATTGTGTTTCACCTTACAAACCTTGTGACTGTAAACGTTTTGGCAGCCAAGCCCCAGAAATTACAAGAAGTTCAAATGAATTATTCGGCAAATTACTTGTGTTGGGACTCGGGAATCAGTACGACTGTAATTCACCACGTACGACCACAGATTGTCATAATAAGGGGGGGCACAAAATGATAGAGCAACAGGGAGTACGGGACAGATGAAGGGGAAAGGTAAAGTCCTTCACACCTATACCGAGGGGAACGGCGTCGGCAGGGAAAGTGTCGGACCTTTTAGGGACGAGGGGGAATCTGTGTGTCAAGCCGGATTACATTGGTAGGGCTTTGTACGACGACTTCACACCTGTGTTTACCTTGAAGAACGATCACGGGGATGCAGAATTACTACAGTGCAATCACGAAATTCTTGAGCAGTTTGACATCGGGAGTGAGCAGTTACAGGCTTTTTTTAAGGGCTTAGAATTGAAATGAATACTAGGTCTGTGTGAGTTGCATCCAGGCTGCGGTGCGAGACAGGCGAGAGCGGAAATAGCTAGAGCTCTGACTCAATTTTTAAAATCCAAGTCAATGTTTCATCAGGAAAAGTAGGCATGGATTCTCAAAGCGGCGTCGGGCCTAACAAATTTCACACTTCTTTTTCAGGAGGTGACCAAACGTTCATATGAATTTCGGGTAGTTGTGCATATTTATATTAAAAGAGGACTTGGCATGATCTGACGTGGGATATTGATAAAGAACATAAAGCACATGGGATGTAACATAGCAAGTTGGATTCAAAATTGACTTAGCCACAGGATAACGTCTGTGGTGGTAAAATTATATTTATGCGACTGGAGGCAGGGGTCTCTCGAAACGTTTACAGTCACAAGGTCTGTAAGGTGAAACACAATTGCTCTTAATTTATGACATAAATACACGCTGGAGTCTCATTGCTTGTGTTGTATGTATCCGATATAGGACAGCATATGGTGTTCGAGGGATGCTGAGTATGCTGTAGATGTCAGGAAAATATGTGGCCGGTTGGTTAACAGCGAAGGAGAAGTTTGGATGTCACATGAGGACATGAGCCGATTTGTCAGATGGAAGATGGGAACATCAGTGGAAGGTGTAAATTAACCATGAAAAGCATGAGATAATATATTTTTGAAGGATTAATACATCAAGAAAATATTCACTGAATGGCATGAATCTTGGAAGCTCAAAGGAACAGAGGGATCTTGGAATGCTAGTCCCCAGGTCCGTGGAGGCATAGGGAAACGTGAATAAGGAAGTTGTTAAGGAAAACGTGACACTTGCCCTATATCAGTCGATATATATACTATACGAGTAGGGAGATTATGTTACAACTTTACAATACTTTGTTCAGGACACAGCTGAACGACTGTGCTCAATTCTGGTCACCACTCGATATGAAGAATGTTTTTACACTGGAGAGTGTGCAAAGCAGATTCACCAGCACATTGCCTGGCATCGGCCATTTCAGCTATGAAGAGAGGCACGATCAGATCTCGTTGCTTTCTTCGGAGCAGAGAAGGTGGATAGGTGGACCGGATTGAGGTGTAAAGCAGGGCCAATGACGAGAGAGAGATTGTTTATCTGAAAGGCACAAGGGTAAGGTGCTGAATGCATATTCCACTGAAGAAAAGAAATACACAGAGTTCGAAGTCTGAGTTTCCCCAGTGCAAATTAATCACTGCATTGAAACTGAGACGAGTTTCGGCAGAATTAGGTAACAATTTGAAAATCACGTCGAAACACCAAGTGGCAATTTAGCGTGGCCATTCCAACTACCCTGCACATATTTGGGTCGTGGGGCGAGACCCATGCAAGCACGGGGAGAATGTGAAAACTTCACACGGACAGGAACACAGAACCGGGGTCGAAGCTGGGACCTCAGTGCCGTGAGGCAGCAATGCGAACCAGTTCGCCACGGTTCTGCCCGTCCAAATTTCATTCATGATGAGCAGCAAAGGAGACACCAAAAAACTTGCTGCGCACCAGAAGGCCTCGTGGCCTGTGTAGAACATTTTGGAATGCATAAAGCATTAATTATGCAGCAAGAAGGAAATTGCAGAAATAGATAGGCCCGTATCCTTTTTGCAAGATTTCAGTATTTCAATGCTACGGTCGGCAGTCCGGAGGCATCATTTTGAAAAAATCGAATTAATTTCCAAAACGGACATACAGTAAATGCCGTTGGCAGATCATTTGCGGCCCTGGCCTGGTTTTCTCCGGGATTGCTTCATGCTTCGCCTCATCTGGGGCGAATTCCCGATGACAAGGTGCACTTGTGCTTGTAAAAATTGTTAAACTGGCTTGGGAGTTGATGAGGGAGAAAGAGGTGATGGGAAACGGTCGTCCCATGACCGTGGGCTGCTGGGTCAGCCACTGAACAGGATGGCTGTTTTGGAGGGAGACCTGCAAGGGCTGGTGGAGAGCAGGGTGATGGGGAATTTGCCGTGTGGCTGAGGTGTCCCCCATGGGACTGCAGTGGTGGCCAAGCACAGACAGATATTGGCACGGCCTTGCTACGCATCCTTTGAGCACCAACATGATTCTGCAAACTAACATATGGCCGTACGGGTGCCCCTCTGCACCCATCACCACACTAAACCCCCGCCATATATCGCCACATACGGCCGCAAACCGTCGGCGGAACAATAGGCGGACCACGCAAGCGAAACAGTGGCCATTCATGGAAAAACAGAAGAATGGCGCAGATCATACCGTTGTTATTGGCAGCGCCATCCAATGGCATGGTTGGCACCAGAGTCGCGCGCAATTTTCAGTGTCCCCCACGGTGCTGACACAGGCGCAAACCTGGGTGCGGTGATGGGAGGGGGATATGTGGTCGCAGAATCCGCAATGCTAGCCGGGGCACCAGACAGCCTGTTGGACTTGATTGGGCACGCAACATGCGAACATGATGGTCTTTAATCCTCTGCACACAAATTACATTGGAAGTCAACCATTACTATTGGCCTACCTCCTGTTGATCGCAGGCCTGGGAGATGCCATCTAGCATTTCGAGGTGGAGATGTTCGAATAGGAGGAAGCTACAGCAAGAAAGCGTACATCAGCGCAACAGGAGGCAGCAGCTGAGGATGGAGAGCTGGTCAACCAACATGCTGCTAATGACGTGAAAAGGAGGTTCCGCATGAGGCCTAATGTGTATCAGCAGTACCTGTCATTCGAAGACTGACGGACCTGGCATGCCATTGAAGGCTTCAGCTGATCAGGAGGATAATCGAGAGGTATCATCTTCAGGGGAGTGAGAGAGTCAACTCCATCATGTGAGAGAGTTTCATCAACTTCAGGAGATCGACTCAGGAGCTTCAGAGTGGAGTGCATCAGCTTATTCAAAAGAGAGAGCGTCAGCATTTTCAGAGGGGAAATACGGAGGGATGCACGGCGGCACGGTAAATTGGACAGCTGTTTTGCAGTGCCAGGGTCCCAGGTTCAATACATGCCTTTGATGACAGAATAGGCGGCCTGCCTGTACTCCTCGTGTCTGTCTGGGTTTCCTCCAGGTTTCGTCTAGAAGTCCTGAAAGACATGCTGTTATGTATTTTGGTCGTTCTAACTTTTCGCACTGAGGTCCCTAACAGGCGTCGGAGTATGATGCCTGGGGAATTTTAAAAGAAACTTCTTTGTCATGTTAATTGAACCTTCCATGATACAATAATAATAATAAAAATTATCATTGCTCCCCATCTGCGCAGATTATATCGTTTCTGGCACCGCAGATTAATTTGGTAGGCCACCCGCACATAGTGGACATCAAGGTGACAATTGCCCTGGTGTCACCAATCCCAGGACCTGCCCGGGATCTCACATTCATCGCTACACAGGTGCATCCACGCTTTCATGGACTGCATATATGCCCTGGATGCCTGCGCCTGCATAGAATTCCTCATGACTTGGACATGCTGATCTATAACCAAATCCATCGCCTCCAAGGCCTATACTGTCGGCACGGCTCATTCAGTGTTGGCCAGTTGACACGAATGGTCGCCACCATCTCATTCTCCTGCACGTTCTTCGACTCCTCCAAATGCACGTGCAGGTATTGGATGCTCACCCAGAACACGTCGTTTAGTCCCTGGCTTAGCGACTGCATCTGCACCGTCGAGCGAACTGTCCATTCCAGAATCCTGAAGCCCAACTGGGTGGCAGCCAGACCCTGTAGTCGGCCGGTCCGCCAACCGCCCAATCCCTTGGGGTTCCTACCTGACCTGATGTACGAGAACAACTGTGTGGTGCTCACCAGAGAATGTCCCAGGAGCCTCTTCACTATCGTGCTCAAGCGAAGTTAGTGATGCAATGTGCTTGATACAGCTGTGACGGAAAATCAAGGTCATGCCCGGTCTCGAGGTCCATGGTATCTTGGGTCACTGACATATGGCTCCCGCCCGCTCAGTGTCCTCGTCACTGGTCAGCACACGTGTGACTTAGGTTGCGGCACTGACTGGGGTTGGGGGACACCAGATGGAACGGGCCCATCACGAGCAGGTCCTCCAAGGCATAAGGCAAGATGCATAATTAGACTACGGGCCAGGGAGAAGTGGAGAAGTTGAGGTTTTGCGGCTGAGGGTGCTGTGGGGTTGAGGTTGATGCGGGGTAACAGTGTGGATGGAGATTGCGCTCTGGGTGCGTTTGAGGGTAGTGTGAGGTGAGGGTAGAATTAATAGTGGTGTCACTGTGAGAGGGTGGGGTTGTGGATGACGGTCGTGGGGTGGTGTAGTGGGGGTGTGTTGACACGTGCCATTGAAAACCGCAACTAAGCGGAATATCACTTCCGCGCCCGCGGCCTATCCCCACGCCAGCGACATTCCTTTCTTCAGGGCCGCCAAACACGTCAGGGGCGAAATGTACTGCCATGGTGAGGGGCCGCAGGTCCGACTGTCCCCAACAAGTTATTTCCTGCTCCCGGCAGTTATACCGGCCATCTGCTTCGGGGAAGGGGGGGAACAGAAAGCAACAGTGTTAGACAGTACGAAGCATGCAGCGCATGGGGTGGGTGACATCAATGGCCAATATGGCGGCCGATATGAGTGACGGCATGTCGTGGAGTGTGGGGCTTCGGTAACCTCCTATTCTCGGGCTGGTCCCAGGCGTGTGGGACGAGGATTGATGCAAGGGGCAATGAGTTACCGACACACCATGTGATGCCGGTTTGATAGACATGGCAAGCTGCCAATTGTTGAAACGAGAAATCTTAGCAATCTCTTACTGTTGCCTGAGATTGCTGGAGATTTTCCGAATCTTCTGGAGCAGGAGTAATCAGTTCCATTTTGTCAGGTCTCTAAAGGTATAAGCAAGGTTGCAGCTGGGAAGCACTCTCTCTGCCAATCTTCTTCTCTCGTTTCTAGTCCAGATGGGCTTCTGTCAAAAATTAACAAAATAATGTGTTCATGTTTTCTAATTGATCTGATGTATGTAACTCATATAAACAATGAAGTGTTGAAAGTCTTCGGGAAACATCTAGCAGCATTATGGTGCATTGGCTTTCACTGCTGCCTCATGGCGTCAAGGTCTCGTGTTCGATCCCGGATCTGGGTCATGGTCCGTGTGGAGCTTGCACATTCTCCCCGTATTTGTGTGGGCTTCGCCCCCACAACCCAAAGATGTGCAGGTAAGGTGGATTGTCGACGCTAAATAGCCCTTAATAGGAAAAAATGAATTACGTAATCTGAAATTAAAAAAATTCTTTGGGAAACACGAATTATTGGTTAATTTCCTTATTATGGCTTTCCGGAATCTGTTCGGATGGAGCTGACCGTGCATTCGTCCAGGTTGTCGGGCCAATGCTTGGAACAATCAGCGTCCCCAACCCGAATTTATTCTCCTAACTTTGGATACGCCAATGCGTATCCAATACAACGGTCCACGTTGGTTGATTGCTCTACACGGCGGCAAATATCAATTTATTCCATAATTTCATGGCAGAAATGCTACAGACGTGCAGTGGCTTCAATAAAATTTAAAAAAACTACTCCAGGATTTTGGAGAGATTTGTGAACTGCTTTATCCTGGTACCCTTATGGTGACATCGATCAACGCTTTACAATCTTTGGAAAATGCGCGAATGCATTGAATTTTGTGAACTCAGTGGAAGACGATAATCCTGAGCAACAATCTGTAGTTGACTGTAAATTCTGGATTCCATCCCTTGTTATTCGATTGTTTTCCTCGTCTTATATTGCTATTCGCCATGGTTAAATGGTACATACTGTCAACTTGCAACACAGAAGGAGGCAATTCGACCCATTGTGCCTGCACTGCTTCCCGAAAGGGCAACCTATCTTGTTTTACTTCTCAGCACTAGATGCATAGCACTCTAAATTAATCACTTTCGGATATTGATCCAGCTCTCTTTAGAAACCTGCTGTGCAAACCACCTCCACCACTCGGCCATACTGTGCATTCCAAACCCCAAATGTTCGCTGAGTAAGTTTGTTTCTTCTTATCTGACTTGTAGCTATCTTGCTGTCAATCTTGAAGTTGTGATTCCTAGTTAAGCACATACTAATCAGTGGGAAATAAACATCATTCTTCACCGCATCAAAATTGTTCTGAATTTTGAAGAACCCGATAAACTCGACTCTTCATCTTTTCTGACACTTGGAGAATAAGCCTACCTTCTTCAATCTATTTCTTGTCTCTAAAATGTGTAATGCTTGGTAATAATCCAGTAAATATCATTTGCACCATCCCCAGAGCTTTATCATCCTTAATCAAATAAGGTGCTCACAACTGAACACACTTCTTCAAATGTGGCCTGACCATTGATTTGTAAATTATAGCATTACTTTCTTGTTTCCATACTCCATGTCTCTATTTAAAAAATCGTTGAATGGCATATGGCCTCTTAGCAACTGTTTCAATTTCCCTGGACAAATTAGGCGAATTATTTTTTTTATACATTTAGAGTAACGAATTACTTATCTTTTCAATTCAGGGGCAATTTAGCGTGACCAATCCACCTACCTGCACATATTTGGGTTGTGGGGATGAAACCCGCGCAGACAGGGAGAGGTTATGCAAACGCATCACGGGCAGTATCCCAGCCGAGAACTGTGCACTTCAGACACAAAATCCCTCGACACCTGTACTGCCCTCAAAGTTGTGCCATTGAGGTAATATTGACTCCGCATTTTTTCTGCAAAAACGAATTACTTCACATTTCGCTGCATTGAAATTCATCTGCCAGGTTGTTACCCATCTAACCTATTTGTCAATGTTCCTCTTAATTCGCTCAGGGTCATCCACACAATTTAACTTTCTCCCTCGCTTAGTACCGTCTGCAAATTTTGGGATTTTAGTGAGTTGCCTCAAGTGATTAAGAGGACAAGGGTAACAACGACCATTTTTTTTGCAACGGGCGAGCTTTGTTATATTAGCGGGCAACACAGATATACGAGTCACTTGTGACAATGCAAATAAGGTTACTTGTCAAAAGCGGTAATTCTGACAAATATCTGCTGTTTATAAAATAAATGGTTTGCTTCAAATGCGGATTATTCAATTCTCTTTTGGTAATCCATTGTGCCCAACGGACGCGTTTTGATCTGAGTAAACGTCGATAGTTTGTTTTTTGTAATTGTTTCGAAGATGTAGAGCTGATTTTATTGGAGTATAAAACATAAAAAGATTGTTGGGGGCTTCAGCATGTTTGATAATATGTCATCGAACGTAACGGAAACTAGCAATAAAGTACAACTTTGGGAAATTAGGGATCTGCTGCTCTTTTGTGGGAGGAATTTTATCACTTGGAGGCTGGTTAGACTTTTGAATTCACTCACTGAGAATTCGGTAGGCGGGAAATTTAGCGTATTAAACGTTCCATTTGAGAGTCAATTGACTTAAGAGGGCTAAATAAGTCACAGAAGGAGACGGCTGCAAATTGGAATTAAGGGCACAAGTTGATTAGCCATAATCGTTTGGAATAATGGCGCAGAATCCAGACTGCACAGACATGTTGCTGTTTCTTATGGTGGTCTCTTCTTCCGTTTATATGTAAGTAATATATCTATACTGTTTACCACACGGACCTTTAGTACAGAAACATAATCCCATTGTTACCCTTTTCCCCATGGCAAGGTACACATAACATATAAGCATTACACTCACTCTTAAATCACTGCAAAAAAAAATATAAATTGTATTCACGAACGTCTTGTCTCGTTTCATTGAACAAAAGCTCATATTCCTTGATCAACATTAAAACAGTTACAATCAGGAGAAATGTTGTATTATTACAATCAACCTTGATTGACTATCAATGTCCCTGGAAACGCCCGTTTCAATTACACTCCAAGATAACTTGCTTATTATTGGCATGCCCAATGCTCTGGTTGTTCATTTTACAGGCTGTTGGATTTCTATAACAAAATATCAATTCGTTATTAAACTTCGTTTAGCTTCATTTTTTGGTCCAAAGGCTTTGGAAATGGTATAGCACAAAGTAGCATCCATTTGAAGTTTTAACTGCATAGCATTTGTTGGTGTCGATCAGAACTTGAGCGAGAGACCTGAGTTAATGCAGATAACCAATGTATTTGATGTGGAATATTTACAGAAAAGTTACACTTGTGGGATTGCAAATACACAGGACATTGATTTTAACATGGAACCAAGCCTTCAGGTGGCAAGTTGGATAACATTTTGCTTTCAAACTTCTTCGGAAAAGAATTCTGATCATTATTTTCATTCGAAATTGACACACATGAGGTGGATAGGTTTGTGTCAGGCAAATTATTTTTAATCGTTGTGAAAGCCAGGCTACCACAATCAATTAAGATGGAAGAAAGAAAATTATCCACACAAGTCTGAATGACTGATTTAACGAAAAATCGAATTAGAATGCCATTAACGAAAGAACGTGCGGAGGTGCAGGATTCACATCATAAAGATTTAAAATATTATAAGCAAAATTCAGCAGATACAAGTAAGATTATAACGTGCAAAGACGTTGTTAAACGACGGATATTAACATAACGTTTATTATCTCTTGATGTCACAACTCTTTCAAAGCAATGCTGATCGTTTTTATTTCCTTTGACTTTTAAGCACTGTTTTAGCGCATAAAACATTCAATATATTTTCAAATTAGCAGAGGCCCAACGAGATAATGTCCAGGTAAATCAAGAAAATCTGCTGGTATTGGTTAAGTCTGAACAGTTCAAGCCATATGTATTGCCTCGGTGAAAATCGGAAACGAATGATAATGACTGCCAGGATCATCTGAATCGCTCATTGAATGAACTTATCAGTAAAGGTTTGAATTATTGAACCATTTTAATTCAGTGACCTTTGAATCACAATACGTCGACAAAATAACTTTTAAATCACTCAAGTTCATAATCAAAAATCATTCCCAGTGCAGTATCCAATCCAGTAAAGAAGGAGTAGATCTAATTTTGCTCTATTTCTGTAACTACTTGCGTTACTATTTAGGCAATAACAGTGATCATGAAAAAATAATTTCTAGCCAGGGTGTTTTTCAAACAGGACATGCAACTTGTGGAACGGTGTCATTGCGGAATGGAATTGCACAACTCCACTTAAAGAAAATCAAAAGGAAAATGTCAGGGAATCTTAAAGTTCTCAACTTTCCGGGCAACAGTGAATGAGCTGGAACAGAAAGACGATTGTAGTCAATCGATTAGCTGGCACGTGTGTTCTGTCGCAAATAACGTCCTTCTGCGAGCCTTCCTGATTGCTGGGAAGGTGACGTTGACATTGCCGCCACCAATGAAGTCGCTGCCGTTTCGTGATCCAAACCGCGTTCAGGAAGCAAAATGCTCAACTTAGATTTTCCTTTCATTCAAAAAATGCTTCCAAACCCCGCGCCGGTTTTCCTATGGCATCGAATGGCGAACATGGAACAAATCATTGAAAAGCAGCGGGAAAAGATAAACACCGGCAAGCAACGCTTGCGCCGTCCAGAAACTCGCAGCTGCGGGACAGGAATATCCAGCCCGAAATTTTCAGAGCCTGAGGAGACAAGTCCGATCGCAGAAATTTGCTGGCGAACATCTCTGGAACCAGCAGTTCTGAAAATACGGTGTAGTGCACCTGCGCAATAAGCTCCTCTCAGATTTTCCGGAGCACAAGACGCAAGAAATATTGTATGGCACGTGTGGTTGAAATTGAGGTTTTCGCGCTTTGTCGGACAGAGGAGCGGATGTTGTTGGTCGGGAGTGCAGCGACGAATGGGATACAATGGGGGACACAACTTGTTCAAATGAGATCATTATGTAAGGCGCCCTCCAATTATTTCATGCAAGATAGCTGACGATGAGCAATTTCAGGGATATGCGTTTCCACCGATCCCTGCCCGCCAGGTTGGAAATTGTGGCTGCGCAGAGCGCAGTCCTTATATCCTCATTTAAGGACTTGAGGTGTTGTATGCTCGTTAATGCGGACCAGTCATTAGCAGCCACATCGTTGAATTGTGCAGAACTGTGACGGGGAGAAACCACGTTGAATATACTCTGGTGAAAATTTAGGTACTTCCTGCCTCCGCACGCGAGGTGGCCCGAATGTAATTTCTTTCTCGATATTGCATCTTTTTTGAATGACGTTTTCAATTACAACTTCCATATGCAAAACATTTGGATGTCAGCTAAACGATGAATAAAGTAAATTGCAATGGTTCGATGAGCGGGGGCCATCTGGAAAAATGAACATGCTAGTCATTCTTCAGTATTTGAAATAGACATTGTGGCCAACATTAAAAAACATAATTGCAGGTTAATTTTATATGGTGCAGTTGAAGGCGTCAATAAATTTGTAATAGATGAAATTGGCATGTTTGGATGGAATGATGAATTGAGAATTCTCAACAATGAGCAAATAAAAAGCTTTTCAAAGAGATTTTTTGAAGTAAGAGAATAGACAGAAAATGAAAAGATTACCAATTTTAAATTAGCGCTTGTGCTTAGACTGGGAAGGCAAGGTCGAAAGTGTTGAATGACGATTGCAACAATTTATCAGAATAATAATTATTTATGCATGCCTCGTGTTCTTTGAGTTCTGTAGTGAACGTTGTTTCCATGCGCAGTTCATTACATTGCAGAGCATAGACCATGATAACAAAATAGAACGCGTGAGTGTGCTGAAAATTCTTAGGCACAAGAACGAAGATAACATTTGGGTTTTAAATTTAACAGTCCAAGAAAATGGAGGAAAAAAAGACCCACCTATTATAATTTTTCAATTGCAATGCTGCGAAGTGCAAGCGTTCGCCAAGTGCCGCCTGCGTTATTTCGATGTAGCACCTCAGAGTGATTTGCAAATTTATGTCTGTATCTCCATGTGTTAATGTAGTCCGCAATTAAACATGCCGCAACCTTCCTTCAATTAACTTCACATTTGTCAATTAACTTCACATTTGTCAACTTTCTTGTTCGTTATCAATTACCTGCTATTGGACTGGACCTATTATTTATACTGTGGCGATAGTCGCAAGTCAAAAGGTGGGAAATCTGCGGATATTCACACAACTCGGCTACCCAAAGCTTTCCTTCATTTGCATGGAAGCCAGGAATGTGAGGAATACTCCTGAGGATAAGTACGGATCAAATAAAACACAAAATGCTTGAAGCCATACCTGACAATGTACCGCTATTTTTGACAGACTTTCGGCGACATTCGACATTAACTCCTTCTATTACCAAAACATTCTTGCAGCAGCGCGCATTATTTCTAACATTTCCAACAGCAACTCAGCGTCAGCGTCAACGGTAGCGTCAGGGACACATATCCAATCCATCGCCTCTAATTGCAGTGACTACTGAAGCAGGGGAACACCGATAATTATAAGTACTCTTCCAAATCCGTTCCAAGCTACAAATTTATCATAGGCTCCCTGAAGTGCAATAGCAGGCCATTCGGCTCATTGATTTTGCACCGACTTTCTAAAAGAGGGGCTCCGCAACCCAGTAACCCCACCTCATCTTTACGATACGAAGGGGATTCAGGGTGGCTAATTTACCTACCCTGCATAACTTTCGACTCTTTGGGGAAACCGTATTACCCCGGGGGTACCTACGAAATCCCGGGAATAATGTGGAAACAACGCTTACAGCCACCCGAGGCCGGAATTGAACACGGGTCCCTGGCACTTTGGGGCAACAGTGCCAACCGCTGTGCCACTTTTCCGCCTTGTGCGGTCCTTTTCAACAGGGATTGAAGCGAACAAAGCAAATGCCTCAACATCAGTTTATCAAATGAAATGAATGATGGCAATAAAGGTTGGTGCATGAAACGATTAACATATACTGCTGGAGTATATAGCACGCAGAATTATCTATCGGACCAAAAGTGGTGACGGATGATGATGTTGGTTGCCTTGGGTGTTCCAATCAATTTAGCCCCCAACGGAACCATTAAACAGCCTGACCTCTGAAAAGAAAGGCGCAATATTTTCAAGTTGATGGTTTTCTGTCGAGACCATACCATGCTGCAAAGCCAACGCAGAGTTATGCATGTACGTTTCTGTGAGTGTGAATCACAAAATCGAAGGCAGGTCTTTGATGATGCATGCACCATCATTATTTCACTACTCACAATGCCATTGATATTCGGGACTGCATTCGAAAACTCGAAGAATTGTGTACACTGCCGAATATCAAAAATTATATTGCATTCCAGCACACGTCTTGCAACTTAGTGCAAATACTATCCATTAACGAAAATCCACTGAATCCCATATTAACATTTTATTGAAAAAATTGAACAGATCTCGCCCGAGAGAACGTTATTTCCAGATCCACGGTCAGTGTATTGCTTGTTTTAATTTTCGGGATTTTACTCGCAATGCACGAGTGAATTGGTTACTGGACCTGAGATTTGGAGCATCTGCTGTGTCTATCAGAATTCCACTAACAACGGCCACGTGCCGCAGATAACAATACAACGCACAATAGGCCAATTTTTCAGATTGCGACGATGAATAACGAATGTAAACTGCAAGTTTCATAGAATCATCGAATCATATAATTTACAGTGCAATTGTTGTTCTCGCATCTATCCTGCAAATAACATTTATTCTAACATACTACGTATTATGAATGGTCCATGTTTTTGTGCATGGTCACCTTTATCCAACAAATTCACGCAAATCTGTCAAATGGCCAAATCGACATTCAAGTAAAAGTACAAGTCAACATTCAAGTAAACATTCAAAACGACACTCAAGTCGGGGTTGGTTTAGCACAGCGCCAAATCCCTGGCTTTGAAAGCAAGCCAACAGCACGATTCAATTCCTGGACCAGCATCCCCGAACAGGCGCCGGAATGTGGCGACTAGGTGCTCTTCACAGTAACTTCATTTGTAGCCTACTTGTGACAATAAGCCATTTTCGTTTCATTTTAAATACTTTATGAACACAGCTAAAAGTACTGCAAAGTGTTTACAAAGAAAAAGAGAAAGATTACTTATGCGAATCATCTTTCAACTTGCAGTTCGTATCAGTGCATTTATTGCATATTAAAATGTCATAAAATAAGTTACGAAAGCATGCAATTGCGAATTGCGATGCATGAAAGATCCAATGCATCACTGAAATGTTTCAGCACAGGACAAGTCCATTCGATCGATTCTCATGGGAATATCCCGTTAAGAAAGGTTATTATCTCATCACATGTCTTCAGTGATGTAATTTTGTAGGTGGAGCTGCACAACGGCTTTGTGCCTTTGTTTTACCTTCACTTTCAGTTATGACTGCTGCAGGCTACAAACAGAGAAAATAAGTGTTTTGGACTGTTCCTCTCCATGGTCATTTTAAATATGTGTTCCAGGAAAGGTACAATTGATTACAGCTACCTGCTTTGGTAACGTAAAATATATATTTGCTTTCCGGATGTGTTTAACATTTCTGGTGAGACAGGTCAGAATCTCAGGGGAAGCCCGTCTTAATCAAGTGAGAATGCAGTGTGCCTGACCACGCCCTTGAAAAGAGGTTTGGGGTTGTGCGATTTTAGTTTATAATTGAAATAGTTAGGGGTTATACATAGATTACTGTAGCTCGGTGGTGCCTTTCTGTTTATAATTGATTTTAAAAATCGTGCTGTGAGAGGAAATATATGTCAACTAAGTTCTCAGATTAAAACTTGTTTTGATTTAAGTGTCTGAGAAGAAAAAATCACACCTGAAGGGAAGGTTCGTGTTCTTGTCCTAGCCAAATTAAACATGAAGATTGTAGGTCAGGTGGACTTCATAATATACTCTTGTTTCTAAACCCTGGCCCAAAACACCATGCTGTCCATGTCGACCAGAGAACATGCAGGTGCATTTTCTAATAACTCCTTACTGTAGATAGAGTTCATAGTTCTGTACTCCACAACACAAAAATTGAAGATCCGTGTACTTTTTCTCATAGTTTCCGTTTTTTCCTCTACCTCCAACTCGCGCAGTGAATTCCATAGTCCCACTATTGTCTAATTCAAACGGTCTTCCCCCTGTCCATTCTGCACCTTTTGCCACTTTATCTCAAATCTTAGTCCCATGGATTTAGAATTCACCACCAAGGGAATCATGTTCATCCTGTACACTCCATGTCTTCCCCTCATTATTTGTACACTTCAATTAAGTAAATCCTCAGCCGTCTTTGTTCTAAGTACAATAACACCTACCTATTCAATTTATCTTCGTAGTTTTCGGTTTCCAGCAGTTGCAACATTTTATCAACCTATTCTGCACTCTATCTTGAGCAATTACATCGTTACAGTAAAATGTTACCCCGAAAGGAACACAGTGCTCAAGCAGTTACCTCATCGGCGTTTTGTACATTTCAAATCTTAGATCCTTACTTTTATATTACATACCATTTCAATGAAAGAATACATCCAATATGCTCGCTTTAGAGCCTGGACTGCTTGAATCTCTGCCTTTGTGGACCTGTGTACTCGTACACCAAGACCTTTCACTTCATCCAGATCATTTCGTTTAATACCAAAAGCCGGGTGCACCCTATAGCAGTGTGACGTTCACTGAATGCATGACCTCACACTTCTTTTTGTTAAATTTCATATGCCACTTTATCACCCACTCTACCAACTCATCTACATGCTTCAGGAAATTATAGATGCCCTCTACACTGTCCACCAGCAGGTCTTTCTTGCTGTCGTCTGCTAATATCCCAAGCGCCCCCCCCCAACCCAAGTTATGTCGAAATAGTTAATATTAAACACAGGGAATGTGTATTGGGAGCAGCTGTTTAAGGGTAAATCCACATTTGAAATGTGTGAGTCTTTTAAGCAAAGTTGATTGGAGTGCAGGACAGGCATGTTCCTGTGAAAATGAGTGATAAAAATGGCAAGATTAGGGAACCATGGATGACGGTGAAATTGTGAGACTAGCTCCTATGAAAAAGGAAGCATACATAAGATCCAGGCAACTCAAAACTGATGATGCTTTGGAGGAATATCGGGAAAGTAGGTCGAATCTCAAACGCGCAATAAAGAGGGCTAAAATGTGTCATGCAATATCTTTGGACAACAGGGTTAAGGCAAATCCCAAAGCCTTTTATTCTTATGTAAAGAGCAAGAGGGTAACTAGAGAAAGGATTGGCCCACTCAAAGACAAAAGAGGGAATTGATGCGTGGACACAGAAGAAATGGGTAAGATTCTTATTGAGTACTTCGCATCGGTAGTATCAAATGAAAGGGGCAAGACGGATGTTGAAGCTAGCGATGGACGCTTAAATACTCTAGGTCATGTTGTCATACGGAAGGGGGAAGTTTTGGGTATTGTAAAATACATTAAGGTGGACAAGTCCCCAGAACCGTATCTGATCTATCCCAGGTTGCTGAGGGAAGCGAGGGTCGAAATAGTTGGGGCCTTAACAGATATCTCTGCAGCATCCTTGAGCACGGGTGATGTCCCGGAGGACTGCAGAATTGCTAATGTTATCCCTTTGTTTCAGAAGGGTAGCAGGGAAAATCCAGGGAATTATAGACCTGTGAGCTTGACGTCAGTGGTAGGCAAACTGTTGGAGAAGATATTGAGGGACAGGATATGTTCACATCTTGAAGAAAATAGCCATCAGTGATAGGCATCATGGTTTTGTGCAGGGACGGTCATGTCTTACAAACATAATATAGTTCCTTGAGGAACTGTCAAATTTAATTGATGAGGGAAGGGCTGTAGATGTCATATACAAGGACTTTAGTAAGGCGTTTGATAAGGTTTCGCATGGCAGGTTGATGGAAAAAGTGCAGTCGTATGGGGTTCAGTGTGTACTAGCTAGATAGATAAAGAACTGGCTGGGCAACAGGAGACAGAGTAGTTGTGGAAGGGAGTGTCTCAAAATGGAGAAGGGTGACTAGTGGTGTTCCACAGGGATCCGTGCTGGTATAGGTTGTCTGATTAGCAAGTTTTCAGATGATACTAAGATTGGTGAAGTTACAGATAGCGAGGTGGACTGTCAGAGAATACAACAAAATATAGATAGATTGCAGAGTTGGGAAGAGAAATGGCAGACGGGGTTCAATCCAGGCAAATGCGAGGTGATGCATTTTGGAAGATCAAATTCAAGAGCTGACTATATGGGCAATGGAAGGGTTCTAGGTAAAATTGATGTACAGAGAGATCTGGGATTTCAGGTCCATAGAGTGGTAAAGAAGGCATACAGCATGCTTGCCTTCATCGGGCGGGTTATTGAGTACAAGAGTCGGCAGGACATGTTACAGTTGAATAGTACTTCGGTTAAGCTACATTTGGAATTCTGCGTGCAGTTCTGGTCGCCACATTACCAGTAGGATGTGGATGCTTTGGAGAGGGTGCAGAGGATGTTCACCGGGATGTTGCCTGGTATGGAGGGTGCTAGCTATGAAGAAAGGTTGAGTAGATTAGGATTGTTTTCGTTGGAAAAACGGAGGTTGAGGGGGGGGACCTGATTGAGGTCTACACAATTCTGAGAGGTATGGACAGGGTGGATAGCGACTAGTTTTTTCCAAGAGTGGGGGTGTCAGTTACAAGGGGTCACGATTTCAAGGTGAGAGGGGGAAAGTTTAAGGGAGATGTGCGTGGAAAGTGTTTTTACGCAGAGGGTGTTGGGTGCCTGGAACACTTTACCAGCGGAGCTGGTAGAGGCGGACACGATAGCATCATTTAAGAGGCATCTAGATAGGTATGTGAACGGGCGGGACAGAGGGAAAATAGTAGACAGGTTTAGATAAAGGTCTGTATCGGCGCAGGCTGGGAGGGCTGTTCCTTTGCTGTAATTTTCTTTGTTCTTTGTTCTTTGTTCAGACAGTAACGGTCCCATCACTGAGCCCTGTGAAACACCGTTCGAAACAACTTACCATTGCAAGGGCAAACATCGACCATCTGTTTGCAGTTACTAAGCCAACATTTGGTCAAGTTTGCAACATTGCCCGCCTTATACACGTGTGAACAATTAGCCAAGTGGCACTTTGTTTAACTCCTCGCTAAAATCCATGTACACAACATATGCTGCAGTGCGTCCATCAGCCGGTCGAGTCCCTTCCTTAAGAAAGTCAGTGACATTGGTGAGGCAAGACATAGAACATAGAACATAGAACATAGAACAGTACAGCACCGAACAGGCCCTTCGGCCCTCAATGTTGTGCCGAGCCATGATCACCCTACTCAAACCCACGTATCCACCCTATACCCATAACCCAACAACCCCCCCCCCCCCTTAACCTTACTTTTATTAGGACACTACGGGCAATTTAGCATGGCCAATCCACCTAACCCGCACATCTTTGGACTGTGGGAGGAAACATGAGCACCCGGAGGAAACCCACGCACACAGGGGGAGGACGTGCAGACTCCACACAGACAGTGACCCAGCCGGGATTCGAACCTGGGACCCTGGAGCTGTGAAGCATTTATGCTAACCACCATGCTACCCTGCTGCCCCAACCATGCTACCCTGCTGCCCCCCACCATGCTACCCTGCTGCCCCCCACCATGCTACCCTGCTGCCCCCACCATGCTACCCTGCTGCCCCCCACCATGCTACCCTGCTGCCCCCCACCATGCTACCCTGCTGCCCCTCACCATGCTACCCTGCTGCCCCCCACCATGCTACCCTGCTGCCCCCCACCATGCTACCCTGCTGCCCCCCACCATGCTACCCTGCTGCCCTGTGACATCCTGTGAAATAAATCCATGCTGCGCAGTCCATGTTTTTCCATGTGACAGTTAGTCCTATGCCTCAGGGCTCATGCCATTAATCTGAAAACCCACAGTATAAGGCAAAATGGCCTTTGATTGTGTTGCAGATCCGTTAATCACTTGTTAAACAACAGAGCCGCAATTGAAATTCTCCAGTCCTCCCCGGCATCTATTGAGTTCCGAAAATCATTCGAAGAACATCTGCTACCTCCTCCCTGACCACCTTCATTAGCCTCGGAAACGATCCATCTGTCCCTGGTGACTTATCGAGTTTTAAGGATCAAATCCTCGTTAACATCTGCTCTCTTTCTGATTATCGCATCCATATACAACAGTGCTCCTGCATGACTGAAGTATCTACATAATACATTCCATTTGTAAACGAGAAGACAAAATATATATTTGAAACCCTTCCCACGGCATCTGCAGCAACGCACAACTTCTTAATCTCGGATAGTACCCAGTCTTCCCTTAATTTTCTTTCCGCCTATGTCTCTGCACTTCCTGCATTCCTGTTGGCTACATGCAGTGCGTAGTTAATTATTTCTATCGTACCGTGTCTTTTTTGTGTTTGATCTTCCAATGCATGCCTGAAGAAAATATGAAGGAGTCCAGGTTTCCCTGTACACTCTTACGTCTACAGGGACATGCCTATTTTGTATACTAGGGATCTCACTTTCTCCGGCTTTACATTGGTTTTCCACAGATTTGTCCACTAGTCATGCTGACCTGTCCTGATCAGCCTCCTCATTTCTGCAAAAGCTACATTATTCTAGTTCAAAATCTTTCCTCCTGCTTTATTTTTGTCCTTTTCCATATTAACGCTGAATCTAATTGACCTGGAATAACTATACCCGCACTGTCAATTCACCTAATTGACCATCTTTTTCCCGGGAAGACTAGGTTTAAAATTGCATCTCCTCTCGTTGGATTTGTCACTAATTTGTTGAAAAAGAAATCTTGGACACTCAGAACACCGTTCATTTTTTTTAATCACAGTTGATATCGGTAGTGTCCTGTTATTATTGATCTCTTATTCTGACAGGCGAAAATTCTCCGAAAATATTTCACGATCGATTTCACTTTAACTATTTGGGGCTCTGTAGTGTACTCCCAGTATTATTACATGCCATTTTTGTTTTCCAAGTTCAAAGCATAAAGCTTCCTTTCTTAAACTGTTCAATATAATATCTCATCTCACAGTTGAAATTGATCCCATTATGAAACAAATTGATAATACCATTTGTGATTCGCACCCTCCTTCTTATCTCCATTCTATCATATCTGTAGACTCCAAAATCAGCGATACTGATCTGCCAAGCCACTCCCCCTCCCGGCCTGCAGTCTGGTTTTTGTTATGTGATACAGTCTTCACTGCCAGATATTCACAGAGACAGAAACCTACAAAGTAGGAGCTGGAGTAGACTATTAGGCCATTCCGACACTGCTCTGTCATTCAATATGACGAGGGAATCTCCTCTACCTGAACACGTTACTTCCAAGCTTTGACCAACCTCATTGGTCGAGTCAGAGTCGAGAACTCGATCTATTTCTTTCTTAAATTTGTTCAGTGACGGGGCGCTCATAGCCTTCTCGGATAGATAGGTACAGAGATTTATCATGATCTTATTGAAGACGTTTATTGTCATCTCAGTCATAGATGACCTACCGTACATCATGAGATTGTTACCGACATTTGTATCGACGCCAAAGCCAGAGGAAACAATATTCCTGCATGTGCTTTCTCCAGTCCTGTCAGAATTGCGGATGTTTAGGTTTGGTTCCCTCTAATTCTTCTGAATGCCAGTGAGCATTCGCAGTAAAGCCAATCACTCTGCACAGGCCAATCCTGTCATCAAAGGGTTCAGTCTGCTGAAGATTTTCTGCACTTGCTCTGTGGAAAACAAAAGCTTTATTTGATAAAGAAAGTACAGCTGTTCACAATCTAAAGTAATCGCATACGGCGCTGTACATTAGAGCAGCAATAAGAACTCGTAGCACCTTTACACTGTCCACTTGCAATGGATTTGCAACAGTTTTGCCGACATGACTGTTCGTTGCACCTAAAGGTCGGATTTCAATAACAATTGTACTCGGAAATACAGATCCCTCAGTATGTCAACATGAAAATGAAATGCAAATCGCTTATTGTCGCAAGTAGGCTTCAGTGAAGTTACTGTGAAAATCCCCTAGACGCCACATTCCGGCGCCTGTTCGGGGAAGCTGATACGGTAATTGAACTGTGCTGCTGGCCTGCTTGGTCTGCTTTAAAAGCCAGCGATTTAGCCAAGTGTGCGAAAACAGACCCTATACATTTACAAATCTAAACATACTTTGTATATTTATTCATCCATCATAACTTCGTGTTTACCCATGTTGAACGGAATCTGCGAGGTATTTTCTCATTCACTTAACTTGTCCAAACTCACATTAAAGAATCTTAAAATCTTCCACACAAAATACAGTTTGTTGATTTGCAGCCGACGTGGCTGCAAAGCAGGAAATGTTCTGCCATGTTATTTATTCACACAGCAAAATTCGAAAACAATCAAATACGATGAACACACTCTGCTCGTTTTCCGATGAATTACAACATTTCTACCAATATAATTTCTTGAAGTAGTTACACAGACTCAGTTATATTCACCTGAGAAGGCTTGCACATTGTGGCAAGAGATATCCAACCAACCCTGGTCCACACAGAATAAAATAATTTGAACGATCAGCCATGTTATTTGTTTCATTCACTGTGGCACATGGTCTCGGGTATTTCTGACACACCGTAGTGTTCTATCGATGACCTGTGACGGAATATCTCAGTGCATATGATTGTAATCAATGTAGTTGGCGGTCTGCACTCTGAATGATTGATGGTAGCATGGCAACCAACCAGGGTCTCACTTTTAGCCCAATTAAAAGTGCATGTATTAAATTTAGCACTATTATTTGAATATAGTCCACCCACAGGAAAGCGGTTGGAAGTCAGATAGAAAAAAGTAAAATGCACAAGTCCCACTACAGGCTGCTAGAACAGGTCTGTATATGTCCCGGTACTCACATATCAAATGATATTCGCACGCTGTTCATGTGTACAAGTCCATTGTCAGTTCCCCAGTTCAGGTCTCTCTTCCTATCACCTCGCGTTCCCGGCGATACCTCATTTGGTGCAGGCCACGCTATCAACGATCGACATATACATGGACTTTAGTAAGGCATTTGATAAGATTTCCAATGGCAGGTTGACGGAAAAAGTGAAGTCGTATGGGGTTCAGGGTGTACTAGCTAGATGGATAAAGAACTGGCTGGGCTACAGGAGACAGCGAGTAGTGGTGGTAGGGAGTTTCTCAAAATGGAGAATGGTGACTCGTGGTGTTCCACAGGGATCCGTGCTCGGACCACTGCTGTTTGTCATCTACATAAATGACCTGCAGGAAGGTATAGTTTGCAGATGATACTAAGATTGGTGGAGTTGCAGATAGCGAGGAGGATTGTCAGATAATACAACAAAATATAGATAGATTGGAGAATTTGGCAGAGAAATGGAAGGTGGAGTTCAATCCAGGCAAATGCGAGGTGATGCATTTTGGGCGATCAAATTCAAGAGCGGAATATATGGTCAATGGAAGGGTCTTGGGGAAAATTAATGTACAGAGAAATCTGGGAGTTGAGGTCCATTGTACCCTGAAGGTGGCAACGCAGGTTGATAGAGTAGTCAAGAAGGCATACAGCATGCTTGCTTTCATCGGACGGGGTATTAAGTACAAGAGTTGGCAGGTCATGTTACAGTTATATAGGTCTTTGGTTCGGCCACATTTGGAATACTGCGTGCAGTTCTGGTCGCCACATTACCAGAAGGATGTGGATGCTTCGGAGAGGGTGCAGAGGAGGTTTACCAGGATGTTGCCTGGTATGGAGGGTGCTAGCTATGAAGAAAGGTTGAGTAGATTAGGATTGTTTTCGTTGGAAAGACGGAGGTTGAGGGGGGACTTGATTGAGGTCTACAAAATTATGAGAGGTATGGACAGGGTGGATAGCAATAAGCTTTTCCCTAGAGTGGGAGTGTCAGTTACAAGGCGTCATGATTTCAAGGTGAGAGGGGGAAAGTTTAAGGGAGATGTGCGTGGAAAGGTTTTTACGCAGTGGGTGGTGGGTGCCTGGAACGCTTTATCAGCGGAGGTGGTAGAGGCGGGCACGATAGCATCATTTAAGAGGCATTTAGACAGGTATATGAAGGGGCGGGAACAGAGGGAAGTAGACCTTGGAGATTAGGAGACAGGTTTTGATAAATGATCTGGATCGGCGCAGGCTGGGAGGGCCAAAGGGCCTGTTCCTGTGCTGTAATTTTCTTTGTTCTTTGTTCTCATCCTGATGAATCTGACGGCAGGACGAACAGAACTCTAATATGACCTACTTAACTCCATGCTGCATGACACAACTTACGGTCATCACTGAAGCAGTTGGGGTGTATGGGCCCAAGCTCTTTAGTTGAATATATTGTTCAGTGCCGGGTTTAAAATGATCTCGTTCAGCAGAAGAGGTCAAATTTACCAAGTCACATTTAAGCTCTGCAATCCATCCCCTAAACAGGAAACGTGACCGCCTCGGGGTACATTACGGATGACCCCTTAAACGGCGTAAACAACTGCTAAATTAAGAGCGGGAACATCCGACGGCATATTCCACTTGACTTTGGAAAAGATTTGTGGATGTTTTCGACCAACACGATCGAACCAAACTAATCGCACACAACTGATTCACGTGGTTCCCTAACGTGGTGCAACATGCCACAGATGTGAGTCGGATAGCGTGTGAGAATTTCGATCGCGGTAACAATACAGAAAATAAGTCGCGTCTGGGAAATATAAGTAAAAAAAAGAACAGATCGAAGCTCATGAAACCAGGAAAAATAAAAGCGATACACACAAACGCGCATCTCGCCCTGAATGCAGTAACGAGGTCGTGGGCGAGAGGGAGACGATTTGGAGCTCAGAGAAGACGCCCGCATGCATACCTGTCAGTGATCGACGCAGGAACAGATAGCTCTGCTCGGAATACAGTACATTCCGAACCTGAGTACACGGAATTCGACAAAACCAGCCACAGATATCCACACCCATTAGCAAAGTGTTGTAATGCACGCACATCGACCATTTTGCCCGGGAATGTGGGCACCACGCAGCAAGACCTCACGGCCTCCGCAACTATTCCGTCATGAGGAACCCCGAACATTTCCACTCGAGGAAGCTGTCCATCAAGCGTTCATATCCCCTGTCGGCAGTGCCGAGACCGCTCACACCTTGTACCCACTGTGAAGTTCTGGACTGGAAGCTTGACGGTCCCAGGCTTCTCAGACATTGGTGGGTAATACAGAATGGGATAATGGAGGAGGAGCCTGGAATAAGGCGCGGTAGTAAGCCGCCCCGTCGAGTTCCCATGGGATACCGCGGAATGCCACACGACTCTTTACATATGCTACGACCTCAGCCATACTTGGCCTACCAGGAAACCAATAATGATAAGTGGCTGCACAGGACATTTTGAAGCATGCTCGGAGAGGGTCCTATCGAACCTTCGACTGGGTAATGTATCGTGTTAGAAACCTGCTACCTTGGCTGAACTCCACCGTGAAGTAGAACATATTTTAGGTTCTCATCTCGTTAGATAATGAAATGCATCGTTTGGCCAAATATTGTACGTGGCTGATGTGAACAACCCAACTATCCCCGAACGAACACGCCACGAGCCAATGCGCATGTGTCATGTCCACATTTGGAGAATTGCGGTTAATCCCACGGAATGAATAACACTCCGCATGTGCAGGCGACATGAGCTGAACATGTACAGGCGTTTGCCAGCACAAACATAACGGTGATCGAATCAGATGAGAAATACTCAGCGGAGGACCTGATCCAAAACTCCAATACGCGTACGAATACTGAAATATAAGAGGCTAAAGTCATTAATATCTTAATACAAATCTTCCACCCATCTGTTCCACCAATTCCCTATAACGCCTGTGGGAAAATCGGACGGATGCTTGAGGCATACCATCGACTATATAGAATGCAACCAGGCCATCCTGGTCACGGCCTGCACAGTGGCGAAAAGTCCCAAGTCCATTACGTGGCACCCCACCCTCCCAGAGGGCTATGTCTCAAATGAATAGATGTACGATTGAACGTTCTCACTAGATTAAGGTTAACAGCAAACCCCAAGAAAGCCCAGATCATTTCGACGAATTTGATTGACTTTTGTGAAGAGTTAACACGAAGGTAACCGAGGGCAGTGCAGTCGATGTTCTCTCCGTCGACTTTAGCAAGGCCGTTGACAAGGTACCGCGTGGTCGGTTGTTGCAAAAGGTGAAATCTCACGGAATCCAGGGTGAGGTCGCCATTTGGATAGAAAAGTGCCTTGTCGAGCGAAGACAAAGGGTGGTTGTGGAGGGTTCGTTTTGAAACTGGAGGACTGTAAGAAGCAGTGCTGCTCAGGCATAGTTGCTAGGTCCACTGTTTTCCTTTCATATATCACTGATTTGGATGAGAATGTAGGAGACATGGTTAGTCCGTTTTCAGATGACACCATGATGGTAACAGAGTGAACAGTGATATATTATTGGGTCAGTGGGACGATGAATGGCAGATTTAGTTGCATTTGGATAAATGTGGCTGATGCATTTCGGTGGATCAAGTCAGGCAGGTTCTACATAGTAAATCGCCGGGAGTTGGGAAGAATTACAGAACAATGTGATGTCGGGGTGCATGTCCATACCTACTTTAAGGTTTAGCCGCAGGTGGTCAGGGTGGTGAAGAAGACATTCAGAATGCTCGGTTTGATTGGTCAGAATATTGCACACAATATAGGGACGTCTGTTGAATTTGCAAAGGGCATTGGGAAGAGCACACATGAAATACTGTACTCAGTTCTGGTCACCTATTATGAGAAATATATTACTAAACTAAAAAAGAGTGCTGAAGAGATTTATGAGGATGCCACCAGGACTTCTTGGTCAGAGGTGCAAGGTGAGGCAAATTGGCTGGAACTATTTTCCGTGGAGCGTAGCAGGCCAATGGGTGATGTTATAGATGGTTATAAAATAATTGGGAGTATCGGTCAGGTAGATAGATAGTCGACATATCTTACCAAATGTATAGGGGACTATAAATAGAAAGAGAGATACAAAAGCGACCCGAGTGGACAATCTTTCACACTGAGGGTGGTGAGCATCGAGAACGGTCCCAATGGCAGTAGTGGAATCTGGTACAAGTATTTGCTTTAAAAAGCAATTGAACCGTTCCAAGAGCAGGACGGGTATAGAGGGATATTGGCAAAGATCGAGCAAGTAGGACTAGTTTAGTTATAGAAACCCAGCGGCATGGACATTGTGTAAACAAGTATGACACTATTAATCTAGCATGATACCACAATTCTCTTACTTTGGTACAGCAGAGACTGAGAGAAAGCATGAAATTGAAATGATGTGAATCAAGTGAAGCGATGGTTAGCCTAATTAGAGAGCACGGTGAACACGTCTGCTCCACGGCAGAGAAATTGCTGTCGACCCTCACAAGTCCCCACCCTCCTAACGGTAACCTAACATATGGTGTGTGTGTGTGGGGGGGGGGGGGGGGGTAGAATTCCATGTTCTGGACAGTAATAGTCAAAAAGGCCAATGACCACAAAACAAAAGGTCGGGCTATAAGTGTCCCAAGCGTCCATTTCTTTCTAAACAAAGGGGCCGACGAGCCAAGGGAGCCAGCGAGGCCCAGGACAGTTTAAAAAAGATTTCCTTGGATGACAGTCAGGCGGCGAAAATAATAGTTCACATGTAGTTCTTCAGAATTATATAACATTTAATAATGCCTCAAATCATCAGCAGTAGACAAAATCACAGGATTTTACACAAAATATGAAGAGTATGAGAGTGTCTTTAATAAATGTATCCCCAAAGGCTCAAATAGATATGCAACCAATTTTATTAATGTGAGGAGCGAGTTAATGAATGCAGATTGGCAGTACATTCTGAACAATAATTTTCAAAGAGCAAAACCAGATATGATAAATTCATGAATCTGTGGTGTCTATTTCAAAGTATGAATCAAACATCAATGCATTTGTGATACTGAGGAATTATTAAGTCTCCTGCGCAATTAATAAATTAAAACATGTTTAAGTGATTCTAGCTTTGCCAAGCCAAGCATTTCGTCATCCCTGCATCAAATGTTGATAAGTTAAAATATAAAATGGAGGAAACTGTGCGAATAAAGTTTTGCGTTGAAAACAATTTAAATCTGTTTTGTTTTCGAGAATACATTTCCTTGATCGAGGCCACAGTTTAATGGTGGAAGATCACGTAGATTACTATGTACAATCGTGGTCTCACTACCGAAGCTTATGCTTATCCGAGCAGCAAGCGGTTGCTGGTTCAAGGTTTATTCACATTTATGGCTTTCTGGGCTGCATTCTCCGCCCCTCTGGGCCACGTGTCTGTTTTACACCGCCAGCAGGATGCTCTGTTTCGCTTATCAATGCTGTTTCCCGTTGTGGGTGGGCCCTACGCCGCCGGAAACCCGCGGGCTGCCGGTCCAACGGACGCGGCGGAGAATCCAGACCCGAGATTTCAGGTGCGGTGTGCCCCAACAATTCTCCGTCTTCCTCGCCGGCTGATGGGATTTCCCATTGCGGGCAGCCCAACGCTGTCGAGGAATGCCCGGGCTGAATATTGTGATCGAATAGAATGAGCCGAAATATTTCTGACATATAACAGGCATTCGGACCACGACAATTCATATCAAGTTGGAAGAAGACTTCGCAGAGTATGAGTTAGAAAGCAGACCCAAAGGCTACACTGTCCAGCTTAAAGGACCATATTTTATTGTAAGGACTTGGGAGTGAGGAGGACGCTTGTGAAAGTATGTTGCTTTAATAAAATCTTGAATTCAGATAGCGGCTATGAAGGTGTAACTCGCACATCTGTTGGCTCCCGCTCGGGCCGGACGTTTGGACCTTTTCCCACGACATTTTCATGGTTTTGAGTTCTGGCTTTGAAGGAGCTGACAATTAGACTCGGGACACACAGTGGTGCACTGGACGGAGAACAGGAAGGGACCGAAAAGGAAGAAATAAAGAGATAATCAAGGGCTGGCTGGATTTGGCATCTAAATACAATATGGCTGCTGTTCGAACTCCTGCTGCGACGACCAGCCATCGAGGGAGGAGCTGATGCAATGTAATCCAAGAGGATTTTGCCAGACAGCAATGGAACTGTCTTGACCCGATAAAGGAGTCGATAGAGCGGCTGGAGTGCAGGCTAGATGTCCAGGATCCGACGGGTCAGAAGTTGGAGAAAGTGCTGGCGAACAAGGAGGAGCACCAAACGGTCGTTGAACTAAAGGTGGGGATGCTGAAGGATCAGCAAAAGAGGCTGCTGCGGAATATGCAAGATATGGAGAACAGAGCTCGCAGGCAGAACATAAGAAATGTCGGTCTCACTGAAGCGGCTGAGGGGCCTGATGCTGGCGACTTTGTGGCGAGTATGTTCCAGATGATTCTGGGCGAGGTGGCGTTTCCATGACCGTTGGAGGTGGGCAGAGCGCACAGGACGATGGCGATCAATACACGGCTGGGGAACCCCCAAGGGCTATGGTGGTCTGGTTCCACAGGCTTTTGGATAAGGAGTGTGTCGTCCAGTGGGCGAGGCGTACTAGGAGCTGCAAATGGGACAATTGCAATTGGGGGTCGACCAGGACCTGCGTGTCGAGGTGGCCAGGAGGGGGTAGGCTTCAGGCAAGTGATGGAGATCCAGTTAAAAAGAATGTGCAATTTGGGCCAGTGCGTCTTTGGGTTATGCACAAGAACCAGCACCATTATTTCGAGTTGCCCGAACACGCGATGGACTTTGTCAAGAAGAAGAGGCGAGTGCAGAACTGAGAACTTTGTGGTTTTAAGTTGTAATTGTTTTATTGATGTGCATATGTTTTGACTGTTGTTTTTCTCCTCCTTTTATGTTTGGGTAAAGATGGGGAAGTAACAATTATTCGATTTCTATGGGTTTTCCCTGTTTTGGTGGGGGTGGAGGATTTTTACTTTTTATTACTTTAATTTGAACCATTGGGAGATTCTTTGCAGGTTTTTCGTTTTGGGTAGTCTCCTCTGAGAATTTGGAAATTGTTCAGTCTCGGTTTGATGAGGGAAGTGTTTTCGATGGGGTGCGGGAGGGGAGTAGATCACAATAGGTGGGAGAATTCATGGCCCTGGAGGCGAGGGTCACCAGACTAGCTGGGTGAGCTAGTCTACACAAGCACTGTGGGGGGGGGGGGGTGAGGTGTATATGTTGAATATAGGACATGGGTTAGTTTACAAGTGGCGTTGCGAGGGGAGGGGGGAGTAGACCCTGCCGACGAGGGAGGGAATATGTTTTGGGACAAAGGGAAGATCGAGATGGGGTTGCCAGGAAGCGGGCCGTTGGATGCGCATGGATGATATAATGTACAGTCCAGAAGGAGGCTTTACGGCCCATTCAGTCTGCAACGGTAGATGGAAAGTAGACCCTACCCAAGATCAACACCTCCGCCCTACCCCATAACCGAATAACCCCACCCAACGGTAATTTATCAAGGCCAATCGACCTAAACTGCACATCTTTGGACTGTGGGAGGAAACCGGAGCACGCGGAGTAAACCTACGCACACACATTAAGGACGTGCAGACTCCACATAGACAGTGGCCCAAGTCGGAATCGAACCTGGGACCCTGAATCTGTGATGCAACAGTGCTATCCACAATACTACTGTGCTGCCTTGGGCTGGGGGCGGGCCCAGGATAGGGGGTGGCTAATCGAATGGGAGGAAGGGGGGGGGCGGTATCCCCCAACCAGCCTGATCACCTGGAAAGTTGGAAGGTGGAATGAGCCGGTCAACAGTGCATGTGTGTTCGCGCATTTGAGGGCTCTGAAGGCTACCGTAGTGATGTTGCAGGAGACACACCTGAATATAGCGCATCAAGTTAGGCTAAGGAATGGTTGGGTCAGTCAGGTCTTTCATTCGGGGCTGGACATTCAGACGAGATGGGTGGTGATTTTAATCGATAAACGGGTGAAATTCCAGGTGGGCAGTATAGCCTCGGGCGGACGGAGGGCGGGGGCGTTATGTCATGGTGAGCAGTAAGCTGGAGCGGTGGAAGGTAGTTTTAGTTAGTGTGTACGTGCCGAGCTGGGACGATGCAGAATTCATAAAGAGGGTACTGGGGAAGATACCTGACCTGGACACGCACAGGTTGGTGATGGGAGGGGCTTTTAATATGGTCAGCGACCCCGGCCTGGACCAGGGATGATCGAAAACGGAGAAGGTGGCAGCAATGGCAAAGGAACTGAAAGGGTTCATGGAGCAGATGAGGGGGGGGGGGATCGGAGGGGGGGGAGAGGTGTGGTATCGCCCCATGGAGGTTTATGCAGCATGCGCGGAGGGAGTTTTCTTTTTATTGGCATGTACATCAGGTTTACTCCCGGATTGATTTTCTTTCATTTTGAGAAGGGATTTGCTGGTGGGGGCAGTGGGCATGGGATATTTGAGGAGAGCTTTCAGCGTCTGCAATAGAGATTGCACGTGGGCTTGTTGGCGGACGAGGCGGTGTGCGAGAGAGTGAGGAAATGCATGCAGAACTACCTGCAAGTCATTGACACGGAGGAAGTCTCAGCAGTGGTGGTCTGGGAGGCATTGAAAGCAGTGGTGAGAGGGGAGCTGATTTCGATCCAGGCTGATAGACACAGGACGGACAGGGCAGAGACGGACCGACTGGTTGATGAGAACGGACAGATAAATTGGAGGTAGGTGGTGACCCCGGCGGTGCAACTATTGAGGGAATGGCAGAGGATGCAGGCGGAGTTCGGGGTGTTGTCCACACGCTATGCAATCGAGTGGCTTAGAAAGGCGAGGATGGCGTTTTATGAACACGGGGAGAAGGCCAGCAGAATGCTTGCACAGCAGCTTAGAAAGAGGAAGGCGGTAGGGGAATAGAAATGTGTTTGATGGGGATGGGATACTGGTCAGAGACTCGGCTGGGTTAAACAGGGTGTTCAGGGGCTTTTGCAGCAGACTGTATCGCTTTGAATCCCACAAGGGGCCCGAGGAGTTGAGACGCTTTTTGGACGGACTGACCATCCCAAGGGTGAGCAGGGAGCTGGTGGAGGGGCTGAGTTCTCTGATCAGGGCCGAAGAAATGGCTTGAGGGCATGAAGGTAATGAAGCCGGTTAAAGCGTCGGGGCCGGACGGGTACCCGATGGAATTAGAACATAGAACATTATAGAACATAGAACATTACAGTGCAGTACGGGCCCTTCGGCTCTCGATGTTGCGCCGACCTGTGAAACCATCTGAAGCCTATCTGACCTACACTATTCCATTTTTAGAAATTCTACGAGAGATTTTCGGGGATATTAGGGCCGTTGCTGGTCAAGGTTTTCAATGAGGCGAGGGATAGATGTGTGCTGCCCCAACGATGTCACAGGCCGCTATTTCGTTAATATTGAAGCGAGACAAGAACCCAGAGCAATGTGAGTCTTATAGGCCGTTCTCACTGCTTGATGCGGACGCCAAGCTGCTGGCGAAAGTTTTGGCCTCGAGGATTGAAGATTGTGTGTCGACGTGATTATGGAAGATCAAACTGAAATTGTCAAGGGCGGATAGATAGTTGCCTATATTAGAACGCTGCTCAACGTGATTATGATCCCCCCCCCCAACGAAGCGTAGGGAGGTTGAGGTAGTGGTGGCCATGGATGCGGAGAAGGCGTTCGACCGGATGGAATTGGACTATCTGTCCGAGGTTTTGGGATGATTTGGGTTCGGTTGGGGCTCTTCGGGTGGGTTAGGCTGTTGTAGCAGGTCCCGGAGGCTAGTGGAAGGACGAATAGGGCGACCTTGGTCTATGTTAGACAGCACCGGGGGACAAGACAGGGATGCCCCCTCTCCCCAACTGCTGCTTGTGTTAGCTACATTGCTGCTGGCAAATTATCTGAGAGCTTCAAGGCGCTTGAAGCGGCTGGTTTGTGTCTGTGTGTGTGTGTGTGTGGGGGGGGGAGGGGGGAGTGGAATACAGCGCCTCGTTGTACGCTGGCAACCTGCTCTTATATGTAGTAGATCCAGGGGTATGGATGGATGACATCATGGTGACTTTGCGGGAATTTGGCCTGTTTTCGGGATATAAACGTAATACAACAAACAGTGAGATGTTTGTAGTCCAGGCAAGAGTCAAGAGTGTCGGCTCGGGGAGCTACTGTTTAGGTAAGTGCGGGACAGTTTTAGGTACCTTGGGATACAAGTGACACACGACTGGGGACGGTTAAATAAGTTGAACTTGTCCCGGTTGGTCTCGCAGATGAGGGGCGATTTGTGGAGATGGGATGCGCTGCTGCTGTCTCTGGCTGGGCCGGTGCAGACTATTACGATGACGGTCCTACCGAGATTTTTATTTGTGTTCCAATGCCTCGCAATTTTCATTACGCGGTCCTTTTTTAAGAGGAATAACAAAACCATTTGGGGCTGTGTCTGGGCGGGTAAGTCCCCGCCAGTGAAGACGGCAATGCTCGAGAGGAATGGGGGAGGTGGGCTTTCCCTGCCAAACTGCAGTATTTCATTGTGGGCGGCCAATATTGCAATGATAAGGAAGTGGGTGTTGGTGGCGGGGTCGTTTTGGGAGGAATGGAGACAGCTTCATGTAGGGGCAGCAGCCTGGGGCCGTTAATAACAGCAATTGTGCCGTTCCCGCAGGCGAGATATTCTACCAGTCCCGTGGTGGTGACGGTCTTGAGGATCTGGGGTCAGTGGAGGAGGTACGTTGGAGCAGTGGGAGCATTGGTCTGGTCCCCAATATGTGACAACCACCGGTTTGCCCCAGGGAGCCTCGAAGAGGTGTTTCGAGTATGGCGAAGGGCGGGATTTGAGAGGATGGGGGACCTGTTCCTTGATGGGAGCTTCCCGAGCTTGAGGCGTGGAAGAGAAGTTTGGGTTGGCATGATGGAACGACTTCAGATAATTACAGGTGCGGGTCTTTTTGTGCAGTCAGATATCGCCCCTCCCACTCCTGCCACTCAGGGGGATCAGGATGGGTAGTGTCTCGGGGATGGGTGGGGGAGGGGAATGTCTTGGACATCTACAAATAACTAATGGGGACGGAGGAGACGGAGACACAGGAGCTCAAGTGTACGTGGGATGAGAAGCTTGCAGGAGAGATGGAGATTGGCTTATTTGCGGATGCGTTGAGCAGATTTAAAGCGACCGCTACATGTGCAAGGCTCAGCTTGATCCAATTGATGGTGATATACCGGGCCCATATCAGAGTAGCCCGGATCAGCTGATTCTTTGGACTGGAATACAGGTGTGTAAAATGTGCGTGCGGACCAGAGATCCATGTCCACTTGTTCTCGGCGTGTCCAAAACTTAGGGAATATTGGTAGGGATACGTCATGACGAGATTATTGAAAGCAAGGGTGGCAATGAGTCCAGAGGTTGCGATTGTTGAATTGTCGTTAGATCCAGGAGCCTACCTGATAGCCCGGAGACGGATATCATTTCCTCAGAGGTACTCAAAGCCCCCGAAGTCGGAGGCCTGGTTATCCGACATGGCGAGCTTTCTCGGCCTGGAGAAGAATAAGTTCGCCTTGAGAGGGTCATTGTTGGGGTTCGCCCGGAGGTGGCAACCATTCATCGATTTCTTTGCACTGAATTAATCGTCAGCAGTGTGGGGGAGAATGGGGGGCTAGGTTAGCGTAGCATATATGGTTAAATAGGCTGGTCGAGAAGTACGGGTGTGGTGTCTTTGCACTCTGTTTATTCTTTATGTGAACTGTGTTTATATTGTTGTTGTTTGTAATGCCAAAAATACCTCATTCAAATTGTTTGTTAAAAATAAATTGTGATTCTTTACCTGCGATATGTGTGCAGACCCCCTCTCACGAGCGCAATTTAAGACCATGAACACAAGTTGTTCAGGACACAATTGATCTTGATATTAAGAAAGAAACTGAAGATAAGTTAGAATTAGAACGGCAAACATAATTAATCGAGGAGAAAGCTCCCGAGATCCAATGTACTAAATTTGTACACATTTCTCGAATGGGTTTTTTCCAAGCAAAGAACGCATCGACTCATTACTCTCTGATTCGTATTCAAATATGTGTCAGTGAAGAAGGTGGTGAAGAAATATATTCGAGGCCGTTTATCAACGACCTTCACAGGTGAGTTTAATGTCGACCTGACGATGCTATCCGAGTGACCTAATAGAAACAAATCCCAAACCGTGCAATCCACCATTTGTAAAGAAAATGGCAACAGGTGGTGTGCCAGTTCAACTACAAAACTAAAATGCGGCCATGGACATACAACTCAGTCCGTGGAATATTGATTAACCAAACTCTTTGAATTGCCTTCCTAACCGTATTACATGAATTAATAACACCTCGGATATCACGAGTTAAAACATGAAACTGAACCGTGTTGCAAGCAGGATAATGAATTTGTGAATTACGAGCCTCAGTTCCAGAAATTTGCATCTTCCTTATTTGTCGGAATATAGCACAAGTAAACAGCTGACACATCTAACAATACTTCCACAGGTTATGACGCTGCAAACGTTGAAACGAAGCTAGATATCCACGAAGTCTCAATCGAAAACGAAGAGGCTTACACCTTTAGCAGTTGCAGAGACTGCAACAGCCTATCAAAGGTACATCGTGTGCTTTTCGAAATAATTTCTTGCACTTTGTACAATAATATTTCTTTAAACATAGGATTACCAACAGCTATTGAGGAATTAAACAAACGAATGTGATATAAAATAGGATTATTAGTTAGAATACTGTAGATGTGAGCCAGTCTGATAGTAGTGAGTTCACAAACAAAGGACAAAAGGATTCAGAAAGCATGGCAAGGAAGGGGGGAGTGAGCCTCGTGCAGGGCGGGGAAATAATGCTGGGTAACAAGAGGCCCAGGGTTGAGGAATGCGAACTGAGCCAATCAGGCTAAATGACAGGTGAAAAGGATGACCGATGGGAATCTTGTATGTGAAACTTGATGCCATTTGAATGATATTTGCAGATATTTCTTTGTCTTCGAATTCACTCGGTTCTGGGTCTTCAGAAGACCGCCTGTGTGTTATGAATATCTGTGGAGCGAATCAGCCTTGCAAGCTGGTTAAAAATAAATAATACTATACCGACAAATCCATCTCGAGTTTTATAGTTGCCAGACAGGCGGGTAAAGAACTCAATGTTGCCATTTGGTGCCGAAATCAGGGATTTCTCCAGACGGTCACCGGCCAACTGCGAAATCAGAATTAGAGTGATGTTGGACAATGAAAGTGGAAATGGGCCCACAATGTGAGTAGCTGGAAAATGAACACATCGATTCTCTACTTTTCTCGTGGTCTGATTGGTCTGGTCACTCGTGGTTGGTACGGAAATATCTTCTCGACGAAATCAATGGTCAGTCTGGGGATTAGAAAATTAAAAAAATGAGTCGATGTAGGTCCGACTGAGGGTTGAAAAAGACTGCTGGAATATGATAATAGTAATTGTTCAGTTAAGGGTTGATTGCGGAATTGATGAGATGTCGGATGGACAGTTCAGTTCCACGTGTGGTTTGGAAACTGTAATTGATTAAGCCAAAATTGTATCCTTGGACTGGAGTGGCGAACAACGCAGTTTTGAGGACTAGTTCGAGATTATGGAGAATTGCTTGGATAACACGAGTGATCCAAACTGTTAAATTCAAATATTATGTGATATTTATCCAGATAAAGCTCGAGATTTTAGAAACAGTTCAACAACTTTAAGGAAGAAATTGGGTGACGAATGGCGACTAGGGGGCAGGAAATATCTGGAGATTATTAAACAAGTTCAGAGTGAAATCTGGAAAAAAAGCAAGGTATGCGGGCCGAAGAGTTGATTGGATTATGGAAACAATATTGTCAAGAGGAGAGGGATAAGATCATGTTATCAAGTTGTCAAGAAAATGCCCTTAAAATGGGGATTCCAATTAGTCAAGGGGGAAACCGGAAAACCCTGGAGATCTTTAAAAAGGAGTGTGCATTCAAAAAGCGCGCAGATTTAAGAGAGGGAAATACCTAACAGGGTAGACTCGAGTAAAAAAAATGGGCTACGTAGTTCAATGGCTGACCTTGCATTGACAGAGGCAGATGATGACCTAGAGAATTGGACCATGTCGGGTAGACTCCCGACTGCACCAGTAGCATTGTCTGCACTAATTCCAGAATCACCAGGGTATCATAATTTATATCCAGTCACTGCAGCCCAGATTCAAATCATACCAGCCTTTCCAGTCCCTTCGGTTGATAGTTTGGGTCCTCTTTCTGCACCTCCACCGTCTGTTAGAGAGGGGAGCTCTGTTCCACAAGCCCAGTTAGCTCTGGGCCCCGATCTTAGACAATGAGAGAGGGGGCTGATCCTATCCAGAATCAATTATGCATACCACCTAGATCCCTTAAGGCCGAGATTTTGAGAACAAAGGGTGAGGACGGGAATGGTTATGAGGCGCCGGAGTTCCCCCTGTCGGAAGGGAAGGACGTCTAATTTTTGAAGAGCCAGAGGAATCCGCAAAAGAGCACCCTAGTGAGACTCTGAGACTGTTGCCGATTAGGAAAATACCCAACCCTGATGCTGCAAAAGCAGCAGCCCAGCCCACGATAGACGTTCATCTGCCATGGCGACCCAGTGAGATGATGGCTATTCTGGCTGCAATCTCAGACAGGAAGAAATCTCCTGCTGCTTTCGTGGACTATCTGAGAACTAACATCTTAGTTGATCAAGCTGATTCAGAGGGACCTAATCCAGCAGGTTTTAACCACAGCAGAGTACCGCAGTCAACTCAACCACTTGAATTATGCTGGCCATGCCGCACTTCAGTAAGCCCATACCTTGGACGATGATAATAGTGCCCAAATCATTTCTGCATTGAATGCCACATTTCAAAAGCCCAGAAACATTTCTGCCAAATCTACCGTGGGCAGTCAGGCGACTTGCTGTCACTCGAAGCCTTCCGTTGCCTGACGCAGGCCTTGTCCAAGCACCGGCCCTTGGTAGGCCCCGGTACGACCGACCGTTCCAGATATACTGTACTGTTCTGGAAGGGTGTTCAACAGCGGTACTCACCCAGCAACATGGGGGTAAGGATCGGCCCGCGGCATATTACTCCTCCAAACTTGATACAGCGGCGTTGGGCTGCCCTGTTTGCACCCAGATCCTGTTTATGATATTGAATAGTTTGCACGCTGCTGAAAATATAACTCTCCAACAGGACATTACGGTGTATAGCTCCAATTCGGTCATCGCACTACTGGGGCAACTGCACACTCAGCATCTTACCGCACTTCGTCAGAATAGGTATGAAAAATACCTTTTAAACAATCCACGACTGACATTTAAATGTCGTACCACTATCAATCCAGCCTGTTTTCTTAGCTGTTCCCCTGACCATGAAGAGGCACCTGGCCACGACTGTCTATCCTTGATTCAGGAAGGTACTACAATAAGGGACGATCTGAGCGATATTCCGTTAGATCAACCTGACATGATTATGTATGTTGATGGCAGTGCATTAAAAAGCCCCACTGGCCGCAGACTGTCCGGTCGTGACGCAACTTTTTGTCTGGCGTCACTTCGTCCAATGTCACTTTGTCCACGTCTTTTAGTCCTACGTATTTTTGTCTGCACGTCTTTTGGTCCGACGCCTTTTTGTCCAATGGTAAATAAACTCTTTAGAAAACAAGGTATAATATCTTGCACAATATCTTTGTGTATAATGCACAAAACTGTAACGAGCCTCGTTAAAGGATTGTTATTACCATTCTCTTTCCTTTATCGAGTCTCATTAAAGGATAGTTATTACCGTTCTCTTCCCATTCAGTTGTTATTGTATCGTTAAAACCTCATGATAAAGTAGTATACTCATTCTCTTTTGAAATTGCTAAAATTAAATGTAACTTTCTGAATTTGCCCATCCCGAAATGGCAAAGTTCATTGCGTCGACCAAGAACAAAAGAAAAGTAGTTGATGAAAGTAATTACATCTACGATTTTCATTCAAGCAGTACAGAACTAGGAAAAGAATACTGGAGATGTGAGAAAAGAAGGCTGTGTTCAGTGCGGATTCACACGATAATGGAAAACAATGAGCAGAAAATTATTTATTTTTCTAGTGTGCACCTTCATCCAGCTGATGTAGATTCGTTAAATGCTGGAAAAGCAGTTGCAGAAATAAAGCATGAAGCAGTGGAAAACATAGCAGCAAGTTCGCGTAGCATACTAGCGGCCAAGTTTACGCAACTAACAGAAAATACTTGCACTCAACTTCCTAGGTTGCCTGTCGCTTCAAGGACTATTCAAAGGTGCCGACAAAAAAATTCTAGAATTCCCGCTAATCCAGCGGCTAGATATGGTTTTGAAATACCTGACGAATATTGTAAACTTGATAATGGCAAACAGTTTCTGAGATACGATTCGGGCGTCGAGGATCAACAGCGCTTACTAGTATTTGCATCAGAACATGCTCTTCAGGAAATAGCATCATATCGTCATTGGTCATGTGATGGAACCTTCAACATTGTGCCAGAACAGTGGTTTCAACTGTTTTGCATTCATGTACCAGTTAAAGGTAGCAGCTTTCCACGGGTCTTTGCATTAATGCCGAATAAAACAAAGCAGATATACGAATTGTTTTTTGAGCAATGGAAAATTATGCAACCTAATGCAGATCCGCTTGATATCATGGCAGATTTCGAAGTTGCAGTTCACAAGGCATTTAATGCATCATTCCTCAATTCATCTGTTGTGGCATGTTTGTTTCATTTCAGCCCATCAATGTTTCGAAAAATTACACATTTAGGCCTCAAAGAAAAATACAATACAGACTCTGAATTATGTCTTAAAATTCGATGTATCTCAGCATTAGCCTTCCTCCCCGTCGAAGATGTCGAAGAGGCTTATGAAGATTTAATAGACGATGAAGAAATACCTGCTGAATTCATTGTTTACTTCGACTTGACTTACATAGGCATTGCAAGAGGACGTGGTGCTAGACGGTGGAGAGAACCACCTACATTCCCGATAGCTGTCTGGAATGTTAATCAGCTTATTCTTCAAGATGTACCAAGAACAAATAATGCTGCAGAGGGGTTTCATTCTGCGATAAAGCGTTCGGCAGGTGGAGCACATTTGAATATTTGGAGATTAATCAAAACTCTGAAGGAAGAGGAAGGGTTGGTTAAAGGCAAAAAGACTCAAATTCTTCGGGGAGATCCGTCAAATTCATGTACGCGATATAAAAAAAACTGAACGCCTCAAACAATTGGTCACTGAATATGGTTCCACAAGATAAAATGATTTTTTGAGGAATGTGGCATATAATGTGCATCAATTTTAAGTGATATCTTATCACTTTTAGTAATTTTTAGCAATAAGTTAACTTTTAGATAGTTAAATCTTATTACTTTTCTTAAATAACTTTTTTTATAAATACATTTTCCCACTGTATTTTATCAATAAAATTCTCATAATAAATCATTAGTTCCGTGAATCTATCATTGAAGATATATACCTTGTTTTCTACGGAGTTTATTTACAATTGGACAAAAAAGTCGTTGGACAAAAAGACGTAGGACCAAAAGACGTGCGGACAAAAAGACGCAGGACCAAAAGACGTGGACGAAGAGACGTTGGACGAAGTGACGTCGGACGGAAAGGCAGAGCACCCTGTCCGGTAACGAAATCGTGGATCAGGATAACCTGACCCTGGAAACGGCTGCTTTTCAGACCCCTTATTCAGCCCAAAAAGCCGAACTTTTTTCCCTTACCCGTGCATGTACACTTAGGGCAGATCGCCTGGTAAATGTTTATACTGACTCATCATACGCCTTCGGGGTAGTTCATGACTTCGGACAACTCTGGAAGAATAGGGGATTCCTTACCTCGGCAGGCACGGAGATATCTCACCGAGGTTTAGTTAATGACCCACTGCAGGTTCTCATTATGCCCGCGCAGATTTCCATCATTACATGCGCTGCCCATTCAAACGATAAGTCCCCAGTTGACGTTGGTAATGACCGAGGAGATTGCGCAGCACGGACAGCTGCGCAAACTCAGCAAGTGATGGTGCCTAAAATGTTAAGTCAGATTAAACGTTCTGCAATAAATAGGTCATTCTCTTACAAGCCAATGCAACCATCCAATACGTCATAAGGTTACAGGAGGATGCTGCTGAGAGTGATAAAAAAAAGTGTGGAAACGGTTAGGTTGCACATATGATTCTGTTTCTTCTTTATGAACCACGCCAGTTCATCAGACGTGTATGTCTAATGCACTAGCTTTATAGGTCATCAAATGTGTATACTTTGCAACTCTTTGTGGGGCTCACGGAACTAGTGGTTTGTTACTGGACACTTGGTGGCACCCTAAAATGCAGGGGCTGGCCCAGAGAATCAGTAATCGGTGTTTGATTCATCAGCAATATAACACTGGCGAAGGTACCCCTTGCGGTATGGGGCAAACCCCGTTGCCCAATGGTCCCTCTGAGACGCTACAGATAGATTATATTGAGCTGGAAAGGTTTCAATGTTATAAATATGTTTTGGTCATTGTGGATGTGTTCAGTAGATGGGTTGAAGCGTATCCGACTACCGAAAATAAAGCTGCTACTGTGGTTAAAGTTCTGATGCGGGAAATCATTCCCCAGTACGGCATACCAGCTCAGTTAAGTTCTGATAACGGGCCTCATTTTATTGGACAATTAACAAGGGGTTCGTCTCCCAATTGGGCATACGCCAGCAGTTCCACTCTGCGTACTGACCGCAGGTGGCCGGGATGGTTGAGAGACACAATCAGACCCTCAAAAGTAAATTGGCTAAATTAAGATTAGACACGTGACTGACCTGGCTTAAGTTGCTCCTCGTTGCACTCATCCAACTGCCGATTACACCTGCGGGACCGTCCCGGCTCTCTCCTCCCGAGATCCTTTATGACAGGCCCCATAAAAATCCTTGGAACCTGAATGTTGCCGGACTGGCTCAGTTTCACCATAAGACAGAAGAAATGACGACCTATGTTTTAGCCCTCACTAAGGTCCTCAAGGAGCTCCATGGCCAGGTCCGCGCAGCTCAACCGTCACCGTCCCCATTACATAGCTCGCTTTCACTTCAGCCTGGTTGTTATGTCATGGTTAAAAATTGGACTCGGAAAGGTTCGGAGCCACGATGTGAGGGGTCCTTCCAAGTTCTCCTTACCACCCCCACTGCATTTAAAGTGGAGGGGCGGAGTGCTTGGGTCCACCTCCACCACTGTAAAAAGGTCGGTCACTAACCTGCCGCCCTTCCCCAGCGCTGTTTTACAGGTATGGTGCACAAACGGTTGTCTTCGCACCGCCTGTGTAATCTGCGGTTTCGCCTCACTTGGAGTGACATCGGCGGCGTAGATGAAAAGGGAAATATCATCTACAACTGTAACCCCAACCAAACTACATGGACATTTCACTTGTGCAGAGGTGACGTTCTTCGCTGCCCCCATATACGAGGACGTGGTATCGACTCATAGAATGTCATCAGGTTAAGGGGCAATGCAGGACTCATGGAGCAATTGCACTTGTCCCGGCGTTGGGAAGGGAACATTGCGTGGACATTGCCTTGTTTTTGGAGTACATGTAAATTTAATTTTGGATCTGTTAAGATTGGTGCGGAGAGGGTAGGAAGAGGTTGTGAGAGAGACAGGGGGACAAGAGAGAGGACGGAGCGAGTGAGAGTGAGCAACTAGAATGTAGGTTATCAGGAGATATACTTAATTCATTTAGGAATCAGAATGAGGGAAATTGGGCAGTATGACTCTCTTCTACCAGATCTATCACCGCTTGTATAGTCAGGGATGGGTTGCCTGCTACCCGAACCCCGCATCGTTGTCTGGGTTATTTTCTGTTTCACCGCTTTGGGGCACTCCCCAAACGGTGGTTCATTTTCAGCATTCCGAACCACCGCCTGAGCAAGTCACTCTTCCTTACGATCTGGGTTCAGCACTACCGGCTATTTGCCTTCCCCTTCCACGGGATAATTCCCACTCACAGTATGATAAGCTTCAACGGTGGAGGGCGTATATACCGAGCCAGGTCACTCCCAAGTGTGGGGTACGGTTGTTTGCTGGTAAGGTGGAAACTAATATTACATGTCTGTTCCCCACCTGTACGGACAGGAGGTGTCACATCACTCAGGCGTCCGGCCAATTCATATGTTACTACACCACCCACGTTCCATTGAACGCCAGCCTCCAGCTCCTTTGTGGCTGGGCGAATGTCTCTCATATCACGGTTGGGACTAGGGCTTTCCGCATTGCTAGGAAGCCCAAATGGGCGTTCCAAATTTGGATAAACTGGGCTACTGTGGTATAACTGCTCAACCAATCATTACCGATCAATGCCTTCATTGGCAGCAGGGTAGCATGGTGGTTAGCATAAATGCTTCACAGCTCCAGGGTCCCAGGTTCGATTCCCGGCTGGGTCACTGTCTGTGTGGAGTCTGCACATCCTCCCCATGTGTGCGTGGGTTTCCTCCGGGTGCTCCGGTTTCCTCCCACAGTCCAAAGATGTGCGGGTTAGGTGGATTGGCCATGCTAAATTGCCCGTAGTGTCCTAATAAAAGTAAGGTTAAGGGGGGGGGGGGTTGTTGGGTTACGGGTATAGGGTGGATACGTGGGTTTGAGTAGGGTGATCATGGCTCGGCACAACATTGAGGGCCGAAGGGCCTGTTCTGTGCTGTACTGTTCTATGTTCTATGTTCTATATACTGATTGTCATGCCAGCCTGTACACGGAGCAAATATACTACTTTTTTTTAATGGCACAGCGACCAACTTTTTGACAGCCGCATCTCCCCGCCAAATTGCTATTGGGAATCTAGTCCCTACTACAGTACCCTGCCCCTCTGCGTGGATACTGCACAATCAGTTGGCACGCCAGGCAGTCTCAGCCGAATTCTGCGAGAACTGGGAAAAACCTTAGGTTCCAGCACTCAATCGGGGCCACTCAGCTGGATGGGGAAATCTGAGCGTCTTTACGCTGGGAGGTGTGTGGGGGCGGGGTGGGGGTGGGGGGGGGGGGTGTTCCTTGGCGGCAGCGATAGCAATTATTTTATTTGTGGCCTTACCGTCCTGGGAAACGAAGCCTTGGGAGACCTCGTGGCAATAACCAAGGAATTGTCTCAGGTGCGGTTGTTTGCCATGCAGCACCGGTATGCTCTTGACAATGTTCTGACCCGTGAGGGTGGTGTATGCGCCATAGTGCAGGGCAAGTGTATCATGGGAGTTCAAGGCCTAACCGCTAACTTCACTGAATTGATGGATTGCATACAGGAACACCTGGACGGTATGCAGGACCCTGGCTGTTGGTGTAACTGGGGATTCGGAGGTAGTATGCACTGGTTGATAAATATGGTCATGTATTTAGAAGTGGCAGTCGGCTGCATCTTAGTGGGCCTGGCCATCCTTAAATGCGTGATAGGTAAAATACAGGGTGCACTGGAACAGATAGATGCCCCTAGAATCGTGGCTGTTATAATCCACGAGGCTGCAGCGGATGACGGGGTGCTGCAACAAGAATTGGAAATGCAGCGACGAATCTTCTTAGATTAGTGGCCGTAGCTTCAGATTGGACAGATTGGTTATCATGAAATGATAAAATGAAGGAATTAGGAATTGAACAAATAAATGTGATATAAAATAGCATTATTAGTTAGAATAATGTCGATGTGAGCCAGTCTGACAGTAGAGAGTTCACAAGCAAAGGACAAACGGATTCAGAAAGCATGGCCAGGAAGGGGGGAGGGAGCCTTGTGCAGGGTGGTGAGGAGGATGCTGGGTAACATGTGGCCCAGGGTTGAGGAATGTGAAGTCAGCAAATCAGGATATATGGCCAGGTCAGAACGTGTATAGGATGACCTATGGGAATCTTGTGTGTCAAACTTCATGCCATTTGAATGATATTTGCAGAGATTTCTTTGTCTTCGATTTCACTCGGTTCTGGTGCTTCAGAAGACCGTCTGTGTGTTCTGAATCTCTGTGGAGCGAGTCAGCCTTGCAATATGGTTAAAAGTAAATAATACTAGACCTACAAATCCATCTCGTGTTTTATTGAAGCCAGGCTGACGGGTAAAGAACTCAATATTGTCACTATAAATCAGATAAAATCGTCTTAATGCACCTTAATAAATCCTAGTCTCTCGGTATTAGGTGAGACATAAATTGTAGTGACGTAGATGGTCCAGAACAGATATCTATTTATGCGTTGCCTGTCTCTATGTGGCATTCGTGTCGCTAGAAATCTTCATTTTTGTTCTTGTTCATATCATGCGGCACTTGTGCATGGTGAACGTGAAAATCACAGTCGCGTAAGAAAGCAAGAAACACTGCTTCAATGAACACTCATCAGCAAGTGCGATATTATGATTGAAGGGCGAGATCTTGTGAAAGGCAGAAGACACATAGGCCGAGTTTTCGAACCAGAGGATCTACACAACAATATTACAAATAGTGAAACACTGCCTCCAAACATTGACAAAACCAGATTCCTTTCGTCCTGGCGGGTCTCCACCGACTGGAGTACTTCCCTCGATTCATATCGTTGTAAATTTAACTGTGGCTTCTTCGGTCGTTAATTAATGAAAGCTTGCTAAGTTATGAATTATGTGCAGATTCCGGTATTGGACTGAGATTGGCAAAGAAAGTTGTTTTTCAAAACCAGGTTAAAGTCCAACAGGTTTCTTTCGATTCAATATATTTCGGACATGAGCTCCTTCATCAGGTCAATGAAGAGGTGAGTCCACAAACACATTAATAGACAAAGTAAATGATGAAAGTAGATACTTCGAATGCGAGTATTTGCAGGAACTTAAGTCTTTGCAGGTCTAGACGGCGCGACCAGAGGGAGGGATAATCATATATTGATAAAGTGTGAATTGTGTCAAGACAGGGCAGTTTTTAGGTTTTGTCAAGCAAAGCCAGAAGGTGGAGGGTGAATGTAATGCGGCATGGATCAAAGGTCCCAGTCGAGTCCCTACTCATGAGTGAAGAAAATGGCTGTCAGTTTCTGCGCGGTGATTCTGTACTGCCGCACGCCGTGATGCCCGCCTTGTAGAACACTCAGACGAAAATATGAGGCCGAATGCCCTTGATTTCTGAAGTGCTCGCTCAAGATTTCAGGAAGAAACATTCCTCCTGGCAATTGTCGTGCGATGTCCATTCATCCATTGTCGCAGTTTCTGCATGGTCACTCAAATGTTCCACGCGCTGAGTCATACTTTCCTGCAGGGTATGAGGTAGACAACGTTGGGCGAGTAGCGCGAGTAAGAGCCGCGTACATTGTGGTTGGTGTACTCATTTGCAATGGTGTACCCATTTCGATGATCTGGCATCTCTTGCAGAGATTGCCATGGTAGGGTTGTGCGGTGTTGTCATCGCAGATCTCCTGAAGGCTGTGTAGTTTGCTGCAAACAATGGTCTATTTGAAGTTGCATGCCTGTATCAAGCAAAGTAGTGGGTGTGTGGGGTTGGATTTGGCAAGAGGTTAGTCTTCAAAGATGACATGTTGAAGGCTGCGAAGGGTATGTTGCAGTTTCTCCATTTTGGGGAAACACTGGACGGCGAAAGGTGGTCTGTCGGTTTTTTTCCATAAGACCATAAGACCATAAGACATAGGAGTGGAAGTAAGGCCATTCGGCCCATCGAGTCCAGTCCACCATTCAATCATGTTTGGTTTCAACTCCATTTACCCGCGCTCTCCCCATAGCCCTTAATTCCTCGAGAAATCAAGAATTTATCAATTTCTGTCTTAAAGACACTCAATGTCCCGGCCTCCACCGCCCTCTGTGGCAATGAATTCCACAGACCTACCACTCTCTGGCTGAAGTAATTTCTCCTCATCTCTGTTCTAAAGTGACTCCCTTTTATTCTAAGTCTGTGCCCCCGCGTCCTAGTCTCCCCTGCTAATGGAAACAACTTCCCTACGTCCATCCTATCCAAGCCATTCATTATCTTGTACGTTTCTATTATATCTCCCCTCAACCTCCTAAACTCCAATAAATATAATCCCACGATCCTCAGACGTTCATCCTATGTTAGGCCTACCATTCCTGGGATCATCCGTGTGAATCTCCACTGGACCCGCTCCAGTGCCAGTATGTCCTTCCTGAGGTATGGGGCCCAAAATTGCTCACAGTATTCTAAATGGGGCCTAACTAGTGCTTTATAAAGCCTCAGAAGTACATCCCTGCTTTTATATTCCAAGCCTCTTGAGATAAATGACAACATTACATTTGCTTTCTTAATTACGGACTCAACCTGCAAGTTTACCTTTAGAGAATCCTGGACTAGGACTCCCAAGTCCCTTTGCACTTTAGCATTATGAATTTTGTCACCGTTTAGAAAATAGTCCATGCCGCTATTCTTTTTTCCAAAGTGCAAGACCTCGCACTTGCCCACGTTGAATTTCATCAGCCACTTCTTGGACCATTCTCCTAAACTGTCTAAATCTTTCTGCAGCCTCCCCACCTCCTCAATACTACCTGCCCCTTCACCTATCTTTGTATCATCAGAAAACTTGGCCAGAATGCCCCCAGTCCCGTCATCTAGATCGTTAATATATAAAGAGAAGAGCTGTGGCCCCAACACTGAACCCTGCGGGACACCACTTGTCACCGGTTGCCATTCCGAAAAAGAACCTTTTATCCCAACTCTCTGCCTTCTGTCTGACAGCCAATCGTCAATCCATGTTAGTACCTTGCCTCGAATGCCATGGGCCCTTATTTTACTCAGCAGTCTCCAGTGAGGCACCTTGTCAAAGGCCTTTTGGAAGTCAAGATAGATAGCATCCATTGGCTCTCCTTGGTCTAACCTATTTGTTATCTCTTCAAAGAACTCTAACAGGTTTGTCAGGCACGACCTCCCCTTACTAAATCCATGCTGACTTGTCCTAATCCGACCCATGTTGTCTTCTGAGGAGGTGGTTGCGGTGTTTTTCTCTTACGCGTTAGAACTCTCCATTGAGTAGTCGAGCACCAGATCCCGTTCTTACATCGGCGTTTTTCAGCATCAGTCGATGTATGTTATGTTCCTCCTCGTTTGGGCAGATACGGAAGGGTTGTCTGTTGGGTATTGCTTCTTCAACGTATTTAGGGTGAAAGCTAGAGAACTGGAGCTTCCTGAGGTTATCCGTGGGTTTCCTGTAAAACAAAGTGCTGAGGTGACCGGCCTTGCTAGAGATGCGTGTGTCCAAGAATGCAACGAATTCTGGGGAGTATTCGATGAGTCTGATTGTGGGATAGAACGTATTCATGTCATCTTGCAGTCGTTTAAGTGATTCTTCACCGTGGCCACAAACAAAGTTATGTCATCAATGTGTCTGGTATATGGAATCGTTTGAATGTCCGGTGATGTTCGAAATTGTGCATGAAGATGTTGGTGCATTGAGGTACTAATTTTGTCCTCATGGCTATTCCGCATTTCTCAATGAAAACCTCGTTATCGAAGGTGAAGTCGTTGTGATCCAACTGAAGCTTATGAGTTATAGAACTGCATCTGGAGATTGCTAGGGTCGGTGTTGAGTACTGAGTCTGTTGCAGCAATCTCGTCACTTGGGAAATGCTGGTACAGAGTGCCGAATTGCCCATTGTGACGAGAAATGCTGTGCCTGGTTAAACTTCTCAATGGGTGTTGAGACACTCTCAGACGTGTCATGTTGCGACATGAGCTGGGAGTTTCTTTTGCGATTAGTTTTAAGATGCCCTCGATGGAGCCAGAGAGGATCTCAAACAGGGTCCCATTGCTTCCCACGATAGGACGGCCTGGTGTGTTGGCCTTGTGTATTTCTGGGAGGTAGTAATGAACTCCAACGCGGAGAGTACATTGGATGAGAGCACGTATGGTGCTCTGAAGATCTGGAGCAAAGGTCTAGATCAGTCTGTTGAGTTGGACGGTGTGTTGTTTCATCGGATGTGCGGGTAACTGTCTGTCGTGTTCCTGGTTGTTGAGTTACCGGTATACTGGTTTGCAGTAGTCCGTTCTGCTCAGTCTGACGGTGGCCAGTCTTTTTTCTGCTGGTTTGATGACGATGTTGTGGTTGGTCTTGAGAGTGAGGATGCCACTGTTTGTGCTTCGTGACGTTTCGGGATATCTTCCGCATGCGGGTGATGAATCTTCCATTGACGCGATTCCTAATGGCTTGAGCATACATGTCGAATCTAAGGCAGCAGCCTTCCGCAACCGTCCATTTCGACTCTTTCCTCTTCAGTTTCTTCACCGCTGATCTCCAGGTCTACTGTTACGGTACTGTGGTTTTCTCGTTTTCATTGTAGGCTCCTTGAGGTCCCGTATAGATATGCTCTGATTAAACCAGGAGGAACCTAACAGACATCTACATACGCTGAAACACGCCCTCGTAAGAACGGGAATTGGCGCTGAACTCAACAATGGACAGTGTCAACACGCCACACCAACATATCCCGCCAACCTCATCACAAGACAAGCACGGGGCACAAGTGAAAAGACCGAAGTCAAGTTGAAACTTCGCTAACTATGTAAATGAAGAGCATTCCAAGCATACGTACTTTTGTTACCTTCTTAAACTTCCCAGTATTCGTTTCAATTTGATTTAATGTAACGCAAAATGCGAAAATATGTGTCACGTGAAATCCGTTCCATCTGTTTACTGATACAAAATGTGCACACATGTATTCACCAGTTCTCATAATAATTTTTGAGTATTTCAACAAGCTGGTTCAATATGAAATATGAAAACCGCTTATTATAACAAGTAGGCTTCAAATGAACTTACTGTGAAAAGCCCCTAGCCGCCACATTTCGGCGCCTCATCGGGGAGGGTGGTACGGAAATTGAACTGTGCTGCTGGCCTGCATTGGTCTGCTTTCAAAGCCAGCGATTTAGCTAAAACAGGCGTGATATGATTGCTCTACGGAACTGAGCACATCAATTTTCTGATAAGCGCCACATGTTTACATAGGTGCCCGGCGAACACATCAAAATCACAGATAACATTCTCCGGAAAGGCGGCAATAAAAGAACAGAATTGTTCTCTCCCTGTACGTTTTGCATTTTGTCCGTGTGAACTAAATATTACTGGTACCATTACAGTCACCCTGAAAATTTCACCGAAGATAAGAAGAATGTACAAAATATTATCACCTATTCAAATCGCGGGGATGACGTGTTTAGGTTCGCTCGCAGTTATGCACCCATTCTATAGAGTGACAGCTTAAATTAATATTGTTCCTGTTCCTCTGCGTTCAGACCCCGATTTAAATTAAATTAGCCCACAAGTAGCATGATGGCTACCTCGTGATTACCGGGATGAAATGTCTGTTGAATGTGATTAAGCATAGCGACAGTTATTGTGAGCTACGTTTCGTACTGTTCCCAATGTCAGTATTATCGAAATCGCTTCTTAACACAGTTTGCATGAACAATATATATTAATATATTGATAGCTCCACCTCTCAAGACTGTTTATAGTTGGCAAGGTCTTAAATCTGATGGAGGAGGGGTAGTCGTTAAGTTGGTTCAATAATGTATTATCACAGAACAGCAGCGATCTACACTCTGTGCGAGACATTTTCGAGGCTGCGAATGATGTAGTACAGTTACGTTTTTCCGACACTAATTCTTTGCATTACGTATTGGCACTTATTTCTGCATGACTGTGAAACCCATATTATTTCTAGTGTTGCTTTGCGAAGATTATTTTCAAAGTAAATATTTGGGAATTTTCCTTTGACAGGTTCATCGATGTGTGATTGTCAGAATCGTTAAACCATTCATAGCCTCCAGTCGCTTATGATCTCAATGCAGAACAGGTGCACTTTCCACAGAAACCTGTAGTTCTTAGCATTTTTGAATTGATTTATTTCTGGTGGGCACGGAGTCTGCGATGTGGTAAATGTAGTATTATTAATTATGATTATTTTCATTTCATTGAACAATATTGTGCAGAACATGGTGCAATTACAAATAAATATATTTTACTCGTCGATATTTTCTCCTTTTCATGAGGAATTACAAGAGACACCTATATAATTGACCTGCATTTATTTACCTTTGGATAGGTCTTCAGTTCATCTCAGAGCTGACCGATTGGAAAGCACGGTTATATCGCATGCTTGCTGTTCCCAAGTACTCAAGACCTGCATGATTTGAGCTACTGATGAAAACACGCCAGCTGAAGACAGATCACATCATTCCCTACTCGACACCGTTATGCCACCTTAGATCACACCAGCTCTCGCTATTTGTGCACAAATCCAGTAAGTTAAACGAAACCTGATAAGAGACGTCTAACTCAAAGCGTAGAAAATATATCTACATTTGTTTTTATTCTTAAATGGCAGGATTGCATACGACTTAATGTCTATTCTTCCTCACCGATTCTTTGCAAGAGTATTTTTGCTTCTGAATTACTGTGAACGTAAACTATGATCTTAATTAAATACAGGGCCGAAAGAGGCGACACAACGCTTCGCACTGTTTCCTCAGGATGCCAAGCACACGGGTATCGATACCAGCCCAGCGTCACTGCCTGTGTGGAAATGGCATATTTTCCTGCGTTGGTCTCACCCCCGCGAGACAAAGATGTGCAAAGCAGGTGGATTGGGCCTACTGGATTGTCTCTTAATTTTAAAAAAAGAAATGAATTGGCTACATTAAATTTAAAGAAAATGCAGTGTTAATATCGGCAGTCGTGGCAGTGTCAAAACATTTCTTGCGAATTATGTTCAATTTCAGGTCTGTTTCGTCTTTGAACATCAAGCTTGTAATTGCTCACCCAACACCCATTTTAATAAAATATTCAATGCATTCAGGTTTTTTGCAGTTTATCATATAATCGATTAAAATAAGTGAAACATTCCGTTTTACTTATTGAGACTAACCGTGACAATATTAAATATGTGTTCCAACCGTTCTAATACCCCCCTCAGCAACTGCCCCTCACCCCATAGCGCATACATCCTGTAATGCTTGTTTCGTTCATATCTATTCAGAATTGTAAAAACAGCACCGTTCTATTTTGTATATGCAGCCAATAAAGAACAGGAAACTACGCTATATTTCATGACAATTGTAGTGGCACGCGTGTTGACAGATTCTCTTAATCCTCTTCCTCCCAAGCATACCAAACGCCCCGGACAAATAGGTTATAATATAATCATTTTTTATTGGGCAGCAGGGTAGCATGGTGGTTAGCATAAATGCTTCACAGCTCCAGGGTCCAAGGTTCGATTCCCGGCTGGGTCACTGTCTGTGTGGAATCTGCACGTACTCCCCCTGTGTGCGTGGGTTTCCTCCGGGTGCTCCGGTTTCCTCCCACAGTCCAAAGATGTGCGGGTTAGGTGGATTGGCCTTGCTAAATTGCCCGTAGTGTCCTAATGAAAGTCAGGTTAAGGGGGGGGGGGGTTGTTGGGTTACGGGTACAGGGTGGATACGTGGGTTTGAGTAGGGTGATCATGGCTCGGCACAACATTGAGGGCCGAAGGGCCTGTGCTGTACTGTTCTATGTTCTATGTTCTATTATTGGCACAAGTCGGCGAACACTAACACAGCAATGAAGTAACTGTGAAAAGCACCGAAACACTGAATTCAGAATGTCCAATTCATCTAAAAAGCACGTCTTTTGGGACGTGTGGAAGGAAACGGATCACCCAGAAAAAAGCCAACTGAGACACATGTCGAACATGCAGACGATCCAAAGATGGTGTTGCCTTTAGAATTCTGAACAAACATGAGAGAAATAAACTATAAAGGATGTGTGCGCTATCAGGGGGAGGGCAGTTGCTGAGGGGGTGTATTCAAACGGATGGAACACATACTCACATAGATGGTGGCACAAGCCGGGAAGGAACCTGGGGCCCTGGCGCTGGGAAACAATAGTGATATCCACTGTGCTACTGAGCTGCACCACCTCCTGTATGTGCACGCACATCCATGGGGAGATCAGAGGTGTTCAGCATGTTACTGAAAATAGATTGAAAATGGTGAGAAGTTTAAAAGGATTTTGCCATACGTTCAAAGCTAACCATGCAGCACTGTGTCCCGTGACGATAGTTTTTTATCTTCGTTTTTATTTTTGGCACATGGCAAAAATGTAGTGATGAATATTTTTGTAGTTCCGTGCTTCGAGGGAAATGACATCGGTCACTTCGACCAGGATGATTGTTTTGCTTTCCACTATTCCAGAGAGGACGGGAGTGGAACGCTGCAATTTCTGTGGTTTGGAGAAAACAATGGTAACTGCAATTAGTACGACCGTGACTCGTGTTTCCCTTTCATCGATTTGTACCAATAAAGCTAATGAACTAACTTGACGTGTATAATTGAGATTAAAGCAAAATAATTCAGCGATAGAAACTTGAAACAGAAATTGAAAATGTCGGCAGATTGGCAACAATGGGAAGCAATGGGAACAATTGACTGCTTCCAATGAACTAGATTATGTTTTTGGTGCCACAGTCGTAGTCTTTTCCTTGCTGATTGTTTCTAAAATCAAATTTCAATTCATTCGTCATGGGTTTTCAACTGTGGACGTCAGAGACTTTCTCCAGAATGTTGCACCACCTCTCCCCTGAGGCTGTTGCGACATAATTGGAACTTACTCGAAACAATAGATACTAAGTGCACGAATATCAATGGCATTCTGGACAAAAGTGAAAATGGAACAAGGAATCAGTCGGGGGTTGGCGGAGGGGGGCGCTGGTATCAAAGGGCATAGATCTGAATGTGGCGACAATGAGAAGAGCTACATTTCCATTGAATAACAGTTAAGATGACCTATCTTTAATGAAATATTTCTAACGCACGACTGCATTTAACAGAGGTAATGCATGATTAAGGGAAATAGAACGAAGACCCGCAATGCGGCACATAACATGGTAACCGTGCATAATAAGAGCAGGGTAGTGCACTAACGATGTCAACATCGAACAAGGCTGATCTGGACACACACAGCGTCATTCGAGTAGAGTCAGAATTATTATAGAATGTAGAACAGTACAACACAGAACAGGCCCTTCGGCCCTCAATGTTGTGCCGAGCAATGATCACCCTACGCAAACCCATGTATCTACCCGATACCCGTAACCCAACAACCCCCCCCCCCTTAACCTTACTTTTTCGGACACTACGGGCAATTTAGCATGGCCAATCCACCTAACCCGCACATCTTTGGACTGTGGGAGGAAACCGGATCACCCGGAGGAAACCCACGCACACACGGGGAGGACGTGCAGACTCCGCACAGACAGTGACCCAGCAGGGAACCGAACCTGGGACCCTGGAGCTGTGAAGCATTTATGCTAACCACCATGCTACCGTGCAGCCCCTATTCTGCGTATTAATGACGCTGATAATTTATATTTGTTCTTAAAGCTATGCAGCCTCTTTGGCCCGTGTGTGTACACAACGGTAAAACGTTCTTCAAGGTTTAAGCACCGTACGTCTGCAATCGCTCATGTCGCCAATGATCTCCGGAGCAGACCATTCCAGCACCACCTACCTGGCAATAACTTTATTTGAAGTCACAGCAACTGAATTTGGCCTGGCGTTAAACGCGAGATGAGTGCAACAACCACCATTTACATATTCCTCCGAATTGTTCCAAGTAACATCCTTAAACGGCTGCGCAGTTCTGAAGGCAACATATTATTATTACTTCAATCTGTGACACCTTTTGCTCCAGCATAATTATGTAGGATAAGCTGCTCTTAGTATGTTAGTTTGCGGAAGTCAATTTGAGCGAGCAGAACATTATACTATTCCATGAGATCGCCGGGTCTTTATAATGGCACATGTGCCAGAACTCCCTGACATGCTTGCCTGTTTCTTTCTGCTGAATGGTCTCCGCTATAAATCAAATATATATGTATTACATTTTGTAATAAATCAACAGAATATTTCGAAATGCTATCTCATTTTAATCATTTATCTTGAGACTTCGCACGCATCAATCACAAAAAACAATTATCGGTTGTTTCTTTTTTTTTAATTTCACAAGCTCAGTCATGTCACAAACATATTTAAATCGAAAAATAATATTGTTGACCTGCCGATAATTTGAATGCGTGGAATTCAGCAGAACAGATGTGCACCGAATCAAAAAGAAACACATTATTCATAGGCAATTGGTACAAAACAATTTCAAAAGAGCCATAGCGCAGTACATTACTGCTTGCACTAAGCAGGCCACATCTCAAGATATCTAGCCATAAATGGAAACAACGAATAATTCACGGAACGAGTGCTGCCTAATTGGCAAGTGGACTTTAATCGATAGAGGTTTTGTCATGGAGAATGCCGAAGGGAACTGTTACCTTTAAAAACGTGTTTCGTTAAAGATTTTCTGTGCAAACCATCTCCGATTGTTCATATTGTTGTCACGGGTGATTTGTACGACTTCTTTCACTAGGATTTGGCCCACTGGAAATGCCATACTTTCATGTCCACCGCCACCTGTCTTTATTTGTTTTACTTCTTCGACCATTTGAAATTGATGGCAATCAATCCACACACTTATTTAATGTAGGATTACATTTTGTTCCCTTTTCTCTTGGTAACTAAGGATCTACCCCGATGGTTACAAGTGATATTTTAATATATTTGCGAGACCGACTGAATCGTCAGTCACTTTTCGTTGATATGTTAGCCAGGAAATTGTGAAAATATCCTCAACTCAGCTTCAATTAAATTGCTGGGAGGTGTAGATGCCGCTGCGGCAGGCGATGCCTCAGGAATATATACGTTTATGTCAGCCGAAATGCGATCTTTATGCGATAAAATTGAGAGGAAGAAATTCAACGTCCGTTGTGGAGTTTAACGTAAAACATGGAACTGGCAGGCGGACGTGCAGCCAAATTAACTGCGGTTGATACATTTAATTGTTGATCATTTCATGTGACTCGGGAAATGCATAGGAATATTATATTTCACCTTGTTTGTCGTTGCGCTTCGTCAATATGTTCAGCTCTGTGAAATGCAATTAATGTCTACTGTTCAATACATTAATCGGCGAGGCCTCCTTTTTGTTTTTTATTTCCTTCGATCCTTGGATTTGCTTTTTAAATAGTTCTACTCTTGAGTAACAACAAATATTGCAAGCAGAAATGAATAATACAGCAATGCTTATGAAGCCAGAATAGCGTGAAGTAGATAATGAACATCAATGTGAAGATAATCACATAATTAGGCAATTGATATGACGCAATCGGAGGTCATATGGCATACCGCATCAGCACGAGTTATCCAAGCGCATTTTTGGATTAATGTCATTCGCCTGTTCTTTGCCCGAAACACTACATATTGTTCGGATTCAAATAATCACCTAATGCCCTCTCAATTCCTCGAAACAACCTCGCCGACACAACATTCCCATAATAGCAGATTCCAAATCTGACATATTCATGGTGTGAGAAAGTTTTTTTCTAACATCATAGTTGCCTCTTTTACAAATGAGTTTAATTCAAATTCGTTCTTGATAATTTTACATGCGGCAGAATTTCCAAATATCTATGCTTTCCAGACAACTCATAAATCTGAGCACACTGGGAGCAGGGTCGGGGGGCGGACGTCGAGCAGGTTCACAGGGGATAATGTCACCTACATTCTGCAACGTAAGAGTTACTTTTGTTTTTTGTTTTTTTTGGGGAGACAGCAAGCTATATTTGTATAATTCAGCAGAATCACCAATGTTAGAGTGTTCACTTCAGAGAATAGCAGCAGAATATATATTTATAAGGGACTAACTGATGTTTAATCTTCAATTTTCACTTTCTTTCCTTTCAAATCTATTTGGGTATTCAGATCATAGGGGGTGGAAACTCGGGAAATTGTATGTTACTCCTGTTGGTGGTGAGGGACACGACTAGTGTCCCGCTAACTACACTTGCGGGAAGTGCACCCAACTCCAGCACCTCAGAGGCCCCATTTGGGAACTGGAGTTGGACCTTCATGAATTCCTAATCACCCTGGAGGCAAAGGTGCTGATGGAGAGGAGTTACTGGGAGTTGCCACATACAAGTTTGAGTACGAAAGTAGTTGGAGTACAGTCAGGGGAACGAAAGGGAACGGACAGGCAGTGCAGGGATCCCCCGTGGCCGTTCACCTTCAAAACAAGTATACCGTTTTGGATGTAGTTGGGGTGGACGGCCTACCAGGAGAAGGCCATAGTGGCAAGCTCTCTGGAACTGAGCCTGGCTCTGAGGTTCATAAGGGAAGGGGCAGAATAAAAAAGCGAAAGTGCTGGGAGATCCATTTTAGGGGGACTTATACTGGCTTCTGTGGCCGCGAACGTGAATCTGGATGCTGCGCTGCTTCCCGGGTGCCAGGGCCAGTGAAGTCTCGGTTCGAATCTACAGGATTCTTAAGGCAGAGGGTGTGGGTGGAGCAGCCAGATGTCGTAGTCCACATCGGCACCAACGACATGACTAAGAAAATAAATTAAGACCTCCAAGGTTTTTTTTAGGGAGCTAGGTTAGAAGCTAAAGAGCAAGACGAGCAGAGTAGAAATCACAGGATGGCTCCGATGCCACGTGCAAGTGAGGAAAGGAACAGGAAGCGAGTGCACCTGGACAGGTGGCTCCAGGGCTAGTGCAGGAGGGAAGGTTTCAGATAGGTAGATCATTAGGATACCTTCTGTGGAATGTAGGAGAGGTAATTGAAGGACCGGTTGCACCTAACCTGGAAGGGCACCAACATATTGGGCGGATGGTTTGCTCGAGCGCTACGGGAGGAATTAAACTAGTTTTTCAGTGGGGTGGAAACCAGAGCTACGGGTCAGAGCATAGGCTAGCTGTTGAATAAGCAGAAATAGTATCCAGAGAGTCAGAAAGACAGTTGATAGGACACAGTTGCACTCAGTGGGATGTGTTAAAATGTGTCTGTTTCAATACAAGTAGTGTCAGGAGTTGAACTTAGAGCATGGATCAGCACTTGGAATTACGATGTCATGGCCATTACGGGAGATGGATTTGAAAGGGGCATGAATAGTTCTCAGACGTTCTGGGGTTTAGATGTTTCATGAAGAATCAGAGTGAGGTAAAACAGGCGGGGAGTGCATCTCACCTACAGAAAAGGAGTTAGTCGAGAAGAGTTTGTCTATTGAATCAGTATGGGTAGAAGTTAGAATCAAGAAAGGATCAAATACTGACTGGTGTGTTTTCTATAGACCCCCCCAATAGCAGAAGAGAGGTGGAGGAACAGATTGGGCGGCAGATCTTGGAAAGGTGCCCAAGTAACAGAGTTGTTGACATGCGTGACTTCAACTTCCCTCATATTGAATGGAACCTCTTTTGTACAAGCGATTTACATGCCAGGAAAGGAAATATTTCTGATTAAATATGCAGGTAGTACGACTGGGTGGGGGCGTTTTAGATTTGGTGATTGGCAAGGGACCAGACCAGGTGTCAGATGTATCGGTGGCAGAGCACTTCGGTGATAGTGAGCACAACTCCTTGACATTTACCATTGTTAAGGAGAGCGATATGAACAGACTGTATGGGAAGGTATTTAATGGGGGAGGGGAATTTATATTGTTTTTCGGCAGATGCTTAAGAGCATGAATTGTGAACAGTTGTTCTCAGAGAAATGCACAATAGTAATGTGGGGGTTGTTTAAGGAACACTTTCTCTGAATGCTGAATAATTTTGTCCCACTGAGTCAAGGAAGGAATGGTAAGGTTTAGGAGCCTTAGATAACAAGCGCAGTGGATCTTCTAGTCAAGATGAAGAAGGAAGCTTACATAGGGCAGCACGGTAGCATAGTGGTTAGGACAAATGCTTCACAGCTCCAGGGTCCCAGGTTCGAATCTCAGCTTGGGACACTATCTGTGTGGAGTCTGCACGTTTTCCCCGTGAGTGCGTGAGTTTCCTCCGGCTACACAGGTTTCCGCCCACAGTCCAAAGATGTGCAGGTTTAGCCAGGCTAAATTGTCCTCAGTATCCAAATTTCCCTTAGTGTTAGGTGGGGTTACTGGGTTATGGGAATAGGGTGGAGGTATGGGATTGGGTAGGGTGCTCTTTCCAAGAGCCGGTACAGACACAATGGGCCGAATTGCCTCCTTCTGCACTGTAAATTCTATGAAAATAAGGTTGAGGGAGCAAGGATCTGGCACGGCTCTGGAGTTTTACAAGGCAGGAAGAAACTAAACTATGGGCTTAAGACTTCCAGAAGGGAGCATTTAAACGTCTGGCAGGAAGCTTTACGGAAAATTCCAAGGCTTTCCCCTTGGAATCCCCATTCCAAGATACTTATGTGGGAAATAAAAGGATGATCACAGAATCACTGAATGTACAGTGCAGAAGGAGGCCATTCGGCACATCGATATCTTACCTGGCTTTGGAAAGAGAATTTCACTTAATCCGCCACCTGCACCCTATCCCCACACTTCCACCCTATCCACGTAAGCCGACTTTACGTTTTTGTTTTGCACATTAGGGACAATTTAGCATCGCCAATCCACCTCTCCTTCATATCTTTCGACTGTGGGAGAAAACCTGATGAAAACCAGAAAGACACGGGTAGAACATGCAAACGCCCACAAACAGTGACCCAAGCCGGGAATCGACGTCGAATCTGGCGCTTTGAAGCCATTGCGTTAATCACTATACTACCGTGCTTCCCACAGTAATCAGAGTGAGAGTAGGGCTGATCAGGGATAATGGAGGGAACTTGCGACTGTAGTTTGAGGAAGCATGGGAGGCACTAAATTAATATTTTGCTTTGGTATTCAATACAGAGAATGATCTTGTTGCTCATGAGAACAACGTGAATCAGGTTAATATATTCGAACAGTTTGAGTTAATCTCATCGATGATGTACTGGAAAGTTTGGAAACCATGAAAACGGATATGTCCTCTGGGCCAGGCGGGGCATACCCAAGGTTACTACGGGAAGCAAGGAAGGAGATTGCTGCGCCGTTGACGATGCTCTTTGCGTCCACACTCCCCACTGGAGTAGAATTGGATGACTGTTGCGAGGCGAATATTGTTCACCTATGAAGAATGGAAATAGGGAAATCCCTGGAAATTGCAGACCAGTCAACTTTACGTCTGTGGTGAGCAAAATACTGAAAAGGATTCTGAGAGAGAGGATTTATGATTATTTTGAGAAACATAGTTTGATTAAAAGTAGTCACCATGGCTTTGTGAGAGGTGGGGTGGCGGGCATGTTATGCCTGATAAGCCTCATTGAATTATTGGTGGATGTGGCGAGACACAGTGATGAAGGTCGTTCAGTGGATGTGTATTATACGGATTTCGGTAAGGCATTTGATAAGGTTCCCAAGGTCGGCTGATTCAGGAAGTCAGGAGACGTGGGATGCAGGGAAATTTGCCTGTCTGGACATATAATTTGCTGGCCGAAAGAAGACAGCGAGTTGTAGTGGATGGAAATAATTCTGCATTGTGGTCTGTGACCAGTGGTGTCCGGCAGGGATCTGTTCTGGGACCACTGCTCGTTGTATTTCTTATAAATGACTTGGATGAGGGTGGAAGGTATCATAATCTACATCTATGGATATAATGGAGTGCAGACAGGCAATGAATGACTCATCGGATGACCAGTAAGCACACAGAACAGAGCAGCCAATCACCAGACAGGGCACTACCACTATAAAGCAGAGGGAACCAGTTTTCCCACTCTCTCGGAACCCAGCCTCTCAGATAGTCAGAGTTTGTGAGCTAGCCAGTGCAAACACCATGTGGTAGCTAGTAAATCCTGTTAGGCTAGTATCAGGTCTCCAGTCAAACTAGCATTGTGTCAAACCACAGCTGAACATGTACACTATTTAGACGTTGAATAAAATCATGTTTCATCTTATCAAGATTTGAAAGTCTGTCTCTCGCTACACTGCTTCAAGTGCAGTGCACATCGACCCAGCCTGCCAAACACATGATGGTACCAGTGAGTGGTGCTGTAAATTGACGGATATACCTTGAGTAAATCAACGTTGACCTGCAAACTTCCATCCGGTGACATGGAAAACGTCCGCCCTCCTCCGAAGCTCCACATCGCTGGCAACCTCGGTGAAAATTGGAAGATGTTCAAACAAAAGTTTCAATTCTATCTCGAAGCCACCGACCTCGAGGCCGCATCGGTAGGCAGGGACATCGCACTATTCCTTTCCACAGCCAAGGACCACGTCATCCACATCTACAATTCCCTGATATTCGCTGAAGGCGAAGTCCAGCCGAAATCTAAATTTAAAGCAGTCCTGCTGATGTTCGACATCCACTGCGACATTGAGGTGAATGAGAGCTTTGACCAGTACATTTTCCAGCAGAGGATTCAGGTTAAGGATTAACCTTTTCAATTCTTTTTCAACCATCCACTCATCCTTGCGCAGTCATGTAACTATGACTCGACAACTGATTCCATGATCGGGATCAAATTGTTTCCGATGTCCACACCGATTCCGTTCGCCAGAAGCTCCTCAAAGTCAAGCAGATCACTATCACCACTACCATCGAAACGTGCGTTCTCCACGAACATGCTAAAAATCGATACTCCCACATCAGGGCGGCAGAAACGACAAAGCTAACCTTCCACGAGGCGGAACGGGTGCAGGCCATCACACAAATGCAAGGCCTAAGTATCGACGTGCGAGGGGGCGGTTAAACCGACGACCAGACTGCGCAGGTGTGTACGTCGTTCGACCACACTGCGCATGCTCGATGGCACATGGAACGCGCTGACATTAACATCATGACGTGTCCTAATAAGGCTCTGCCCACTCAAAGCGGCAATGTGCAGCAAAATCACGACGGTGTCTGCAGTGTAGCAAGCTTGGCCACAACGCAGCCCTTTGCAGATCTGCTCCACTGCCCAGCATACAGCGATTCCAGCCATGTCACAGAAGCATCCGTTCAATACAGCAAGTCATGCCACACTCCGACCCTGATAGCCCAACCGATCCTGATGCTGAGTGCCTCAAAACCCCATACCACGTGGGCATCATTGCTAAGCATGCACTACCTTTCTCCAAGATAGTGAAGCACCTCCCGATCCTGAGCTTGTATCCCGACGACGATTGGCGTGCTGTCCTCACAGTAAACAAGGCTCGCATCCAGTTCAAACTGGACACCTGCATATCGGCGAACCTCAATTCGAAATCCGATCTCGTCACCATTCACATCAGACTAACCATTATTCCAATGGCATGCCAGGTCCTTGACTTCAATGGCAATGCCATAGCTGCCAGTGGCTCATGCCAACTCGGAGTTTCCAATAAGTCATTTAAAGCGACACTGTAAGTCGAAATCGAAGGACCTGACAGAGCAACCCTGCTCGGTGCTCGGGGCAGCAAACTCCTGAACCTGGTTCAGCGAGTCCACACCATGTCATCCTCACAGGCGACAGCCTCACCTGATGAAAATTTCCATGCTCAAATTTATGACTTTATCTCGCAATACCACAGTGTGTTCGATGGAATGGGTTCGACGCGCAGGTGCAATTGCGTGCCTCCAACCTTGCGGCCTCTGATGAGTGGTCACCCAAATTTGTGAGGAAAATGCCAAAGATCCTCTGCTACAGCGTGTGATGGAGCATCTTACGAACGGCTGGCAGAAGGGATAGTGGCCCCAGTTTTAAATCGTCAACGACGACCTGTCGGTGGTGGACGGCATCCTCATGAAGCTCGATAGGGTCGTGATTCCGCAGGGCATGAGAGCTACAGTGCTCTGCCAACTCGACATGGGTCACCTTGGGGTCGAGAAATGTCGTCGCAGAGCCTGGGAGGATCTCTATTTGCCGGGCATAAGGCAGGACGTTGCCACCACGATGCTCAACTGCCTCACATGTCAGAAATTTCAGGCAGCTCAACCCAAAGGATCTCAGCAGCAACATGAGATTGTGACCACCCCATGGTCCAAAGGCGGTGTCGACCTTTTCCCCACCAAGGGGTGTGACTATGACCTCCTGGTCGACTACTTCTCCAATTGCCGAGAAGTGGTGAAACTATCCGGCCTCTCATCGAAGGCGGTGGTTAAAGCATGCAAAGATACGATTGCCAGGAATGGGATACCGCTCACGGTCATGAGTGACAAAGGTCCCTCTTTTTACAGCCAGGAATGGTCCGATTTTGCCCGGCTATACAACTTCGGTCACGTAACCTCCAGCCCCCACTACTCGCAGTCAAACGGAAAGTCCGAAGAAGGGGTCCATGGCGTCAAGAGAGTACTATGCAACGCTGCAGATTCAGGCTCCAACTTCAAAATGGTGCTGCTGGGATTAAGAGCAATCACGCTATCCACTGGATTGTCTCCAGCGCAGATGCTCATGAAGCGCGCTCTTCGAACCACGGTTGCAGCCATCCATGTTCCAGACCTTGACCACCTCACGGTCACAAAAAAAAAGCAGCCGCCTCGGGCCCAACAGAAATCAGCATGCCACCCTCATGCCTCGGATCTCCCGGAGCTGGTCCCAACCGATCGTGTTCGTGTACAGTTGCCTGACGGCGGGTGGCCCGCAACAGCTGTGGTGGTCTAGCACGTGGCCCTGAGATCGTTCCTCATCTGCATGGCTGATGACTCTTTCCTCCGACGCAATAGTCGAGCGCTGCGTAGATTTCCACGTCCGCCATCTAACCATGATGTCCTGCTTTGCACAATGCTTCCTCTGGACGTGTCTTACCACGAAGCTACCGATCAACCAGCAATCCTGTCGACCTCTGCCACCACCGCATTGGCGGTGGTCCCATCTATCCATGTGCGGGCGACCCCGTATCAACCCTTGAGGCGGTCAACCAGAATTCGTCGCCAGCCAGAAAGACTAAGCGTATAGACTGAACTTTTGCACAATTTTGTTATCTCATCGTTTGCCCTCCGTAAAATAGCGTATTTACCGTTTTGTCTGCCCTGTGTCTGCACTAGCAACACAGTCCTATGTATCTAAGTTCATTTTTGGCACATTCTGTATATAGTCACACACATATACACATATGTGTGTATGTGGAAGGATGTGGAAGCTTTGGAAAGGGTTCAGAGGAGATTTACTAGGATGTTGCCTGGTATGGAGGGAAGGTCTTACGAGGAAAGGCTCAGGGGCTCGAGGTTGTTTTCGTTAGAGAGGAGAAGGCTGAGAGGTTAATTAATAGAGACATATAAGATAGTCAGATGGTTAGATAGGGTGGACAGTGAGAGTCGTTTTCCTCGGATGGTGATGACCAACACGAGGGGACATAGCTTTAAATTGAGGGGTGATAGATATACGACAGATGTCAGAGGCAGTTTCTTTACTCAGAGAGTAGTAGGGATGTGGAGCGCCCTGCCTGCAACAGTAGTAGACTCGCCATTCAGGGCATTTAAGTGGTCACTGGATAGACATATGGATGAAAATGGAATAGTGTAGGTCAGATAGGCTTCAGATGGTTTCACAGGTCGGCGCAACATCGAGGGCCGAAGGGCCCGTACTGCGCTGCAGTGTTCTATGTTCTATATACGTACATGCACCTTAATATTTATTATCTGAACACAAGTAAAAAGAGTGGGGGGGGGAGATGTCATCAGATAGATCTGTGTATATAACGGAGTGCAAACACCATGCGTAAGCTAGTAAGTCTGGTTAGTGTGGTATGAGGTCTCGAGTCAAGTCAGCAGAGTGTCAACCCACAGTTGAACATGTATAACAGTTTAGATGTTGAATAAAATCGTGTTGCATCGTGTCAAGTTTTGGAAGTCTGTTTCTCGCTACACTGCATCAAGTGAAATCCACATCGACCCAGCCTGACAACAGATCAGATGGTTGGTTAGTAAGTTTGCCGGTACACGAAGGCTAGTGAAGTGGTAGATAGATTCGAGGTCTGTTACAGGTCACAACTGGACACGTCCAGGATGTCTAGGTGAGCTGAGAATTGGCAGATGTTAGTCAAACTAGATTAGTGTGAAGTGATTCATTTTGGAGGGTCGAATTTGAATGCTGTATAGAGGGTTAAAGGCAGAAGTCTTAAAAGTGTGGAGGAACAGAGGGATCTGGGGACGACGTACACAGATCCCTGTAAGTTGCCACGAAGGTTTATAAGGTTGTTACGAAATGGTATGATGTGTTCTTGGCTTTCATGAAGAGGGGATTGAGCTTAAGAGCCTCGAGGTGTTGCTGCACCTTTAGAAGCACCTGGCTGGACCACACTTGGAATATTGTGTCCCGTTGTGGTCGCCTCATTATAGATGCGGATGTTTTAGAGAGTATAGAGAGGGATGTTACTAGGCTGCAGCCCGGACTGGAGGCAATGTCTTATAAATAATGTTTGAGGGAGCAAGGGCTTTCCTCACGGTGGCATGGAAGGACGAGAGGTGACATGATACAGGTTATACAAGGTGATGGGAGGAATGGATAGAGTGGGGAGGCACATGGGCAGTAGTAAATTGAAGAGGTTAGGTTAGGTTGATCTGAGATTAGGATAAATGGTTGGCACAACTTCTTTGGGCAAAGGGCCTATCCTGTGCTGTACTGTTCTATGTTTGGAGAATTTAAAGTGCAGAAGGAGGCCATTCGGCCCATTAAGTCTGCACCGGTTCTTGGAAAGAGCACCCTACTCAAGATGAACACCTCCATCCTATCCCCATAACCCAGGAACCCCACCCAACACTTAGGGCAATTTTGGACACAAAGGGCAATTTATCATGACCAATCCACCTAAACTGCAAGCCTTTGGACTGTGGGAGGAAACCTAAACATCCGGCGGAAACCCACCCACACAGGGGGAGGATATGCAGACTCCGCACAGACAGTGACCCAAGCCAGAATCGAACCTGGGACCCCGGAGCTGTGAAGCACTTGTGCTATCCATAATGCTACGGTGTTGCCCACCTAGAACATAGAACATAGAACAGTACAGCACAGAACAGGCCCTTCGGCCCTCAATGTTGTGCCGAGCCATGATCACCCTACTCAAACCCACGTATCCACCCTATACCCGTAACCCAACAACCCCCCCTTAACCTTACTTTTTTATTAGGACACTACAGGCAATTTAGCGTGGCCAATCCACCTAACCCGCACATCTTTGGACTGTGGGAGGAAACCGGAGAACTCGGAGGAAACCCACGCACACAGGGGGAGGACGTGCAGACTCCACACAGACAGTGACCCAGTCGGGAATCGAACCTGGGACCCTGGAGCTGTGAAGAATTTATGCTAACCACCATGCTACCCTGCTGCCCCCCATGCTACCCTGCTGCACTCATATCACTCTACCTATCACATTTACTTGTAGCCTTATTTTCTCAAAGGAGCCAGTCCATTTCAGTGAATACGGAGGTGGCTACGAAATTGACCGTTATAAGGATATGATGAGCAGGACAACGAACGTCTTCGAGATAAATGGCGAAACCATCTATGAATGCATAGAAAGCTTTTGAGTGCGTTTAAGAGAAACATGGAGTAACAGCTTCCCGTCTGATGATCACAGGTCGACGCAGATCCAGGTCCTCTTGTCGATTTTACGTGTTGGTTGATTCCAAAACTTTTATTCTGCAATTCAAATATGTATGCCTTTGATAAAAGCACAAATGAAGAGATCAATAAAGTGAATATGCTCCGTCAGAAATTAGTCTGAAAATATTGGCCGATGAATACAGGCGCAATATTCAGGCAAGTTCTTCGTGGACTGTGATAGCCTATTAGAAGACATAGGATTGATTTAAACATAATTCATTGAGGCAATTAAATGGTTACATTAAGCATGACATAGGCACAATTTCCACGATAATGCTGACAAACGTCTCCAAAACGAATTGTTTCCAAAATTTCGGCATCCGATAAGTTCGCAATTTAATAATGACCTTAAAGACAAGGGTGCGCCTGCGAATAAAATAAGCTACAAGGCAGGTCATGGAGTGATATTGGCTAATTATGTACATTGATTTGAAATTATGCTGCATTCATCCGAATTCATGTTTCAATCATTCCAAACACAACATCAATTCATTGCTGTGATCGAGACCCAGGGGGCTGGATTCTCCGAATCTGAGGTTCTGTCAGCGCGCCAGAATGTGAACGGTGGCGTTTTACGACCATAAATTCGGCGTAAGACGACCAGCGATCCTGTGTATGTCTGGGGGCTAGCAACCGAGCAGCGCAGGACATCAGGAATCTGCCGCCGATTTGGCCTGTAGAATTGCCGTCACCGTGAATTGACGCATCCACATAGCGGCGACCTGCAGAGTCCGCGCTGCAGCTTGCAGACACGTCCAGCAAAATACTGCCCAGTTAGGGCCGGCTAGTGCGCCGCGGTCAACCACCCAACAGTGGCCCCAGCCCCTGACAAAGTCTCCACTGCCCGCAGATCGGCCACACCGAGTTATAAACGGATGATAGCACATGCGGCCGACGCCGTCGGGAACTCGGCTGGTCTGGGGCGGAGCACCTGGTAGTGGGGCACAGGCTACATTGTCAGGCCGCCAGTATGGCATGCGGTCGACTCGGTCAGTACCCGGCTTTGGTGGGGGGAGCGTCGTGAAAACGGCCTGCAACCGCTTACGTTGGAAGCTGATTGCCGAACGCGATTTCTGCATCGGTGACCAGAGAATCCACACCCGCTCCTTAACAACGCCCCCCCCCCCCCCCACACTCCTCCCGCATTCTCCCTCAGCCCATGCCGGATTCTGGAATGCCGATTGGACGGAGAAATGGGTTCGACGCTAACATCGCGGCGCGCACTGATTTGACGCCAAATCGCGATTCTCCATCAACTTGGCAGCAGTGCCAAATGCGTTCTGGAACGCACATACAGTAAAACAACGTTAGCATGGCATTAGTGGGCCTCACCCGGTAGACTAAGGGGCTTATGCGAGTGACCGCCTCCCAGTTACCAGCGACGATGTTCATGTGTGCTTTCAAAAATCGAGAAACCCGCCTGGTGGCTGTTGAGGGAGGGAGAGAGGAGGAGGATATGGACAAGGCTGGCTGTGGTCGGAGGGTGGGGGGCATCCACAGCCAGGGGAGGAGGGGAATATGGCCAAATAGGCGAGTCGCCGGAGGTACCACCATTAGACAGAGGTGGTACCCTGCCATGGACCACCTGCAAGGCAGTAATCTTGCTGTGCACCCCACTAAACACCTACCCTAGCCCCTGTTTCTCTAGAGTAACATCAGGCAAATAGATGTCCCCGTTCTCCCTATCCCCGCCAGCCCCACCCACACAGCTGCCCCCCTCTGGCGTCCCACCCAGGCCAATTCTCACAGTAGCTCCTTTAGGGACCTTGGGGCCAACCCCTAGTGGACGCAATGTCAGCCAATGGTATCTCTCGGAAAGGAGATAGGAGCGCATCAGAGGACCACGAAGCTCACAACCAGTCTGGAGACGGGCTGCCCAACAGGCTGAGGAGCAAGAGGTGCCAAGGAGATGCTGCATGAGGCCTCTTGTGTACTAGCACCGCCTATCATTGACGATCTGCCCCATCGGCCATGCCGTCAACGACTGCGGCTGTGCAGCGGAGTGCACAACATGTCTGCCAGTTGATGGTATAAATGCACCGTGGGGGTATGGGGAGGATATTCGCTGCCAGTGCTAATCAACGTGATGCTTGCCCTGAACATTTACGCAACGAGTTCCTTCCAGGCGCCAAGTAGAGATTGTCTTGGATCACACAGGTGCATCCTGATCATCACAGACGCCCTTTATGCTTTGGCGACTCAATTTATCCACTTCACTGTAGACCAAGCCCACCAGAATCCCTTGGCTGTGGGAATGACACCATCAACGGGGTGGAGAGTGATGCATGTCCGCTTACGGGCACTTTGTGCTATAAGGCCTTTGAACACAAACCAAAAGAGGTTCTACTCGATGAACGCACAGCAGAAATGTGACCATCAGATGTGCATCATACACGTTTATACCCGATACTCTGGCAGTGAGCACAATGCCTTAATCCGGGTCCACGCGACCCTTCCTCATATTTTCGAAAGGCACCCCTGGCTGGTGGGTTGGACCCTGGGCTACAATGTATATCCATGGCTGATGCAACCTATTCAGAGGCCACAGACCGACGTAATCCTCCACAATGAAATCCATGTCTCGACCAGGAGCGTGATCGAACAGTGTGCCGACCCACTGAGGATGCGGTGAACGTGTCTGGAGAACTCTGGAGGGGTCGTCCAGTATGATGCTGAGAGGCTCTACGCCATTCTGACATCGTGATGCGCCCTCCACAACATTTCACAGCAAAGGGTGATGTGTTAGACGAGGAGGAGGATTATCAGGTGTCGTCCGACGAGGGTGGGGTGGGGCTTGGGGGATGTTGGGCATGACATGGAGCCGAGGCAGGCACAGAGGTCCGAACGAAATCTGCGCTCCGGGCAAGGTGCACGATATGCTCTGAAACGCCCAGGTTCAATAATAGAGAAGGGGGCGTCTAGCCTGTAGACGGATCCACAGCCACAACACCATACTCCCTCACTTATCCTGTCACCCGCTCTTCATCCTGCCTGAACGTCCATGCGTCACACATACCTGCCACACTACGGGATGGGCGCCCTGGCTTGGCAGCAACAGCGGGTCCCGTCCATGGAACGGAAAACGATCGAAATCCACTTTGCGATGATCTCTCGTGCTCTGCATCGTATGAACCCATCTGAGTCCTGTACAGGGTAGCACTTTTATCCCTCCACCTGCGTGATCCCGGCATTCCTTCACACGGTCCCGTCAAATCCCGAGGAAGGGACCGTCGAGGGGTGGGGCTGGGTGCTGCGAGGGGGTGCGGTGTGGGAAGACCGGACACACGCTGGGTCCGATCAATTCCCTGCTTCCCCCCCACCCACCACCCCCCACCCCCCGCCCACGCACACAAACACACACGCACACAAATCCCGGTCTTTCCGCCAACCCCAAGGCTAGCCCAGACCACCTTATCCCACGTACCATTCAGACTGAACAAGAAGGCAGGCTGTATCGGTGGCAATAGCTGTTTGCTACATTTAGGCGGAACCCCAGATAGTAGCAGGAGAAGAGGCGACTTGCTGTGATTACTGCCCTGCGACATTGGTTGCTGTTGGCCTGGGTTTCTAGGGCGACCAGTGGTGCAAAAGCGCCGTTGTTGCTCGTGTGTTTTGGGTGGCGTGGTTTTGCCAGCTGGCAACCGGATACACCAGGGACAGGAGGGAGGGAGTCTCAGGCGCTGCGATGTTCTGGCACCTCGCCTGCGGAAATACTGTCACAGGCCCCATCAGCTCCTTCTCCCTCCGGTGCCAGATTGTCCTTAGGCTACTCTATGGGACGTGGGTGCGAGGGGAGCTATGGCCTGAGGATGCACCGCAACCTGGCACTGCCAGTCCTGGAGGTCCTCTCTGGTCTCGATCACGATCCTCAACCCTGAGGCCACGGAGCTCAGAGAGCATCTATATTTGGGACTACACCACATCACGCTGCGACTGTTCCACAAACGTCTAGGATTGTTCAACATCAGCCAGTGCCTGCGTCGTTTCACTCTGGGATTGGGGCACTTCCACTTTGTCTGCCCAACGTCGGCCAGCGCCAGGGCAATGCAGTCGACGTTCCCATCAATGGACTGCTGATATTGAGCCACGCTCAGGAGCGTCGTTACGATTTCGAGGTGTCTCTAGAACATGGGCGGCAATGAGGCGGCAATCCTGTCCTGGGGTTTAGGCCAGCGCCTATACAGAATGCCCCAGGCCGTGCACATGCTTATCCATCGCAGACACCAAGATGTCAATGCCTCCACCACGGATGCCACCGTGCGGTGTTGGCCTGGGTGGCATGCATAGTCCCGTCCTGCTGCTGCACACGTTGGACTCCTCCAGCTAACCTGCAGGTGATGGATGGCGACAACCCCATTTGCGTCCCCTTCATGTGGGACTGCATCCCCACTAGCAATAGCATCGTTTGTTACAAATCCTTGGGACCAAACTGGACAGCAAATATCTAGTGATACATTTACCTGCTGTACCGTGTTAACTGTGTGGTGAGCACCAGATAGCGTCCCAGTAGTGCCACCACTAAATTTCCCAAACGAGGTGTGTATCTCTTGGATGCCGGTGTATGTTGGAGACAGTTGGCAGGTGACATCCTACAACACGAGCTCCGAGAAGTCCTCAGTTTTGGGCGGAGGGCTGAAGTCCAAAATTATCTCCTCGTCGCAGATAGCCTAATTTGGAGGGGGGGGGGGTTGGTTCCAAATGTGCCACCTGCTGGCCAGATGGATCCTCCCCACCTGCAGCAGTTCGTGCAAGACACAGGACAAGACACCTGGTGAGACCATGGGCCAGGGAAGAGTGGAGGTGCGTGAATGCTTAGGGGTGGGGAGTGATGGTGTTGGCGTGAGAGTGCTCTTGGGGTCAAGGTGTGAGGGTGTAAGGCTAGAATTGGGTAAGGGTGGTATGGGTATCCGTGTGGATTGTGGGTAAGGCTGGTGGGAAGTTTTTTTTGGGTGGGGGGGTCACACGTGTGGCCGGGAACCTGAACTCAGCAGCCTGATCGGCAGGTGGGGAATGTTTGTTCGACGGTTGTAGTCCGGGTGCGCGGCCGATCTATGGTCTCTTTGGTGGTTCTAGCTCCACAGTCTGAGTCCGCCATGGAGCACAGCCCGGCCGTCGGAGGACGCCGTCGCGCGCTCGCTCAGACTCTGACCCGGAAGTGCGTTCAGAAGCTTCTCAGAATGCTCCAAATCCTCTAAGAAATCTGATCAGTCACAGTTGTACGTTTGGATTTCAGATCCATGAAACAAGTGAACAGAATATGTAAAACGCTTCTATTTTTAATCCTTGTCTAAAGTCGCTCTTACTCGTCCATTTTAATTTTACTTTATAACATCGGCCAAAATTGCAAGTGACCCATTTTTAAAATTTGTTCAAAGTATGTTTTCAAGGAGAAAAGTCACAGTCCCAAAATGTATGGGCTTCACATATAACCTTCTTGATTCTATGAGAAGGAGGACAGACTGAAATGTGACTATATTACAAATAACGAACTTCTGACTGACATATCAGCTGCTGTAAAGTTTAGATCATTCGACAAACAGGGCGGCACGGTGGCACAGTGGTTAGTGCTACTTCTCACGGCGCGCAGGACGGAGGGTCGATCCTGGGCTGGGTTACTGTCTGTGTGGTTTGCACATTCTCCCCGTGTCTGCATGGGTCTCACCCCACAACCCAAAGATGTGCAGGATAGTTGGGTTGGTCACGCTAAATTGCACCTGAATTGGAAATCAAAATAACTGAGTGTTCTGAATTTATTTAAAATGAAATATTCTTCAAGAAACGTGTTATCTCCTGATAAGAAAATGCATCCAATTATTTTGATTGTAAATTTATATCTGCCTATTTTCTTGGAAGAGATGTGAGCTCAGATCCCCCAAATATGCGAAAGGAAGATTAAATAGCAACTCCAAAGGAGCCTACCTTCGTCTTTCCTTTTGATTATTCGTTCTAAAATAATGAAAGTTAAATAATAATAATATCTGTGTTTATTCTGAATAATTTATTCAGTCCTTCGGTCAGTAGATTCCAAAATGTTCAGTGATTTACAGAACGTTCAGCAGCTATACACATTCGTCCTTTCCACACCAGCTCTCCGACTGTGCGTTTCACGTTGTTACATCCTTTAGCCGTAATCAGCTCCATTTCTTTCGCATGCATTGTTTGATTTTAATTATGTACCCTTTTAGGAAGAGATGAATTACTCGTTGTTCTGTCCACGTCCGTATTATTGCAGATGAAATCCGTTCTAACGGGTTTGAAAAATAAATGTAGAGTACCCAATTATTAGTTTTTCCAATTAAGGGCAATTTAGCATGGCCATTCCAACTAACTTGCACGTCTTTGGGTTCTGGAGGTGAAACCCACGCAGATATGGGGTGAAAGTGGAAACTGGACACATCCAGTTATTCAAGACCGGCATTCGAACCCTTGTTTTCAGACGCTGTAGGCACAGTGCTAACCGCTGCGCCACATGCCGCCCTACATTCGCACTAACAAAAAAGCCTGCATTGCATGAAACTGAGATAATGTTTGAAACCGAATACAAATGTCAGGCGTTTTCAATAGTATGCAATATATCGGCTTTATATTTGTTCGAAATTGATGCATATTCGGCTTGCTTAGATGTTTATGTTGATCAGGAACCACCTAATAAATAAAGTGCTGTACGGAACACGTTCCAAACGCACCACTTTCACTAACATGGCCTGTTCATACTTCATTTAACTGAATATCGTGCTATGTTCTGAACATGTATACTGCATATGTCCTGTCTTGTTTTTTAAAATGGTTTATCCCCCTCTGTTTTGTATTGGCCTGAAAGATTACTCCATGTCTGTATTTGGGGATAATGTATGTTTCACCTTGTGCCACAGAATCATTCTTGATACCGGCACTGGATGACATGTGTTATCGTGCGTTTCCTGCGATGCAAAAAGAACAATTGCAATCTGCTCTGCAGAGAAACAAAATACTGCGGTGACTCTAAACCAGAAAAAGATCAGAAAATCTGGTAAAATGCAGGACGTTTCTCAGCGGCGGCGGGATTATTCAGGGGTTTAAGCTTTTTAATATGGGCTCCTTTCTCAAAACATATCAAACAGCATAGCCAGGAAATTGTAATAAAACTAACATAAATATATGTTCAGTATACAAACGTGTTCTGTAGTAATAACTGTTCATAAATCGTTTGCCTCGTTCTCAAAATAACAATTTTCACTATGTCTGAAAGGGAGCCCCCTTTTTTGCGTCTAGCCTGGGAAATGTTGGGTGAGGAATTGTGTCTGCCGTGCAACTCGATAAAAAAATGAGCATATATGTTCCCATTTGCAACAATCAACTCACCCATTCAGAATATCCCGTCGTGCTTAGCGCCATCATGTGGTTCCGCTACATCAAGTGATGTCCATCCAAGCTATGAATTAATGTCAGCAGAAGTTTCCAATTGCTCTCAGAATTCGAGGGTTCATTTTCTCCAATATTCACTCAGCGATTGAATTGCTGTTATGATTCATTCACATTCTATCACTTGACCTGTTCTGGAATCAGAATCATTTTCAATATAGCTACTCGTGCATGCCAATTGATCTACAAGACGCAAATTACACGCACAACAAAGTATTTATCGTGCACTAAAGAGGTTTTTTCCTTAGCTTTCATAATTTTCGAATCATTCTGAAATGATGTAACCTAAGTAAACATGATGGTGCTCCCTCGTGCCTACATGGCCATTTTGCAAACACCCCAAAAAACCTCAAACAGTGAATCTGTGACCGAGTCCGAGAGAGATCGAATGTTAATACTTCTTGAACATTTTACGTCTGTGACAGGCAGCTCGAGATATTTGGAGTGTTACATGTAGCCTATTAGTAACATATTTTTCCTTTTCTTTCAAATGAATTTCACAATTTGCACATTTCATCAATCAATGTAATATTGTCTCTTCCGTACCACCAGGAAACATAGGAATTTAATCTACATTTGATATTTTATCAGTACTTTACTATCAAATGTATTACCTGTCAGGTTTATTATTTTCACATTCCCTTTAAAATTCATTTTCGCCGGTCTTTCTTTACCTGCCATGTTCCTGGTTTAGCACAGTGGATTAATAGATGCCTTGCAATGCATAACAAGGTCAGCAGCGAGGATTCAATGCGGTGCCGTCCTCCCCGAACAGGTGCCGGAATGTGGCGACTAGGTGCTTTTCACATGAACTTCATTGCAGCCAACTTGTGACAACAAGCGATTATTATGATAGTTTATCTTCTCGTGGTCTATTTTTCTATCTTGTCCATTATTCCACAGCTTAAGATATTTTTTCTCACAAGCCCTTATGTATAATTTTGAACTTTATTAATCTGTAATGTTCACCACATCTGAAGACTGCTAATATACTAAGTGGCTAAATAATTTTGAAACTAATTTGTCTGACCTGCAACTTCATGCAGTTCTATCAACGTCTTTATCACTGTCGAAAAGACCACAAATGTAAAAAAAAACATAAATTGAAACGTCAGAATAATAGAACATAGAACAGTACAGCACAGAACAGGCCCTTCGGCCCTCAATGTTGTGCCGAACAATGATCACCCTACTCAAACCCACGTAACCCAACAACCTTTACTTTTTAGGACACTACGGGCAATTTAGCATAGCCAATCCACCTAACCCGCACATCTTTGGACTGTGGGAGGAAACCGGAGCACCCGGAGGAAACCCACGCACACACGGAGAGGACGTGCAGACTCCGCACAGACAGTGACCCAGCAGGGAATCGAACCTGGGACCCTGGAGCTGTGAAGCATTTATGCTAACCACCATGCTACCGTGTTGCCCTAAACATAATGATGGACAGTCTTCCACAGAACCTAAACGACGAACATGCCAAATTTCCATTAACTAGCACAGTTTTCTATTACAGATTGGCGATAACTTTCAGAACACTTAGGCCGCACTTGATTTCCCCATGCCCATTTTCACTTGCAGAGTGTTATATCGGAATGGTATCACTTAAACAATACCTGTTTTGTCCTTCTGTAGTCGGACATATGAAATTTAAACACAGATAACTAAGTTATTATTCATTTTGTTACTTGAAACAGTGCGGGAGAATCACACGGTTAATTGTCGAATGCAGAGTGGGTAGGGGTGAATTCAGCAAGCTGATCACAGTTAATAGTGTCTGTGGATTTGTCTAATTTTCAAATTAGTAGACAGATCGACCACCACAAGTTTTCCCCTGAGCAGAATAGGAAAGTGTGATCGCAGGAAATGCACAGACATGCATCAATGTAAAAACGTTGAGCTATTTGTTTTTTAAGCCTATTTACTGAATGCATTTTAACTGGAGAGCCGCATAAGTTATCGCACAATGAGTGAACAGGATGCGAGCCAGGAGATGGTCGCTTAATGTTATTTGAGCGCTATTAATAACAATGACGGAGAATTTCACTGTACATCCTGCCGAAATGAAACCATATGATTACATGTTCAGGGTGATGAATTCGAGGCCTTCTGGTTGCGGCATGTAGTGGGAAGTCGCACGTTGGGTGGCTCCTGCACAAGTCTTGTTTTTTTTTAGAATTTAGTAACCTGTCTCAGCTGCAGATTTTGTGACCGATAAGTGCAGGAAGACACAATGAAGGAGAGGGATGTCGAAAAACCAAAAGAAAGCCGCCTTGGAGAAGGGACCGAGTGAATGTTCGCCATCCTGCGAAGGTGTCAGTTCTGCAACTGGAAAGATATCAAAGGCTTGGACACATGGCTTACGACAGAAAAGATGGACGAGCTGAAGGATTTGTATCTCGAGAAACAATCTCAAACCTCATAGAGCTGATGATTAAGGAGATGTTGGTGGAGCTGAAGGTGCTGGTGGAGGAGGCGATCGCCCCGGTGATGTAGTGTTGTTGATGTCTTCGGCTGACGTGTGGGAGTAGGGTGAGAAAATGAAGGGAGTGGAGGCAGTCTTGTCGCAACACAGTGATCAGCTCACGTCGATGAGTGAGGAGCTGCAGAGCGTGATCGAAGCCAACAAAGGTCTGTTGCCAAAAAACAAACTTGGAAGAGCTGCAAAACAGAGCGACACGGCAAAAATTGAGGATCGTAGGCCTGACCGAAGGGATGGAGTGCTCAATGCCGATTGAGTACTTTTCCAAAATGTTGGCAGAGCTGCTGTGGGAGGATAAAGATCCGTCCCAGTACGAGCTGGTTAGGGTTGATCGGTCATCGAGTCCCAAGCCAAAAGCGAATGGGTCACCAAGTGCAATGATTAGTTTCTTCCACAGGGACCATGTGAAGATGAAGGTCCTACGTTTTGGTAAAGCAGAAGTGGGACGTAGAGTGGGCTGGAGCTGGTATACGCATTTAACTGGACTTAACCATGGAATGGATGAGGAGGCAAGGGTCCTTTGACCGAATGAAGGTACCACTATAGAATAGTGATTTGCGTTCGGCATAGTGTATCCAGCTAAGTTGAGGGTTACCTACAATTCCAAAGATATTTAGTTTGAGACCGTGGAAGTCGTGGAGGCATTATAGAAGGCAGAAGGATTTGGGCTAAGTGAGAAATTGGATTAAGGGCTGGTGTTGGCCGCGGGTACAGGGGACGGAAGATTGTATATTATACTCTATTTATTGATATTATTGTATGGGTTAAATGAGATGAGGTTGCCGATTTGGATGAGGCAAGAGTGGGGATTTTTTTACAACGACGGTTTTCTGGTTTTGTGTGCTTGCACAGGTTTGTTTGTTTGAATGGGATTTCTTTGACTTCCTGGGACCAGATGGTGGAAGGGATTAAACGGGAGTAGGTCCTGGGAAAGGTCATCCACACAAAAAGCTGACATCGGCTCGGGAACGGAGGTGTGTTGGGGCGAGTGGCAGGGGCCACTGGAACCTCGTTCAGCAGGTTTCACTGGACTTACTAGGTATGCAAAGGGATGAGGAGACTAATATTATATGAGGCGTTTTCGAGAGGAAGTGAATGGAAGGATTCTGGGATGTGGAAGGAAGGGTTTGATTGCAACATTGGGCCGGTGCGGAACAAACCGAGTGAACAGGGCCCGAAGTTACTCTGATGGTGGACAGGATAGTGAAACTCCGGCCACGTTAGCATCAGGCGGATGGGGGAGCTGTGAAGAGTTTGATGGTGTTTTAATACCTCAAAAGTTTAAACACTGATGTGGACTCTCTGCAGGAGACTCCTCTGAGGCTGAAGGATGAGGAAGGACTCGGTAAGCCAAAAATTTCACTCGGGGTGAGACAGCAGAGCGTGGAGGGGGACGGGGTAACGGGTGTTGTGAGTAAGAGGGTATGGGTCCAGTTGGCGAAGGTGGTAGCGGGCCTGGTGGGAGGATGTGATATGTGACAGATAAAGGAGTACTGGAGAGGAGGCAGGTGGTGTTGTCGAGTTTGTCCAGCCCTTACGATGATGCATGGTTTGTGAGGGAGGTGTTTCGGACCATTCCGGGCTTGGATTCGCACGAGCTAATCGTGGGAGGGGACTGGAACTTTGTGCAAGATACAAGAGTGGATATGTAACAGCGGCGCTCGTTTGCCCGGGGTGGGGTGTGGGGGGGGGGGGGGGGTGTGGGAGCTGATTGGACTTACGAGAGAGATGGGATGGGTTGACCTGTGGAGGTTATCCGTTTCCCGCTTTGATTCACAAGGTTTATTCGGGGATAGTCTTTTTTGTAGTCCGGAAAGCGCTGTTCGCTCGGCATACGAGATGAGAGTATTTCGCCAAACTAATGTCGGGCCACGCACTGCATTTGGTCGATATCGTTTGGGGGAACGGCACAGTGCAGAGCACGTGATGGAGAATGGACATGTGGTTCCCGGGTGACCAAAACTTTTGTGAGGAGATCGGAAGTGTGAGTGAGGAGTTTGTGCGTTTTAACTACATGCACGTGGTGGTTTGCGAGCAACTGAAAGCGGTGGTGAGGGAGGACGTGATATAGTTAAAGGCCAAGGGGAATTTAGTGGAGATGGAGGAGCATCAAAGCCTGAAAGATGCAACGTTGGAGGTGAATAGGGGCTACGCGAGGGATGCAGATCCAGCACCTTTTGACAGAAGGAGCAAGCTACAGGCTAGCATAGATCGGTTGTGCACTCGAAAGGCGTTGCACGAACTGAAGCGGCAAGCTTCACATTTATGTGCACGGAGGAAAGGCGGACGCACATGTTGGCAAGCAAATCGCAGAAGTAGGCGGTGGTGAGGGAAATTGTCCCGGTGCGTGATCGGATGGAGAAATTGGTAGTGGCCCTGGACAATGTTAATACCTTATTTAACGGTTGTATGAACATTTGTATCGGTCGAACAACTGTGGGAGAATCAGTGGCCGTGTGAGTTCCTGAACGGATTGCAGTACCCAAAGAAGGAGGAGGAAGGTCGACCCACACTGAAGAGGTCGTTCGGGGGAACAATCGGCAAAGGAGGTAATTGGCAGGATGCAATCTAGGAAGGTGGCATTGCCAGATGTGATCCCAATTAATTATTACACGAAGTTGTTGGATGAATTGGCGCCACTGATTGCGTGGATGTTTTAGAAGGCAATAGGGAAGGGGGCAGGTTACAACGTCTTTGTTGTGAAAGAAAGCTAAGGGCCCGATGGAGTCTGTGTCATACAGGCATTTTTTGGCACTGAATAAGGATGAAAAGATATTGCTGAAGACACAGGCGGCTCGGTTGGAGGGCTGCCTCCCGAAGGTGATAGGGGAGGATCAGACGGGATTCGTGAAAGGAAGGCAGCTATTCTCTAATATTAGCAGGTTTTTAAAGCGTTATGATGACGCCGAACGAGATGGTGGTTACCTGGATGCGGAAAAGGCATTCGATCGAGTAGAATGGAGGTATTTGATTGTGGTTGTTCAGTGGACTGGGATTCGACCGATATACATGCAGTGGGGAGAGCTGTTATATCGGGATCCGAGGGCGAGTGTCTGCAAGAAAGGACATGAGTTTAGGATATTTTGCTCCACAATGGGGGACCAGACAGGGTGGTCTTATGTCCACTCTCTGATTTGCATTAGCGATTAAGCCGTTGATCATCACTCTAAGGAGCTGGGGATTGTTCGCGGGTGGAGTGGGGATGGAAGGGCGGTTGGTAGGGTGGAACAAACGCTGTAACTGTGTGTGGACGATTTATCGTTACATATATCATAGCTGATTGCGTCGATATGGAATATAATGGTCCTTCATCGACTATTTGTGTACTTTTCAGTGTATAAATTTAACCTGGGAAAGAATGAATACGTTGTAGTGCCCGGTTTGAGTGGGGGTGTGGATAGCAGGGCTGCCAATCCACAGGGCAGCGATCAACTCTAGGGATTTAGGTGTGCAGGTGGCACGGGACAGGTGGGGGCTCCGCATGTAAACATTTACTAGCTTTATGGGGAGCCTGAATGCGTATTTGGCAAGGTCGGATAGCATCCCTCTGTTACTCGCAGGCCGGATGCAGGCGATTAAAATGAATGTGTTGCCGCGATTATTGTTTTAATTCTGTGCCTGCCGGTCACTTTGCCAACGATATTTTTCGCAAAACTGGATAAGCTGGTCACCTAATTTATTTGTAGGTGTGGGAAGGGGTGGGGGTAATGTGGGGCCTTCCGAATCTATTATATTACTGTTTGCAAAATGCCAAAAATGTGACAAGCTGGGTTGTAGGGGGGATTTCCAGTTTGTTGGGATGGAGGATGGTCCACATAGCTTTTCGGAGTTCAGAACGTTGGCACCAGCGGCGCTGCCGACAGCCCCGGGCAAATACTCCGAGAATCCGGTGGTGGTGGCAACACTGAAGGTTTGGGGGGATTTGAGGCAGCACTTTATGCTGGGGGCGGGGTCAGGGGAGGTGCCAATTAGGAAGAACCGTCGGTTTGAGCCTCATCAGCTGGGCTGCTGGTTTTGGAGATGGGAGGAGCGGTGAGGGTCGATAAGGTTCATCAAATACCGGTTCATGGAAGGGGGGCATTTTTGCGAGGTTGGAAGAGTTGTAGGAGAAATGTGGATTGACGCAAGGGGATGGGGTTTAGGCACCTGCTGCTCCAGGACTTTGATAGGAATGATGTTCAGAGCTTCTCAATATCGCCGGACCCTAATTGTTGGAAATGGTATTGACGGCAGGAGGAACTGGGAAGGGGATGATGTCTGCAAACGACAGGGGCATTGTAGTCGAAGACTTGGAGTCACTGGAGGGATTCAACTCCAAGAGAGAACAACAGTACGGGCAGATTACGGTTGACGGTCTTTGCAGGATGAATGGCTCAACCTCGTGCGGAATGTTGGGGCTGACAGTTGAAGGTTGTGGACGGTCGCACCTCACGAAGGCTAAGATGAGCCGACTCTTTTATGGAATGGAGGATGTAGGTGAGCGATGTAGGAGGAACCAAGCAAACTATATACAATCCCTCAAGTCCTGGAGGGAGGTATTTAGTGTTATTTTGATGCTATTGCATGTGAACGTGGAAACAGGGCCCCTGAGAAGCCACCTCCGGGTGACGGGCCTGTCAGGACGGTAGGCGGTTGAGGGGGCAGATGTTTTAGTCTTCGCCTCGCTTGTTGCCTGGTGGCGCATGCTGTTGGGGTGGAGGTCTGTTTCTCCACCGTGTGTCTCGACCTGGCAGGGGAAGGACTGGAATTTTGGACTGTCGAATGGTGAAGTGTGAGCTGAGGGGGATGAAGGAAAGTTTCAACAATTGATGGAGACGATTTATTATGAACTTTCGGGAATTGGTTGCCATCGAATATTAAGGGGGAGGGGATATTGCTATTCTTGAGTACACTGTTTACTTAGTGAATGCCATTTTGTTTGCTTTTTCATTGGGAATGGACGGGTGGTGGTTTGGTCTGTATATTGAATGGGATGCTGTTTGTGGATTGGAGCTGTATTTGTTGTTGTTTGTTTTCTCTTGTTGTTTATTTGATGAAAATGTTGAAAATGAGGAGAATAATATATATTTTATAAGGATCATCAAGTCGTTTTAGCCCAGAAGTTCAATGTCCTCTTTGACAATGTCTCAAAGAAGGACGCAATGCTTTCCAGTAAAACTTGACAACAGCAGAATCTGTTAAGAAGGTTGCAAATATGCATTTTCAATCATTAAACCTAAATATTGAGGTCGAGTAATATTCGCGCACGAGAAGTTGGGTATAATGATAGTCCGAGTGATGCCATAGGTAGAGTAAGAATCCTCATTCACCTGAGGAAGGAACTGCGCTCCGAAAGCTCGTGTTTGAATCAAACCTGTTGGACTTTAACCTGGTGTTGCAAGACGTCTTACTGTGCTCACCCCAGTCCACGCATCTCCACATCATAGGTAGAGGAAGTATGTGTATCTGTGAATTTGTCGCGGAGTGAAAAATTAACTGGTACGTAATTTCAATGCAAATTATTTTAAGTTCAACAGAAAAGTTACAAAAGGTCAATACGGTAGCGGACTCGCCTTACTGAGTGAGTGAACTCTCTGTCATGAAGCCCGAACATACCCTCAACACGTGAACAGTGTTAAGCGAAAAGTAACGTGTGCGACTCATCTCAGCTCAGATTAGCCCAATTCAAGAAATATACCTTTGGACTCGTACGATAAGTAAGATTATTGCACGATCAGTTGGAAGGAAACACATCCTGGTTGAGATACAAAAGAAGCGATTGAATGTATCTGTGGAATGAAAACACAGTAGTAAATCGGTACAGATAGACAATGTATTCTTTTTCTTTTTTCCTTTCCAAACCAGTAATCTTCACAGTGCAGGTTTGGCCTGTTGAAGGAGTAGATGGTGCAGAGAGAGAGAGAGTTGATTGTAAGTCGTGGGTAAATTGCTTCAATCCGAAGCAAAGCTACATTAAGTAAAGCTAAGAGTCCTTGACTCAAAATGAATTAACGTGCTTTAATAGGCACAAAGTTAAGGAACGTGTCTTTTTAATCAAAACGCATGTCTGAAGAGATTAACTCCATGCTTTGCACGTCTAGCAGGTCGAGGGAATTGAGATACTTTCCTTTCTGTTTGGATAACCATATTTGCAGGGCGTGTCATTCGTTTCAACAGCTTGAGAGCCGTTCTTTGGAACTTGCGCATCGGCAAGAGGCTTAGGGGTGCCTCGGCGAAGTTGACAGGTATGTGGGTAGCACCGTTTTTTATGTGATCATCCTGCAGCTGAGGTAGATCCAGCCAAAGAAGGCACGGGTAACTGCAGACACATGAATGGATACAGACAGGTAGCGAGGAACGACGCCGAATGCAGTATATCACTCAAAAAAAATCCTTTGTTGGAAAGCGGTGAGACTGACGGTTCCTCTGGGGCGTGAAGTCAGAACCGTGTCACGTCACTATGTGTGGCTCAACTATCCAAAGTGGAAGATGTAGCAATGGAAGATAAATATTTGAGGAAGATTCGTTCAGGACTGCAGCCAGACGTTTGCGCTGCAAACGTGACTCAAGCATTGTTTGTTGCCTCCGTCGTTACAGATCAAATGTTTTACTGAAATACTGAAGGGCAATCTGAAGGGGGATTGTGACCAGTGAGGCGCAGCTGTTTGCAGTTCTACCAAAGACATAGGCAGAAAAAGGACTAGGTTGAGATGCAGATTTGAAAGCAGAACCTGAAATGTTATAACCTCTGGACTACTACGGGGAAGATGTGCAAGTGAATGTAGAGATTGAAGGATAAAACAATGATTGCGTGGCTGAAGAGATGGAGCAAGATGAAGGAAATTAGTTTCCTTGAACCCTGGATCAGTCTGTGAGTATGCTGCAAACTGTACAATGCGATGGAGTTGCACCTGAGCCGGATTGGAAGAGATGCTTGTGGCAACGATTGATGCTTTTGCTGAAGGAAGAGGTTGGGCGGGTAGAGTAGAGTTGTCACAACAATTTGTGAGTGGAAATTGTCACAGTGCGGAAGAACCATGGAGGTGATGCAAAGTGAAATAGAAAAAACAAACAAATGGAAGGAACTGCTGGAGAGGCAAGTTTGCATTCTTGGGAATATGGCAATGGTGGGGAGTATTTCATTTAAAGCAATAAATATTCCAATCAGGCCACATAGATAGAACTTGGAATCACGATGGATGCACAATGGCCCCCACTTCCTCATGGAGAAATGTAAGAGCATATATGTTGACAACTCTCGGCGAATGATAAAAGCAAATAGGTTATACTGGTGTAACTGTTGGGGATTTGAACGTCCTAAATATTAATTGGAATTGGAAAAGTTTGAAATGTTTAGAAGGGGCGGAGATATTGAATTACACCCATAAGATATTTTTGAGCAATCGCCGAGAATATCCTTCAAGAGAGATGCTGCGAATTGACCACATGTTCGTGGAATGTGCTACACATGATATTCGGTTCTGTAGGGAAGGGGCTGGTGCGTCAAGAGATGGGGTTGGGGGGGGGGGGGGGGGGGAGATGGCTGATGCGAAGCATTTCGGTATTATTGAACATAACTTGGGAAAGTTTCAGATTGCTCTGGGAAAGCACAAAGTTGGACCGGAATTATTTTTTTCTGAACTTGTGAGGACGGATTCTCATGGGAAAAGACATAATCTGGCCAATGTGAACTAAGAGCAGTAGCTTGTAAGAAGGTCTACATCAGAGTTTTGGAAGTCATTCTCGAACAAATTACAGAGTTTCATGGCAACATGTTGCCAAAAAAAGATAAAGGTGGGACAAAAAAGGTGAACGAACCCACAGAGTATAATGGCAACATGTTGGAAATAAAAAGATAAAGGTGGGACTAAAAAGTCAACGAACCCTGCGTGTCAAGGGATACACATTATTGGATTAGAGAAGAGGAGACCGATAAAGGTTGACGGGGTTCACAATAAAGGATGATCTCTAGGACTATAAAAACTGCTTTTAGGATACTTCAAAACATAAATTAGTTGATTGACGTTTGTGCAAGGAAAGGCAGTAGCAGAAACATAAAATAAAATCTCAATGTGTTTCATAAGTATATTACGGGCAAGTGTGCACGCAAGGAATGTGTAATGGCCGTTGGCAACCAGAGTGGCAAGATCCACTTCGAGCCGAAAGACGTTCCTGCAGCACTAAATTAATATATTTGCATCTCGTTTCACAATGGAGAAGAACGTTATACGCACATGAATCAGTGACATATTTAAATTAATTAACAGAGACAGGGAGGATGTGCTGGCTACTCTGGCGTGCTTGAAAGCGGCGAAATATCCAGGCACAGCGACAATGTATCCGAGGTTGCACTGTGAGCATGCTAATTTTACAATCAACTCTGGCCACAGAAGGGGTGCCAGACGACTAATTAAGAGGTAAAGAGGTAACACTTCTGTCGAAACGGTACTGATCAATCTGACATCAGTATGACATCAGTGGAATGTTAGTTACTGGGAACATTTTAAGGGACTGAATTAGCCTATTTTTAGACAGATAACCGGTACTCAATTTTACCGGAATGACTTTGTCAGCAGGCGACCGTGTCTATCAAATTTAATTGATTTTTACGAAGAGGTGATCATGTGCACAGATGAGGGCAGTGCAGTTGCTGCAGTCCACTTGGACTCCAGTCTGGATTTTCATAAGCTCCTGCACGAAAGACTGATGAAGAAAGTAAGAGCCCATGGGATCCAGGGCAACTTGGCAAATTGGTTTCGTGATTGGCTTCATAGCAGGAGGTTGAGGGTGATGGTTGAATGTTGCTTTTTGAATGGAAGCCTTTGGCCAGTGGTGTACTGCAACAATCGGTGCTGACTCCATTGCTTTTTGTCGGGTAAATATCCAGATGTGAATGTGTGGGTTATAAATCCATTTAAAATGCAAATAAGTAAATATACGTCGAAATACTCAGTGTACGAAAAAGTGTAAGAGGCTGCGAATAAAGTGACCTCCGGACAAGGGTCATCAATGCACACGCCTGGAGTATATTCTCTAATATCCAAAACAACTGCAGACCCCAAATGCCTGAAAATACAAGAGAGCTGGCTATTTCATTTGCACCCCACTCATCACTTCAAACTCTTACACCCGTCCCAACCTGACGTTAGTGCTGCAGGGCCTCTCATGTGCAACTTGCACTTCAAAAGTTTTCCGAGAATTAATTGACAGAAAATTCCTCAAGCACGGGCTGCGCTGAATGTAACAACACACGAAGGAGAGGTCTTAGAACAGCCACACTTTCGACCTGCCCCTCCAACTCTCAGGCAATTCTGTCTGGTAAAAACATCGCAAGAACTGCACTGCTTCAGAATTATAATCTTTGGAGGTCCTCTCTATCATTACCGTTGGCAAGACTACGATAAATAGCACATGGACTCCAGAACGTCAAGTTGTTGCCACCCTCGCCCTGCTCCATATATCAATGACAATATTCAATGGGCATTCAGTGATACCTGGTAGTCTGTCCAATGACATAATAATTGGACATGAGACGTATTGTGAACTGAAATTGTCCATTCCAATATAAAATCCATTTGTACGATACTGCGACTTATTAAAACAATATTTCATGCAGAGGTGGGCACTTTGGGGAAAGATAAGCATTTGTTCCTCATAGTTAACTCCATATGGCTTGCAATGCAGAACAAGGTCAGCAGCGCGGTTCAACTTCCGCACCAGCCTCCCCAAACAGGCGCCGGCATGTGGCGACGAAGGGCTTTTAACAACTACTTCATTTGAAGTCTACTTGTAATAATAAGCGATTTTCAGTTCGAATCCTCTGGAATTGAGATGCTTTTTAGACATTTCAAATGTAATTAAACAATCAATTGATTTGGTCTGCACCTCGAGTCAAAAGTAGGCCAAATGGAGCTCCATTTTCCTGTCGTGTAGTAGTTAACAGATGGATCTGTAAGAAATGCTATGGTATTTTGCGGACTACCGTAACATTGATGAGCATTTTTTAACAATTTCAAACTATTTGAACGGCTACCCTAAAACAATTACGATTGATTTCTGAAATGTTGTCCCAATGAGATGACCAGAACACCACTATCTCACGTGTACTTTGTACTGAAATACTACCAGCAGGAAATAACTTTGGTTCGTGTTACTCTGCTGAGTTTAACAACCACAATTATTGTAAAACGCGGTACCAATTGACTGACATGATCCAGCCATAAACAAGTATTACCCTTGTAACGTCGGACATTTACGAGGTTAACAATGCAGTTGAGATGAAAACAAAACGGTGGACATGTAGCATTACAAAAATGAATCTGAACGATTAGTGGTTGTGTTTTACCCAGTACCAAGGTTAAGAGGGAACCAGAGAAAGTGCGGTGCACATGAACATAAATGACACATCGATTACCATAAATCCTGATAAAGGCAAGGAATTTGAGCGATGTCGACAGTCGAATCCAGTGGTTTGGATAACGTTATCACTGCTAGTATCCTCTCTCGGGACTCAGGCGAGTAAACCATCAACTACACACTACACAGGCAGGCAAGTTGCATTTCTCATCCGAGCCATGAAAGCCTGCTCAATCTTGCATACTGGGGCACTGGGTATTTCACTCACTGTCCTCGAAAATACATTACCCATGCTTTGCTGAACCAGGATGTGATGTTGTACTGACTTATTAACAGATCCGGTATTGTGAACAAAATATTATCGATGGATTTTAGCTCTACAAAGTCACGAAATGTCGGACGTTTTAAGAGAACATTGGTACAATTTTGGAACAAGAGGTAACTTTAGATGAAACGGTAGGGACAATGATCAAAGTAGATGGGAGGACAATATCGGTTTATGGTGTATAGCTGCATTTTGCCCTGGTTTATTTTACTATATTTTCGTTAAATAAACTTTTGTAGTAATTTTTGAACAAATAATGTTCTTCACTGGTTTGTGCATTGATCCTCACATTACTCCAACCAAATATACACTACTACGGAACAATGCTTCAAGTTATCCTTCTGGATATTGAGGCACTCGCGCAGCTTTTATATGTTTCTTTCTTTTAATTCAGAGTACCCAATTCATTTCTTCCAATTAAGGGAAAATTGACCATGGCCAATCCACCCGACCCTGCACATCTTTGGGTTGTGAGGCCGAAACCCCCACAAAGACCTGGAGAATGTGCAAACCCCACACCGACAGCGACCCAGAGCCGGGATCGTACCTGCGACCTCGGTGCCGTGAGGCAACAGCGCTAACACACTGATCCACCGTGCTGCCTACCCAGGATTATTATCACCCATAAATCTTTAAATGCTTGTTCATCATCTCGTAAACGATCTGACCGATCTCACTTAACCGTCAATTTGCCATACAAATGAATATTGTGGTCTGATTTCTATTTTTTCAAAATAAACATAGAGCACACAATTACCTTTTTTCAAATTCGGAGCAATTTAGCTCGGGAAATCCACCTAAACTACACATGTTTGGTTTGTGGGGGTGAAACCAAGGCAGACATGGGGTGAATGTGCAAACTCCACACGGAGAGTGACGCAGAGGCGGGATTGAAACCTGGTCCTCAGCGCCGCAGTTCCAGTGCGAACCACCGCGCCTCATGCCGCTGCAATATTTCTAAATGAATTGCACTTGTCGTCTAATTAGTGATAAACTATTGCCCACATAAATACTATTTTTTTTCGAAAGATATTCAGTAATCTCCCAATTCAGAACTGTTTATGAGTTGCCATATAAAATGGAAACAAGGGGAGGAATGGAAGGGATGTGGTATTCGGTACACACATAAACCTTCCGGAATCGGAAGATACATTCTTCAACAATTTAGCAGTATAACAAGCCATTGTAAATTAGAGGAACAAAAAATTGAGAACATCACATATCAAAACGACAAGCTGGTAATTAACCCCATTTAAAAACTACAAATTAATTGGCTTGGGGCCGTTGCGCACGTACCTTGCAGCGTTCCTGCAAGTCGGGTTCCAATACTTGCTATTCCATGAATACCTTGGCTTGGATTTGTTTCCTTGCTCTGCATTCTTGCAAATGCACTGGTCAACTTGGCAGCTTTAATACATCAAATCAAATCAGAGAAAATATGTCCATTAAAACTCCACGGTAGACGGTACATAACTGTTTAGTTATTGGTATTAAAATTGATTGAGAAGCGGCAAGAACTCGAATGACATCACACTTCCGTATGTTGTAGAGTCGTCAATAATTCCTGTTCTAAGACAATAAAGTCATATGCACAAAACCAATATTTGTGATGTTTATTAACTGAACAGATGGGTCCATTCGGTCCATCGTATCTGCTCCGTCGCCCAAAATAGCTACCCAGTAAGTCTCATTCTCCAGCCCTCGCACTGTAACCATCTGAATGAATAACTTTCGAATATGTATTCATCTTTCTTTTAAAACTTCCTATGGACTCTGCCTTCAGCAATATACCAGGCATCACATTGCAATCAAAACGACCCTCTGAGCAAAGATGTTTCTGGTCATGTAACTTTTCAAGATGGCACCGAAGCGAGGCGACGTATTGCAAGCTGCGCCCAGCATTCCCTCTAATTCAATCTTATTCTCTCTTTCTATGCCTCTAAAGCTTCATTCTAACTCTTTTAAAGTCTCTAACAATGTTCTAATTCAATGACTTTTAGATTAAGCGATCCTTAGGACCCCAGGGACAGCTGAAACTGACGACATGAAATCGACTCTGAGTAGCTGACCACGTGTGAGCAGCTGCCGGAGCTGCACTTCCAGGCAGGGTAATTCCAGGACAGCGGCTGCCAGGGACCAGGAAAACGCCCTAGAAGCCAGGGCCTTCACTCGGCATGCTCCCAGAGACGTGTAAACACCACAGAAGCCGGTACCTCCACTCTGCTGCTCTCGAACGACCAGACCAGCATCCCAACAGCTGCAACCACCCCCCCCCCCCTCCCCGCACAGCTCCAAACCCCTCTGACCCGGAGAGCTGCGACGCCCTGCAGGCCCCAAGTACTGCTTCCAGTCCCCATCCACAGTCGCCCCGCACTCTTAAAACTCAACTCCCTCAGCAAAACAATCACTAATACTTCTCGTTCAAATTTTCTTGCAGACCTGGAGATCCTCCGTCCTTTGAAGGAATACCACGATAAGGATAGGACGCTCCGAACCCCAACACAGGGACCTGGCCATCGCCTCATCCGCTACCGCGATCCCAGAGACGACATCCAATTTTCGGCCTTCACCCCATCCACACCGGAGCATGGTCTGGACATCCAATATCCTGTGAAGACAAACCGCAACCCGACAGCGGCCGGTAACGCTCAACTGCGCAGACCCGCCTACTGACGCAGGAACCACAAGCCAGGCAATAAATCCTCCATCCACACACTGACCAGAGTAAATAACCTCATTAAACACAACTATTCCCTTAACACGTTTCCAAGCGTCGAAAAAAGCAGTCACTCAGGAAGCGTGGAAAACGTGCAGGCTTGCAGGTTTGAGTGAAACAACGCGGCCCCAAAGCCTCTCTGCCCAGCTAACTCCGAATAATGTCCAATCTCTAGTAAACAAGCAGCAGAAAATACAGCCAGACTCACATTTCAATGAAAACTAAGGGGTTGCGGCGTGCTCTGCACACGGATACATGACTCACTCCTGCTTCACCGGACTGTTCCATACACCCAGAGGGCTATTCAATCCACCGAATGGATCATTCGGCGGCCTCAGGCGAGACAAGGGGATCTGGGTCTGCCTCCTAATCAATGCCACGTTGTGCCCAGATGTCGCAACACTGGCGAGTTTCTGTTCACCGGACCGAGGATACCTGAACTAAAATGCCGCCCCGTCTACCTTCTGCGGATGTTCAGCTCCATTATCCTGACGGCAGTTTACATTCCACCCAATGCAAATGTACCAATTACACTGGACACTATATTCACCACCACAAATAGCCTTGTAAAGAGACATCCAGAGGCCTTGCTCATTGTAGCTTGGTGCTTCAATCAGGCCAAGATCAAGAGCAGACTACCGAATTACCACCAACAGGTCACCTGTTCCATCAGAGGCCGAAACATCCTGGAACAATAGTACACAAATATCACACATGCGTATCGCTCTACCGCCCACCCATACTTTTGCAAATCTGTCCAAAAGGCTGTGCTCTTACTCCCGGCATCTAAGCGAAAACTGAAGCGGGAGAATCCATCAAAGAAAGTCGTACATTGCTGGTCTGTGGAATCGAATGATCTCCTACTGGACTGCTTAGAGTCAGTGGACTGGTCAGTATTTAAAAACTGTGACCAGCCTGAACGAGTATGATACTACAGGTACTGACTTCATTAGTAAGTGTGCAGAAGACTGTGTGCTAAATAAGCAAATCTGTGTGTTTCCCAACCAGTAACCCTGGATAAGCAGGGGTAACCACTGCTTGCTGAAGGCTAGGTCTGAGGCATTCAAGTCAGGCGACTCTGACCTGCACAAGAAAGCAATATATGATCTAAATAAATTCATCAAAGATGGCATACGACAGCACCGGACCAAGCTCGACTCCTAGGCTAGCCACGCAGATCCCCACCGTCTATGGCAAGGTCTGCAAGACATAGCGGGCTACAAGATAAAGGCATGTAAGTTAATCGGCTCCTACGCACCACTCCCTGATGAGCACAACGCATTCTGTGTCCGCTTTGAGCAAGAGGTCAGCGAGAGTGAGCCCTCAACCCCAGAAGACGCGGATCAACATTTATCTGAGATCACCACTGCAGTCGTCAGAACTGCCTTCTTGGAGATGAACCCACGGAAAGCCTTTGGCCCGGATGGGATACCCGGATGAGCACTCGTCCTTGTGCAGATCAGCTGGAGAGGGTAATCGGAGACATCTTCAACCTCTCTTCACAACAAGCTACGGTCTCTATCTGCTTCAAGAAGCCGACCATCATTCTTGTACCCAAAGAAATTCAAGCAGCGTTCCTTAATGACTATCGTCCAGTGGCTCTGACATCCATCATCATGAACTGCTCAGAAAGGTTAGTCATGGCACGAATCAACTCCAGCCTACCAGATTGCCTTTATACAATAAAGTTTGCCTACTGCTGCAAAATGTCCACAGCAGATGCCATCTCCATGGCCGTGCAGTCTACCCTGGAGCACCGAGTTAACAGGCACTTGTGTCAGACTCCCATTTATTGACTACAGCTCAGACTTCAACACCATCATGTCTACGAAACGCATCTCCAAACTCCGTGGTCTAGTCTTACGCTCCTCCCTCTGCATCTGGATCCTGAATTTTCCAAGTTGCAGGCCACAATCAGTAAATATAGGCATCAACACCACCTTCAAGATCATCCTTAACACCGGTGCCCCACAAGGCTGTGTCCTCAGCTCCCTACTACACTTCTCATACACCTAGACTGTATGGTCAAATTCCCCTCCAACTCAATTTGCAAATTTGATGATGACACGACCGCAGTGGGTGGGATTTCAAACAATGACAAGACAGAGTACAGGAACGAGATAGAGAATTTGGTGAACTGCGACGACAGTAATGTCTACCCCAATATCAACAAAACGAAGGAGATTGTCATCGACTTCACGAAGCGTAGTCGAGAACATGCCCCTGTCTATATCAATGGGAACGAAGTATAAGGCATCGGGAACTTCAAGTTTTTAGGTGCACAGATCACCAACATGCAAAACTATAGTTAAGAAAGCCCACCAACGACTCTACTTTATCAGAAGACTAAGGAATTTTGGCATGTCAGCTCCGACACTCACCACCCTCTACAGATGCACCATAGAAAGCATTCTTTCTGGTTGTATCATAGCTTGGTATGGAGCCTGCTCTGCCCAAGACCGAAGGAAACTACAAAGGTCGTGAATGTACCGCATGCCATCGCGGAAACCTGCTTCCCATCCATTGACTCCATCTATAATTCTCGCTGCCTCAAAAAGGCAGCCAGCACAACTAAGGACTCCACGCACCGTGACCTATTCTCGTCCACCTTGTTCGGTCAGGAAAAATATATCAACGTTTGATCTCACGTCCCAACTGACTCAAGAACAGCTGCTTCCCTACTGCCATCAGACTTCTGAATGGACCTGCCTCGTATGAAGTTGATCTTTTCTCTACAACGTACTATAACTGTAACATTATATCCATCTGTCTCTCCTTCCTTCCCTAAGCACGGTATGCATTGTGTGTACGACATGCAAGAAACAATATGTTCACTGTGTACTAATACATGTGGCAATAATAAATCAAATAATATATGCTGAGCATCTTGAAATTGTGACCCATAGTAACTGACATACGAACTGGTGAAAACTTATTTTCCCTGTTAAAATTGTTGATTCTTTTGAACACCTGAATCTGGTCATCTCTGAACGCTCTCTATTCCAAACATAACTATTCCAATTTCTGAAAGCTTCCCTTGTTTCTGAAGTTCCTAATTCCTGATATAATTCTACTGAATAGCATCTGCACTCTTTCTCGGGTTTATCATGCCTCCTCAAATAATGCACCAAATTCATATGACAGTATGCCAAATGTGGCCCGACAGACATTTGTTCGAGGTATCGCATCAGTTCTTGCTTTTATATACTATGCCTCTATTTGAAAGCCCAGAGACCAATAACATTTTTAATGACTGTTGGACCAGGCCTGGTCATCGTCAGATCATTATGCATTTGAATCCCTAATGCTCTCTGCTCCTGTACTCATCTCAAATTAGTAACATGGAGCCCATATTATCCCTTCTTTTTTCTTCTACCAAACTGCATTCCATCTTATTTCGCTGTATTTAAATTGATCTGCCATTTCGCCAAGTTATCAACGTCCCTACATTGTTGTTGAGCGTCAACCTCTCAAATCAAAATTCTCCGTGGCTTAATATCAGGGCTTAATAATAGGGGCTGGTTTAGCTCACTCAGCTAAATCGCTGGATTTTAAAGCAGACCAAGCAGGTCAGCAGCACGGTTCAATTCCCGTACCAGCCTCCCCGGACAGGCGCCGGAATGTGGCGACTAGGGGCTTTTCACAGCAACTTCATTGAAGCCTACTTGTGACAATAAGCGATTTTCATTTTCATTTTTCATTTCATATCAACTACGCATTTAGACATTTGCCCTCAACACCGACCTATTTATACAAATCAGATAAAAACAAACGTCCCAAGACTTACCCATAAGGAACCTTCAAGTCCTCGTCAGTCTGCAAAATGCTGATTTATACGTGCGCTGTTTCCAATGTCTGAGACAACTTCTACTCCATGCTGCCAAGTTGCAATCAATCCGAGGTCCAAGTAAACATAATCCACAGCACTACACATCAACATCCTGTGCCACCTCGTGAAAAAACTCAATTAATTGTTTTTCAAAGATTACCTGAAATTGATACAGCCATGTTTGGTATTAACATTTATTTTGCTCTTCAGCTGCCTATTTATAACATCCGTATTATGATCGCCTCATTTTCCCACTATTGATGCATGGCCAACAGATTTGAAGTGTGCTGCATCGGCCTTTGACCATTTCTGAAACACTGATGCCACATTGGCACTGCTTAAGTCCCCCAGGACTAATTCGATGTTCAGAGAGGCCCGGCGATTTGCTGTCAACGACTCCACAATATACTACCTTACATCTCTCAGTAATCTAGAAACCACCCAAGACTGGTGACGTAGGAATCTGGATTTCTGCAAACTTTTATCGCACCCGTTCTTTATCTACCACTAAACAAGTCAGTTTCACAACACCCATAGTTCAATTGTGCCATTGTCCGAATCTTCTAATTTCGTAAAGACAGAAGCAAATGGCTCCCTTCGCTCAACTACCCCACCCTATTCTTCAGTGAGTAGATATCCCTGCTTTTCTCTTATTAGCCCCATTTCACACTTCACAAATATTTACCTTTAATATGTTTGTCGAATATTTTACTATTATTTTCCGCGCAGCGAGTCATCCCTTCCATATGCTTACTCTTAAATTTCCATATCCCAGTGTGAGACTCCATCCAACATTTGAGATACTCTTGCTAATTTATATTGCTATTATTTTGGCATGCGTGGTTTGCCTTTTTCTTTGTCCTCATTTTGTCATCAATATCGTTAGTCATCCAGGGTACTCCCGGTCTGGATGCCTCACTTATTTAGTTCCCATGGGCACACTTAGTTTACACCCTATTCATCCCTACGTTGAAAATATCCAATTTAACATCCGCCTTTTTCAGCACCGAAATGCGTTTCCAATCAACTTACTCTCGTTCGAAATCCAGACCACTAAATGTGTCCCTTTGCAGTCTGGATTCTTAATCCTAGGCTGATTTTTAAAAATCATTTTCTACCTTAATAACGACTTACATAATTATGTGATCGCTATTTCCCAAATGTACCCCCGCTCTGTCGTTCTCCACCTGTCTGCCTCAGTTTATAGGGCCAGATAGAGCACAGCTTCCTGCCGAATTGGACGTAAACGTTCTCTTCCAGACGTACTCCTGCGCACAAAGCAGAAATTTCTACCCTTCAGTTCCCCAATCTTTACTCTTTCAGGTACTTAAATTCCCCAACTCTCACAACCCTACTTGCTCTGCAGGATTCAGCAATCTGTCTACAAATGTTGTTTTAGACCCCACCCCCAACCTCCACCCCCATTATTTTCAGCTGAATAATAAATACCACAAAAGGTCACTGCTCCCTTCCGGTTACTCATCTCTCACCAGATAGATATTATTTCAGGAACTGGATCTCGTTCTCAGGCTAATATAAGACATATCTAACTCGCTGAGGTGCATTTCTGATGCAAGGTAGCCAAAATGTAGTCTGGTGTATAAAAATGCGATATTCAAACAAAGACCACTGCAGTGTTGATAATGGGGATGATTTAAACATTGCACGATAATATGACAAAAATTTCGAGATCAGATTGAGATCAGACCTTGGAAATGAAGTTGTTAAATCGAATGCTTTAGTTAGAACATGACAGAAGGTTGCTCGATTCTCCTCTTATATATTTTTTACATCACAACTAACTGATTGGTATCCCAAATAAATCCACCACATGCCCTCAATGTCTTTCAATTCTCGAGTCTAGTACCGGAGGGGGTGGGAACCAGAACGTTAGCTTCGAAGGTGTAATAACTGGGAGGGGGGACAGGAAAAAAACTAAGAGAACAAGATTACCCTCAGGCAGAGCAGAAAAGGTGGCTTGGTGAAAAGAGAGGTGGCCAATGCAGGACAGTGTGTGTTTTACCTAAATGAACGCAGTATATGGATCAAGGTAAATGAGCTTGTTGTGCACATTCAAATTGGCCGGAACAGGTTGGGGCATCATGAAGACGTGGCTGCAAGGGGGTCCGGGCTTGGATCCAAATATAAAAGGAAATGTATCCGATCGAATGGACAGCCGTTTGGGTAAAGCGGCAGGGGTTGCATTGTTCGAAAGCAATGAAGTTTAATCGATAGCAAGGGGCGATATAGGATCAGAAGGCATAGCATCCCTGTCGGTAGAGTTGAGGAATCGGAAAGTTTATAAGACAGTGATGGGTGTTAATTACAGGCTCCAGAACAGTACTCAGTATGTGGGGCATAAAATAATCCACGATACAAACCGGCATGTAAAAATGCAATATTACAATAATCGTGGTGGACTGGGAAAATCTAGTTCATAGTAGTTACGAAGGAAATTAATTTGTGAAATGCCTGGAGATGTTCTTTGAAGCAACTTATAACAGAGCTCGCGATGGAACAGTCAATGCTAGATTTGGTGATGTGTAAAAAGGAAGACTTGATTAGGCACCACAAGGTATGAAGGGACCCTTATGGAGCAGTGACCACCGCATGGTACAATCTACCCTTCAGTCATAGAGGTAGAAGTAAGAATCAGATGTAACGTTATTACAACTAAATAATGGTGGCTGCAAAGACATGAGGGAAGAGCTGGCCAGAGTTATTTGGTAAAGGAGCCTGGCACGGAAGACAATGGAACAGCAAAGTCGGGGGTTTCGAGCCGGCGGATTTATTCGGGAGACAGAACGAAATTCTCCCCATGGAGGAGAACGCATGCTAAGGCGAGGAGAAGACATCCATGGCTGACGAGGGATGTCATTGACATCATGAAAGCAAAAGAAAAATCATACAAAATGGCGAGGATAGTGAAAAGCCAGACGATTAGGAAGAATTAAAAAAGGTGCAGAGGACAACAAAAATAAAACATTAAGGGTGTAGAAGATGGAATATGAGTGCAAGCTAGCCAGTGATAGAAAAGGCGCTCGGAAGAGGTTTTATTCAATATATAATGGTAATAGACAGGTCTACATTTACATTGGACCCCTGGAAAACATGGCTGGAGAAGTAATAATAAGTATCAAATAGATACTTTTTTCACTAGTAGTCACTGTGAAACACACCAATGGGATGCCAGAGCAGCAGAAGAATCAGGGGCAGCGATACGTGCAATGTCCATTACTAACGATAATGTCCTGGGGACACTGAGTGGTCTGAAGGTGGATAAATCACTTGAAGTGTGGACTATACCCCAGGGATCTAAAACAGGCTGCTGAGGGTATTGTGGAGGCATTGGTGGTGATGTTTCAGGAATCACTGGAAGCAGGAAGCGTTCTATATTACTTTTAATTGGCTGATGTAACATACTGTTTAATAATGGAGGTAGTCAGAAGACAGGAAGTAATGGACCGGTTATCCTGACTTTGGTCATTGGTATGATCTTAGAATCCATTATTGAAGATGAAATTGCGGAGTACTTGGAAGTACACGATACCAGAGGACTGAGTCAGCACGATTTCGTAAAGGCGACGTCATGTCTTACAAATCTATGAGGAAATAGACCAAGGATAACCAGTGGACGTGATTTATTTATTATCGTGAAAGCCTTTGACACGGTGCCGAATAAGCGATTATTAAATTAGTTACGAGACCATGGAGTTAAGTGTAAGATCCTGTCATGGTGAGAGAATTTGCTGAATGGCAAAAAAAAAGAGAGTGGGGAAAAAGGTGTATTTTTTCAGGACGGTAGCCGGTGACTAATAATGTGCCTCAGGTGTCTGTGCTGGAAGCACAACCTTTCACAATATATATTAATGATTTGGAAGAAGAAATTGGAGGCACTGGTACTATGTTTACAGATTAAGCATAGATTTGTAGAGTAACAGGTAGTATTGGGTAAGCAAGGGTTGCAGAAATACTTGTACAGATTATGACAGTGGTCAAAGAGGTGGCAGATGGAAAACAATGTGGAAAAGAGTGTGGTCACGCACTTTAGAATGAGGAATAGAGGCATAGACTATTTTCGAAATGTGGAAATGCTTCGCAAATCAGAAGCACAAGGGGAGATGGGAGTCCTTGTTCCCGGGAAACGTTTTGGTTCAGTCGCTAGTTAGGAAGGCCAATGCAATGTCAGCATTCAGGTCGAGAGGGCTAGAATACAAGACCAGGGATGTACTTCGGAGACTGTATAAGGATCTTATCAGACCCCATTTGTAGTATTGCGTGCGGTTTTGGTCCCCCTATCTACGGGAGGATGCATTAGCCTTGAAACGGGCCCAGAGGTTGTTCAGAGGAATGAGCCGACAAGTGTACAGCATGTTGAATGAGTAACGGTTGAGGACTCTGCAACTGTACTCGTTTGAGTTTGGAAAGATGAGGAGGGATCTTATACAAACTTACAGGATACTGCAAGTCCTGGCTAGAGCGGACGGGGAGAGGATGGTTCCATTAGTGGGCAACACTGGAAGCAGAGAACACAAACTCAGACTAAAGGGAAGATCCTTTAAAACAGAGATGAGGAGGAATTTCTTCAGCCAGAGGGTGGTGAATCTTTAGAACTCATTGCCGCAGAAGGCTGTTGAGGCCAAATTACTGAGTGTCTTTAAAAGAGAGAGAGATAAATAGGTTCTCAATTAATAAGTTGATATGGGGTTATGGGGAGAAGGTACGAGACTGGGGATGAGAAAAATATCAGCCATGATTCAATTGCTTAAGCTCACGAGCGTTAATGTAAGGGCCTAAGAAGATGCCTTTCTTCTTATTTTATGAATGTGCTCTTCTTTGGCTCATCCGGCATTTCATGTTGCGCACCTTGACATTTCCCTTCCCTATCTTCTCTAATTGACAGCATTTGGCTTTCAGTTAAAGAATGCATGATCACCAACCGACGGAAACTGCCGTGTACCTTCCTGTTGGGATTTTAGTAATTCTGCATTGGACACTGAAGATTGATATTGCGCCTTTGTTCAGCTGCAAAACAGCACGATATTTAAATTTGGCCAAGCAAATAATTGACGACCAGCTCAGTTCTCTAGCTGACGTCTGTGAGAAATCAATGTGGGGACATGAAGCTTACTTTCTTCCATTCTTTCAGCACAACTGAAGGTTTTTAAATATATATTTGAAGTCTTCCCCATACAAGCGATGCGGCAATCTTCTCATTGACATATATAGTTTGCAGAATGCAGCTGGGCTATTCAATAGGTTCAGAATATTGCAAATGTCCTCAACAAATTGAAACAATCTTCAGTCTTGACCCTGTGCTGTCAATTAACAGTAAGAAATACATTCCGTTAATAAGATTAATTTGCAATCAATAATGATTGAAATTCTACTTTTTTTTTACTGTTTCTGCATTATGTGCAATGCATTCCTGCAACATTTGAAAACCACCGAACGATCACTGTGTAAGCTTCAGTCTCACAAACCAGTACTTGAAACATGTTGACATAGGATGGACATATTGTTGGAGACGCAGTGTTTCGTTTGATACATTGAAATAACCTTCGGCGCCCCTAAGACTGGAGAACAAATGTCAGAGAATTGTACTAGAAAAACGTCATATGACGAATATTTATTCCAGGATTCATTCTGATACTTGGTACTTGGAAAAGTGAAGTGTTACTTCAGTGGAGAGGATAAAGGCAATTCAATGTTCTTGTAGTCAGTGCCTTTAAATAAATCTTTGGAAAAGTGAAGGGTTACTTCAATGGAGAGGATTAAGGCAATGTAATGCTCGTTTGGCCCATGACTTTAAAAAAGATTTCGAGGCATGCTGCCTTGAGGGATTAACGCCAGGTTTGGCCAAACCATGCCTGCGGTACATAATTAGGTTGTCCCGTCTCGGCCCGTTCGTCTGCAGTACAAATTATGGATACGTGCAAACAAAGTTACTGTTAAGTGCGCCATCTTAAATCTCATGTGTTTCTCTGTATCTTCCGCTTCTGGGAGGATCAACACGAGCCAATTCATGAATGTATCATTGCAGAAACGCTAAACAGTAGACTATTCATAATGTGTTTTTTTTTTCTAACACGCATGCACTTGAGGCAGATCATATTCCTTGCGTTCATACGGTACAGGCACAGCACCGGAACCCGCTAAAAATAGCAGAGTAGCTCGGGAAGGCCACATGAAAAACCAGAGTTAAATTCGTAACGTCCGAACGGACCCTCGCTGCCTGGACAGATGGCGGCCTGGGGAATATCGATTGATAAAGTGCCTCCTTTGTCACATCATTCAGGCTATATTCTGGGTCAACGCCCAAACCTGCAGAACTCATTCAGGGAGCCTGATTGAGTACATGAGTTAGTGGGCCTGTGTAAGTGAGTGCGAACCATTGAATCTGTGAGAGTGATTGAGCGAGTCATTGTGATTCTATATGCGCAGTTAATCGGAGTGAAGTGTGAGTGAGTGAGTGTTTGCGAGTTAGTGGAACAGCGTAGGTTGGAATGAGTGCTTTCGGATTGATGAATGAGTGACAAAGTCTGAGTGAATTAAAGATGAATTTTGCATGAGTGAAAATGAATGAGTTGGGTTGAATAAGGTGGGAAAAGTTTGAATCTTGACCAAAGGAGCGATCTGTCATCAATTCCCTCATACGGCAAGGAGTAACGAACATACGGAAAGGCAATGACCTTCGGAACACGCATTTCCCACGATATTAGTTATTATTCTCTACGCCTTATTCTCTAACATGTATGGACATCTCTGCGAGATAAATCCAACAGATTAACGAGGATGCAGTTCGTACTCCATTCAATTGACCAACTTGGAATGGGCCTGACCAAGTTCACTCTAAACCTCTGCTTCTTCATTGAAAAAGCGAAAATGTTTTACTCTTTTACTCCCCTGATTGGTATTAGATAATAGTCTTCAATTAACCAACTGAATTTAAATTCCTCATACATTCCTCACACATTGTTTGGAAGGTATTTTTAATCACTTGAAATGTTTGGTCAAATCGCAACTTGCCGAAATTTGTGCGTTAACTGCTTGAGCGAGAGGACATTTGAAATGTTTCCCCCGAGCGAAAAACATAAAATAAATTGTTGCAGCTCAAATATACGATCCTAAAAAGAAGCAAATCTTAATTTGTGAGAGAGCTGGAGGCGTCGTCTCTAAATTGATTGCAGAGAAGTACAATTTTGTTAGTCATAGACGTGGTGTGCGCACAATTCTATGTCATTTCCAATTATGGAGCAGTTTAGTATGGACACTCCACCTGCACTGCACACCTGTGTTTTGTGTAGATGAGACTTACGCAAACACCGGAAGAATTTGCAATCTCTACATGGACATTGCTCAGGGCTGGATTCGATCCAGAGTCCTCAGCGCTGTGATTAAAAAGTGCCAGTCATTGCGACACCGTCTCACCCTGATCGCATTTTTAAAAAAATGCATTGCTTTTGGAGTTAGAGCCAAACTATATATAAAATACTGAACGTCTACGCGGTACTTGTCATGCGTGTACCTGATGTCGCTTCCCCGGCTGCGGTTGCCTGTTTCTCTTGCAACAGAGGAGATTGCTTCATATCGGAAAATAGAGGGTCACATTGGCAGTGATAGCTTGGTGTAGCATATGGTCTATGGGCGTTTGGATAGTCAGTCAATAACAAGAGACTGATGTACATTTTAGCGATTAAAAGGAGAACATGTTCAGCCTTCGGGAAGTGAGCGGTTAAAAATGTCAGTGCTTTACCAAAATAATGTGATTCACAACGCTCATTATCGGATTTCTGTGAGGGGAAAAAGTCTTATTCGACTTTGCAATTTTTCTGTAGACTGGCATGCATGACAACAGTTTTTCTGTTAATTATTATGCGACTTGCGTGTTTCAGAAAGTTGGATGAGAGCATAAATATTGTAAATTATTTAAATGTCTTCAAATAATTTAAGGAAATATTTAGCTCCAAAGAAACTGATATCTTGAGGGATTACATAGAATTATCGGGGCAGCACCACATGACTGACTCTGAGTTCTGTGCCAGCCTCTTCAGAAATGCTTCAGCACTTGCTCTTGTGATCTTCCTTCATAGTGCAGTATCGCCGTGGAAGCTGCGCAACGACGAAAACAATCTACCATTTGTCTGCTTGTGGTTAGCATACACTTACTAACACAATATTTTAAGACATTTATATGCCGTTTTACTCTGTTCGTTTATGAATGTGAGTCAGGTACGTTGGAGGATAGCAGGGTATAATTAGATGGTAGGTGGAAGTGAAGTAGGTTGATGAGTTGGGCGTGTTCTACGGAGTATAACAATAGCCGCAAAATTATGGACCACATGATATTCATTCCCATATCTGCAACATAACTGCATATCGTCGAGGGTAAAGAGCAACTAATCGTTTTGAGGCCACATATTTTCAGCCGCAGCCGAATGATCATCTCATTCTTTACTCGTCATCCCGCACATTCATTATCTGGGCCACATATGGCCACTCCGCAATCCGTACCACGCACCACCTTACTTCTCATGAAAGCCCTGCACATCGTATAGCATTCCACGTCATCCATTATGATCAGAAACGGTATTATTTCCTTTCAACGAAAATAATGTGGGCATATAATCGTGCCATTCAATTTCATCGGCATCATGTCTGAACTTCAAGTTGTGTTCTTTTGGGCGCAGAGGAGGCATGTTTGAAATAAAGGAACAGGTCTTGAGCATTATCCAAAGTGTGGCCATCTTGGTTTGCGCAGGATTTTAAGCACGCATACCTTGAATTGGGAGTTTACCCTATGGTACACACGAACTGTGTTTCTGATGTGACACACAAGGCCAGGCAGTTGTTTTCACGCATTATCTTTATGAATGCAACTACATCTGGGTTTTCGGCATTTCTATAGCAAAAGTTTCCAAAGGGAATGCCAGAAATGTGATCCAGCAAAATTCGGTAGCAAGTCGCATTCAAAGCGATTAGTGAAACAGAGGCAAATCTTTCCCGAACTGATATTTTTTTGATGCGCAACAATCAGTCAGAGTCAAAAGCAAATGAGTGCTTTGGAGATGGAATTCGACGTTGAAGGAATTGGCACTTCTACGACAGGCGGACATAAGAAAATCAAGAAAGAGCAAAAACACGCATTTAAAGACGCAAAGTGATCGAGGGTCGTCTTGATGAACATACACAAAGCAAGCATTCCGGGCGTTTACAAATGGATGGGCAATATCATTGGGCAAGACTAAAATGCAGACGTCAGTACACCGTGGGCGCCGGAGAAAAAATAAAATATATATCTAGAGAACACGATATCCATACAATTTCAGAAGCAGTAACTTCCTGCTTTTATTAACTTTCACTAATTACACCTTCATAGCGGTTGCTGCCTTCGACATCAACCAACATTAACAGTCCAAATTTGATAACGCAATTGCAGTTGCTTATGAGTCGTCGAAAAAATCGGATGAATACAAATAATCAGTTCCTTGCATAAAACTGGTCAGTGCCGTTTCGATTCCTATCTTGAGGAGAATATGAAAAGCGTAAAAACTCAAAATCTACCCATATACTTTTCCGTTGCACAAAAGCGAAACGTGGCCCCATCTGACAAGCCTCTGTACAAATCGTAGCCATTCTCCACTCACCTCAGTGCCACTGATTCTAATCGATTGGTCTCGACGTCCTATTGTGATGTACTGTTTAAATATCAGATCAAAGGCCCAATGCAGATGATCCTGCAGCAGTTTATTCGGGTCTAACAAACTTGATTGAACAAAGTTGCTCCTCTAAATTAAGAATGTCGCGGTTTCTCCGCAAGCATGTGTTGCTCTCCCTAATCCCAGTGCCCTGTGCCTTTGGCAGGAGAGTGAGAGAACCAATCCCGTAACTTGAAATCTGCCACATGACTGCATAGCGTAATTATAATAGAGCAACGGGTCGGGGAATGATAAATTGACTGCAGTTTTTGAGAGAGAAGATTGTGACAAATACCTGAGACTTACAACATCTAGTTAACGACTACATTCCAGTCTGAGTTCATACAAGAGGTTTTTCTTGTTTCCCAACGTAATGGGACGGCTGCTGTTCAACTTCTTTATGCTGTTTAGTTTAGCAATTATGCCTTTATACTTGTTCTTTTTAATTGCTGACCGTAGAATACGTTGGGTTCACTACGTTAAACTAAAAGATGGACAGAGATGATACTCCATGTGCGGATGCGAGGTGGAAGGTGGGAGGTGATCACAATCGATGCCAGAATTTCAGATTCCATCTGTAAAATGCTATGGATCCTCAATGTGTTACAGTTGGAGGTAGACAGGAAAGGAGGAACAAATTAGTTATCCCTTTGGTTCCTTATATCACGCACCGCTTCGTATATGCATTTATGTATGCTGTGATAAGGGGACAACATGGTGTGAAAACAGTCCGAAGCATCAGCATGATGAGCACTTAATTTCTATACTACGTCTTGAAAACAGGTGTTGGTTGAAGAAACACCAATTGCAAGTATTGGGATCCGCAGACCACTGAGTTGTAGAAGATTTTAAACAGCTCCAAGAAGCCGAGGACAATAAAGAAGATAGTCCTGGCTTTTCAGTTTTATCATCAGTTGTCATTGATAAATAACCGGAATGGCTACAAAGACTGGAATAGGCCTTTATATGGCAATGGACAATTCATTCCAAGAGCTGTGTTTTAAAAAAAGTCATTGGTCAAGGTTAAGCTATCAGCAACATCAACTCGAGATATACAAAGCGGTAGATACAAGCCTATCAATTATGAAGGAGAAGCAGAAATATCAGTCAGATAGATGGTTTAAAATGTAACTTATTCGAATGCCTCTAACAACAACAACGTTCCACATATTTTGGAGTAGTTTGTCCTACCGGATGGCAAATTGATTAATTTAAGAACTGTTACACCATGGGAACAGTGGGATCATATTAATTGCAACTACATTGAAATGTCAAATCGTATTTTCCGAACCCGCAAAAAATTGATTATCCATTGAAAATACAATAATGTTGTGGGGCAGCCTGCCGATGGGGACAAATAGATCAGCTAGAAAATGTATAGTTTTCTTTTCAATAATTGATAACGATGTGCACTACGGCGCACATAAGCCGAAATTACTGAAAAAAAACTAAATATTTTCTTAATGCAGTTGCCACATATTTTGCTGAAATGACTCGTATGTATCAAAATATCATTGACGTTGTTTCAATCCTTCCCTCATTTCTCAAGAAGTTTTATGAAATTCCGACAGTGATTTAAACTGCGAGCAATTTCACACTTGTACCAAAAAATTCGGTACTGCTTTAGGTTCTGCATTTTTCAGGTGGTCAGTGAATCCCGTGCACGAATAAGGCTCAAGCAAATGAATAGTGATAGCACAACTTCGCATGGTACTTCGGCATGTTGACAAATGCTTTATTGAACGTTCTCCATGTTTAATGTCTTATTCATATACTTGCCTCGGACATAGAAATACAAAAATAATTCCCAAGTTAAATCGAAGGGGATACATGACTCAGATGCTCCTTTGGAAAGTTGACTAACATAAATGAAAAAAATATGTTATTTGCCTGAGCGGAGTTCAGATATGTCGAGTCGAGACACAAACCAAAACCTTACCAATCTGTTGACGGTTCTCCCCGAAACGGCTCGATTCTCCATCACACGCAGCCAACGACCCACTGCCATCAGCAATTGACTTCACATGTCCAAAACTGGCCTGACCTTGCCCACTCTTAATCTTTCCCTTCCCGAGCCCATGGAACCCTTACGTACCTTTCAACGTAGCCACATCACTATTAATCAATATCATCCACTCAGCCAGGTACACATCGCGCCCACACAGCAACATACCCAACAACACTTGCTTCACATAACTATGTCGCACAGTCATAGAACATATAACAGCACAGCACAGAACAGGCCCTTCTGCCCTCAATGTTGTGCCGAGCCATGATCACCCTACTCAAACTCACGTACCAACCCTATACCCGTAACCCAACAACCCCCCCCCCCTTAATCTTACTTTTATTAGGACACTACGGGCAATTTAGCATGGCCAATCCACTTAACCCGCACATCTTTGGACTGTGGGAGGAAACCGGAGCACCCGGAGGAAACACACGCAAACAGGGGGAGGACGTGCAGACTCCACACAGACAGTGACCCAGCCGGGAATCGAACCTGGGACCCTGGAGCTGTGAAGCATTTATGCTAACCACCATGCTACCCTCCTGCAGATATCCAATTTTCACACTTACATATTTACCAGCCTCAACTATCTGGGCAAAACAAAATTCCATCTCACGCTGCTACCGATCTCACAACAAACAAACCCCATCTACATGGGGTTACCCTGCTACATGCAGCAGGGTAGCAGGGGCAGCAGGGTAGCATGGTGGTTATCATAAATGCTTCACAGCTCCAGGGTCCCGGGTTCGATTCCCAGCTGGGTCACTGTCTGTGTGGAGTTCTCCCCCTGTGTGCGTGGGTTTCCTCCGGGTGCTCCGGTTTCCTCCCACAGTCCAAAGATGTGTGGGTTAGGTGGATTGGCCATGCTAAATTGCCCGTAGTGTCCTAATAAAAGTAAGATTAAGGGGGGGGGGATTGTTGGGTTACGGGTATAGGGTGGATAAGTGGGTTTGAGTAGGGTGATCATGGCTCGGTACAACATTGAGGGCAGAAGGGCCTGTTCTGTGCTGTACTGTTCTATGTTCTGTGTGCCACAATGCGGACTCGCACAGATTTCCTCTTCCCTCATCATCCAACTGACGTCTCCACCTTACCTACCTAGGTACACGAACAATAGTCCCAATAACCATCTTCCTCATGTCACAGGCACGTAAGCATTCCAGTTTCGCAGCATAAACTCCCTACATACCGAAGGAATTGCTTAAATACTGAGCTCACACACCTGATTTACGTAACGGCATCTATTCACTTACCATGTTCAGATATGCCATCCACTGATGCCATCCCGCTGCGGAAATACCCAACGCATTTGCTCCACGCAACTGCCTAATTGTGGACATAACTCACCCAGCCGATACTATGACCTATTTCGCCATTGTAATGCATTACCCATTTAATCAGATACCCATGTCCCAGATCTTACATTCATTCAACACAGGGCATTTAAATATTATATTGGGCGGGCAGCACTTTGGCCTAGTGGTTAGCACAGCTGCCTGACGGCGCTGAAATCATCCACTGATCCCATCCCGCTGCGGAAATACCCAACGCATTTGCTCCACGCAACTGCCTAATTGTGGACATAACTCACCCAGCCGATACTATGACCTATTTCGCCATTGTAATGCATTACCCATTTAATCAGATACCCATGTCCCAGATCTTACATTCATTCAACACAGGGCATTTAAATATTATATTGGGCGGGCAGCACTTTGGCCTAGTGGTTAGCACAGCTGCCTGACGGCGCTGAAGTGCCAGGTTCGATCCCGGCTCTGGGTCACTGTCCGTGTGGAGTTTGCACATTTGCCCCGTCTCCGTGTGTTTCGCCGCCGCAAAGCAAAAAATGTGCCGAGCAGGTGGATTGGCGACGCTAAATTGCCCCTTAATTGGATAAAATAATTGGTTAAACTAAATGTTAATTATATATATATATTACATAGGGTACCAATGCGTTGCTTTGCATCCGTCGTTCTTCAACTGAAATGGAGTTTGCCCATGGATGCAACTCTACATGTGCTTCGAAATTATTGTGCCGAGACTCCATTTTGAATGACTTGGACTGTCAAAAGGAAAGTTCCAAGCGGAATGAGAAAGCAGTTAGGATTACCTACCAATTGGATAATCCAAGTCGTGGATTAATATTTCAAACACACTTTGCAGAGAGAGGAAGAATAATAAAAAATATAATTATTAAATGAACCAACAGGCTAGCTTTTCAGCTGCATTTTATCAGTTTCAAATTTTCAGTCAGTCGTCGCATTAAATTCAACCATTTGCTCCCAACCAATTGAGGGCTGCAATTTCGAGGAGTTTCCTAAATCCTTAAATTCTTCAGTGGGATGCCCAATTTAAACGACTCCATGCTCCCGGGACACTAACGGCCGGCTCTGTGCATAAAATTGTTTTGCAATTAATGTTGGCCCAGCGGCGAGCGTTGTCCTCAATTGGAAATCCACTTCCCGAACGGCAGGAAGAGAGTTTCCCGCCGAAACGTTGCCCAGAACCACGAGCCTGACGGAGCAAAGACTCTGGGACATTATTTTTCGGAATTCTGACTCCGTTATATTTAGACGGGAAATGCCAATCACTGCAGAGCACTTTGCGATAGTATATGTTTTGCAACAGGCCTTATCTGTGTTTGGATGTTAATGTATTGTGAGGTAAAGGGAGAGAATTATAGAGATGGGCGCGGCGGCAGGCAGACCTTGAAATTCGACAAGCCAGAAGAAAAGTCATTACGCCAAGTTTCTGGATGGGCTACTCAATCGTCAATGGGTTATCTAAAGCAATCGGCTCCACAGTTAACGATAATTTTTAAAAGTGTATAGACTTAGAAGGGAGAAAATAATACTGAAAAGAGGCGGTACAGTAACGCAGTGGTTAGCACAACTTCCTGGCGGCGCTGAAGACCCAGGTTTGAACATGACCCCGCGTCAATGTTGTGTGTCGTTTGCACATCATCCACGTAGCTGCGTGGCTCTCGCGCCCACTACTCAGTGATGTGCAGTGCATGTGGATTGGCCACGATAAATTCCTCCTTAAATGGAAACAATGAATTGGGTAACCTAAAAATAGAATTGAGTGCTCATATTTTTTTAAATACTGAAATGGATAGATATGATAAGCACTGATGTGTTACATTTGGAGGATAATCATCGAAGAACTGGATCCATAAAGTTTTGGATGACATCCATCCCATACACTAGCAGAAACCATGTGTTATGTTGTTGAAATACTGATGGGCCAAAACTAAAAATCATTGAGGGGCATTTTTAGCTCCAGAGAAGATGTTTTATGTTCTCTGTTTAATCAGCAGATTATAAATTCAGTCGTCCTCTTCGTAAATTAAGACAACATGTCAGACTAAAATTAAGAGTATCAGAATTAGACGACTGGGCCCATCGCGTCTGCTCCACCATTCCGCTTTTTAAATAAATTTGGAATACCCAATTCATTTTTTCCAATTATGGGGAAACTTAGCGTGTCCAATCCACCAAGCCTGCACATCTTTGGGTGTGGGGGCGAAAACCACGTAAACCCAGTGCCGGGATCGAGCCTGGTCCCTCGGAGCCGTGAGGCAACCGACTGCGACACGGTGCTGTCTCCGCCATTCAATCATGGCTAATATTTTTTCTCATCGCTGCCTGTTCTCGTGCCTTCCCCCCTAACATCCGTTCTCCTTCTAAATCAAGACCATATATATCTCTGTCTTAAATGCACTCCGTCATTTGTCCTCCACAGTGTTCTGAGGTGTTTCCACAGACTCACCACTCTCTTGCAAAAGAAATTCCTCCTTATCTCATTTTTAATGGATTGTCCCTTAAATCGGAGATTGTGCCCTCTGGTTCTCGTATTTCCTACCAGTAAAAACATCTTCTCCACGTCTACTCTATTCAGGCCTCGCAGTATCCTGTAAGATTCAATGAGAACCCTCCTCATTCTTTAAACTCCAAAGAGTCCAGACCCAGAGTACTCAACCGTTCCTTGAATGACTAGCTCTTCACTCCAGGGATCATTCTTGTAAACTTCCTCTGTACCCTTTCCAAGGTCAGCACATCCTTCCTTAGATGCGGAGCACAGTACGGGGTACAATATTACAAATGTGTTCTGACCACAACCTTATACCTTATATGTACACCTCTGGTCATGTACTCTAGCCCTCTCGATATTAATGCTATCGTTTCATTTGCCATCCTTACTGACGAGTGAAACTGCAAGTTAAACTAAGAAAATCTTGATGTGGAGATGCCGGCGTTGGACTGGGGTGAGCACAGTAAGCAGTCTTACAACACCAGGTTAAAGTCCAACAGGTTTGTTTCAAACACGAGCTTTCGGAGCACGGCTCCTTCTTCAGGTGAAGAAGGAGCCGTGCTCCGAAAGCTCGTGTTTGAAACAAACCTGTTGGACTTTAACCTGGTGTTGTAAGACTTCTTACTAAGAAAATCTTGAACAAGGACTCACAATTGTATTATCTGCAATAAAATTGATGCATACACTGTCTGGATCCACATATAGCTATCCAAGAAGTACCGTTGGCAATCTGTGTTCCATGTGTGACAAGGAGATTTTCCACACATAACCATCGAATCTCCTTCAGAAATGTTGCACTAGCTCCGTTTCCATCACCGTCCCACCAGTCAACTTTTCAGCCATTAACACTCGATGTAAAAAGTGAAAAAACATTTCTCATATCACTCTTTCATCGCTAGTCCAAACCGTCCACACGTTGCCATTAACCGTTGCAACATGGGCAATCTGAAGGACATTTACTTTGTCCAAATTAGGCAATCTAATCATAATTTTCTAACCCATCAATAAAATGAAGCTCAATTCCGTGTGTTCCAGATAATAATCCCCCATTTATTGCACATCAACGTTGACAAACAAGCATTCATCACTGAATAGAAACGTTCATCATAATTTCCTCAGCACCTTCCCAAATATTATTCCAGATTTTCCTGAAGCATGGTGGCGAGAACTAATCCCAATCCGTTAGTTAGGGATGAACCAGAGTTTTAGACACATTAACATAATCTTTATGTGTTGAGACGCAATGTCAATATTGAAGCATCCTGGATTTCATAAGCATTACTGTATTGTCTCTCCGCAGATGGTGCCCACTTCAAATGTATATGCATGTGATGTATTCGTTGTTTACCTGTGGGATCACACCCGCGAATGCGCCAATTTATCTGCTTTGTGCGTCTTTATACTTTCTGTTCACATTCGTCTTTGCACGCGTTTTAGAGTGCTGTGAGGGCAGCACGGTGGCGCAGTGGTAAGCACTGGGGCGACGACGCTGACGATCCGGGTTCCAATCCTGGCCCTGCGTCACTATCCATGTGGAATTTGTACATTCACCCCGTGTTTGCGTGGCTTGCACCGCACCACCCAAAAATTCGCAGATTAGATCGATTGGCCACGCTAAATTGCCCCATTTATTGGAAATAAAAAAAAGAATTAAGTGCTCTAAATTTATTTTAAAGATAATACTTACAATGCTGCAAAATTCGAAAACACAAAGTTCCATCATTTTCCAGACTGGAAAAAACCACCATTTACCAGTATTTGCCTTGGTTATTGCTTTTAGTTATTTCATGGGATGTGGATGTATCTGGCTGGGCCTGCCAATCACCAATAATTTTTAAAAGTGAACTTCTTTGCCATGAATCCGGTGGCACATGTCTTCCAAACAAACTACTGGCGGCATATTTCTTTCCGCATAGGATATCAGTGAAGCAAATATGTTTTTGCGACCATGATTTCATGCTCATTTTAGGCTTTTAATTCCAAATTTAGTGTTATTGAAATGTCATCATCTACCATGTTCGGGTTCGAAATCGTGTCCTTGGATAACTCTAGAATTTAACTCTGCCACGTCCTTTCCTGTGTTCTGACCACAGACATTTTCCATACTGAAGCTGAGATTCAGCGCCTCTTTGTATATCCTGTAATTTTTAACCAGGGTATAGGTTGGGTTTTCACCTGATGAGCACTTTCTTTAAAGTCAAATTTAAAACAATCACTGCATTCCTGGAGTCACGACAATCTTCATTACAAATTGAATATTTTCTCAAAAAATGGGACCCACGTTGCTCATAGTGTTGCGAATGAGGCAATGTACTGGTGCTACAACTGGGCTTGCTTTTTGTGTATGTGGCTGTGTGGATCTAGGCAAATAATATGTTCAGTTACAGGTGCAGTTGGCTGATAGTTAAACACATTGAGTACACAAAATTTATAAAGAAGGGTGAACGTTTGGTAGTTCAATTGAAGGAGATTACATTTCAAGATAACTAGGTCGTCCGAGAGTGTCCAGACTCCAACTATAATGCATCTGAGTCAGGAACAAATGCATGCATCGTCATTGATCTTGTACACGCAATAGCCTGCAGTTATTCTGAAGGATATTCCTGAATATATTTGCAAATAAATTACAGAGGGTGGAGATTATTGTTGATGAGGTTCTGTATTCGACGAAGGAACGTGATAGTGTAAAATAAAGTGAAGGAGAAGACTGATAACAAGGTGTTGACGAAAATTTGCGACATCAATATATTTCCTATCCAAAGATGCAAGACCAATTTATGGACTTGATTAGCATTTAGTCTGAACAGACGCTCTGGAAGAGCAACCCACTCAAACACAATCCTTATCTCCGGATCCCAACCTGAGCTGCACATTCTTGGGCTGTGGGAGGAACTGGAGCACCCAGAGGAGACCCACGCAGTCAGAGGAGACAATCGGAATTGAACACGTGTTTATGCGTTGAGAGGCCGGAGTACTACACGTTATGCTAATGTGCCGTCCAGGTTCGAGGGATAACGTGGGCAAAACTGATATGCTGTCATTTGTGCATTTTCACATGCAGTCAATGTAGTGGAGAAAGAATGACGTTAGAGTTGAACTGGAAAATCATTCGTTCTCGTGGTTGTGACAAAACACAGTCGTAATTATTGTTGTAATAATCCAAAAAAGACATTGCCCACTTTTCAATGATATTTTATCCTCATATTTCAAAACGATTATTCAGAGATTTTCACCATCATGTTGGCAGAATCGGTCTTTCTCAATTAGTACAATGAAGTGCATCATGAATTTATTTATCGCTACTAAATAATACCTCCGTCTCGTATCTTAGGGTCACAAATATATTTCTGGGAACAGCAATAACAAAATAAGCAAGAGTCAGACAGCTAAATGCCGCGAAATGGACTCACTTTTGAAATAAAGTGAACGTCTGCTTCGAAGTTAAATAATAGAAGACATTCATTGTAACTGAAGATTAACTGGAGCATAGGGTACAAAAGCAAATAGAATGTCAAAAAAGGCATTGATGACCGCAGAGTGAATGCAATTGCCACGGTTGTCTTGCCTCCTTTCTCACAGCTGACCTATTGCATTGAACTAATTGGTCTCCATGTGTGTGTCACAAAAAATGACTTCATTAGAGAGTACTGGCAGTTTACATTCAGGGAAAGCTTGACAGCAATACATCTAATTTCACGTCTGACAATTTCAGGTGATGCCTTTTGGTATGAAAGAATGGCACGCCACATTTCAATGATCGGCAAACAAGATGATTGAAAGAATTGGCAATGATGATCAGCATGTTGTTTCTTTGGTGACTTTCAGTGAAACTTGAGAGAACCAATTTGGCAATGAATGGACGATTCGATCGTTTAAAAGAGAGTAACTTACGTTTAGTATTGAATTGACAGTATTTCTGCATGGAAAAACAGTCGCCAATTTAGGCCAAACTGGTGGACATAGTCAAATAGAACCAATTGATTTAAAAGCAGCACACATAACAATAGCTTATTGCAACAATGCAATTACTGTGAAAAGCCCTTCGTCGCGACATTTTCGCGCCAGTACAGGGTGGAATTGAGCCCGCACTGCTGTCCTGCTCTGCATTTCAAGCCTGCTGGTGAGCTCACTGTGCTAAACCAGCCCCTATTGTGATTTATCTCGGAATTTAACTTAAATGAGAAGTGCTGTGATTATTAGAAATGCGAGGATTTTATCGAAAAAAGCGGTGCAAAATTTCAACATTGTAGTCGCGGAATTTACTGCATCGTTCACGCAGATTACAGAGGTTGAATGCACAGAGAATTTTCGGACTGCGTTCGACATCGCAAACTGGGTACTGTTTACTGCACCGATTCCAACTGCACCTGCTCAGAGGAAACAATTTCAGTGGCTGTCAAGCCGTTGACGTCGGACATCAAGCTCTCGCGGCAGGAAGACGCAGTGGCAATTGCGAGACCAATCAGCTATTTCCCCCAAACGTTAAATGTGCATCGGTAATATATTCAAATCTGGAAAAAGAGTTCGGTTCTGGATATCCAACAGTGGAAGTGTGGGTTACAAGGGACCGGTCATCTACAATTGTATATATTAGCCATAATCAATTGACTGCTCCTCAACAAAATCGGGACAAAAAACAACGGAGATTTAAACGAACAAAGAAGAAAGAACAACGACAAACGACAAAGAACAAAGAAAGGTGCAACGTTCGGCCCTGAGGACTATAAGGCTTGTTGCAGTCATTATTTTTTTGCATTTAGAGTAACCGATTATAATTTTTTTCCGGATTAAGGGGCAATTTTGCATTACCAGTCCACCCGACATGCACTTTATTGGGCTTTGGGGGTGAAAACCAGGTAGGCACGGCAAGCATGTGGAAATTCCACACGGACAGTGACCCAGGACTAGTATACGAACCTGGGTCCGCAGCGGCGCAGTCGCCATTGCTAACCACTGTGTCATGTGCTGCTATAGCCTGTGCCAATCTTTATGCCCTAACTATAAATAAACCGTTCCCCCTTATTTGGCCGCTATCACTTGTTTGAAATCAAATGGGATTATTTTTACAAACGTTCAATCTCAAAATTAGGCATGTGATTGGACGGTACAATATCCTGACACTTTGCATAGCTTAAAAGAAAAGAACTTTGGTTTTGAAATTGGTATTTGGGGAGCCGTGTTGAAAAGAGGTCTGGAAGGTCGCAAAAACAGATACCACCATTGGCGGCATTGTACCGTAATGGTTAGCACTGTTGCTTTACGCTACTTAGGACCTGTGTTCTATCCCAGCCCTGGATCACTGTCTGCGTGGAGTTTGCAAATTCGCCCCATGTCTGATTGAGTCTCACAACCACAACCAAAACCCACGGTAGCTAATTGGCCATGGTATATTGTACCTCAATTGAAAAAAAAGGTTTACAATCTGATGGGTGGGGGAGCATATGCGATTTGCAGGATACTGTTTAAAAAAGATGTAATAGGCGATTGAGATTTGACGACCTAGATAGAAGAAAATTATTAAAATATGTTCTTTTCAAATATTTGGCAGTCCGAATTTAAAAGGGATATACGAAAATCGTAGAGAACTGAGATGAAAACGTGAAAAGTAAATTCATGGCAAGGTTTATTTTAGTTGCGGTTAGGTGCAGTTTAGAAGTTTGCATGAAACGCTTGGTTTTCGAGTGTGGTAACAAACTGTGAAAGTAATTTGCCTGAAGAAAGTAAAATAATTCTGAACCAATAATCCTGCCAAACGAACTGTTTTCAATCCCAATTTGTACAAACTACATGAGCGTGAATTACTTCTGGAGATTCGTGGAATGTACTTCAATATAAAGTGCAATAGAGTTTTGGTTAACTTATCCTGATATTTATGGTTAAAGCTAGATAAGAGTTGTTGTCAAAAGCAACGTTTAATACGTTCATTTCGTAAAGAATTTTAGGTAGTACGTGTTCAGGTTTGTGTGCAGTGCACATTTTATCAGACGTATTCAACTTTTCTTTTTGAAAAATAAAGTTCTCACGGGATTTGTTTTGGTTTAGACCATGTTTCTCCCCAGTATATTGCACCAAGTATATGACTCTGACGAGATGAGGCGGAATTCCATCAGCTACCTGATTTCTTCAGCATGATTTGGTCATTGCGTTTGCACATTGTGGATGACATCACCATCAGAAAGTCTTTATGCATTGTAAAAACTCAACTATTAGCTGTTGTGAACCTTTCCATCTTTCATTGCACTTCCTTTTTATTTCTCTCTTGCAGTGTACACTTCAACAACACCGTCTGAAAGGTGAACATGTCCAATGCATCACAGGGTTATTTCCGGAAATACAGAAGAACACATCGTGAATTGGGGTAACAAATTACAACTTACAAGCTGGATTGTTGCAAGTATTTGTTTTGCGTGCATTTCAACAACAATGATACACAGTCTCCATGCTTCCTGCCTGCAAAAGTGCAGAGTCGTGATTATAGTAACATTTCAGGTTATGTTTTGATAATTTAACCATTGTATTTGAAAGCAAATGGGTAGAAGTCAACCGCGCGATGACTTTGTGTGAAATAAATAGGATATTTGCATGTTGTGGTAAAAGCCTCACAAAACATCGGCCGCTACACATTTAGCGCCAGAGGAGTCCAATTGGGCTGAAGTCGTAAAGAACAGCGAAGGTAAGTAATATAAAACAGCAATAGTCTCAGATGACCATAGGCAATTTATCCATTTGAGGAATTGAGCTGACTGATCGTTATTTGACCAGAGCTTCACCACAGCTCAGCACAGAGGCAACGTTTAGAAGCGGTTGGGGAATTGGACTCGTGTTGTTAGCCGACGCTCCGCATCACACACTCGGCGTCCAACCAATTGAATCCAATTGACCTCCAAAGTGATAACTGATTCTGTCTCGTTACACAGCTCGGAATAATCAGACAATTATTTCAGAGCAAACGAATAGTAAATCCAGGATAATTGTATATTTTTCTCCATCTATTTTTTCAACTGTGTATCTATCGTGCAATAAAGACTGAAAAGGTGAGCGTGTCCTTGGGTAAATAGATGCGTTGGAGGTGAGATATTTAGATAGCTTGCAAGGATGTCTGGGACAGTAAATCTCTTCCCTCATTGAGCCAGCGGAAATAGTGAAGAACAGCTGAAAAACGAGCGCTTCTATATTTGTCAATAAATCATAATCACTTGCAGTTAAACGTCGATTTCAATATTTTACACCGCACAACTTTATGAGAGATAGACGTTGGCCCGCAATACATTGATCGATCGATTCATGTAGCAAATTTCTAACAGTATTGGGTAGCGCACGTACTAAGCTGTTTGCCAATTGAATTTAATTGACTTACAAAGTGATGACGGGTACTATCTCCCTTACCGAGCTCGGAATAATCAGACAATTATTTCAATGCAAAGTAATAGGGTGGCCGATGGCACAGTGCGTAGCATTCGGGTTCAATTCGGCCTCGGGAAACTGTGTGACGTTGGGACCCCAACCCGCGCAATAATTTTAGGGCTGTAATGTGAGCTTTCAGGTGCCTCTTAGAGGTTTTAATGCAGTGTTGCATTTGACACAGAATTACATTCTACAGACATCTCAGATAGAGTCTATTCGGCTAAACGAATATCTGTGAATGTTTGTGATCAATACTAATTTTCACGGTTAACTGCAGAGAACTCACAGTTTGTAACCACCATTTAGACTTTAATTATTCCAGAAGATTCTTGAGTCTTTTGAGACATTGTTTTTGAAATGAACATGATTTAAAATTTCCAGATTGCAAACAAAAGATGCAAGAGTGTTTAGGCAATACTTTGTCACATATGCCATGTTTGCGTGACCAAAAGATACGGCACAGGGCTCCATAACTCGTACTGTCTCAGAGTTATCAATCAAGGTATTGTTAATAGCCGAGAAGACTGAGCACCGGTGATGATTAAATCGGGAAATTGAACTAAATTTTACGGACGGAGTATAACATTTCATGTTTAGAAAGCTCAGTTGCGATTTAGCCTCGTGGGTACAATTGCTCTTTTAATCGTCGGCTCAAATGAAATTTCCCGCACCGTCTTTATTTCATGTGCAGCACAGCCGGAATAGGATTTATTGAAAACCTTGAAAAGCTTGCAAGAATAGTGTTGAGTTTCAGCATCATCCCTCCTAATGAATGGTATTTTTCATATGGCAGAAAATCTTTCTCAAATTTTGGCTCACTTACGAAGATCACGACAATCGTCCAGATATCACTCCCTAGTATTTTGTTTTAATTCCATTTAGTTGATGGTTAAGCCTTTCGGCAACAAATCCAGGTTGAATGTTGTTCGCATATCCTGAAAAATAATGTTTCGTTTATATATTGGATATTAAGTAAATATATTATAATTATCAGCGTTTCAGCATGATTCATGTGTCCTGATGCGAATTACCTCATTGTTGGTTTCTATTCGAAACAGAAAAAGTTCCAAGTCCTCGGCCCGCTCAACTAGCGCTGTACTGAAAACATGCTCTACTGAAGAAAAACATGTTTACAATATGACCTCAGATATACTTTGGTTAGTTCGATTACTTCATCAGATAAATACTCAGAACTGTAGCAGTGAACAAAATTTGACCTGCAATTCCAAGTTTCATCTCTTCCACAAACTCCCTCACTCCATTCATCAATAAATGTCAGTATTTTTTATCTGAACTTTGTTTATCCACCTTAAATGTAGCTATACCGATGAGATTGGTACGTGATTTAGACATGCCTAATGATACTTCCAAGAATTTCTGATGAGTATATTAATTTTCAGTGACTAATGCAACAATGTGTACGTGATGTAAAACAAATGCTCTCAGTGTTTGCCTTGTACAAAAAATGAGTAGTGTTTTGTTGTCTTTACACAAAACTAACACGAACATGCATATCGAAATAAGCTATTTAGTTTGAAATTGGCATGTTTCTCCGAGATTAAGGTCGGTCAACACTGAATAATTCATAGACGAGTACATTAGGGTGTAATTTATTTCAGGGAATTATGGCATTGGCAATATCAGGCAGTTATTGTTCCTGTATTTATTGTCATGCCTAATAGCGCTTGAAAATTTAATTGTGAGCTGTGTTTAATAAACCGGGAAAGCGATGGCAGCCTCGGGCAACGCACAACGCGAAAAGAGACTTGCGTCAAAGTAAAGCCGCGGTGCAAGGGAGAGCACCTTCAGATCGGGAAACAGCTCAGAAAAAAGAAGAAACCGCTCAGTAAAAACATTGTTGGTCGGAGAGAAGCTCCAAAGTGACCAACAGCGTTGAGCGAGGTGGACATGCCCAATTCAAGGGGGGGGGGGGGTGGCGCTGGGTGAGGGGCCGCAGCCTGTCAGTAAAATATGGGCGCAGTATAACATAAAGGAGCAATGAAGTCAGAGGCAATACAGCGGTAGTAACTTCCAGGAGAGTTCGACAAGGCTGAATGGCCTTCACTTTAATGCCCGACATATTATATGTAAAACGGATGTGTTAAGGGCGAGGTTTGCCACGTGCAACTTTGGTGTATTAGCCATCACTGAAACGCGGTTGAAGGAGGGGCAGGGTTGGTAGCTTAGCATCCCGGTTTACAGAAGCTTCTGGAGTGACAGGGAATCGTGCAAAAGAGGGGGAGGAATTGCAACATTAGTTAAAGAGCACCTCGGTAAGAACTTATATCTTGTGGTGGCGTTAAAATGAAGCTTTGTGGGGAAGAGCGCAGGAACAAAAACATGGACAACTACACAGCTACATATTTATATAGACCCTTAGATAGGCACAGAGAAATTGATAAGCAAATATCTACAGTTTGCAAATTTGTGTGAAAATAAATGTCGTTTAATTATAGTGGGTGATTTCAACTTTTCCAACATTAAGTGGGATAATCCTTATGTGAAGGGCTCAGATGCGGCAAAGTGAAAAATATGTACAATAGAACATTTTAGCTCATCATGTGGTGGATCCAACAACGGATGGTGCATTGTTCAACCAAATTATCGGGAAAAAAGCTGGGGAGGTGGTTGATGTGATGATGGAGGAGAATTTTAGTGACAGCAGCCACGACATGGTGCAAATTAAGTTAATTATGAATCAGTAATTAGAATAATTGGACAACACGGATTTGGGACTTTGAGAGGAGGAAAACTTCAGTCAAATAAGTCAGGATCTGTCCACAGTAGATTGGATCCAATTGTTAGTCCGGGAGATCTGTATAAGAGCAGCGTGAGGCGTTCGAAGAGGAAATGAGAGAGTACAGGCCAAAAATGTTCCATTGCGGGTTATGGAAGGAACAACAGCCAGAGAACAATGGGTGACCAGATATATTCATGATATGAACAGAAGGAAGATAGAAGATTTTAATAAGTTCATGGGGATGCAATCCACAGAGGCATTAGTGGATTATAGAAAGTAAAAAAGGGAGCTTAAGAACCCAATTAGGAGAGTAAAGAGGGAATAGGTGAAATCTCTTGCTGTAATAGGGAAAAGTCCCAAGGTATTATATAAATATAACAATAGTAAAAGGATATCGAGGGAGAATATATGGGTGAACATTGGTTGAGGTCTGAAAAGAACAGTTCACATATATAGTCAGCGAAGAGAAGAGGATGCAGATATAGAACACGATCCAAAGATTACAAGTTGTCAAAATGAGGGACAAGTATTGGAATTGTTTGGCAGGACAGAAGAATGAAGAAATTGCCAGGCCCTGACTAATTGAGATCCACGTTGCATAGGAGGCGAGGGAGGAAATTAAATGGACCGTGATCCAAATTTGAAACATTCTATGACTTTAGGAGCGGACTGCAGAATGGGAATCTGATCCCACTGTTTCATAAATACTGCAGTGATGAAGCAGAAGATCAAGCCGTTGAGTCTCACGTCAGTTGTGGGCAAGTGATCGATCAAATTCAGAATTAGATAATTCTACCGCCACTTGAAGATGAACAGTTTGATCAGGAATCCAGCGTAGTTTATCAGAGGGAGGTTATGCCGAACAAACGTAATGGAATGTTTTGTGTTCGTTACTTGAGCACGTGAATAACTGTGTAGATGAGTGTAGTGCAATTGATGATTCACATGCATTTCAGCTAATCATTTGACAAGTTCCCACATTGGATACGTACACAGAAGGCAAATGCACATGGGATGCAGGGGAACTTGATACGGTCAATTCAAAGCTGGCTAAGTTGCAGGAACAGTCGGTGATGAAAGAGTGCTGTTTTAATGACTGAAAGCCAACATTCAGTGGCGTACCACAGGGATCTGTGCTGTGCCTTCCAATATTCGTCATTGATATAAATTACTTAGGTGACAACGTGGCGGGTAGTATCAGTATGTCTGCGAATTACAGAATGGTAAATCACCGTGTTAACAGAGTATATGCGCCTTGGGTCAGAGGAAGATATGGACCGGTGGTTCAAATGGGCACAAAAGTTGCAGATTGAATTTTATGCTGAAAGGTGTGAGGTGTTACGCATTGGAAGGAGCAATTTGAGAAGTGCATTTTCAAAGACGAGCACCACGCTCGGGAGTTCTGAAGAAAGATGCGATATTGGCGTTTTCGAAAATAGATCTCTGAAGGCAGAAGGGCAGGTTGAAAGTGTGGTGAAAAATGCACATGGAACACGTGCCGTTATCAATCGTGGCATGGATTACGAAAAGAAGGAAGTCATCTTGGAGTTGTATGGAACATTGGTGATGCCACACCTTGTGGACTGTATACATTTCTGGTCGCTACATTATAGGAATGACGTTATTGCCTGGAGAGGTTGCAGAGGCGTTTCACCAGTATGTTTCTTGGCATGAAACATTTTAGCGATGAAGATAGACTTGATAGGCTTGGCTTACTTTCGCTGGAGCAGAAAAGACCTGATCGAGATATATCAGTTTATGGGGGGAGCATGGGCAGAGTGGATCGGGACATCTGTTCCCCTTAGCGCAAGGGTCGGTTAGGAGGGGACACAAGTTCAAGGTGAGGAGCGGAAAGGTCAGGTAGCAGTTGAGTGAAACCATTTTTTGCCAGACGGTGGGGATGGTCTTGAACGCAGAGCCTGGGTGAGGTTGAGAGGTGGGTTGTCTCATATCCTTTAAAATTAACATGGATGAGAATTTGCCACGTCTTTACATTCGAGGCTATGAGACAAGAGCAGGGAAATTGGATCAGAATTGGCAGACACGCTGCCTTTCAGACTCGATGGGCCGAATGGCCTTTCCTGCACTGTACTTTTCTGTGAATCTGTGATTCTGTAATTCTCTGTCTGAATCACTTGGAAGAAACCGATTTCAAAATACGCTTTCTAACACAGCCGGTTTTCTGTAAAGCGAACAGAGAAAAGGGAGAAAATGAAAAGTTCACAGGTTTTGAATTTACAGTAATATCTTGGGGAGAAGGAAGGTCTATCCACTGATCGCAATTCAGAAATGCACTGACCTGAATATCTGGTCTGAGTTCCATTCTTTTATCGGGGGGTTAGAAAGTACTAGCCTGAATTAAATATGTAACACACTACTCGGTGGTCGGAGGTCAGAATTGCACCAACATGTATTTCTTATGTAAACCAATTTCGCTGAGGCTCGTATTAAAAAAAGGTCGTATTCAGCAGCAGCAATGTAGATTTCCTCTCAAACGTTTTCCCTCAATTACCATTGGTTTAATTATTCCCCTCCCCTACTGCGTGTATGTATTATGTGTGTCTGTGTGGAGGTTTGGATGAGGTTTTGGAAGAAATAGACCAGTAGGCCATTATGCCAATTACTTCCTTCGTATATTCACCTTTTACTCTTATTATAAATAAACAGTGTGTTAATGTTATACTTATAAATCTCGTGTCTGTAATTCAAATATTGAAAATTGTTATTGCACTTCATTCCCCAACTTCTGCATTCCTAAATCAAAATGGCGACAGGGTGGCACTGCTGTCTCACAGCACACGGACCCAGGTTCAATTCCGTCCATGGCTCACTGCCTGCGTGGAGTCCGTACATTTTCTCCGTGTATCTGTGACTTTCTTCTGACGTGCTCCGATTTCATCCCACACTCCAAATAGGTTTACATCCGGTCGATTGGCCATACACAATTCACCCTGATTTTCCAGACATATGTAGGTGAGTTGAGATTACGTGGCGACAGGAATAAGGTGAAGGATCGCTGCAGAGTTGATTGTCTGAAAAGCCTCGCTCTGCGCTGCAGAGATTCTATGATAATACTTAATTAGTTCTGGCAGCGTAACCTGTTTTTTTAAGTCAGCGCTGCGAACTGTTGGTAAACTATTTTTTTGCCAATTGCCATTGATTTCCGGAGTGACTATTGTTTCTAGAAGAGAGGCTGATTGTGCAATGATCTATCAGGACTGCAGTTCGCGGTAGCTGTGTCTGCCTTACATTAGTCTACAGCTACATCCGCATTTGGAGAACACTGGGATTTTTTCGCAAGAACGTCATTTTTTACTTAAATTTAGACTACTCAATTCATTGCTTGTAATTATTTTTATTATTTCTAATTAAGGAGGAGGTAAGTGGTTAAGAAATACAAGTAAGGGCAGCACGGTGGCGCAGTGGGTTAGCCCTGCTGCCTCACGGCGCCGAGGTCCCAGGTTCGATCCCGGCTCTGGGTCACTGTCCGTGTGGAGTTTGCACGTTCTCCCCGTGTTCGCCCCCACAACCTAAAAATGTGCAGGTTAGGTGGATTGGCCACGCTAAATTGCCCCTTAATTGGAAAAAATGAATTGGGTACTCTAAATTTAAAAAAAAAGAAATACAAGTATATGATTTGGCGGAAGTAGAGGGCGAAGAGGCCTGTTAATTATAGTGATGCTTGGATTGTATTTGTTTATTGTCACGTGTACCGAGGCACAGTGAAAAGTATTTTTCTGCAAGCAGATCAACAGATTATTCAGTACATGGGAAGGACAGGGAATTAAACAAAATTCAAGGGAATACAAGAAAATACATAAAAGGGCAACACAAGATATACAATGTAACTATATAAGCATTGACATCGGTCGAAGCATACATGGTGTAGTGTTAATGGGGTCAGTCAATAAGAGGGTCAATTTGGAGTCTGGTGACAGTGGGGAAGAAGATGTTTTTGATTCTGTTCGTGCGTGTTCTCAGACTTCTGTATCTCCTGCCCGATGGAAGAAGTTGGAAACGTGAGTAAGCCGTGTGGGAGGGCTCAATGATTATGCTGGTCGCTTTCCCCAGGCAGTGCGATGTGTAGATACAGTCCGTGGATGGGCGGCAGGTTCGTGTGATGCACTGGGCGGTGTTCACGACTCTCTGAAGTTCCTTGCGGTCCAGGATCACAGGATGCTTTCTATCGTGCATCTGTAAAAGTTGGTAAGGGTTAATGTGGACATGCCGAATTTCCTTAGTTTACTGAGGATGTACAGCCTCCCCGGACAGGCGCCGGAATGTGGCGACTAGGGGCTTTTCACAGTAACTTCATTGAAGCCTACCCGTGACAATAAGCGATTTTCATTTCATTTCATTAAGTTTCTGTTCAGCTGTAGCATGACTTGCCAATTTTTATCCTCAATTCTCAGACCAATGAAAGCAAGCAGGCCATATGCCTACTTGACCACATTCTCCACCTGCATTGCCACTTTCAGTAACTGTGGAGCTGGACACCCTGATCTCTCTGCCTGCCAGTACGCCTAAGGTTCTGCCATTTACTGCATATTTCCCAGCTGTATCAGATCTTCCAAAATACAACACTTCACATTTGTTCAGATTAAAATTCGTCTACCATTTCTCTGCACAAGTCTCCAACCTATCTATGTACTGCTGTACGCGCTGACAGTCCTCTTCATTATTCACAACAACATCTTCATGTCATCCACAAACTTACAAATCAGACCAGCAATATTTTTCTCCAAATCGTTTACGTGTACGGCAAAAAATAGTGGCGCAAGCGCAGATCCCTGTGGAACACTACTAGTCACAACCTTCGATTTAGAAAAACACCCATCGACTGCGAACCATTCCCTTCTGTGACCGAGCCAGTTCTGTATTATCCATCTTGTCAGCTCACCTCTGATCATCTGTGACTTCACCTTTTGTTCCAGTCCACCAAGGTCTTACTGCTGTCGACATAAAAAACATCCACTGCCCATCCTTTATCAATAAACTTCGCCACTTCCTCAAAAAACCCGACCAAGTTAGTTAAACATGATTTCCCCTTCACAAAACCATGCTGCCTATCGCCAATAAGCTCATTTGTTTCTAAATGGGAGTAATCATCATAAGAGGATCTGGCCACAAGATATAGGAGCAGAATTGGGCCACTCAACCCATCGGGTCTGCTCCGCATTTCAATCATGGCTGATTTGTTCTGATCCCCAATCTGCTGCCTTCTCCCCGTATTCCCTGATCCACTTATGAATCAAGATACTATCTATCTCTGTCTTTAAAAAAAACTCAATGATTTGGCCTCCACAGCCTTCTGCGGCTAAGAATTCCACAGATTCACCAGCCACTGACTGAATGAAATTCCCCTAATCTGTATTTTAAAGGATCGTCCCGTTAGTCTGAGATGGGTCCTCTGCTTCTAATTTTTCCTGAAGTGGGAACATCCTCTCTACGTCCTCTCTATCCAGGCCTCGCAGTATCATGTAAGTTTCAATAAAATCCCCTCATCATTCTAAATTCCAACGTGTACAGACCCAGAGTTCTCAGCCGTTCCTTATATGACAAGTTCTTCATTCCAGGGATCAATCTTGTGAACCTTCTCTGGCCCTTTCTAAGGCCAGCACCTCCTTCCTTCAATACGGGATCCAAAACTGCTCACAATGCTCCACATTGAATCTGACCAGAGCCTTATACAGCCTCAGACATACATCCCTGGTCATGTATTCTAGCCCTCTTGGCCTGAGTGCGAACATTGCATTTAGGTTCTTAACTGACGACTGAACCTTCACGGTACCCTTTACAGAATCATGAACAAAGACTCCAAATTTCCTTTGCGCTTCTGATTTCGTCAAGCATTTCCGCATTTAGAAAATAGTCGATGTCTAATTTCTTCCTTTCAACGTTCATAACCTCACACTTTTCCACATAGTATTACATTCGCCACTGAACAGCCCATTCTCCGAGATTGTCCAAATCCTCCTGCATCCCACTTGCTTCCTGAATACTACCTGTTCCTCGACTGATCTTTGTATCATCTGCACACGTAGGAACAGTGACTTCAGTTTCTTCTTCCAGATCATTAATTTATATTGTGAAATGTTTTGGTCCCAGCACAGACCCATGAGGCACATCACTAATCACCGGCTGCCATTCTGAAAAATATACCCCTTTATCTCCACTCTCTGTCTTCTGCTAGTCAGCCAATCCTTTATCCATGCCCTTAACACCATTTTGTGGCTTCAGAGGAGATACCGGTGGAAAGCATTGGCTGTGGGCCACTGTGCTCGGAATTGGGGACGGCGAGCCTAGCGAACGGATTGGAGTGTGGGGGAAAACTGTGGGCTGGTGGGCCTGCTAATGTTTGTGTGATGCGAGGATAAGGCTACTATGGCGCCATACAGTTTGTGGGCCTGGTTGTTTGAGGTGGGGGTGGCTTTGTGTGTTGGGGGGGGGGGAGTGCCAACATTGACGCAGGTATTTTTCATGCCACTCCTTTGGGGTGGGGCTAATTGACATTTCAGGCTGGCCAGGCATCCATACTTTAAATAGGAAGGGTACGTTGTGCATCCGACCGCTGGCATGAGGTGTGGGGGCGGTGAAAGACACCGAACAAGGTTATTGACCTGGAATATGTCGCGGCTGGCGGACTGGGACGCAGCTGATGTGTGCAACGTTTTTTCCCCATATGAATTGTTTTGGGGGCCACTGTGATGTTTCTGCAGGGGATTCAACTGCGAGTGCGAAACCAGCTTCCAGAAGGCTCGGTTGAGGCACGTAATTCATTCAGTCTTTGACAGTATGCCAAGTGGTTGACGATTTTGTTGAATGAGGCGGTATGTTTCAGGCGGTGGGGAGGGGGCGATCAATGGTGGCAGACGTTGTGTTCGCAATGTGTTGTTTTTAGGCACACTGTAGGGGAAGACAGTGCTGTTAGTAAACTTGCAATGCCAGGTTTCGTACGATGCTAAGTTATGGATCTGTTGCCGGCTGACATTCTCGAGCTGAATAAACAACAGGTATAATATTTTGGTTCGGAGTTTAACTGCTCCTTACTTTCAAAGTTGGACCGATCCAGACCAACGTCACATTCGCTTTGGTGGATTCCGACGGTGTTTTAAGCAGTGATGGAGGAGGCAGGAACGATCCCTGCTGGTATCCGCACCCAGAGAGTGAAGAGGAAGAAGAGGAGACTTTGGAGTTGATCGAGGAGTTGGTGTTTCCTCAGGTACAAGAGGAACATAAAGACGAATGTTACGCGGAGTGTAGGTTGGAGGAGCTGCACCTGTCCTTGGAAAGATCACATCTGGGAAGTAGGTGCGGCCACATGGGTTCTTACCAGTGCAAAAGGTTTCCTTATTGGTTGACTTGTTCATGATGGGTAAGACTTTGTTTATTTGTGTTAAAGGTCCAGAATATTCGGTGGTGCACACTTCTTACCATTCTCTTCATTGAATGGATTTGGAGCTGGAGGTACGTTGGGCGCATTGTATGTGGTGGCGGTTGGATGTGGGCTGCTAGCTGACCTAGTGTTGTGTTGAACATGGAGAAATCTCGCTCTCAATATTGTTGGACGTTTTAAAGGTGACGATCAAATGTTGGTCACTTTTGAAAGGTTCATGTTTATGGCCAGGCAGGACAGGAGAGTGAGGAGTTGGTGGAGGAGATCTTGCTGGTGGACAGGGAGTATGTGAATGAGACTATATCAGATATTTGGCACGCAGGAAGAAGTTGCAAATGCAGGTTGAACTGTTGTCCACACTCCGGGTGATGCATGAGCTGGAGGGCGTAATGGTTTACCTGCACAGGGAGACGGGAAATTCCCTGTTGCTCATTAGTTTCTGCGGAAGGCGGTAGATGTGATATCGTGCAAGAGCAGTATGGTGGCACATGGTTAGCACTGCTGCCTCATAGTGCCAAGGACACGAGTTCGAAACAGATCTTGAGGAACTGTCTGTGTGGTGCTTCCAGATTCCCCCGTGTCTATGTGCATTTCCTCCCAGTGTTCTGCTTTTCTGCTGCAGTACAAAATTGCGCAGGTTAGGTGGATTAAGTGCTAAATTTTCCCCTAGTTTGGAATGGGCATAGAAAGGGATTTTGAACTAGCTTGGGTACTGTTGCAGACGGTCTGTGAAGACACGATGGGGCAGATAGCCTCCTTTTGCCCGGCAAAGATTAAAGCTGCAGAAGGCAGGTGGTGGTGGGTGAGGGGGGGGGGGGGGGGGTGGTAGGTGGGATCAGTGTGAACCCCGGAGAAGATCAATAACGTGTTTTGGTCATTCTGCAGGGGATACATAGGCGGCACGGTAACAGCGTGATTAGCACTGCTGATTCACAGTGCCATGGTCCCAGGTGCAATTCCTCTTGGGTTACTGTTTGTGCGGGGTCTGCGCGTTCTCGCCGTGTCTGAGTGGGTTCCGCCGTGCGTTCCGGCTTCCTTCCACAGGTCCCTAAAGAGGAGCTTTTTCGGTAAATTGGACATTATGAATTCTCCATCCGGGTATCCGAGTAGGTGCCGGTGTGCGGTGACTAGCGGATTCGCACAGTAACTTTGTTTCAGTGTTAATGTAAGCCTACTTGTGGTACCAATAAAGATGACTTTCAGTCGGAGCCAGCGGAGGACGAAGAAGGGATGTTGGAGTTGATAGAGGAGTTGGCGATTCTTCAGGTATAAGACGAGCTTTGAGAACAATTTTTGGCGATGTTCACATTGAATGAGATGCACATGTCCTTGGGAAGATCACATGTGGGAAATCGGTGGGGCCACATCGGTTCCCGGTCGACTTTTTTTGTATATTTTTTGTATGTGTATCCCTTGACCCATTGATGCTCGGAAAGTTAAATGATTCGTGATTACGAAGTGCTCTTCCGGAGACGCTTGGGCAGCCTTTTGTCTCAAATGTTTGTAAAGAACGACATGGATCCCAGAGAGTGTGGGTCGTTCCGAATATTTTATCTGATAAATCTAGATACAAAACATCTATCCATGGTTTTAGAATTAAGTTTGGCGTCATCCCTCATGGAGTTTGTGGGAGAAGACCAGATGGGCTATACACATGCCACTTAACTGTCTTTTAATGTTAGGCCGTTACGTGACGCGGGTCTCTGGTCCAGAAGTCGTGAGCCAGAGTTACAGATAATCATGTTGTTGGATTCAGAGAACATATTTGTTTGGATTGAATGGAGATAAATGCTGATGGTCTTGGGGAAGTTTGTGTTCAGACGTTCGTAATTGCCGTGTGTATAGATGTTTAATTACGCACCGTCGGCTTGGGTGCATAGAGACGACACCAAATCGCGGCCCTTTACACAGTATAGGGTTTTCCTATCCCGCCATTTTTATTTGAATTGGCGATTCAGACATTGGCAATTGTTTTGAGAGCCAGGGACAGATGAATAGGGATTTTGAAGGGGGAGTAGATCATTGGGACCTGGTGTACGTTGATGATTTTCTGTTGTATGCAAGATAGTCGACGATGGTGATGGGCGATATTGTGGGAATATTAGGAATCTTTGATTTTAATTCCGGTGTACGAATTGAATGTTCTTTTTGCGTTGGCACCGTGGGGGGAGGGTGAGCCGGGATGAGGGGGCTGCACTTACATTGTGAAGCGACGAACATTCGCTATTTGGGAATTCAGGTATCCTGAGACTGTGGAAAGCTTTACAAACTGAACATTATGAGCTCGAAAAGTAAGATAAGCGGTAATTTTCAGAGACGGTGGGGCATTCCATTTATTTTTGATCGGACGAGTAAAGGTGATAAAGTTGAATATCTTGCCATAAATTGGGGGTCGTATTCAGAAGGATGGAGGTGTGAGTGGGATTTTCTGACTCCGTGTAGCAGATGGAGAAGGTATGCTTTGGTGCGGCGGTTATGTGCAGGCACTTTCAGGTAGTTGATTTGTTCTGTCGAGTGTTGCTGACATTCCCTGTGTCTCCGCTGTCTACTTTGTTGGAGTTAACTGTTTCAAGTGCGGATCCGGAGGAGGACAGCATGTTTGGATATATGGACAGATCATCGTAGACGGTTTTTGTCGATGAGGTGAAAGCAAGGTGAGTGGAGGAGACTGGCCTCATTTTGAACGATAAGATTACGATATAACCTCTTCGGGGGGTTACTTACACGTCATGCACGAGGTTTAATTTGATGGAACGTCAGGTGGTGTTGAAAGCGCATCCCACCAATGCCAGAATGAGTCGCTTTTTTGAGATGGCTTAGGTAGGTATCAGCAGTGCTTCAGAGGGCCGGTAAACCATGCACACATGTTCTGGCCCTGCCCAGGTCTGTGATTTTGTTGTTGGCAATCTTATAACACAGGAATTTGCAACGTATACGTTGCGACCTGCGGGTGCGTCGCTGGAACATGCCAGAAGTATCTTCGAGCCCACGGCCTGAAATAATTCTCTATCCCATAGGCTCAAATCGCTCCTCTGTAAGAACAAGAATGTAACAAGCCAGTATCTCAATATGAAGCACCGAAGGAATGTACTGCGGTCGCCAGCAATCCCGGGCAACTTACATCAAGCTCCACGACATGCTTCTAAAGTTTCCCACCCAGCTCCAAAGGTAAATGCAACATGAATGCTGCGTTCAAAGTCCGTTTGCTTACCAACAGCACAACGCCCGCCTATCCCGACCACAGATAGAATAGCAACAACCCTTGGAAGTCAGCATATTTGCTGTAAGCATACAGGAATTTTTGAGAGAGATCCAGGTAGGAAGATTTTCATTTTCTTGTCCTTGCAACTGCTACAGATTTTGGGACTAAAAATGAAATTCAACGGACAGTAAGTGGATATACATGTTTTATTTTACTGGATCACCGGTTCCCGAAGGCTTAATGATTCATTACGATGGAATACCTACTCCATCTGTCATGAGTGGCACTGGACAGTAAATTGTCACATAGAGGTGGGAATCAATCACAGCCTTGCATGCCTTCTCCTGTTTTCAAGCAATCTTGGAATCAATTCAATGCGCCAGGAGCTCCTGCACAGTGATTATCAACAGTAAACTAGATTGTTTCCTTCCCTGCCTTGCCTACAGCAAGAAAACCTTTGTGTCCTAAACATTAACTTCACTCAGGATAGACTGGGAAAGCCAGTGTGGCGTGCGTCCCGAAGGTCGTCCATCGCGGGTCCCGAATATCGGTCACTTGGCAAATGCGGGACCTAGCAAAAAAAGTTTGCAAAACACTGGTTGAATACCAGATAAGCATTCGCATCAGTGGGTTTCGAACCCTTTCCATTGGTAGCGATGTTTCGGGTGTAAGGCTATCCTGAGGACGGGAATGATGCCTGAACCTTTGCTTTTGCTTCACTGTTGGCAAGATGACGGATCATGCTAACCTGTAGACAGGCGGCACCGCCTAATTCTCTGTCACAGCTGGGTGATTTAATGTAGTTTTGTATCACGAGAAGGCTAGGATCATGCTGAGGGGAGCAATTGCTGGGTTATATCGGAGATGACATCCATCTATATTGCAGCTAACGATCTGCCCACTTTTGGTTAGGGTGGGGTTCTATTTGGGAGCAGGGTGTAAGTGAACTCTGTTTTTGGTAACTTGTGGTTTTGAGCTCGTGTATATACGCGTTGTTCATTTCAGTTATATTTCTTATGTTGCGTATTAAATTTTCGAAACCCATTAAAATATTTTCATAAATGAATGCATGGGTATTTCAATTTGATTGGACATAGTTGCACTTCGCATGCCAGTATAAAAAACGAAGCTATGTTTTAATGTTGCTCGCCATAATATTCTTACAATCTCGTCTGACCGGCTTTAATTTTGTCTCCAAATCGTCTCTCAACAAGTCTGCTTCATACTTTCATTGAAAAATATCCCCTTTGTTCCCGCATTTCGCTAAACCAATCTTGGCAATTAATCTTGGACGATATCAGCTTTCTGCTGATGTTAACATCACTACGTTTTCAGCTTACGTGTATTATTTTAACTCTGTTCCACTCTGTGGCGATAAAAGGAATGCCTCTTGACACAGAGACCATACCCATTTCATTCTCACCTCAAAAATAATTTATGAATTATTTCCCTTCTCACTGGCATTCCGTATTTGCAGCTCCAAAATGTCGCGTGTGCAGGAACAGTGAACATTTAACATTTAACGGCGGAGAAAATGTGTCTATGAATATTGACGGAAGGGTTGGAGTGGTGGGTTTTCTGTGGAAGGAGGTTTCTCGATGCACTGGTCAGCATTCAGGGTGGGCTGATGAAGACGTCAGGTGTGCTGTTCGGTACTTGCCCTTGCTTGTAAGTTGTTTTATGATTTTGGATTCTGCTCCTCTCTTAAGGATTGCCCTCCGCTGGAAATTAACAACGCGAAAAGCTTGGGGTCAATTTGAGATCGGACCAAAGAATCCGCACGAAGTTTAATGCCACAGGCATGCACTGATTAGCTTCAATCAAATGAACCGATTTACAACACAACACATGGCTGTTCTGAAACTATCCAGGTCATACTGTTGGGCAGGAAGATCAGCGAATAATTTCTTCGAATCAGGCTTTGATGGTATAATGTCGGTGAGTCATTTCATTTATAAACCGAGATATTAGAACGATCTGAAATATAACATTGCCTCATACATAATTTCCAAAACAGTTGAAGACTTTTGTTCGCTCATATCACATCCGTAATTTGCAAATATCTTCACGACAAAGTGGAGACGGGAACTTTAATTATGCATGTCCATTTTGTTTTTACTTTACCAAATTCCCCAATTTCTTGCCAATTTGTTACAAAATATTTAACCAGGTGAACACTTTATTTGTGACAGAACTTTGGCTCATTCAGAGATTCCCTTTTGTTATCTGATCTGGTGCCAGCATATGTGCCAATGGTCATGCGCTCAGTTTGCCTGCTTTACTTTGGTAATATTACTTGTGGTTTTCAATGCCTTCATGCCTCTGTGTCACTCAAAACACACCTGTACCCTTATTTCAGAGATACCGGAGGGGAAAATCCCGGTCAAACTTAATCTCGATATAGCCAAATATATATATATTGCTTTCGGAATATTTATATATATATATAAATATTCCGGAAGACATGAAATGCCACGTATCTGTTGGTATACTTGTAAAGTTTATACCGCCAATCGCATTTCCTTGCTTTTTATGTCAGTGATGATCATATTCTGAGCGAATCCATATACGAGGCCAATACCGATATCTGTGCTGTCACCACATAACCACTTTCTGATCCATTCATTCTGAATTTAGTTTGTCTACTTTCACTGCTCATAATCATAAATGGACACCAGCCCCCAAATAAATAAATCTGGAAATGTGTTGATGACTTTCCTTCCTCAATACAAGAGCCTGTTTTATTCCGAGTTTTGTTTAAGTAGCAATAACGGGATGTCGTGGACTATGCAACGCACTGCACAATTTCAAACGACTGAGAAATAGGCTATACAGATTTTGTCTTCCATTACAACAAATGCACTTTTGGAATAATCACACAAAAATAAGGAGTAGTAGAGCTCTGATTCCTGTGATATTAAAATTCCCTGATATGTTATCAGGCACACGGTGAAACGGTCATCATCAATCCCATTATAGAACATAAACCAGTACAGCACAGAACCGGCCCTTCGGCCCTCAATGTTGTGCCGAGCCATGATCACCCTACTCAAACCCACGTATCCACCCTATACCTGTAACCCAACAACCCCCCCTTAACCTTACTTTTTTTTTATTAGGACACTACGGGCAATTTAGCATGGCCAATCCACCTAACCCGCACATCTTTGGACTGTGGGAGTAAACCGAAGCACCCGGAGGAAACCCACGCCCACAGGGGGAGGACGTGCAGACTCCACACAGACAGTAACCCAGCCGGGAATCGAACCTGGGACCCTGGAGCTGTGAAGCATGTATGCTCACCACCATGCTACCCTGCTGGAAACTAGCCAGCGATAAAAGGCGCATATTATACTCCAGACGTGGTGATTCAATTTTCCTGCCGGTGGGTCAGCCCTCCCAGCGGCATTAGCGGAAACAAGAGGGTGGCCTCACTGGCAAATTCCATTGACGATCGGTAGCAAGGTTGAATCTCTGCGGTTGCGAATGGCGAGGCCGAGAAATACATGACTGGTGGAACGCAGAATCCCACCGAAGCTATATCACTGCTGGCAAACCCATAACGGGCAGCACGGTGGAATAATGGTTAGCACAATTTTTACACAGCTCCAGTGTCCCGGGTTTGATTCCCGAGAAAATCTGTGCGGAGTCTGCATGTTCTCCTCGTGTGTGCGTGGGTTTCCTCCGGGTGCTCCAGTTTCCTCCCACATTGCAAAGATGTGCAGGTTTGGTGATTTGGCCATGCTAAATTGTCCTTAGTGTCCAAAAATTGCCTTAGTGTTGGGTGGGGTTAAAGGGTTATATGGTTGGGGCGGAGGTGTGGACTTTGCCGGGGTGCTCTTTCCAAGAGCCCGTGCAGACCTGATGGGCCGCCTGGCCTCTTTCTGCACTGTACATTCTATGATTTAAATCTACATGAACACCAACATTGCAGTTTATCCAAAACATATACGCCTGCGTTTTAATCTGCGTCCTGTCAGTGGACACATTGCGTCCTGAAATCATGTGCCCGCAATAAATAAAATGCAGTACCACATCATTATTTTATTTTCTATTCTTGTGCATGCACCCTGCATCCTTAAATTCAACCAGATTTTGTCAACTCGCGATAAAATGTGCTCACTTTCGTTTGTTAGCCTAAAATATGTATTTTCGTTTCAGTATTCACATCATGAATAAAGCTTCGGACAGGAAAGGTAAACCAGGAATGCAAGAGTGAAATACTCTCAAAATTATCTTTAGCAACCTACATTCGTTCGAACATCCTGAGACATATGTTTTCACATTTGAATAATTTTTAGTATTAAACGAATTGAATACTGCATTACGAAATAATATTCAGGCATAAATAACTCTTTATCCATCAATAACGCTTTATCCTGCATGTCAGTACTTCTCATGTGATCTCTGCTCTTCAGGTAAGCGTTCTTCAAGGCGGCCTACAGGACGCGCGACAAAGCAGAATCACCGGGCAGAAACGTCTAGTCAAGTTCTGCACTCAGGCATAGGGCCTAAACCTGGACATTGGATTCATGTTACATTACATTCCCCCCCACCAACCCCGCCCACCTCACCCCACCCCCACCATTTAGCCTGGGTTTGCTAAATCCTACCAACTGTCCTGTCTTGAGACAATTAACACCTCTTTACCTGGTGATTATCCCTCTCACCGGTTGCTCCGTTTGGACCTGCAAATACTTAATTAGCTGCAACGACTCACATTCAAAGTATCGTCTTGCAACACTGACTTTGCCTGTATATGTATGTTTCTTGAATCTACCTCTTCAATCACCCGAGGAAGGAGCAGCACTCTGAAATCTAGAGTTTCGAAAGAAACCTTTTGGACTTGAACCTGGTGTTATAAGACTTCTTATTGTGCTCACCCCCGTCCAACGCCGGCATCTCCACATCATGGTTAAACGTGAGGGCATTCCAAAACACAGAAAGGAGACTTGGAACACGGGATCGTAGAGTTTTTAAAAACATTATCTTTTTCTGGTACAATGGAAAACCGTGCTCTACCCGGCGAGGAACAGGCCAGTCATTCTGTGAACAATTAGTAAATAACGTTTGTGGCAGAAATATGACACAGTATTTCGCATTTCTGTTTCTCATCACCAAGGACAGTGGTTTAATTGCAGAGTGACTTCTTGACGTTTTTTCCCCTGCCTGCGATTCAAAGATGTGCAGTTTGTTTACGTTGGTCATGCTAAAACTTTTCCTTCTACCTCAATGAGAAAGAGTTTAAGGAGCTTGCGAGAAGAGCGGCGAAGACAGCGAGTAACTGAGTGCGAAGCGAACAACAGGCATTAAGAGAGTGAGCAGTCCGGCGGCTGAGGCGTGTAGTTTTTCACTACTTTTCTAGAAATCTCCTCGAAGCCAAAAAGGTCCCAAAAAGGGTCAAACAGATAATTCAAATGGTGTAAACGCATTTACAATCCATAACTCCTTATGCAGACTTAGGAGGTGCTATTCAGGTCAAACTACTATTTCAAGTTATACCTGGTATAACCTATATCTACGAATACGATCCTATCGACTTACCACTCAGTAGCTTATATATTGGGTCCTGCGTTGCTGAGGTATAGTAAAGTAGACTTTGACGATTTTGTACTAACCACTATTTCAGGTTAGAGTTAATTTTTACCTTATTTTATTTGGTTTCAAAAGATAAAATCGCTTGTCTTTCCAGCAGTAAAACATCTTGCTTCTGGAGTCCCGTTCTGGTTGATCAGGTCTTCGCGGCCCGCTTGAAAATATCTCTCTTCCTCTTTGTGTTATGAGCAGTCGGGGTTCACGGTGCAGCTTCTGAGTCCGGCTGCGCCCATGTACCGAAATAGCTGCAAAGAGTTCACTCTGGCAACTAGCGATTGAGGGTATTCATTACCCTTCCAGCAGTCGTACTGATTACATGGCATTCTGCTGAATTAATATCTTCTGCTTATTGATGTATGTATTTTGTCCATTTGATAACATATGTTTAATTCTGCTAAAGCACAAGTATAAGTCATGTTAATGTGTTGTTAACATGGGCTTACGTTCTGAAACTGCAAGCAGGGAAGCTTCCTGCCTGTTACTGTGTTGTATTTAACCCTTCGATCCTTTCTCATTTTTTGCATTTGATTACATTTATATGATCTGTTTCCATTCGAATTCGCTTTTTCTCAGGTTTCTTCCAAATGTTTCAAATTACATTCTTCCCATTTTACAATTTAGAAAAAGTGTTGGCTGCGTTTTGGGAAGAAGCAGTTACCTGCGGTGAATTGTACCGTAGCAAAGTTAACTGTCATCTTCAGGTTTTTGCTTTTAACTGGTGTCATTAAGTTTCTATCGTTCCTGAATAAACATTATTTCAAGTAATTGAAACTTAAGATTCTGGTAATTCCAATCAATTGCTTGCTGAAATAACTAACTTCTATCAAATGGTGGAGAACGTGTTACCTTTAAGTAATTTAAAACATAACATTGATAGACGTTACCTAAATTGAAAGAAAGGTATCAGGTTATAGCATGAGTTTTTTCGAGTTGTTGTTTGAGACAACAACTCGAAAAAACTCATGCCATAACCTGATACCTTTCTTTCAATGCCTTTGTGTTAACAATGCCTGCAGTCGAAAAACGTTTGGCTGCTGTTAACGCTTTGACTTTAACTTGCCTTTATCATTTTTAAGCATTGCGTTTTCGCATATTCCTCCGGGTTGATCATCAGGCGTTCACCTTTCACATGACATTCTTCCCATTTTATTTTACAGACGCCAAGTAAAATAGCGCAAGGATAGATGTGGACAAACAGCTGAAGTCTCTAGTCAGCGGATTCGGAGGGCGGAACATCAAAGCGGAGAGTATAAGGTATTATGGGAAGTTGAACACTTAAACAATAAAATCACAGTAAAAGTCTGACCTGATCGGTTATTTGAAATTCGACATACAATTTGAAGAAAAAAAAACGAATTAATAAACTAAGTGTCGATGGCTGGGCAGACGATGTGCTGAAACTGCATTCTGTGGGAGCCGGAAGATCCCATTGCAAGCTGCAGTCGCCAAACCTGCCACAAGAGTTTGTTGTTCGAGGAATTTCGAATCTAAATTGATGACCTGGGGTCTGAGGTTCAGCTACTGTGGCACAACAATAAATACTATAGATCGAGTACTATAGATGGGTCAGTTTTTGTGCAGTGTGTGCATGAGGGTTTTCTGACACAGTATGTAGACAGGTAAACAAGGGGCGAGGCCACATTGGATTTGGTACAGGGTAAGGAACCAGGCCGGTTGTTAGATTTAGATGTAGGTGAGCACTTTGGTGATAGTGATCACAATTCGGTTATGTTTACTTTAGCAATGTGCAGGGATAGGTATATACCGCAAGGCAAGAATTATAACTGGGGGAAAGGCAATTATGATGCTATTCGGCAAGATGTAGGATGTATAGGATGGGGAAGGAAACTGCAGGGGATGGGTATAATCGAAATGTGGAGCTTTTTCAAGGAACAGCTACTGCGTGTCATAGATAGAGGGAGACATACAGCACAGAACAGGCCCTTCGGCCCACGATGTTGCGCCGAACTTTTGTCCTAGGTTAATAATAGAATTTTGGACAATTTTTCATGGCCAATCCACCCAACCTGCACATCTTTGGACTGTGGGAGGAAACCGGAGTACCCGGAGGAAACCCACGCAGTCACGGGGAGGATGTGCAGACTCCACACAGACAGTGACCCAAGTCGAAATCGAACTTGGGACCCTGGAGCTGTGAAGCAATTGTGCTATCCACAATGCTACCGTGCTGCCCTTAAGAAGTTAACCTACACTCCATTATTCTACCCTAATCCAAGTACCTATCCAATAGCCGCTTGAAGGTCCCTACCTTTTCCGACTCAACTACTACCACAGGCAGTGCATTCCATGCCCCCACTAATCTCTGGGTAAAGAACCTACCTCTGACATCCCCTCTATATCTTCCACCATTTATCTTAAATTTATGTCCCCTTGTAATGGTGTGTTCCACCCGGGGAAAAAGTCTCTGACTGTCTACTCTATCTATTCCCCTGATCATTTTATAAACCTCTATCAAGTCGCCCCTCATCCTTCTCCGTTCTAATGAGAAAAGGCCTAGCACCCTCAACCTTTCCTCGTATGACCTACTCTCCATTCCAGGCAACATCCTGGTAAATCTCCTTTGCACCTTTTCCAAAGCTTCCACATCCTTCCTAAAATGAGGTGACCAGAACTGCACACAGTACTCCAAATGTGGCCTGACCAAGGTTTTGTACAGCTGCATCATCACCTCACGGCTCTTAAATTCAATCCCTTTGCTAATGAACGCTAGCACACCATAGGCCTTCTTCACAGCTCTATCCACTTGAGTGGCAACTTTCAAAGAACTATGAACATAGACCCCAAGATCTCTCTGCTCCTCCACATTGCCAAGAACCCTACCATTAACCCTGTATTCCGCATTCATATTTGTCCTTCCAAAATGGACAACCTCACACTTGTCAGGGTTAAACTCCATCTGCCACTTCTCAGCCCAGTGCTGCATTCTATCTATGTCTCTTTGAAGCCGACAACAGCCCTCCTCACTATCCACAACTCCACCAATCTTTGTATCATCTGCAAATTTACTGACCCACCCTTCAACTCCCTCATCCAAGTCGTTAATGAAAATCACAAACAGCAGAGGACCCAGAACTGATCCCTGCGGTACGCCACTGATAACTGGGCTCCAGGCTGAATATTTGCCATCCACCACCACTCTCTGTTTTCTATCGGTTAGCCAGTTTGTTATCCAACTGGCCAAATTTCCCACTATCCCATGCCTCCTTACTTTCTGCATAAGCCTACCATGGGGAACCTTATCAAATGCCTTACTAAAATCCATGTAAGGATTCCATGTAAAATCCATGTAAAGTGTCCTTGATAAGTATGTACCTGTCAGGCAGGGAGGACGTTGTCGAGCAAGGGAACCGTGGTTTACTAATGAAGTTGAAGCACTTGTCAAGAGGAAGAAGAAGGCTTATGTTAGGATGAGACATGAAGGCTCAGTTAGGGCACTTGAGAGTTACAAGTTAGCCAGGAAGGACCTAAAGGGAGAGTTAAGAAGAGCGAGGAGAGGACACGAAATGTCGTTGGCGGATAGGATCAAGGAAAACCCTAAGGCTTTCTACAGGTATATCATGAACAAAAGAATGACTAGAGTAAGATTAGGGCCAATCAAGGATAGTAGTGGAAAGTTGTGTGTGGAATCAGAGGAGATAGAGGAAGCGTTAAATGGATATTTTTCGTCACTGGAGAAAGACAATGTTGTCGAGGAGAACACTCAGGTTCAGTCGACTAGGATAGATGGAATTGAGGTTCAAAAAGAGGAGGTGTTAGCAATTTTGGAAAATGTCAAAATAGATAAGTCCCCTGGGCCAGATGGGATTTATCCTAGGATTCTCTGGGAAGCCAGGGAGGAGATTGGTTTAGCTCACAAGGCTAAATCGCTGGCTTTTAAAGCAGACCAAGCAGGCCAGCAGCACAGTTCGATTCCCGTACCAGCCTCCCCGGACAGGCGCCGGAATGTGGCGACTAGGGGCTTTTCACAGTAACTTAATTGAAGCCTATTCGTGACAATTAGCGATTTTCATTTCATTTCATTTCATTTTCATTTCATTTCATTTCATTTTCAGAATGCAGAGCCTTTGTCTTTGAACATTATGTCGTCTTTGTCAACATGAATAGTGCCGGAAGACTGGAGGATAGCAAATGTTGTCCCCTTGTTCAAAAAGGGGAGGAGAGACAACCCTGGTAATTATAGACCTGTGAGCCTTACTTCGGTTGTGGGTAAAATGTTGGAAAAGGTTATAAGAGATAGGGTTTATAATCATCTTGAAAAGAACAAGTTGATTAGCGATAGTCAACACGGTTTAGGTCATGCCTCACAAACCTTATTGAGTTTTTTGAGAAGGTGACCAAACAGGTGGATCAGGGTAAAGCTGTTGATGTGGTGTATATGGATTTCAGTAAGGCGTTTGATGAGGGTCCCCACGGTAGGCTATTGCAGAAAATAAGGAAGTATGGAATTGAAGGTGATTTAGCGGTTTGGATCAGTAATTGGCTAGCTGAAAGAAGAAAGAGGGTGGTGGTTGATGGCAAATGTTCATCCTGGAGTTCAGTTACTAGTGGTGTACCGCAAGGATCTGGTTTAGGGCCACTGCTGTTTGTCATTTTTATAAATGACCTGGAAGAGGGTGTAGAAGGATGGGTTAGTAAATTTGCAGATGACACGAAGGTCGGTGGAGTTGTGGATAGTGCTGAAGGATGTTATAGGATACAGAGGGACATAGATAAGCTGCATAGCTGGGCTGAGAGGTGGCAGATGGAGTTTAATGCGGAAAAGTGTGAGGTGGTTCACCTTGGAAGGAGTAACAGGAATGCAGAGTACTGGGCTAATGGCATGATTCTTGGTAGTGTAGATGAACAGAGAGATCTCGGTATCCAGGTACATAAATCCCTGAAAGTTGCCACCCAGGTTAATAGGGCTGTTAAGAAAGCATATGGTGTGCTAGCCTTTATAAGCAGGGGGATTGAGTTTCGGAACCACAAGGTCATGCTGCAGCTGTACATAACTCTGGTGCGGCCGCACCTGGAGTACTGCGTGCAGTTCTGGTCAACACATTTTAGGAAGGATGTGGAACCTTTGGAAAGGGTTCAGAGGAGATTTACTAGGATGTTGCCTGGTATGGAGGGAAGGTCTTACGAGGAAAGGCTCAGGGAATTGAGGTTGTTTTCGTTAGAGAGGAGAAGGCTGAGAGTTGACTTAATAGAGACATATAAGATAGTCAGAGGGTTAGGTAGGGTGGACAGTGAGAGTATTTTTCCTCGGATGGTGATGACCAACACGAGGGGACATAGCTTTAAATTGAGGGGTGATAGATATAGAACAGATGTCAGAGGCAGTTTCTTTACTCAGAGAGTAGTAGGGGTGTGGAACGCCCTGCCTGCAACAGTAGTAGACTCGCCAACTTTAAGGGCATTTAAGTGGTCACTGGATAGACATATGGATGAAAATGGAATAGTGTAGGTCAGATAGGCTTTAGATGGTTTCACAGGTCGGCGCAACATCGAGGGCCGAAGGGCCCGTACTGCGCTGTAGTGTTCTATGTTCTATGTTCCATAACCAGGGGGAGGGAGTTACTTGGACACTTTGCTGCAATAAACAGTGACACCCCGTTAATCAAGTACTTTAAATTTGCCAGTGGTCAGGGACTGAAGGGTGTGATTTCGAGTGTGTCAGGTTGAGGGCTGCAAATTCAGAAATGGAGGGGCCACAGCCCTTGATCATTTCCAACATGTGTCTGCTACGTGCTCCCGCTGTGAAAGAGGGAAGGACTCACGGAACAATTCGCGAGATTAAAACCGCACCACGATGCAGGAGGCCATTCAAGTGGGGACGGTAAACAAAAACAGTAGTTGTAGTTATAGCGGATGTTATAATTAGGGAAACATTTATAATAGTCTTTATTAATGTCACAAGTAGACTTACAATACCTTTGCAAAGATTTTGAAATCCGCTGGTCGCTACAATCTTTTGCCAGTTCGGGCACACTGAAGGATCATGCAAAATAGCCAATTTACCTCAGAATCACATCGTTTGGGTCTTGCGGGAGGAAACCACTGACAGCATCGTTTGGAAGCAGATCGAAGAGTCCAGTCTGTTATGTTTCTTGCCCGTTGCCAGGGTGAAGGACAAGTCTAATTGTCTTGAAATGAAAATGGAGAAGAAGGGCATAGATTATGGCACTGTACTCCACGTTGGGACAAATTAAATTGGCAACAGTAAGAAAGAGCGCCTGTTCTATGAATACCAGGAACTATGAATAAAATTCAAGGTTCGTCCCTCACGAGTTATAATCTCTGCATTATTATCGGAGCAACATACAAATTGGAAAAGGAATGAGAAAATTCTGGAATTAAGCATGTGGCTGTCGGAGAGTTGCGGGAAAGAGTTGTTCCATATCATGGAGCACTAACAGCAGCATTGAGAAATGAGGGATGTGTACCGTTGGGACGGTCTGCATCGTAACCATTCTGAGATCACTGTTCTAGCGGAAATAATGGATCGGGTTGTCACACGGAATTGAAAATGACAAATGGGGACAAGGGAAGGCTAATACTACAAGAAGTCTAATGATTAACAGGAACATGTGAATAGCAGTTGAACATGGGTCAGTCGGTCCTAAGAGGTAGGCGAACGCCGCTCCGAAGGGACGGGCAATGGCCTCCGTTGCCCTCTGCCGATAGAAAGGGAGTGGGGTTCAGATCCCCGAATCCGGAGTGGCGGAGATAGGCGCCTCACGGCGTCCAGTGCGGTAACGTAAACGATCCCGGAGAAGCCATTGGGAGCCCCGGGAAGAGTTCTCTTAAAGGGCAGCATGGTAGCATGGTGGTTAGCATAAATGCTTCACAGCTCCAGGGTCCCAGGTTCGATTCCCGGCTGGGTCACTGTCTGTGCGGAGTCTGCACGTCCTCCCCGTGTGTTCGTGGGTTTCCTCCAGGTCCTCTGGTTTCCTCCCACAGTCCAAAGATGTGCGGGTTAGGTGGATTGGCCATGCTAAATTGCCCGTAGTGTCCTTAGAAGTAAGGTTAAGGGGGGGGGGGGGGTTGTTGGGTTACGGCTATAGGGTGCATGCGTGGGTTTGAGTAGGGGGATCATGGCTCAGCACAACATCGAGGACCGAAGGGCCTGTTCTGTGCTGTACTGTTCTATGTTCTATGTTCTAAAAGCAGAAGGTCAGCATGTGAGGAGAAAGTACAGGATAATAGGATGAACAGGAAGGGCCAGTCTAACGACAACGGAGAGAATGGAAACCCCCTGCAAATATTTAAGGTGACTGTGGGAATGAAAGTTGGAGATAAGTCTGAGTGTTGTCAAAGACTAATAAAGGAGGCCAGAATGTGTGAAAAGCGTACGAATGAAAAACTTTGTACCTACATGTACGCAGTATTCGGGATAAGGTCAATGAGCTTACAACACAAATACAGACAAATCAGTATGATTACTGAAATATGTTTGAAGGAGTACCGGGTCTGGGAGTTGAACATCCAAGGATAATTAGGATTTCGAAAGGATGGGTAACATCAAGTCTGCAGTCAGACATATGTAGGCACGAACTACAAAAATGTTGAACGATATGGGTAGGCATAAAAAGAACCAAGAAAACAAACTCTTTGGTAGGAGTAATTTAGAGACCCGGAGCAAACGTCCGAATTGTGGCATAGATAATCATATAATTTACATTGCATAAGGAAGCCATTGGGACTGCAATGGCCCTTACAAACAGCACCCTATTCATGTCCACGTCTCCACCCTGTACCCGTAACTCAGTAGCCCCCACTGAAGCTTTTTGGATACTAAGGGAAATTTAGCATGGTCAATCTGCCTAACGCGTACATCTTTGGACTGTTGGACGAAACCATGAAATCGGAAGGATCCCAGAAATACACGTGGAGAAAGCGTAGACTCCGTGCATACAGTGATCCAAGCCGAGAGTCGAAACTGGGACCTTGGATCTGTGAAACAACTGTGCTAACCACTATGCTGCCGTGCTGCCATTAGTGGCTGGAAAACTCGTGAATTGACTTATTTATCCTTTGTAATTGTTGATGATGTTTGTCGTTCCCGTGTCAGCCTCCCCGGACAGGCGCCGGAATGTGGCGACTAGGGGTTTTCACAGTAACTGCATTGAAGCCTACTCGTGACAATAAGCGATTTTAATTTCATTGTTCGTCGTGTATCATGCTGTCTTTAGCATGTGATTGTTGTTCTGTATGCTGCAATGTATGTTCGTCAGCTGTTTTAGGACTGTTGAATGCTTCTTCTGGTGGTTGCATTACAATGGATGGAGACTTTTCATAGATTCACCGTGAAACCTCTTTGTGGATTTGGGCCGTGTTCTCTCCTTTACCGCATTGTTTTGAAAGAGTGTTTGACTCTCTACATTTGGAGTACTGGACTCTTTCTACGATTGGAACTGAGACGTTCTTCATCGTGTTCAGTTTGTGTGCTTCCCGTACTGTGTGCAGACGTTCATCCTCCCGCATCCTATTCACTTCTGTACTATTGCCTCAATAGTTCGAATGATACCCGGCCAATAGAGTGGCAATCGGCTCTTTCCGCACATATATTTCTTCACGTGGTTTTTGTGCGAATCACTAATTCATGGGATTGAAGGCGGATAAATCTCCAGGGCCTGATAATCTGCATCCAAAGTCCTTACGGTGGTCGCTCTGGAAATTATGGATGCATTGGTGGTCATCTTCCAGTATTCGCTAGGATCTTGATCAGTCCCTGCAGTTTGGAGTGGAGCTAATGACACTCCAGTAATCAGAAAGGGTGGCAGAGTGAAAACAGGGAATTATAGACCAGTAAGCCGGAGGCTATGATCGGTAGTGGGAAAAATTGTTGACTACTTTATCAAGGACTTGAGAGTGAAACATTTAGAAAGCAGTGGTAGGGTCACTCAGAGTCAGCAAGGATTTATGAAGGAGAAACCATGCATGCCAAGTCTGTTGGAATTCTTTGAAGACGTCACTCGGACGGATGACAAGGTGGAGCCTATGTCGTATATTTGGACTTGCAGAATGTGTTTGACAAAGTGCGGCATAAGTGATTATTGTGCAAGATGAAAGGACATGGGATGGGGGAAGTGCACTGAGGTGAATAGAAAACTGGTTGGCAGAGAAGAAGCAAAGAGTGCAAATTAATGGGTAATTTTCAAATTGGCAGGCAGTAACTCGTGGCGTGTCACAGGGATTGGTGCTGGGACCAATGATTTGTCTGTGGGAAAATATGTAACATCTCAACGTTTGCAGATGATACCAAGTTGGGTGAAAGGTAACTGTGACCTAGGATGCAGATATCCTACAGCATGATCTGGACAGGTTGGAAGACTGGAATCATCAATGGAAGATGCGGTGTAATTTGGAGAAGTGTGACATTATTCACATTGGAAGGAAAGACAGGAGGGGGGGGGGGGGTAACTACCCGAACAGCTGTAACCTGTGAGAGGGGAGTGTGCAGCCGGACCTGGAAGTACACCAGTCGCTGAAGGAAAGCATGCAGGTACAGCAGGTTGCAAAGAAGGAAAATGGTATGTTGGCCTTCCTTGCAATAGGTTTCGAGTACAGGAATAAGGACGTGCTCTTCCAATTATACAGGTCCTTGGTGAGTCCCCCACCATGGATATTGTGTGCAAATTTGGTCTCCTTTTCTGAGTAATGATTTTCTTGCTCTCGCGTGAGTTGCAGCGAAGGTTTGCCAGTCTGATTCCAGGGATTACGGGACTGTCATTTGAGGGGAGGTAGACAGGGTTTGGATCGTTCTCGCTGACGTTCAGAGGAATGAATGGGAAATCTCATTAAAAAAATATAAAATGCTAACAGGACTGGACAGGTGAGATGCAGGGAAGGTGTTCCTGGTGGTGGGTGTGTCCAGAACCAGGAGTCACAGTCTGCTGATTGAGGATAAACCATTACAGAATAATCAATGTTTAAGAGCTGAGGAGACATTTGTTCACCCAAAGAGTGGTGAGCCTGTGAAATTAATTACCACGGGCAGTAGTAAATGCTAAAAGATTAAATATATTCAACAGGCGGCTTGATATAGCACTACTGGCGCATGGTATTAAACGTTATGGGAATTAAGCAGGATTAGGCTCTTGAGTTGGATGATCAGCCATGATCGTTGCAAATGGCGGAGCAGGCTCGAAGGGCCACATAGCTTTCGCCTGTTCCTATCTTCTATGTATCTATGTAACGTTAATAGGCTCGGAATTATTATTATTTTCTTCATCAGCAGAAATCAATCTGCATCACTTAAGTCTGCTCCTACATTGTAAACACATGCGCAGAATTCTCGGAGCCATCCTTTGTGTACATATTGTCTCAAAATGCCGTTGTAAAATTTTACAGAATTCTCGTGGCCAGTCTTCATGGAGATACTGTCTCACAATTGCGTTGCAAATCTTGAGGAGGATTCTGTTGGCCCTTCATCGTGCAGATATTGTCTCACCAGATTCAAGATGCGTCCTTGATGGTTTTTACTTTTATTCTGACGCAACTGATACTGGTAATCCAGTCGGTTGCTGATTCTGCTGTGCGCTTAATGACGCCGAAATCTGTCATCCTTCGATCTCAGCCTTTAATTTGTCTCTCCAGGGCGCTTGTACACGTTTCAGTGCATGAACCACTGGCTTTGCGTTCTACTTTATTTGGATATTTTTATACTCGAAAGACAAAGAGCCAAAGCCTTTGTAAGTCTCAAGACAATCATTTCTTAATGAGTCTCCTGAGTCAAGTGGGCTACTTGCCGTCCTGTGTGCACTGTAAACCTGCTTAACTAGCTGTGTGTAATCTAAAGCTGCTTGGTACTTTCCATCCTGTGCTTCGAGATTTTGCCTTAGGTTGAGCTCCTGTTCCCAGCAGCTCATACGTTTAGTGGAATAAAATGTTTTCTTTCTTGGTTTTCGAATATGTTTAATTGTTCATACCTGTACAGAATTCTCTTGTAGTTATTCGTTAATCTCTATTGGTACCATGTCTTGTTCTGTCGACTGGGCAATGTGAAAGATGGACAACAGAACATCTGGTTTCAAATATCAATGGCGAAACATCTTTATGGCAACGAAAATTGGAATAAATAAATAACAATCGACTGACACCTATTAACTATCAGAGAGCTATTGAAAAATACGTCTATCCACCAGCACGACTTACTTACACTGCCACACTTGCATTCGGTAGAGAATATAATACACATAATTGTTTTCCGGTATCATCGCAATGGATAGTCTCAAGGGAGATTTCGTCGAGAATAAGTGATTGTTCATTAGGACAATATGTTATGGAGCCAACCAGAGAGCAGCACATTTTAGCTTTAGTATTGTGTAACTAAGAAGTGTTGGTAGATCGCCTTCTCGTCAAGATCCCTCTATGAAAGGGTGATAGCATGCTGGAATTTCAAATTGAGCATTGTGCGAGAGAAGGCAAGAGTGCCATTCTACAGTTTTAGCGTTGGAGAGTGGCAACTATACAGGACTAAGGAAAGAGTTGGGTAAGAGCACTGCACACAAATAATTGAGGGTAATTCATGATTGATAGTGGATGTTCGGGGAAATATTAAAAACCTCTCAATGAAGCTGTATTCCTGAGAGGAAGAGGAATTATGAAATCGAGAAATACGTTCAATAGCTAAACAATAAAGTCAAGAAAGGCAAGAAGTTAAAACTAGGGAATCCCATACTGCGAAATGAAGTGTTAAGCTCGAGGATTGGGAGAACTTCCAGGTTCAGCAAAAGGCTACTAAAAATCAAATCAAATGAATTGAGCTGGACCACGAAAGTAAACCCAGAAAACATAAACAATGATACTAAGAGCCTCTGTAAGTATATACATATATATATTAATATATATACATATATATATATATATATCAACAGTCGATATTCACTTCATATATATATATATGAAGGGAATATCGAATGTCGATGTGAGCTCTTTGGAGGACGATACTGGCGAGATTAGAATCGGAATAGAGAGATGGCGGAGGGACTAAAATATATTTTCCCTCTATCTTCACTGGAGCAGAGAGTAAAATGTTTCTAAAACTGCACTTAATGCAGAGGAGCCTGGTACAAAAATCATTAGTGGAGACATAGTATTGAATACACTTCAGGTATTAACGACAGTTTTGACTACTGGACAGGATGGTCTCCGCCCTCGTGTATTGTGGGAGGTCGCAGTGGATGCATTGGTTACCATATTTCAGAGATTTCTGGATTATGAACGAGTTCTTGTGGATTGGAAAAACTCTATTGTGACTCCCGAAATCAAAACGGATAGAGGCAAATGTCGGAAATTATAGAGCGTTCAGCTTTACTCTGTGGTGGGGACATTAACAATTAAGGAAGAGATAACTGAACATTTCGAATTGTCGGAAATGAACTCAATCCACCATTGCCTGCATTGGCTTATGAAGGGTAAGTCATGATTGATAATTTGCTTGAGTTCTTTGAGGAAGCAATCAGCAAGCAAGGTAACGGTGAACCTGTGGATGTAGTATGTCGTCACAGCCAGAAAGTGTCAGACACGTTGTCACATAAAAGACTGTTCCAGAAGGTGGGTCGCAGGGGTTAGGGTAGAGTACGAGATTGCATTGAGGATTGGCTGACTGAGAGTAACCAGAGGCTCTGTATCATTGGGTCAGTCTGTGGCTGGTGAATTGTAACTTGCTGGGTGCTGCAGGTGTCGGCGCTAGGACCTCAACTCGTTGCAAACTATATAAATGATTTGCAAGCATGGACACAGTGTAAAAAGTAACTTTGCACAATGTAGTAAAATAAATCGGAAAACAGGCAGTGAAGTGGAGATAAATCTTTTATAGACTGATATAGATAAGTTCTGAGACTGGGCGAAAATCTGGCAGGTGACGCTTAACATGGGAGTTGTGAGGTTATCCATTTCGGCAGAAAAAATAGGTAAGCAAATTATTATCAAAATGGGAGCCAGATTCAAAGTGCTTCTGGTCAGATCAAAGGACACACGGTATACAGGTACAACATTTAACTAAAAAGCAAAATTGAATGGTAGCGTTCATTGTAAAATGCCAGGTGTTTAAATGTAGAGAAATGTTATTGTAACTTTGTACGCTATTTGTAAGACCATATCTGGAGTATTGTGTCCAGTTTTGACCTCCTTACTTGAGAAAGGATGCGGTGTCATTGGAGGCTGGACAGAGGAGGATCGCATGATTGGTTCTGTGAATGAATGGTTTGACTTATATGGAGGGATTTAAAGGTTTGGGCTTAAGCTCGCTCGAATTTAAAAGAATGAGAGGGCATCTTACCAAGTAGCATACAATGATCAAATGGATTGATAAACTAAACATCAATCCCCTTGTTGAGCAATCTCAACTAAGACGTCACCTATATAGTTTGTGAGACGGAAGGAGCTACTTCCGCAAAGATTGTTGAACTTGTGGAACTCGCTACCCGATCGTGCGGTGGAATCTGAAATATTAAGTGGCTTCAAGTAGGAAATAAATCTATGTCTAATATAAAAACTAGTTAAAGTGTTATAGGAACATCATGGGGAGATGATCTGAGGCCATGAAGTGATCAGCATGACCTGCTTGATGGTGGGGCTTGCTCGAGGGCCTGAATTGCTTATTTATACTACTAATCCCTATGTTGCTAAACATGTGCATGTTGGATGGGGTTACGGGTAAAAGGGGGGCAGGGTGAACGCATGGTGCTAATAAGCGTAGATGTTTCGCAGGTGAGTCGTAGACTCGTTGGATCTCATTCGAGGAATGATGACGCTATAAGATATCTATATTTCTAAACATACATAGAAAAGTGAAGCAAGGGAAGATGAATCTGCTCTTCCAGCCTGCTCCGCCATTGATTAGGCTTATTGCTGATAATCATGTTCAAAACCCCGAAACTTCCTTCCCTCCATATCCCTTGATCGTTTCGGCCAAGGAGCAATGTCGAATTCCTTCCTGAAGTAACACGTTTTTGATGCACCTACTTTTTGTGTTTGTGAATTCACCACTCTCTGTGAAGAAATGTCTCCTCACGACAGCCCTACAGATTGCCCAAGATAATCATATAAGCGGTAAACGGCGTGCAGAGACAATTCAGCACATAGTGTCTGCAGCAACCCTTCGAAAGTCCTCCCCACCTTGCCCCAAACACGCAACCCACCTTATAACTGAACACTCACTGAACCTTTGGAAGCGTAGAAATCATTTAGCATCAACATATCAGTTAGCCTGCACATATTTGGACTGTGTGGGGAAACCCGATCAATCGGACGAAAGCCACTCAGCAACTCGATACAGGCACGCATTACATATTGCCGAAAAGCAGTACAGGAACACAAACGAAACTAATGGCTAAATTATTATAATACTGTCCATACACAAAGAACGTTACATCAAACTATTCCTTAGTCGCCAACTACTTACCTTTACCTGAACTCTGAAACATCAATTTTCTTACTTTTTTTTCCTAAATTTCTCATAGCTCGATGAGTTAAATGCAGGAAACAATTGCCACAAACAGGTTAAGGAAGCCACATCTAGGAAACAATCTTTCAGCTGAACGAGGGTGTAAAGTTATTTTACTTCAGAAAACGAGACAACCAACATGTTGCAGTTTCGATTTCAGTTCTCTCTCTCTACATTGATTTGTGTAGATATAATGTGTTACAATGTGCCATTCACTGCACAATCAAAACCATAAGACCATAAGACATAGGAGTGGAAGTAAGGCCATTCGGCCCATCGAGTCCACTCCGCCATTCAATCATGGCTGATGGGCATTTCAACTCCACCTACCAGCATTCTCCCCGTAGCCCTTAATTCCTCGCGACATCAAGAATTTATCTATCTCTGCCTTGAAGCCATTTAGCGTCCCGGCCTCCACCTCACTCCACGGCAATGAATTCCAAGGCCCACCACTCTCTGGCTGAAGAAATGTCTCCGCATTTCTGTTCTGAATTTACCCCCTCTAATTCTAAGGCTGTGCCCACGGGTCCTCGTCTCCTCGCCTAACGGAAACAGTTTCTTTGCATCCACCCTTTCTAAGCCATGTATTATCTTGTAAGTTTATATTAGAACTCCCCTTAACCTTCTAAACTCCAATGAATACAATCCCAGGATCCTCAGCCGTTCCTCATATGTTAAACCCGCCATTCCAGGGATCATCCGTGTGAATCTCCGCTGGACACGCTCCAGTGCCAGTATGTCCTTCCTGAGATGTGGGGCCCAAAACTGGACACAGTACTCCACATGGGGCCTAACCAGAGCCTTATAAAGGCTCAGTAGCACATCGCTGCTTTTATATTCGAACCCTCTTGAGATAAATGACAACATTGCATTCGCTTTCTTAATCACGGATTCAACCTGCATGTTTACCTTTAGGGAATCCTCGACTAGCACTCCCAGATCCCTTTGTACTTTGGCATTATGAATTTTCTCACCGTTTAGAACAGGGGTGTCAAACTCAAATACACCATGGGCCAAAATTTAAAAATCGGGACAAGTCGAGGGCCGGACTGGTTCAATGTTTTTTTGCAAAACTTATTGAAATGAACTTATTGAACCTGGAACTAATAAAGCTTAGATTATTGCCTGTAAAAACAACATTAAATATTAAATAAATAAAAAAATTAGTTGCATTTATATCTTATTGCTTTATCTGGAGCTTTTCCAGAGTAATTTCTAATGAAAACATGTTTCCACAGGCCAACACTTTGTGATTCACACTATACCTGAATAAACTCGGCATCAGCCATATCATACGCCATAGGCGCTTCAATTGCTGGGGCCAGCTTTAATAGTAATTAGATATTATTAGGGCAGCACGGTGGCCTAGTGGTTAGCACAACCGCCTCACGGCGCTGAGGTCCCACGTTCGATCCCGGCTCTGGGTCACTGTCCGTGTGGAGTTTGCACGTTCTCTCCGTGTCTGCGTGGGTTCGCCCCCACAACCCAAAAATGTGCAGAGTAGGTGGATTGGCCACGCTAAATTGCCCCATAATTGGAAAAAATAATTGGCTAAATTTGAAAAAAAATTAAAATTAAAAAAAAAGTAATTAGATATTATCTCGCGGGCCAAAGATAATTCCACCGCGGGCCGGATTTGGTCCGCGGGCCTTGAGATTGACATAGATGGTTTAGAAAGTAGTCTATGCTTGGATTATTTTTTCCAAAATGCAAGACCTCACATTTTCTCACGTTGAATTGCATCAGCCATTTCCTGCACCACTCTCCCAAACTGTCTAGATCCTTCTGCAGCCTCCCCACTTCCTCAGCACTACCTGCCTGACCACCTAACTTCGTATCATCGGCAAACTTCGGTAGAATGCCCCCAGTTCCTTCATCCAGATCATTAATATATATGGTGAACAGCTGCGGCCCCAACACTGAACCCTGTGGGACACCGCTGGTCACCGGCTGCCATTCCGAAAAAGAACATTTTATCCCAACTCTCTGCCTTCTGTCAGACAGCCAATCCTCAACCCATGCCAGTAGCTCACCTCGAACACCATGGGCCCTCACCTTACTCAGCAGCCTCCTGTGTGGCACCTTATCAAAGGCCTTTTGGAAATCCAGATAGACCACATCCACTGGGTTTCCCTGGTCTAACCTACTTGTCACCTCCTCAAATAATTCTAACAGGTTCGTCAGGCACGACGTCCCTTACTAAATCAATGTTGACTTGTTCTAATCCGACTCTGCTCTTCCAAGAATTTTGAAATCTCATCCTTAACGATCGATTCTAGAATTTTACCAACAACCGAGGTTAGGCTAATTGGCCTATAATTTTCCATCTTTTGTCTTGATCCTTTCTTGAACAAGGGGGTGACAACAGCGATCTTCCAATCGTCCGGGACTTTCCCTGACTCCAGTGATTTTTGAAAGATCTCAACCGACGCTTCCGCTATTTCTTCAGCCACCTCCCTCAGAACTCTAGGATGTAGCCCATCGGGGCCAGGAGATTTGTCAATTTTAAGACCTTTTAGCTTTTTCAGCACCATCTCTTTGTAATGGCAACCATAGTCAACTCAGCCCCCTGACCCGTGATAATTTTTGGGATATTACTCATGTCTTCCACTGTGAAGACAGACGCAAAGTATTTATTAAGTTCCCCAGCCATTTCCTCGTCTCCCATCGCTAGCCTTCCAGAATCAGTTTGAATTGGCCCAATGTCTACTTTGGCCTGTCGTTTGTTTTTTATGTATTGAAATAAACTTTTACTATCATTTCTTATATTACTGGCTAGCCTGCCTTCATATTTGATCCTCTCCTTCCTTATTTGTCTCTTTGTTAACCTCTGTTTGTTTTTGTAGCCTTCCCAATCTTCTGATTTCCCAGTGCTTTTGGCCACTTTATAGGATCTCTCTTTTTCTTTGATACATTTCCTGACCTCCTTTGTCAGCCATGGCTGTCTAATCCCTCCCGGATAATCTTTCTTTTCTTGGGGATGAACCTCTGTTCCCTTACTTTAAGTAAGTGTTCCCTTACTTTAAGATATTTTATAAAGTCTGGTTCATTACATAGCACTAGGTCCAGAATAGCCTGCTCCCTTGTGGGCTCCATCACAAGCTGTTCCAAAAAGCCATCTTGTAAGCATTCCATGAATTCCTTTTCTTTGGATCCACTGGCTACGTTATTTACCCAATCCACCTGCATATTTAAGTCCCCATGATCACCGTGACCTTGCCTTTCTGACATGCCTTTTCTATTTCCCGGTACATGTTGCGCCCCTGGTCCTGACCACTGTTAGGAGGTCTGTACATAACTCCCATTATGGTTTTTTTGCCTTTGTGGTTCCTCAATTCTACCCACACAGACTCCACATCACCCGACCCTATGTCGTTTAGTGCCATGGATTTAATTTTGTTCTTAACTAACAAGGCAACTCCACCCCTTCGGCCCACCTCCCTGTATTTTCGATAGGTTGTATATCCTTGGATGTTTAACTGCCAGTCCTGAACCCCCTGCAGCCATGTCTCTGTGATGCCTACCACATCATAATCATTCACGATGATCTGTGCCATTAGTTCGTCTACTTTGTTACAAATGCTACGAACATTCAGGTAAAGTGCCTTAATGCTAACTTTCTTATCTTTACAGATTTTGGAAGTCCTAAGATGTCCAAAGTTATCCTTCCCTTTTTGTTGCATTCCTAGTCTGCCTCAAGCTTAAATCCACCTGCCTACATGTTATCCTCCTGCGTATCTTGCCATTTAACTCCATGCTCCCTGTCGCTTTCACTTTCCCTTCCCCCAACTCAGAAGTTTAAAGTCCTACTGAACACCCTATTTATCCTCTTCGCTAGAACACTGGTTCCAGATTGGTTCAGGTGGAGACCGTCCCAACGGTACATATCCCCCCGGTTCCAAAACTGATGCCAATGTCCCATGAAGTGGAATCACTCTTTCCCACACCAATCCCTTAGCCACTTGTTTACTTCCCTAATTTTCTTATCCCTATGCCAATTTGCACGTGGCTCGGGCAGTAATCCGGAGATTATGACCCTTGAGGACCTGTATTTCAAGGGACATGTATTGACTGAACATCTCCTAATTGTTGTTTTGTATGGATTATGGCAATCTTACTCGATTTCAAGCTTCACTACAGCCTTCTGAGAAAGATATAGAGGAAATCGTATTTTTATAGAAGTGGTAAGAGTGACTAACATTCGTATATATTCTGCATTTGACATCTCGCGGCATTAAGGGATCTCAGTACGACGAAAATCAATGTGAATCATGGACACGTCTTGATTCTCCAGAGATATATAGAGAGAGCTTTTCAGGGAACAACACATTCCGTATGCCAAAGATCAGTAGGGGGTTGATAATTGTACATTCTCTACCCCCATTGTCGACTCCTCAGATACTTCTGTTGAAGAGATTTCACTGTCGGCTGGGTGATTGTTCTGTTAATTGACAAATATTATTTGCCTTACATATGTTCAACAAAATGGATATCTGAGAACTGGTCAAGGGACCATATGATGTTTACATGAAACAGCATTACAATCCTGAATCGTCAATCAGTCGCATCGATCCGGATATAAATGACCATGAAAAAAATGGCTGCCGTTATTGTTTAACACGTGCACACTGGCAGTGCATTGCTGCACGGTAAACCATATCCTCCGCATTACCTGCCATTTAGAATCGTAACTGTTTTCACAAGCTAGTATTTCATTCTCCTGAACTGCAATAAATACCGCCATCAACGTCACCTGCATTCCTCAAGAGACAGATATTTCCATCAAGGAACCTGCGTAATTGAACTTCTGGAAATGCTTCCAACGTAAGCAAAGTCCTCCATTTGTAAGACGATGAAAGCACATAGAGTACTGAAGGTGCATTCTTACCAAGAGGCTCTCTTCCTCCAATTCGTCTCAATATGCAATTTGGCTAAAATATCGCTGGGCAACTGAATTTGTTCATGGAATTCATTCAAACCGACAGCTTCGTGCCCCTAAATTGTGTCGTGCCGATTAATATTACAAAAGTAAATATTGTTACCACCATTGCTTCACTACGGATAACTCCACAGTTACCACACAATTAAATCCTACCTTTTTTTGTTACACACTCAGTGAAGAGATCTACAATGGGGATCTGGTGAAGTCTTGCAACACCAAAACTCAGCAGACATTTGAGTTAAACATCTCGAACGCAAATAAGAATATTTTATTACCTCTATTTGATTACAATTGAGAGAAACTGAAATTTATTCTCAATAAAGTGCGGCGAGAAAAGGAGTTAAAGAGAAGTAACTTATAAAAATGTAAATTTCAAAATAATACAGAAATGGTTTCTTGCGTCCGGCAAAACATCTTGCATTTACTTCAAGAGTCAGAGTGAAAAAGTGAATATATGGAAATAGAGTTATCGAATAGTTAGGTTAAAGTCTAGGATGAGCCTGGAATAAAGATGCCCGTGCGGACTATCATGTTTAAAGAGAATTGTATGAGTCTGATGCCATCTGTCCTCACCTCTGTGTCGTCTTAATTGGTTTGGTTGATAATCAATATATTTGATTTGATGGTTAACTGTCAATCCTATATTGTGCAAAGTAAGTTCTGAACGTATCATGTTTGAATATTTGTGTATGCTATGGAATGTGATTTTTGTGCTTTACCAAGACTGTTTTTTAATAGTTTTCTGCTGACTTTGCTTTATCCGCATTCTGGACAATGGTGCCTTCATAGTGCCATGGTGGTTATTTGACCTTGATCTCGATTGCTGGTGCAGCTTATTTCCAATCACTTTGAAAATGTATTAATCAAAACAATAGCTTGTTCATTTCCTCAACAGACATGCTGTTTTAATCTACAATTAATTCGTGCATTTGTCAGGCTTTTGTGCTTCTGTTGAAGTTATGTGTCTTATCATGATCTATGGTTATCAGTACAGCAATCCTTATTTATGAATGCGGATGAAAACTGGGCTTTAATATTTACATTAAAATAGCATTTTTACCTATCAGATGTATCAGAAAATAGTTGATTACTATCAGTCTTCCCTTTGATAAATGGAATGATTAAGTGAGATATGTCACTATAAGATAACACTAAAGAGTAAATGCGATACGATAAGTAAAAGCGCAAAGGAGAACTCATTCATATTCTTATTGCAGTTTTAAACAATAGAGCGGGAAACCTTTGCATGATAAGCATTACAGCAAAATTTGTTATATTTATTAAGGAATCATTATTATAAAACAATAATTAATCAATTAATTGAATTTGGTCTACTGATTCAGTATTAATCTATTAGCAATATGTTAATAACACAGTCCAATAATTGATTGATCAGTAACATTTCAACAATAATATTGCAGTTCTATTTCATCTAATGGTGGTGCAGTGGGGTTACTGTGAATCATTCTGACTGTTGGGCCACTGCGTTTAATGAATACCTGTGAAATGCATTTGATTACCAGGAATGTCATGTAAATTATGAACCCTGCTACAAAGAAGAAACATATTATTCTTACTGTGGACGTCTCTATGGGTCCCAGCCACCCGCAAAGTTTCTCCCAGATCGAGGTATCTGAGGGTGAGTCATGTTTCTTGACTTCCTTTTGAATCTCTGCTGCCAGACCTTTAACTGTCTTTGCGTTATCCGGAATAAAAGTGCAACATTCCGCCCCAATCAGGTCTCAGGTGCCACCTTTTCAGGCTAGCACTTAGTTAAGTGCCGTTAGATTTAGTAATGTCCCGGTTCGAATTGCTCACATTTAGTCAGAAAGTTTATATCAGGCAGTGGCGGTGTAATCGGCAACGTTTTGTATGATGGTTGTTATTTTATTCAATTCATAGGCCACCCTTACTTCCCGATAGAAAGGAATAATTTTAGCATGAATTGCGTCTCGTAAGGTTATGGGACCTTTATTTTCTTCGAGTGGTTGGTTCTGAAACATAAGGCAGACAAGCAAGATGACGGATGGCATGTCTGCATCCGAGATAGAAAGAACATAGAACATAGAACAGTACAGCACAGAACAGGCCCTTCGGCCCTCGATGTTATGCCGAGCAATGATCACCCTCCTCAAACCCACGTATCCACCCTATACCCGTAACCCAACAACCCCCCCCCCTCCTTAACCTTACTTTTTTAGGACACTACGGGCAATTTAGCATGGCCAATCCACCTAACCCGCACGTCTTTGGACTGTGGGAGGAAACCGGAGCACCCGGAGGAAACTCACGCACACACGGGGACCTGACCAGTATTTTGGGAGCCAGGAATATCTTTTGTCATTGCAAATAAAATAAGTCTCATTATAAGCAGAGTTCAAGTAAATGTCTTTCAAGTACCATAGATCTGAGAATATTTCATTATTTGCCATGTTATATATTCCCGTTATTGTCGAGGGCCGTTCAATTCTTTGTAATGGATTTTATAATACTTTCAATCGCTGTGTCAACATCTAAATAATTAGTACACACACCATTGCCCTTTTTCATCCCTTTAGAGTGGTTACCAGTGAGGGATTTTGATTCTGTTTGCTTAATATGAGTTGGGAGGTTAAATATTGAGGATTTTTGTTAGGATTCTATTCAAGTTGGTGCCATCCTGCAAAGGTGTTTAGTGGATAGCCTGTAGATTTCCATAAGTTAATAACGTTCTTTAGAGTAAATCTTGCACCTTCCTTTTTCACATGAATAAACTCCAAAACGGACCACTACAGAGCGAGGGACACTCTCATAGATGTACCATCCTGCTGTTTCTGAAGTATTAAAAGAGACAGTAAGAAGCGAATACCTTCTGCAGAGTTATTCGGGGTTGCAATGCATACCCAACAATTGGAAATTTGACATTTTTGGTATATATATCAGATGTGTACAGAAATGTTTTCTCATTCAGTTCTGGTGCAACATTTACAAAGCCAATCAAATAATTGAAAATGAATATTATGGTAAACATTTTTACAGATTGTCATACTTATCCGTGCGCTTCACATGTGATGCGTGGATCCAAATGATATTTCCTTAGTATTGCTTAAAACATTGACATACTAATTAAACATTTATATCATGATTGCATAATTAAGTAATAAACCATTAATAATATTAATTAAATGAATAGAAATAAAATGATTATAAGGTAAAATAACTGAGGATGAGTATGTGATTTAGGAATAATTGGTAAAATGACCATCAAAATTGATCATTTAATTTAGTAATAAAATGATTAATAATAATTCACTCATAAATGAATAATACTGCACTAAATAATAGTTCAACAGAAACATCCCATTTTTATGTTATTGGCTAGTGTGGCATATGAATTAATATGGCCCACGTGGATTGGTGGGGCGCTACGGGAAGGCATGCATTAACCAAAGCATCTGATCAGGAACGTTAGTACGTAAATCAAAAGTCCAAATAGGCAAAAATTGTAAAAGCTCACTGAATGATGTTAATTCCTGTGCCACCCAAACAATTGGAAAGGCAACCCCAGAGTGTGTAACCAAAGGGTTGGTAAAGCTTTTTTAACTTTGTATTCGATGTGAATTGCCAAGTATTTGACATATTCTGGATTATACACAAAAGCCTGCTGAGAGGTTTAATTTAACTGCAGAGACAGTAAAGGACGTATAGCTTAGAATGATGCCATTCACATCTCTCAAAGTGTTTTGTTTCTATCACTCAAATGAACTGGGAGTAAAAATCGGATTGCTGCCAAATTATCAATGTTCCTGGAACAGTGTGCTCTTGAAGCATAAATGTGATTTTAATCATAATTGTTTTTAAAAAGCTTCCACATTGTCTGAAGTTTTAATTTCCAAGCTAATTTTAAACATTTATTTTAAAATATCAAACACAATAATTTATTGAATATACGACTGAAACAATCTTGCTATGAATTAACTTGATTTTATGTCGATGAATTCGCTGGCTTTTAAAGAAAGCACAGCTAACACGATTTGTGAATTCTTAACACCAGTAAAGCAAAATTCGAAAGTTTTCTTGGCAACTGTTTGGAGACACGTGACTGAGGGCTTATCCCTGTAGCCAGGAGGTGGGCCTTCATGGCTGGAGACCAGTTTGTAATCATGAAATCTGAAATTCGCAAATTGGCCGTCTTCAACACGAGAAAGAAGTTTCATATATTTTCTGGAATTATTTTTTGAAAGTCTTGGATTTGTCGTTAAAGGAGCAGAAGAAGCAACTATTGACGTGCACTTTTCCGCAGTTTCTGTTTCGGACTGATGTCTGGGTAGGATCAAGTTTAAAGCTGCAGACAGTTCTGGTTTTAAACCAGTAACAAAATGGGTTTTAGATGATAGATCTATAAAGTGGTTTAAAACCCTGGCTTTTGTCTTTCTCACTTCACGTGCAAGCTGTGTGGTGCTTAACGGGTTAAGTTGTATTATACATTTTTTGCCACTAGGCTCGTCGCTCAAGAGAAACGGCTTTGTTTTTTTTAGAATTCTCACATTCTGTTAAATCTGCCATGAGAATCTTTTGGATCGGGGCCAGCAGCATGTTGTGGTCAGTCACAGAGTAAGAAATCGGTTTGTTCTGGGGTTAAAGTGTCCTTGAACAAGGAATGAACAGATAGTCCAATCGGCCAGACCCCATCTCTGGAATGTCGACCAGTGTATTCATTGTTTTCATGTCAGTAGCAGCTTAAAATAATCTAGGATCTGATTTAGATATCACTAGTACACCTTGGTTCTTAGTAAAAATAAAATTTCAGCTCTTCCCGTTGGTGGCGCTGTTTAATTTGGAGAGTACTGTTGAGTGTTTAAAGATAGATTTGAATGTTTTTGAGCTGTTATTTTTCTGTCAGTAATTTGTTATTGCATTTCATGAAGTCCATATCACTTTCCAAAATCCATTTTTCCTCAAGTAACTGAAAATTGTGACTTTTAAGAACATCATTTTCTGACATTAACTGCTGAAAATTGCTTTCTGAGTTAGTATTTTTCCTTTGCAGTTCTTCAATTTGTAATGATTGTTGTTGAACTTCATAGGTTTCATTTTCCAATAATGTTTTAATCTGATCACGTTGTTCAAGTTTATATTTTGAGTCCCGTAATTCTTCAACAACTTTAGTGGACATAAAGTCATGAGCGAATTTCGTTTTTCTGATTGTCCCTTGATGTTTGGGGAGCTGCGCCATGTTGACTATCATTAATCAAACTATAGGCAGCACGGTGGCCTCGTGGTTAGCACAACCGCCTCATGGCGCTGAGGTCCGAGGTTCGATCCCGGCTCTGGGTCACTGTCCGTGTGGAGTTTGCACATTCTCTGCGTGTCTGCGTGGGTTTCGCCCCCACAACCCAAAAATGTGCAGAGTAGGTGGATTGGCCACGCTAAATTGCCCCTTAATTGGCAAAAATAATTGGGTAATCTAAATTTATTTAAAAAATAATCAAACTATAATTTTATAAAAAATCATAAATCGTGTCTCTCAGAACACTATCCAATATTTTCCTCACCACAGACGTAAGACTGATGCGTCTGTAATTCCCAGGGATTTCCCTATTCCCTTTCTTGAACAGGGTAACAACATTCGCGTCACTCCCATCATCCGGTACGACTCCAGTGGAGAGTGAAGATGCAAAAGCCATCACCAAAGGTACTTTAATCATCGCCCTCATTTCCCGCAGTAACCGTGGGTATATCCCAGACAGGCACAGGGGCCTTATCTGTCCTGATGCTTTTCAAAATTGCCAGCACATCCTTCTTATTAATATGAACCTGTACGAGTCTATTAACCTGGATCACACTGTTCCCATGGGCAACGAGATTCACTCTCTAGTGAATCCTAAATTCAATTATTCATTGAGCGCCTCCCCTATCTCCTCGGTCTCGAGGCTCACGTTCGCTCCACTATCTCTGAGCGGTCCCACTGTCACTCATTGCATCCTCTTATTTCTTACATCAGTGTAGAACGCCTTGGGGTTGTCCCAGTCATTTCCCCTGCCTGCTCACCTCATCTATTTTTGAGTTATTTCCTGGCTACATTGTAACCCTCTAGAGCCCAATGAGATCCTTGCTTCCTCAAACTTACGTAAGCTTCCTTCTTCCACTTGACTAGAAGCTCCAATTCTCTTGTCATCCAGGTTCCTTCACCTTACCAGTCCTTCGTCGTCTCAGTGGGACAAAACTATTCAGCACACGCAGCAAGTGCTCCTTAAACAATCCCCACATTACTGTTTTGCATTTCCCCAAGAATAATTGTTCCCGATTTATACTCCTCAGCTCCTGTCCAATAGCAGTATAATTTCCCGACCCCCAATTAAATCCCTTCTCGTACGGTGTGTTCTGGTCACTCTCCTTGACTATTGTTGTCGTCACTGTCATCGAAATCCTCTCCCACGGAGCCATCTGAAGCCTGGCCTGCTTCGTTGCCGAGCACCAAGGCAAATATGGCCTCTCGCCTCGTCGGCATATCTACATATTGAGTCAGGAATGCTTCCTGTTCACACCTGACAATATCTGCTCCATCCAAACCATTTGCACATAGGAGATTCCAGTCAATATTAGGGAAGTCGAAGTCACCAATGACAACAATTCTGTTACTTCTGCACTTTTCCTAGATATGTCGCCCAATATGTTCCTCCATCCCTCTGATGCTATTGGGGGTCCATACGAAACTCCCAATAAAGTGACTGCTCCTTCTCGTTTCTGACTTCAACTCATACTGACTCAGTCGAAAAAGCCTCCGTAACTACCTCCTTTTCTGCAGCTGTGATGCACTCACTAATTAACAGTGCCACTCCCCCTCCTCTTTTGCCTCCCTCCGTCTTGTTCGGAAAACCTTTACACCCCGGATCATCAAACAACCATTCCTCACCCTGTGAAATCCATGTCTCCTTAATGGCCACAACATCGTAGTTCCAAGTACTGATCCTTGCTCGAAGTTCATCACCCTTATTCCTGATACTCCTTGCATTGAAACACAAACATTTTAACACAGTCCACTGAGTGCAACTTTGCTCTATCAACTGTCTATCCTTCCTCACAGACTTGCTGCATACGTTTTCTGCATGTTCAGCAGCTATCCTATCCTCTGATCCATGAATCTGTTTGGCATCCCACTGCCAAACTAGATAATACCCTCCTGAAGAGCTCGAGCAAATCTCCCACCCAGGATATTGTTGCCCCGCTAGTTTACCTGCAATCCGTCCTTCCTGTCCAGGTTCAACCGTCCCCAGAAGATATCCCAATGATCCACATATCTGAAGCCTTCGTGTTCAAGAGCCACGTGTTCAGCTGCACTCGCTCTCTGTCCCTTGCCTCACTTGCACACGGTACCCGTAGCAATGTTGAGATCCCTACTCTGCTTGTCGTGCACTTTAGCTTCAAATCTATCTCCCTAAAATCACTTGTAAGATCCTCATCCCTTTCCATAGCTCCGTCGTTGGTGCCTGTGTGCACCACGGCTTCTGGTTGCTCCCCGTCACCTTAAGAAATCTGTAGACTCGATCTGAGACATCCCTCACTCTGGCACCCGGGAGGCAACATACCTTCCGGGAGCCTCGCTCACAATCACATAATATCCTATCCATTGCCCTAACCATTGAGTTTCCCGTGACTGTTGCATTTCTATTCTCCCCCTTCGCTTCAGACTCACAGAGCCATACTCACTGAAAGAGACTTGGCAGCGAGGGCTTTCGGCCTGTCGGTCATCCCCCCACCCCACCCCCACCTAACAGCAGCCAGAACGGTAACTTGCTTTGAAGGGGAACGGCCACGAGGGATCCATGAACTGTCTGCCCTTTCGTTTTCCTTCCCCAGACTGTAAAACTGACTGTAACCCAGCAACATTTGACCTGTATCTTGGATGTGGCTACCTCCCTGTGAGGAAGTGAACAAACGAACGTGATGGACAGTAGGACCCTGAAGGTAATGAGTTCACAAACATAGAAGAAAGAGTTGAGCACAGCATGGCTAGGAAGGGGGAGGGGAGCATTGCCTCGTGGAGATAATAGTGAAAAGGATGCTGGGTAACAAGGGCCAGGATTGGGAAAATGCGATGTGAGCCAATCAGGATATATGGCAAGGTCAGAAGGTGTATACATTGGCCTATGGGAAGCTTGTATGCAAATCGTGATGTGATTCAATCAATATGTGCTATGATTTATTTGTCTTAGCTCTCGCTACCTTTTGGGAACTCTAGAAGACAGCTGTGTTCAAATGTCCCATGAGTGAGTCAGCCTTGCAAGCTGGTGGAAATAAAACAATAATTGATACATGCTAATCCATCTCAGATTTTATTTATTCCAGACTCCAACAAAGAATCAGGAATTAACACTTATAACTCTTCTCTGTCACCACTTCTGCCTTCCGGATGATCTGAATTTCATCCTGCTCCAGTTCCAGCTTCCTAACGCGGTCTCTGAGGAACTGGAGTTGGGTTCAATTCCGGCCGGTGTAGTCATGGGGACAATGGTGGTGTCCCTCGCCACACACATCCAAAAGGATGGGCATGCAACTGCCCTCTACTCCATCCCCTCTGATCTGAGTTTACAAAAAGATTTAAAGGGGAAAATAAAGAAAATATTAAACACACGTTCGGCCCTTTAAAACATTATATATATAATATATATATACATAATTATATATATATATATATGTGTATATATACATATATATATATACTGTTGCTGCTCTCTCAAGTGAACACGATAAAATTGGTGATTCTGCAAAATGATAGTTTTCTACAATTATAGCTTTGTTCCCCCAAAAATCAAAAAAACTACAAAAAATAATATGGAAAATATTAAAATTAAAAAACCCTAAAACAAGCAAATCTCAACTTACAGAGTGTAGCTGCCCTATGAACCAACTGGAACTCCGCCCTCCAACTCTGCTCACACTCACCTGCATTCTCTGCCGGCTCCCTTCTCACCTCTCTATGAGGAAATGAAATGAAAGAGAAAGGCTTACTCCCTCCTCACTTATCTCCCTTAGTCAGCAAACACTCACGATGGCACTCAAATGTACCCATATTCAGCAGTCAGTGCCAGAAAAGTCTGCACTGTAAGCTGGCTCACCTTCATACTGTGACTCTGAAAACTGGCTTGGTCCAATTAACTAATTAACAAGCTCCAGCTGCAAGTAGCTGCACTAAGAACCTCTGCTTTTGCTGATTGAAATGTCACCTTCTTCGAAACCCTAACAGTAATTTTTAATTTAATTAACTAAGTACAATAAAGTCTAGACTTTTGATAAAAATGAAGCCTTAGTATCCCGCAGTCACGAAACGCTCACTGCAGCACTCAAATGCACCAAAATTCATTACGCAGTGCAAACGATCATGAAATATTCACTGAAATGGAGGAAGGGGCGAACCAGTTCTACTTTACCTTTCTAGAAAAGTCGGAACCTTTGCTGTGTTCGTTGATCTGACCTTACACATCTCGTCATTATTTATTAAAATGTTGATGTCAATGTTGAACCACCTGAGCCTCCAGACAATTAAAGCAGTGCGCCATTGTTGTCTGCCGCTGCTGGGGTTGTCCGTGGGGGTCTTGGCTTTTCACGCTCCTAACTGAACTTTAATGAGCAACCGATGCGTATCTGTGCTATATTTTTACCGAGGGACGGTCGTGGCACGCGAACTATTAAACGGTCTTCAGTGAGCAAGATACACACAATCACAATAAATCCTACCGTTCTCCTCATCAAACATACCCACAGTCCGATCTCACCATGCTATCAGAGAAAAGCACGGTTCGACATCCCAGCCAGCGCTTTCCGGCCGAAAACGTTACCCATCTAGATGCAATCATCCACGCTATGCGATCTCCAACACATATCCCGCAAATTTTCCGATAGTTCCCCATGCTGGTGTCCTGTCGACTATCCATACTGGTGTCGAACAACCCAAGGGGTCCAACTCCACAAGTTTAACGATATTCCATCCCATATTAAACCTGCTCGTGTCCTCAACCTCAAGACGGCCTACGATGAGAACACATTCAACCGCTCCAAACCCGTCCGTCATTGCGAATTGCCTTCCATAAAAGACCCAAATCAACAATTGTCCAACACACGACCCATCAGATGTATGGCAACTGCAATGTCCTCTGACCAACACCAGAAACTGGATCTACGAAGCCCCTGTTTCCTCACCCTCACACGGCACAACGGACTTCCAACATAATCCCCGACTTCCCCAATCACATCTCCTTCCATGGGCACTTGGCTCCTGCCTGGATCATCAACATGAATCCTGATTTTAAATTTCCCTGCTTTATTGAAGCTGGGAAAGTAAAAAGGGGCACGAGCTGCTGCACTTCGCTGCCCTGAGAATTCGTGATTGCATTTAGAAGTTTCCTGGGTTGCTTATATCTCACCGGGCTAGGAGTTTTTGATGATAAATTGCGTGCGTTCTTTGCTTGGACTCTCTGATGCCATTCATCCATTTTTTGTACATGTCACTGTTCCAACAGACGCGTTCCTGATGCTGCTGCCGCCAAATCTCCTGCACTTCTCCGATGGTATTGCTCTCCTCATCTGCGAACATCTCGTCTGCAGTTTTATAGCACTCTGACTTTCTCAGTCTGCGGACGTCTATTTTCCACTGCAGCAACTTTTGCATTCCAGGTTCGCAACACTCTAAACATGATTTCAATCACCTCGCCGCTGTCTGTTTCCACGTCACGATGCTCGTACGGTCTGTGCGTTTCTGCCAGTAACGCTTACCCCCACTGTCCCTCACTCTCGCTGCTCCTTCAGTTCGCCCTGGACCTAGCTGGAACATTGCAGCAAGCCAAGGACGGACAGTGGTGTAAACGTCTCAGCAGGACGGTGAGCTAAAATGGCAAGCAACAGTAGGTTTTAATGTTGCTTGCATACTAATCGAAGGTGTTCTGAAAAGCAATCACCAATCTGCGTTTCGTCTCTCCAATTTAGAGCAGATCGTATTAGCAGCAGCAAATGCCATGGGCAAGAATAAAGGAAGTGCAGGAGAATCGCTGCGTCAGCTGAAAATTTATTTAGGCCCTGCGATGGTGAGCAGGAAGGATGTAAATTGACAGGTGTTACATCTTATGAAACCGGCATCTTCATTTAATTCAGATAGTGGCAGAACTGTCGGTATTCTCATATCTGCATGCCACCAGTCCTGAACTGTTTAAAGGTTAGGGTTGCCCTGTTAAGTCAACAATATCAAAATATAATAATCTTTATTTTCACAAGTAGGCTTACATTAACACTGCAAAAACATTGCTTTGAAAACCCCCAGTCACCACATTCTGGCGCCTGTTCGGTTACACAGAGGGAGTATTCACAATGTCTAAATTAAAGAACCACACGTTTTTCGGAACTAGTGGGAGGAAAACGAAGTACCCGGAGGAAACCCGTGCAGCCACATGGAGAACATACCGACTCCGTACAGACAGTGACCTATGCCGGGAGTCTAACGTGGGACCTTGGCGCTGTGAAGCACCAGTGTTAACGCTGCGCTACAGTGCCACCACTAAAATGCACAGATGTGCATTTCTCCTGTAGGGTTGTCCGACTTTGGAAATCTCTGTCTCAGACGCGCTGGAGGGCGGGTCATTGAATATATTTAAGGCGATTATCATTACATTCCCGTGAGATAAGAGACGAAAAGACTATCGAGCGTGGATGGGAATGTGGAATGAGAAACACAAACGAATCAATTATCTTGCCGTCTGATGGCAAAACAGGTTTCAACGATCCAATGTCCTTCTTGTGCGACGATTTTGTATGCGCGCTCGTTCGGATCAAGAAACCAAAATGTGTTGTTATGTGCCAATCCTGGACTTCGAAGTAAATACTAATGAGTACGCATTAGGTTATCAAGGCTTTTATGGATGAAACGATGGGAACGTCGTTTAGTATTTGCGAAGTCATTTGCTGCTGATTTTTGGAAGCGTCCTCTGCCTCTTCGGAGAGATTTCAAGATCGATTGCGGTCAGATGTACCTGGTCAAGTGATTGGGGAAGGGGCTGTGAACTGGAAATCGCATTTGCTTAGGATTGATCACAGATCATAGAATTTTTCAGTGCAGAAGGAGGCCATTCGGCCCAGCGAGCCTGCACCGGCTCTTGGAAAGAACACTCTACCCAAGGTCCAAACCTCCACCCTATCCCCATAACCCAGTAACCCCACCCAAAACTAAGGGCAATTTAGCATGGCCAATCCACCTAACGTGTACATCTTTGGACTCTGGGAGGAAAACGGAGCACCCAGCAGAATCCCACGCACACACGGGGAGGATGTGCAAACTCCAGACAGACAGTGACCCATGCCAGAATCGAACCTGGGACCTTGGTGATGTGAAACAATTGTTCTATCCACAATGATACCATGCTCTTGATGTGAGAAATACATTGGAAGGGTGCTTATTTGTAGTTCCAGAGTTCTTCTGGGGAATTCCCGACTGTGTGGCCGGTCCTGAGTATTAAACATAGTTTCGCTGAAGTTCGAAGGTGCTCTCATTCCTCGAACCCTTTTGGGTGAAATGTTCTCGTACCACTGACAGGAACGTCCAACGTTAGCAGCAACGGTTGTTTGTTTTCCAACGGATCTCAATTGTATCAGATAAGTTATTTTGTGGACAATACTTCCGTCTCGAAATTTGAAGGGACATTACCCAGCGCACGTCGGGGTATCCCCCAAATAGAACGCTGGGGACAGAGGAAGCTACGCTCCAAAGTTGAGGAAGCTGAGTGATATCGATGGTGAGAAAAGTTAACAATAATATCCAAGTCACTGCTTCTCAGCCGGAGCCGGAAAGCACGGACGAAGTGAAAGAAACGGATATGGACGTAGCCGGAACTGAAGGAAACAAAAAGCACCCTAACTACATTAGTTATAGTCAGAGTCTTGAAATGATGGCCAACGGACACAGATGAACACAATTGAATCACTGGCATATTTGTGCCGAACACTTTGAAGATAACATTCTTAATTTTCTCAGTTTTAATTGTGCCATTCGTTTAAATATATCTTCAGATGGACGGCAAGGTTGCACAGTGTTTCCCAGTTCTGCCTACAGCAGCAGAGACCCGGGTCCAATAATTTCCTTGAGTGAATGTGTGGGATTTCCACGTGCCCCATTCCTGCTCCGGTTTCCGTACACAGTCTAAAGACATGAAGGCGAGGTTAATTGATGTAGCTGATTGAGCTGACTGGGCTAAATCACTGGCTTTTAAAGCAGACCAAGCAGGTCAGCAGCATGGTTCAATTCCTGTATCAGCCTCCCCGGACAGGCGCCAGAATGTGGCGACTAGTGGATTTTCACAGTAACTTAATTGAAGCCTACACGTAAATGCTACAATTTATTTTCCAGAAGTCTGGTTTCCTTTTCGTTTGTCTTTCAGAGTTCTTTGAACTCTGGTTTTGAACCTGTGAGGAAGCAATGCAAAACGTTCCGGGCAAGCCGGCCCAGGTCAAATATTCTACTTCGACAGTAACACTGTAGATTTGGTGCTGCAATCTGAGTTTTACAGATTAACGTAATCCTCCTAATTTATAAAATATTAACAAGATCAGAAAAAAGGAGGTCAGATATTAATACTATTGAAACAATTCATAAAATCAAGAATAAAATGTGAACGTTACATAAAGAACACGAAAATGTAAAAATATCTCTGTTGCGGTCGAACAGTTTCTTTTCAGCATTAGTAAACGAATCAGTTGGCAGAAACATTAGTTAGATTCCATGCTTGATATTTAGATCCACTGATATCTGAGGAACGGAATATCGTGCCTGGAAAGTTTGGATTTTGAATGTTTTTATTTGGCAGATGGAGATCATTGCGCCAGATACCAGTTTCTTTATTCATTCAGGTGCTGGCCAAGATTTCAAGATACATGTCGGGTTATGGAACAGGTTATGCCTCATGGGATCAGACTCACTTTAGACTTGATGTGTGAAAGTTCTTTGCATCAGCGTCTGTCGATTTAATTATTAGTTGTTGGACTAGCGACAAACGGAATGTAATACTTTTTTAAGGCACCAATCATTAGGGCAGCACCGGAGAATACTGATTAGCACAACTGCTTCACAGCTCCAGGGTCCCAGGTTGGATTCCCACCTTGGTTCACTGTCTGCGTGGAGAATGCACGTTCTCCCCGTGTGTGTGTGTGTTTCCGCCGGGTGCTCCAGTTAAATCCCACAGTCCAAAGATGTGCAGGTTAGGTGCATTGGTCATGCTAAATTTTCCATAGTGTCCAAAATAGCCCTTAGTGTTGGGTGGGTTTCTGGATTATGGGGACAGGGTGGATGTGTGGGCTTGGGTAGGGTGCTATGAAATGAGTTACGCGCGGAGTTTTTGCATGTTACGTAAATGCAGAAAAATAAATTCAGTGCAGCAACTGATGGATGAAGTTGTTTACATTCCATTCTTCACCGATGTGGACTTCCTCTTTGAGTTACATCCTTCAGAGTTGGAATGAAAGGAGAAATGAAAGAGCAAGTCAATGCTTATCTAAAACAAATCCGCTTGCAGTCCCGATGATGAATAAATTATTTTGTGTATCCAAACATAAACACGTTTGTTTCAAAGCTTCTCGAATACCTTCCTCATTCCGCTATTCCTCATCATGAGGTTTGAGGAAACAGAATTGGACTTTGGTCCAAGGCCAAATACTGTAAATAGTGTACGTATTTCCAAAACCGGTTTAACGATAAGACCAGATCTCGAATATCCGCTAAGTTAACCTTGCTGATGGGGGAAAGAAAAACATTTTTTGCTGGTAATTTTCAAGAACTAAAGGATTAGTTACTTGGATTAGTGCGATTTAAGGAGGGAAAGTCGTCAAAGATTGCTGGTGGCAAATCATCGGAAACTAACATTGTTAATGCGTTTATGTGACAATCGGTGGACGACTGATGGCATGTTTCTTGTGTGTACACTGATACAAAGGCCGACCATTCATTCCATGACTTAACTGCAGGCCAATAAGTGTTTGTCCCATTTATGATTGGGTCATACTCCTTCACTTGCCAACGACGTCCACATTTCATGAGATTGTGGTGACCTACTGGGGCCCAGATCTAAGGACGATTAAATTAGATATCCGAATTTTTAAATCCGGCATTTGAAATCATTCTGCAGTCAAACCTGAGGGAGGCTGCTGAAATCCAGACTTGAACAAAGTCAAATACGCAAGCTGCCAGAACATATCTGGATTTCGACATCAATCACTTATCAGGATATAGTCGCACACTATTTATACACAGAGATGTGCTGTCAATAGCTCAAATCTGGATGGAATTTCTGTCACACAGATTTTCGGCTCTTTCCTTATTTGGGAAAAGATAATATGCAGCTCACACCATGCACCTCACATCGTCAGAGCTGGAGTAACTTGAGCGTGCTCTGGTTTCCTGTCAAACGCCATCATGCGGGGAATTGGGTGCTGAGACGCCTCCCGAGGCATCATTGGCAAAACGCCACAAGAAATGGTCAAACAGCGCAAATGGTGGTGAGTACGAACATGCACCCAACGCACGGCAGTAGCCAAAACTCCATAAGATGCCATCAAGGCGACTGACAAGAAAAGGAACTGACGAAAAATAGTATTTTCGACTAATCTTCGGGACACCAGAGCAAAGGGACTCAATAATTGTACCGTACGTCAATCCAGACATTTTTCTGGTAGCGTTACTAAATCTTGGGTGTTTACGGTATCATAATTTTAAGTTAATTTCAAGGTTAATTATTTTTTTTCAAGATTGTTGAACTAGCTCTTGTGTTTATTCTTTTTGCTCCTCGCTATTAATAAGTCACCGCGGTAAATGCTTTCAGGACATGAATTGATCGAAAGTATCTAAATTAGACAGTTAGACTTTTTTGGCACCGTCAGGCGGGAGTATGATAAGAAGTAACATTGCTGCTCCAAATTTTGTCATCAACCCAGTTGTCTTCAACACTCTGCTCCTGAATTAACAGAGCAAATTGGTCACGGTATCGTCAGATTTAAGTGAATGACGGACAAGTACCGCTTTCACGCAGTGAACTCGGCCATCCATTACCTGCCTGAAACATGAGGTTTGCAAACGGTGTCTTCAGTTAGCAATGCTCTGAGAATTGGTAATTCTCTCTGGCAGGGAAATTTTATGTAAAACCAGACCGCAATCTCGCTTGATTCTCGACCCCTCATTGCAAACCAAGAAAGATAATAGAATTGTTACGGCCAGTCACGCCAATTAGGAGGAAGTCATCTGCACGTATTTGAATTTTCAAGAAAACCCAGATAGGTCCAGTGGACAACGACACAAAATCGGACCTGGGATCCGAAGGAAAGGATTCTTGAAGGCATGCCCGTCCGGAGATGGGAAAACGGGCAACCCACAGTAAGTAAAACGATGGCGTAGGAACGTTGTCTCTAACAGCTCCATGTAAGGGAGATGGAGATACTCAGAATTACATAGGACAGCGAATACTACACAGCCGAATGAAAAGAGAGAATAAGTTTAATTAGATGAAACAAGTCATAAATACTCAGTAACACAGATAAAACAAGACCTGGAGTGGCCTGCACTGTGCATCCAACAAGTGAAAGCGAATGAAATAAAGCAGTTCAATGTGATCCATATAAGCCAGTTCCAGGCTCAATTGGCTAAAGCATACCATGAAGTGCAGCGGGCAGTCAGTGAAAAACAAGCCGATCTGGAACAATTGTTGGTAGAGAAACGGAAATGCAGATATCTGCTAGTGGCAGGGAAAGAGCTGCATAAGGCAGTAAATAAACATAGTTCCAGCGCAATTAACCAAACAAAATACCTGCGTGAGCAAGGCCCAAAATATAAAATCCTTTGAACGATCAAAATTGGAGTAATGAGGTGCGTTTCGGGCCAATTCTGGGGTCCGTGGCACAGAGGTGTAATTAGACGAATTAGAGGAGGATGTCTGTTGCCTGTGCGACGGCCATTCCTTCGATGGAGTCGGCAACCCTCCTCGGTTCGAATCACTGGAATCGACCTCACCATCCGCTCCTTTCCCAATCTCCACTCATGGAGTCACAACCCGCATTCTGGGAGGACAGAACCCAGAGGTGACATTCTAGATCATGACTAAATTTACGGACGTCACTCAATCTGTTGTGTTTTCGAACTCTCCGTTGACCCAAGGACACTATTTGACAACATTGCTCAGTACCGTATTTTAAACGGCCTGCACCAGGCAGAATAGATCACACGTTTTTGGTTATGTTCAAGTCCCGTAATCAGTTCTGTTCACAAAGTAGCTGAATTGGAAAGTTAAAACATTATCATGGAAAGAAAACCTGTTGAAGGACCACATGGCATACATGGGTTATGATTGCCATGCAGAATATAAGTACACGAATGCCTGCAGCGATAAAACACCTCAGTTACGTAGCGGCTCTGTGAATTATAGGACTGTGTTCTTTTCAGGTCAGAGGATTATGAAGATATTAGATGGTTAACTTTTTAAAATTGAGTGATTTCCACAGAGAGGATCAAAATATAGTTCCAATTTTCTAAAGTCTCTATGGCCTCAGAACTAAAGGTTAAATACGATTGGTGAAATAGCCAACGATTAGGCAGAAGAGAGGCGGTGTGGCGCAGTGATAGGGAACGCACTTCTGCACTCATCCCTCAGATTTGGGTTGCATGCTGGCACAGCGCTTTCAGCCCGGGCTATATCCGGGCCCCAGTCACTGTTGTGTGGACCTTGCATATTATCACCGTATTAAATGCAGAGCACATAACGTAAATCAATAACATAGAACTTAGGACATACCGTGCAGTCGGAGGCCATTCGGGCCATTGTGTCTGCACCGGCCCACTTAAGTCCTCACTTCAACCCTATAATCCGATAATCTATCCTAACCTTTTTGGATACTAACGGTAATTTAGCATAGCCAATCCAAATAACCTGAATGTCATTGGACGATGGGAGGGAACCGGAGCACCCGGAGGAAACACACGAAGACACGGGGACAACGTGCAGCCTCGGCACAGACACTGACCCAGCAGAGAATAGCACCTGGGACCCTGGCGCTTCGTAGCCGCAGTGCTACCCACTATGTAACCGCACTGACCGTACATGAATGTGTTTCCCCTCACAGCCCAAACGTGTGCAGTGTGATCGGATTGGTCAGGTAATTTGCCCCTTAATTGGAAAAAAATACTAATTGGTACTCTGAGTTTTTTTTTAAAAGTGATGTTCAAGTTCATCAACTCGATTACTCAAACTAACTTTGGGCAGTGCCGAAAAGCTGTATGTCCAATGTTCCATGTCCTATGTCCTGCGTTCTATACGGGGACAATATGCAAGCTCCACACGGACAGTGACCGGGGCCGGGATATAGCCAGGGGTTTCAGCGCTGTTCCAGGATGCCACCCAAATCCTACAAGTAGCATTCCCTTTGTCACATTTTTTGTAGATTGTTTTGTTTCCATTGCAATGACACCATGTGATTCGATAGAATTATACAGATGACAGTAAGCAAAATCAGACATGTCAGAACAGAAGACAAAGCGATGAAGTGAAAAGCAGAAATTAAAACATTGGATCATCGAAGCTTGATATTCGTAGAAAAACTCGGAGAGAGCTTGAAGAACAAAACTGGTTGAGCAGGTTCCGGGAAGGTTAGAACAGCATCAGTATGCCCTGATATGTCTGAACAGTCCTTGAAGATAGATATTTTGTGAGCTACATATCTCTCCACCAGATTACAGGAAAATTCACGATTGTCCATCTGGCTGTCATTTGTTGCAACTGAATGAGTTTTAAGATCCAGAATATGTTGTTACAGACCAAAGGTCATTTAAGGTAAAATGCGGTGAAAACAACTTTTTGCCTTAAGTTGTTTCATCAATTGTTTCATAGAACGCAAATAGTTTACAGTAGTGACTGTCGTATTTGGGCACGATGGTGTTTCTTCTTTTTAATCGGAATTATCCAATTCCTTGTTTTCCCATTAAGGGGCAATTTAGCGTAACTAATCATCCCGCCTTGCACATCTTCGGGTTATGGGTTTGAGATCCACACAGACAGAAGGTAATGTACAAACTCCAGACTCAGAGTGCCCCTGGACTGGGATCGGACCGGAGTTGAGTACCTTAGATGTGTCCGCTTTTGTCCAATGTGTGCAGGACTGTTCCTGAAGCATTATGTAGATAGGCCAACGAGAGGCAAGGTCGTATTGGATTTGGTACTGGGAAATAGAACATAGAACATAGAACAGTACAGCACAGAACAGGCCCTTCGGCCCTCGATGTTGTGCCGAGCAATGATCACCCTACTTAAACCCACGTAACCCGTATACCCGTAACCCAACAATCCCCCCATTAACCTTACACTACGGGCAATTTAGCATGGCCAATCCACCTAACCCGCACATCTTTGGACTGTGGGAGGAAACCGGAGCACCCGGAGGAAACCCACGCACACAAGGGGAGGACGTGCAGACTCCACACAGACAGTGACCCAGCCGGGAATCGAACCTGGGACCCTGGAGCTGTGAAGCATTGATGCTAACCACCATGCTACCGTGAGGCCCCAAATGAAACTGGACAGGTTGTAGATTTGGAGGTAGGTAAGCACTTTGGTGATAGTGACCTCAATTTTACTTTAGTGATGGAAGGGAGAGGTATATGCCGCAAGGCAAGAGTCACATCTGGGGGAAAGGCAGTTATGATGCGATGAGGCAAGAATTAGGATGCATTGGCTGGAGAGGAAAACTGCAGACGATGGGCACAATGGAAATATGGAGCATGTTCAAGGAACAGCTACTGCCTGTCTTTGATAATTATGTACCTGTCAGGCAGGGAGGAAGTGGTCGAGCGAGGGAACCATGGTTTATTAAAGCAGTTGAAACACTTGTCAAGGGGAAGAAGGAGGCTTATGTACTGATGAGTCGTGAAGGTTCAGTAAGGGCGCTTGAGAGTTACAAGTTAGCTAGGAAGGATCTAACGAGAGAGCTAAGAAGAGCCAGGAGGGGTCATGAGAAGTTTTTGGCAGGTAGAATCAAGGATAACCCTAACACTTTCCAAAGATATGTCAGGAATAAAAGAACGACTAGGGTGAGAATAAGTAGAGACAACCCCGGTAACTAGACCAATGGAGCCTTCCTTCTGTTGTGGGCAAAGTATTGGAAAGGTTTATAAGCGATAGGAAGTATAATCATCTGGAAAGGAATAATTTGATTAGAGAGTGTAATGAAAAAATCAATACCACCACCCCCCCCCCCCCCCACGAACTTGCAAAAAAACCAAAATGATTAAAATAAATCAAAAAATGAATAAACCCCCGCCCCCGAACTCGTAAAATGAATGAAAGAATGAAAAAAATAACAATTAAGTGCATAAAATAAATAAATGAATATAAACCAAATAAAAAGCTGCAACCGTTTTAAAAATTAACGGCCGCGCATGCGGAAAGTGGCCGTATTTGTTTGACATGTTCCCTGTATGCGCATGCGCGCTGATCATCGCGTGCACATACGCAATGGGGCCCCATTTTATTTTACGTGTACACTGAATGCGCATGCGCGCCGTTGATCGTACGCACATGCACAATGCGGCCGACTATATTTTTTCACATGTTCGCGGCCGCTTGCAGCCAGTGTTTTGAAAAGCCCGCTGCTGCGACGGGATTTGCATGATCGGGAGCGATGCGGACAACATTTCCGTGACCCTCCCCATAGCCGCCCGCTACCCACCCGCTGGTCGCTCCCCCGACTTTGAAGAACACTGCTATTCTCCAAGTGTGGCCGAATTAAAATTCTATATAGTTGAAAAATGACGTGCCAATATTTAGACTCAATGCCCAGCCCACGACGGCAATCATGCTGTATGCCTACTTGATTAACTTCTCCACCTGTGTTGGATTTTTCAGTGACCTGTAGACCTGTAAACCTAGATCTTTCTGACTGTGAGTACACTTGAGGATTCTACACATTCACTTTATACTCCCTACCTGCATTAGACCTTCTAAAATGCATTACCTCACATTTGCTCCGATTAAACTCCATCTTCAATCTCTCGGTTCAATTCTCCAAACGATCTAAATGGAGCTGTATCCTCTGACAGTTCTCATCACTATCCACCATACCACAAACATGGTGTCGTCTGCAAACTTACTAATCAGGCCAGTTACATTTTCCGTCCAATCTTTTCTATATAATACCAACAGCAAACAGTGATCCCTGTGTACACCACTAGTCAGACCCCTCCAATCAGAAACGGACCCTTCGATTGCTACTCTCTGCCTTCTATGACCGAGCCAGTTCTGTATCCATCTTGCGAGCTCACTTCTGATCCCGAGTGACCTAACTTTTTGTACCAGTCTGCCATTTGGGACCTTGTCAGAGGTCTCACTGAAGTCCGTATAGACAACATCCACTGCCCTACCTGCATTAATCACTTTGTGATCTACTCGAAAAACTCTATCAAGTTAGATATGCGCATTCCCCTCTTCGATTCTCTAACTCGCCGCGAGATCTCAGAATCCCAGCCATGATCTATGAACTATAATCCTCCATACTGGCAATACTTCAAGGCACGAGTAATTAAAATATGATGGAATTATAGGTTATTTGTGAACGTGAGGCATTATATTCTGAAGTCATCGTATTAAATTTCGAAATAAAAATACTATAGATAAAGTGCCTTATAACACATTACTAAGCAAAATAAAGCACATGAGAGGAATGCCAGTACACCATCATGGATTGAAGATTGGCAAACACAGAACAGACAGGCTGGGAATAGGTATTCTTCCATTGACAGGCTGCGGCTAGTAGGGTGCACATGCGTGAGCGTGAGTCTGGACATTCTACAGGACATATCAGCAGCGAGAGCCGGGTGCTCTACACTGCTCCGCTGCTTGCCCCAAGCCAGCAGATGCTTCTAGCCCTTTGTGCCATGTTCTCTGTCGTAGAACACGGCTGTCCTCTCGCTGGTTGGGGACGTGGGCTCAAATTCGTAGAAACCTGCCCAAGGGGCATTGTTCTCGGTTTCTTAGACAAAGGGCTGAAATCTGCTATTATGACGCAGAAATTACATTCGGCGATTGGCCTGAAAATTTATTTTTGCTCCAAACTCGGGATCGTCACCTGAGGCCCTTCTCCCGAATTTCCCGCCCGATGGGGTAACTTCCCAATGACGTTGCCCGCATGTCCTCTCAGTTTTCAGGCAACGCTTGGCAGTGTCCAACGCAGACAGAGTCGAAATGGAGTCGTTCTGCAGGCCAGGGGGCTCTGGCGGGAGCTGTCAGTGTTAGTCGGGGATGGCCAGTTGATGACGAGGTGTTACAGGGGGCGTGGGGGTGCTATCAAGCAGACCGGGTCTGGCCGTAGCCTTTGCCATGTTGTACGGCGTGACAGCCGCACGTCGTCGCCATCAGCTTGCGAGGCCACGGACCTGTCAATTCTCCATCGTTATCTGTAACTAATGCCGGTGTGTTTACGTGGCACGCCCCCCCCCCCCCACCAACCCCACCCTCACTGCCTGAATTTGGTGGAGCATCGATGCAGTGTCTGCACCTATTATTAGTGTAAAACGAGACACTCCTCTGGGGTACTCAAAATCGGAGTACCCAACCCTAACAGTTGACAACATAGCAGAATTCGTGAACTTCAATGACCAAAAAGCTGTACCAGCACTTGGACAGACGACGCTACTGATAATGGCCTCGGACCGCGCCACATGGAATACAGTCACTTCCAATGAGAAAAGGTGCCAGATTCGTCAGTTAAACAATTGACTCCAAAAGGCTGACAAGCTGTAGTCACATATAAACGATTCTCCCCCTCACACACAGCCAACAGGATGGCAGTGAGGAGAGCAGCCCGAGAATCGCAGATGCCGATTTGGAGACCCTCTTGGGTGTGATGGAGAATCAAGTTCATAGATCATCGCTGGGATTCCGCGATCCCGCGGCAGGTTTGGGAATAGCAGAGCGGGATGTGCAGATCCTGCCAAGCCGCTCTGATGCCAGGCCGCCGATTCTCCGCTGACTAGAGAATTCGCACCTCTTGTGCTGGTGCGGACGCTGCGGCGCCTGTCGGGGCCATTTATAACGCCCCCCCCTAACCCCCGGGCGATTCTCCGCGCTCGACGTACCGAATGTCCGCCGAGTTACACCGAGGCCAGCTCGCGACATTTGCATATGGTGCTTCCCGGCGTTCTGGCTGCGTGGGCGTGCCTGATGGTGGGAGAGACGAAGTCTACTCCAGGAGGGGGTGGCGGTGAGGGGGTGCTACCCGTAGGCCAGACGCGCGATCGGGGACAACCAATCGGCAGGCGGCATCTTACCTGAGTGTGTCTATGTTGTTCTATTCCGTGCCCCTTCACGGCTGCGCCATATTGCCGTTGGACGGTATGCATGCACATACACCCTTTGGCCGTGGCGCGGACCTGCTTTCAGCGCCAGGGCAGTGCACAGCACTCCAACGCCATTCTAGCCCCTTAGAAGGGGTGCATTTCTCGGCCTGGAGGCCCACTGATGACGGCATCGCTGGCGTTGTTTTCGACACCCGTGTCAGCACTTGGCCGACATTTTGGAGAATCCGAGCCGATATATCATAGGTCATAGAATTCACGGTGCAGAAGGAGGCCATTGGACGCATGGAGTCTGCATGGGCCCTTGGAAGAGCGCCCTTCCTAGACCCGCACCACCACCTTAACCCAGTAACGCCACCTACCATTTGTTTGGACACTGAGTGCAATTTCAGCATGGCCAATCCACCGAAATGTGGGATGTAACTGGAACTCCCGAAGAAAACCCTCGGAGATACTGAAAGAACGTGAAGACTCCGCAGAGACTGTGACCCAATCCTAGATTAAACCTGGGGCCCGGGAGCTGCGAAACAACGGTGCAAACCACTGTTCTACTGTGAGATGCAGATGACTCTGCACCTAGGTCCTGAAAGTAGATTGCCAGCCACCACTATTCACTGTGCCTGGGCGCATGAGGCAGAGACGGTGACAGTTGTGGACAAAACTGTCCGAAACATCCGTAACCATACTACACCCCTCGCCCCCGTAGGTGACCGAAATCCAACACTGCACCACATTCAGGAATCTATGCTTGCAGCCATGGTTGGGTGCCATCACCTGCTCACTCAGTTGGGCCATCACCTACCTATCCCATGAGCTACAGGCGTTCGATTTTCTAACACTCTCGTTTTAAATGGGTGTGTCCGCCTTCTCTCTCCAAAAGAAGGCTACGCCCAGACTCTGGGAGCGAGAGAAGACAGGAAGGTGACCATTAGGCTTGCAGCACATCACCATGACAGAGCAGAGGGCTTTGAACGTGGTCGGCGGCCCGGAGCAAAGTGTTGTCACTGAGGTAGTGCTCGCTGTGCGCGAGGATGTGAGACCTTGCTGAGTTGCCTTTCCCTATGTGCAAACACTCTGAACACCTCCCCCACTAAACGATCAGGCACACCACCCTCAGCCCCACGCCACCCTAACCGAACACTATTGTCACGCCAACAGAACCTCACCTCCACATAACATTGACCCACACCCACAATCTCATCCCCTCACCCCCTCCAACTCCGGCTTGCGATCTAAACTTGTGATTTGTTTTCTCTCTTGCCGAACCTGCAGGAGATGGTGAGTCCATCGGGCGTCCGCCACAACCCAGTGCCACAGCCAGGGCGATCCCATCATAGTCCAACGTGAGGCGAGCACTGACGACGAGATCAGCTTGGACGCCAGCCCTGCACCCGAAATTCAGGGCAGCCCTGAGCTCGGATCGTTGGATGTCTCAGATATCCCGTAACTCCTCTCTCAAACATACTTCACCACCTCGTTTGGGCACTTACCGGAAGGTGCTCCTGGGGCACTATCTGTTCCGCACCGCAGAGCTGGTCCGATATAGCAGGTGGAGAGAAGAACAACCATGGGAGCGGACGGTCGCAGAGCGTGCCAAAATAAGCAATTGGCTGCCGCCCAGAGAAGTCACAGGGTTCTGGAATAGGCAGTCCCATCGACTGTGCAGATGCAGAGACATGGGCTACATGAGGGTTTGTCGGCGAGCACCCAGCACCTGAAGACGCAGTTGGAGGAGTCCAACCGTGTGCAGCAGCAGGAGGCGGTGCCGACCGTGCTTGCCACTCTGGCCAACAAAACACGAGTTGTGACCATGGTGGAGGGATTGGGCCGATGATTACGGCTATGGATCAGCATGTCCAAAACCTGGGACATTCTGTGCAGTGGTTGGCCGAGGCCCAATACAGAGTTTCTGCCTTACAGGCAACGATGTCCCAGATCCACCTGGAAGTCACAGCAGGACATGGCTTTAAACCTCGGCGGCATTGCCAAGGCGCTGGCCTACGTGGCACAGACACAGAGGGCGATGGTGGAGTCCCAGAGGGAGATAGTGCATGCTCTGCGTGATGTGAAACAAACCCAAAGGTGTGGAGCAGCTGCAGCTTGCTGTGGAACAATCACAAACGGCCATCGTCTACTCCCTGTATTCTAAAGCCACGATCATGGAGACCATAATCGAGAACAAAGCGGGTCACCAGGACTGGCAGCGCCAGCTATCTGGAGAGCATAAGTTGACAGCTCCGTTCATATCCCGGTACCACAGGTAGCCCGGGGGCCATCAGGCAACCAGTGGTAGAAGTAAGTGATGGGCCCAATGACGTTGACTTCCGCAGCATTGGGGCTGGAACACCGCAGCACCACGGGCTACTTGCCCCTCATGCCCCAGTCACACCTGCTGGAAAGAAGAGCGGACAGGGCGGAACCACGCCACGTGGGACATATACTCCCCCACTGTCCTTAAGTGGTTCAATACTTTCGCTGGCCACCATCTTGCATTTTACGAACTAATTAATAGTTTTAGGACTCACCTTAACCTTACCCACCAACCACGTTTCATGACCCCTCCTAACCCTCCTAACTTCCCGCTTAAGTACCTTTTTGCTTCATTTATATTCCTCATAACATGCGACTGTCCCCTCCGCTCTAGACTGTACAAAAGCCTAATTGCTATTTTTAAACAGCAATGAACAAAAAACAATGCAGCATAGGAAAACGCCCATCAGGTCAACCCCCCCCCCCCCCCCCCCCCCCCCGCCTCCTCAACTTGTACAGGTCATGATATCAATCTTGTCTAAAAACCTTAGCACTTCCTTGTGCCATATACGTCTATACCCATGCTATCCACGTATTTGTCAAGATGTCTTTCGAACGCCATGAATGTATCTGATTCCACAACCTTCTCCGCTAACGCATTGCACGCACTGACCATTCTCTGTATAATAATCATTCCACGCACACCTCCTCTAAACTTAGCCCCACTGAACTTAAAAAAATGACCCTTGATGACTGGCACTTCCAGCCTGGGAAAGTGTGCCTCCGCATCCACCCTGTCCCTATCTCTCATAATCTTGAATTCTTAGATCAGGTCACCTCTCAACTTCCGTCGTTCTAATGAAAAGTGCCCTCATCAATTCAGCCTCTCCCTATGGATAACACACTCCAGAGCAGGCAACGTCTTGATAAACCTAACCTGCACCGTCTCCAATGCATCCACATCCTTTTCACAATAACTTCATTGAAGCCTACTCGTGACAATAAGGGATTTTCATTTCATTTTTCATTTCCCTTATCGTAGTGTGGACCTGTATTGTGAGCTCTGTTCCAAGTGCGGCTTTACCAACGTTCCATACAACTGTAGCATGACTGCCATTTATGATACTCGATGCCCCGTCCAATGAAGGCATTCATTCCATATGCTTTTTTTATAGCCTTGTCGACTTGAGTTGCTCTTTAAAAGATCAGGGGACCTGCATGCTCAGATCTCTCTGACTTTCTTTATTCCTGCGAGACTTGTCATTTGCGGTATATTTACCCTCGATATTAGACCTACCTCAATGCATTACCTCACATTTATCCGGACTAAACTCCACTTACCATATCTCTATGGGACTGCGCCATCTTCCTCTGGGACTGCGGCATCACCATCTGTGTCTGACCTAGACTCCAACTTATCTATGTCGTCCTGCGTCCTCAGACAATCCTCAACACTATCTGCCACTCCAGCAACATTGGTGCGATACTCAAACTTACTAATCAGACCATCTAAATTTTCTTCCAAATCTTTTATGTACACTAACAACAACAGAGGCCCCAGCACAGATCACTTTGGAACACCATTAGACACAACATTCCATTCTATCAAAAACCGTCGCTTGCAACACTCCCACATGTCCGATATTGATTTACCACCAAACATACGCACCCAATCAAAATTCTTCAATTACTGCCTGATGTGATCGTTGAATCCTTGCCGCATTTCAGGCAAGGGATTTTACAAAGTGTTTCGTGATAGTAAAGGGGGTAACATTGAATAGCTTTCAGTCCTCGACCTAATCAGTAGCATTCCAATGGATTCAGGATGAAAATGCAATAAAAGTGCAGGGAGATACAAAAAATGTTGGCAGAATTACATATTCTCAGATAAAGCTGAAATAAATGTATGCGAGAGTTACGTACGAAGTGGAACAATTTGACGAAATGTCTGGATGCACCCATTTAAAGGACACGCAGTCAAATCTCGTAGGATATAATTAAGCTGTGTGAAATACCAAATAACACTCCAGATTTTAAATGGGGATTCTGAAGTGGGGAGTGGTGCTTGCGTGCGAAGGGTATTATTGGGCGATACAGCGTCGTTTCGGCTGTAGACCAGTTCTGGTTCATGAGTAGTTCCGTGGGTAACATTGCAGAGTTGCGCAGCGTCAGTACTGACTTGGGTGATTCCGTGACAATTAGGGTACGTGGGTGTAACCGTTGGTACTACCGCGGGAAGTGTCTTCCATGATACAGGAGCGGAATGGTGTCTTGCAGGACCCCAGCAGTTCCAATCTACGATCAGAGTCGAAGGGCTTCAGTTCACTACAAGCTATAGGTGGTTGTGTGGCAGCTACGAATTACTTGACAGCTATTGCTGCTGCAAAACACTCAAAACCATCCGATATATTCATTTTAAATTCGATTCAAATTGCATTATCTATTTTCCCAATGCAAAGGAAGGGACTAATGAAATTTCGAGATCCCTGGGAAAATCACGTTTAACCTTGCCTGGGATCTGCCGCAGGGTGCTGATGAGGAATTGAAAAAATTAATGTGATTAAAAAATAGGATTGTTAGTTAAAATAGTATAGCTAATAGGGCCAGTCTGATGGAAGTGAGCTCACAGACAAAGGACAAAGGAATTCAGCAAAGGCGGGCTAGAAAGGGGGAGGGGAGCCTGGTGGAGAGAATGATGAAAAGGATGCAGGGTAACAAGAGGCCCAGGATTGAGAAATGCGAAGTGAGCCAATCAGGATGTATGGCCAGGTCAGAAGGTGTATAGAATGACCAATGGAAAGCTTGTATACGAATCGTGAAGTGATTCAATCAATTGGGGCTGTGATTTCTTTGTTCTTTCCACCATTAACTTTTGGTAGCTCTTGAAGACAGCTGCGTGTTCTAAGGTGCCACGAGTGAGTCAGCCTTGCAAGCTGGTGGAAAAAAACAATAATTGATACCTGCAGATCCGTCTCAGATATTATTGAGCCCAGACAGGTGAAAAGGATCAGGGATTGTCATTTGGTGCGGAAATTCGGGATTTCTCCAGATGCTCGCCTCTCATCTGCGAAATCAGAATTGGACTGCTCTCGGAAGGGGAAAAAGGAAATGGGCCCACGATATGAGTAGATAACACTCGCCATATCGATTTCCCTCTCTCTCGAATTCTGCTAACAGTGTAATCACTCGCATCTGATCAGGTAAGATCGTCTCGACGAAATCAAAGGTCAGTCTGTGGATTAGAAGAATTGATTTCAGTCGATGCAGGTACGACTGAGGGTTGGAATGAGGTTACAATTCATCTGGTGACTGACGGAATGTTGCGTGGTCCGTCAGTTGCATGTGAGTAGAAAATTAAAATTGGTTATATTAAATTACGCTTTAATTTGGTTACGGTCATTAACGGGTTGATGGGATGTCACAGAAACAGTTCACTAAAATACCGCTGATGAGATGTTTGCAGACAGTTCAATTCCGTACAATTATAATTGGCTAAGTTCAAATCTATTGTTGGAAGATATTGTTGGAAGAGTGAGACAAAGAATTGGGAGATGAATGGCGACTAGGGGGAAGGACAGACAAGGGGACGTTTCGAATCGTGTCGGAGAGCTCTCAGAAAAAAACCCCAAGAGATTCTGTTTTAATTTTCTGAATAACTCCAATTTGTCTAGTTTGGTTGGTTGAGATGAATGATAGTATAATGGTTTTATTTCCTTTTGGTTGAATGGAGATCTCCAATGAATGAATGAGTCCGTTTAATAAGTATTCGTGCATTCCTAGTTTTTTAAATGTTGTGTTTTGCAAAACGCAGTTGAACATCAATTAGGAGGTTTTAAAGTGAGGCTTAAAACGGGGTAAGTATTTGAAAGTTCTTTAGAAAATCAGTAATAATGATTAACGTAGTGGGAATTAATTAGAACATAATTCTCACGGAGCAAAGAAAAAGTGAAATCCAAATGTATAAATTGGGATTTGTAAATGATTAGTTGCAACTCATCATAGTCTTGGCTGCAAACAAAATAATTATGGAATAATAGAACAATGAAATCTAAATTGAAATGTGAAGACTAGGCACTCGGTGTCCACCATGCGCTTCTTTGTTTGTTCGGTGTGTTCCAAATTTGTTGAGATTTCAGTATTTTCTCTGGAAACTCACTACACCTCAAATTTACTGATCGGGGATTTTCAGACAGAAAAGGTGATGGATTTGTTTCTCTTTTTTTGGACTACATTGCAGAAGGAGCTTCAAGGTACAAAGATATTAGACCAGAAGTTAGAGATTACATTATAGAGTGGGTATTAGCCAATATAAACGTTAGACCCGAAGTTAGATTAGGAGAATTACTTGCAGAGTCAAAGAACAAAGAACAAAGAAAATTACAGCACAGGAACAGACCCTTCGGCTCTCCCAGCCTGCGCCGATCCAGATCCTTTATCAAAACCTGTCTCCTATCTACCAAGGTCTAGTTCTCTCTGATCCAGCCCATTCATATACCTGTCTAGATGCTTCTTAAATGATGCTATCGTGCCCGCCTCTACCACCTCCGCTGGTAAAGCGTTCCAGGCACCCACCACACTCTGCGTAAAAAACTTTCCACGGACATCTCCCTTAAACTTTCCCCCTCTCACCTTGAAATCGTGACCCCTTGTAACTGACACCCCCACTCTTGGGAAAAGCGTGTTGCTATCCACCCTGGCCATACCTCTCATTATTTTGTAGACCTCAATCAGGTCCACCCTCAACCTCAATGTTTCCAACGAAAACAATCCTAATCAGGAAATAAGAATCTGATGACAGGAAAAGATTTAATAAAATTAAGATGATGGAGGTAAAATTAGGATATCAAAACCAATTGATAACAGAGAGGAAGTGTGGTTGAAGCTGCCGAACAAAACCACAGGAAAAGTCATCAGTGAGGCTGTGACAGGTAAAGACAAAATCATAAAAAATATGGGTGAAAATACGATTGAATTAGAGAACCATGGCGTCTGGAGCAAAATACATTGAGTCAGAATTTAAAAATCTGGTCAAATTGAACAATAACAGAGGAATTGGGGCAACACGGTAGCATGGTGGTTAGCATAAATGCTTCACAGCTCCAGGGTCCCAGGTTCGAATCCCGGCTGTCACTGTCTGCGCGGAGTCTGCACGTCCTCCCCGTGTGTGCGTGGGTTTCCTCCGGGTGCTCCGGTTGCCTCCCACAGGCCAAAGATGTGCGGGTTAGGTGGATTGGCCATGCTAAATTGCCCGTAGTGTCCTAAAAAAAAGTCAGGTTAAGGGGGGGGTTGTTGGGTTATGGGTATAGGGTGGATACGTGGGTTTGAGTAGGGTGATCACGGCTCGGCACAATATCAAGGGCCGAAGGGCCTGTTCTGTGCTGTACAGTTCTATGTTCTATGTTCTATGAATTATGATACTCCATAGGCAGCCTATGGGCAATGAGCGTAGGAACGTAATCAGTAAAGAATTAAATGTACGGAATGATAGATCAAGTGAGGTGATTAATGACCCTCAGTTTAAAATGATTCACAGTGAGCGTGAGGAAACAACATGTCACGGCTGTGGGGCATTCTGTAGCCCGATTGTTTGGACAGATAGTGGCCATATGAAACCCAGGAGACTGTCAGGCACTGGGTATTCAGGAGAATTGATAATGCATTTGCAAAGACAGCTAGGGGGCGATGCTGCAGCCCCCAGCGAGATTTGGGGCATTCAGTTTAGCCAAGATTGTTTTGTGAAATATCAGGCAACTTGAATGATTGAGGTTTGTGACCACAGGGTGGATTTTGAATCCAAGAAGTGTCAGTGTAAGTGGGATGGTAGATTAATGACAACCTGCTAATACTTCAAGGATAATTTGACCGACAACAATTTGACTCTAAAAGGCTGTGCCAGCTTGTGGACAAGTGACAGACTTGTGGTATCGATTCAAGACGAAGTCCGTAGTTTATGCTGTTGGAATGACCTGGGGAAGTAAAATTAGCCTAACAGTGTTAGAGACTGTATCACTGCAATGATGCCGTGCCACAGGATAGATCATATTCCCAATTCGCTCAGACAAGGGAAAAAATAATGTTTGGGTGTGGGTGTCAGAATGCCAGTGAGCTAAAACCTGCAGCATCAATAGGACAGGTGATACAGTGAAAATATTATGTTCGGAATTTATGCTGTCACAATCAGAATTAAAAACATTGAAGAAGATGCAGTAGAAATATCCAAAATTTATAAGGGACAGATTCGACCTGATTGAATCAGTGAGGTAGAAGTAGAGAAATGGTGGCAATGGATTCCGGATGTCCTGGAGATGGTACTTCTAGAATATCCAAGCAAGGATAGGAAGATACAAATCAAGAAATAGGGCCATCTCCGCCTTTGACCTGTTCATTTGAGTTTCAGAAGAAGCAACAATAATACAGATGAAGAACCTGAACACCACTCTGAAGAAGAATGTTTCAGACTGTATGGGGGAAAACTATTGATACAATTGGCCACATGTTTGATAGAATTAAATTATTGAGCCCGGAAGAAAAACCTTACGGGATAGCAACAAATCAAAATATCAAATTATTACTGAATAGTGAAACCTCCGGTCGGACATCCCTATCTGGACGTTAGCTGATGGGTGATCTGTGGTCTCCAGGAGGGGCGTATAATGCGGTGGAGTTAATAAGGGTCTCGGCAGACAGCAGCGACTGACGAGGAACCCAGTATTTTAAATGACAATAGTTTAAGAATCTTGGCAGCTTGCTGCCGTGAGGGGAAATTGTAACCAATGCAGCAACGAATATTGCATTGGAGAGTATAACAGATATTACAGATGAAATGTCCTGTAACTTGTTTGGGACTGTTATGTATGGATCAATTGGGTTGTAACCACAACAACTGAACTGTATTAAGTGTACGAGTGGTGTTATTAAAAAAAAAACGAATAATGGCAAGTATACACTTCATGCTGTAAGGAAAATGATAACGGACAAAAGGGGTTTGAAGAAAACTGAGCTATTGTCTCAAGTGAGCCAGGGCCGGCAAGCTACATGGTTCAGTACACTGTTCGACGTTAGTGTAAGGATGTCAGGAATAGAAACAAGATCGGTTGAAGCTCCTCAATTAATAAAGCAACAAATTCAGTGGATGATACATAATATCATAATTTGCCATTCCCATTAGAAACGGAAAAGACTCCTACATTAAAAAAAAACAGTGAGCGATAAAGATCTTTTGGTCGCTGATGGGCTGAGTTGTGTGCTGTTTCTAAGGGACATGAGGAAGCTTTTAACGGTGCTGCTACCCCGAGGTAGTCAGATGTCTTGGAAGTAGTGGAACAACCGGATATCGCTATCGTGTTACCTTTCTGAGCGGCGACAGCTATGGTTCACGGTGACTGGACCAGAGTAAAGCGCATCACAAAGGGTCTATCGACACTGGTGTGCGAGATGGATGCATTTACCATTGATTTCCGTGCACAGTTTACAAATCATGGCATATACATACGAATGATAAGGCTGAGGGATAGTTGCTAGTCAGTACAACTATAAGAATGATAAATCCTAAGGGCAACTTGTTAGCATTGTGGATGGCTGGGCTATCTATCTAGTCGGATTCAGCTCAGAGTTCTCATAGCTCGTTCATGGGGTTTTACCTGATCCATAGATTGATAATACTTGTTATTATAATTGTATACTGTATAATCATTGGATGCCTTAATACGTGTTCTACGCTGGCTATGGCCCGGATGATGCCGATAGGCTTGGCTCATCATTATTCACCAAAGATGGCATCCCGTTACTGGTGACCATCACATCAGACGGAAGCTGGACGGAGAGCCAGAGGCTGTAAAAATGTGTACGGAATACCGGCTCAGTTAATTTCTGATAACGGGCCTCATTTTATTGGACAAGGAGTTCTGCTCCCAGTTGGACATATGCCAGCAATTACACTGTGTGTACAGACCGCAGGCTGCCGGGTTGGTTGAGAGACACAATCAGACTGTCAAAACTAAATTGGCTAAATTAATAGCCGACACCGGACCGACATGGCTTAAGTTGCTCCCCGTTGCCCTCTTCAAGCTGCGCGTTACACCTGCGGGACCGGCCCGGCTCTCTCCTGCCTAGATCCTTTATGTCAGGCCCCTTAGAACTCCCTGGAATCTGCATGTTCCCAGGCTGGTTCAGTTACACCATATGACTGAAGAAATGACTACCTATGTTCTAGCACTAACTAAGGTCCTCAAGGAACTCCATGGCCAGGTCCGTGCGGCTCACCCGTCACTGTCCCCATCTCATAGCTGGCTCTCAGTGCAGCCTGGTAGTTATGTCATGGTCAAAAATTTGACTCGGAAAGGGTCAGAGCCACGATGGGAGGGGTCCTTGCAAGTTCTCCTTACCACCCTCCACTGCAGTTAAAGTGGAGTGGCGGAGTGCTTGGGTTCACCTCCACCAATGTAAAAAGTTCAGTCACTAACCTGCCTCCCTTCCCAGGCGCTGTTTTACCGGTGTGAAGCATGATGGGGTGGCTCCGCACCCCCTGCGTGATCTTCTGCCTCGCCTCGCTTGGAGTGACATCAGCGGCGGAAATGGAACAGGGGAATATCAGCTACACCTGTAAACCCAACCAAACTACAAGGACATTTCACTTATGCAGAGGTGACGTTCTTCGCTGCCCCTATATACGAGGACCTGGTATTGACTCATGGAAGGTCATCTGATTAACGGACCGTGCAGGACTCATGAAGCAATTACACCGGTTCCGACGATGGGAAGGGGATATTGCATGGACATTGCCTTGTTTATGGACTACATGTAAATTTGATTTTGGATGTGTTCACCTTGGTGCCTTACAGGTAAAACCAGACTGTGAGGAGTTGGTAGGAAGAGGTTGTGAGAGAGAGAAAGGGACTAGACAGAGGGAGGGAGGTACAACTAGAACGTACGTTCTGGGAAGATATACTTGATTCATTTAGGACCCGGAATGAAGGGAAATTGGGCAGTATGAATCTCGTCTACCAGATTTACCACCGTTTGTATGGCCAGCGACGAGTTGTCTGCTACCCGAACCCCACATCGGTGTCTGGGCTATTTTCTGTTTCACCGCTTTGGGGCCCTCCCCAAACTGTGATCCATTGTCAGCGTTCGAGCCACCGCCCGGGAAAGTCACTCTTCCTTACGATCCGGCTTCGCACCACCGGCTATTTGCCTTCCTCTTCCTCATGATAATTCCCACTCACAGTATGATACGCTTCGACGGTGGAGGGAGTATATACCTAGCCACTTGACTCCCATTAGAGATTCCCGGTCGTACGATAATTGTTTCAGCAGTGCGGGGTACGGCTGTTTGCTGGTAGAGGTGGAAATGAATATAACATGTCTGTTCCCCACCTGTACGGATAGGAGGTGTCACGGCACTCAGGCATCTGGCCAATGCGTCTGTCATAACACCACCTGCATTCCATTGACCGCCGGCCTCCAGCTCCATTGTGGCTGGGCGAATGTCTCTCATATCACTGTTGGGACTAGGGCTTTCCGCATTGCTAGGAGGCCCGAATGGGCGTTCCAAAGCTGGATGAAATGGGCTACTGGGGGATCCCTGCTCAACCAATATACTGATTGTGGTGCTGGTCTGTACATGGAGCAAGGATACTACGTTTTATTAAATGGCACAGCGACCAATATTTCGTCATCCCCATTCACCCGCCAAGTTGCCGTTGGGACTCTAGTCCCTACCATGGTCCCTTGCCCCACTGAGTGGATACTGCACCATCAGTTGGCGCGCCGCCAGTCTCAGCAGAATTCTGTGAATATTGGAAGAAACCTCAGGTCCTAGCAGCCAACCGGGGCCACTCAGCCGGATGGGAAATTCTGAGCGCCCTGACACTGTGGGGTGTGGGGGGTTCCTTGGCGATCAACGATAGGAGTTATTTTATTTGTGGCCTTGCCATCCTAGGCAACGGAACCTTGGGGGCCCTCGGGGCAATAACAAAGGAACTATCTCAACTGCGGTTGTTTGCTATGCAGCACCGGAATGCTGTTGACTGTCATCTGGCCCGTGAGGGTGGTGTATGCGCCATAGTGCAGGGTAAGTGTATCATGGGAGTTCAATATTGAACCGCTAACATCACGACATTTATGGATCGCATAAGGGACCATATGGAGGGTATGCAGGACCCTGGCTCTTGGGGTAACGGGATTCGGAGGTTGGAAGGATTGATCGATAAATATGGCCATGTATTTAGCAGCAGCACTCGGCTGCGTCTTTGTGGGCCTGGCCATCCTTAAACGCGTGATGGGTAAAATGCAGGATGCGCTGGAACAGATACCCGCCCCTAGAGACTTGGCTGTTCGGATCCAGGAGGAAGCAGCGGATGATGGTGTGCTGAAACAGGAATTAGAAATGCAGCGCCGAATGTTCCTAGATGAGTGGCCGTAGCTGTGACTTCGACCGATAGGTTATCATGAAACGATAAAAGGAGGGAATGAGGAATTAAACAAATGAATGTGATATAAAATAATATTGTTAGTTAAAATAGTGTAGATAATAGGGCGGGTCCGATGGTAGTGAGCTCACTGACAAGGGACAAAGGAATTCAGCAAAGCCTGGCTAGAAAGGGGGAGAGTAGCCTCGTGGAGAAAATGGTGAAAAGGATGCTAGGTATCACGAGGCCCGTGATTGAGAATTGCGAAGTGAGCCAATCAGGATATATGGCCAGGTCAGAAGTTGTGTACAATGACCAATGGGAATCTTGATGTGATTCAATCAATATGTGCTGTGATTTTTTTGTTCTCTCCCTCACTAACTTTTGGGAGCTCTAGAATTCCAAACAGGAATTCCAAAAATTAGGACAGCTGCGTGTTCTAAGGTCCCACGAGTGAATCAGCCTTGCAAGCTGGTCGAAATGCGCCAATAATTGATACCTGCAGATCCGTCTCAGATTTTATTGAGCCCAGACTGGTGAAAAGGATCAGGGATTACCACTGCCCTGGGTGCGGGATATGGGGTGCAGTTTGACATTATGTTCAGTAGGTTAAGGATAGATGTGGGCCTGATGTATTGGAGTCAAATGTTTGATTGGAAACACAACATTTGATAAAGTTAATGGTGTGCTGCTGAAGAATCTATTACTCGGATGCATTTTCGGTGCAATTCACAGAGGGAGAAGATTGTGGAAAGTGATGCAAAAGAGAAACAAAGGACAAGTGTTAAAAATGAAACGAAAACGGGGCCTTGTGGCTTATGTGATCGAAACAACGAAAACGTGATCCATGCTCAATAAAGAACGTTCGCACCATTCGTGAGCAAAGAAAAATATGAAGAGCGAGTATCAGAAACGTATTGCTTTTAGGGCAGCACGGTGGCGCAGTGGTAACACTGCAGTCTCAAGGCGCCGAGTCATGGATTCGTTCGTGGCTCTGGGTCACTGCCCGTGTAGAGTTTGAACAGTCTCCCGTGTTTGCGTGGCTTTCGCCCCCACAGAGCAAAGTTGTGGAAGGTAGATGGATTGAACACCCTTAATTGGAAAAAATGAATTAGGTACTGTAAATTTTTTAAAAATGACTTTTTTTTCCTGGGATATGGGCGTCACACGCTATGCAAACATTTATTGCCTATCCGTAATTGCAATTGCGGGATGAAAATAAACAAGTGAATCACATTGCTGTGGTTCTGGAGTCACTTGTCGACCAGACTGTGTATGACGGTAGATTTCCTTGCCTAAAGCATATTACTGAACCACATGGGTCCTTACTATAACCGATAATGATTTCATGTTGATCAGAAGTTGTTTAATTATAGACTTTTATTGAATTTAAATTTCACCATCTGTAATGGCAGGATTTACTCCAGTCTCCCCAGACCATTACTCTGGGCCTCCAGTGACACCCTGACTGTGCCATTTCTTCCCACAAAACATCTGATTACTAACATTGAAGGGTATCCATATGCATTAAATAGGTGATAGATTATTGGCAGCACGGTAGCGCAGTTGGTAGATCTGCAGCCTCACGGCGCTGAGGTCCCAGGTTTGGGACCGGCTCTGGGTCACTGTCCGTGCGGGACTTGCACCTTCTCCGGGGTTTACGTGGGTTCCCCCCACACCCCCAAAACTCAGAGATGTGTCAGTGAGGTGGATTAGCCACGCTAAATTACCCCTCAATTGAAAACAATGAATTGGCTCCACTACATTTAAAAAATAGGTGATAAATTATAAAGGGCAGCACAAGTGTGGAATGTGCCAGATTATGGAGAACAGAACGTTTACGAATGGATGTAGCTTGTAGGACCAGGGCACACACAGCATTTATGGCTGCTGCCTTTTCCAAGGAATGCGATGCATCGTTCATGGTGAATGGTATGGGGTTGTAACGACTTTGTTTAATTACAGATTATTATGGTGGCACCCCAGCTATTGTAGCCGGTCGCCACCACCGCGTGCTGTTGCTCTCCCCGCTCCCCGCCATCCTACTGCACACATACACATAGACGCACAAGCACACACCGGCCACCCCAGGTGAAGGTTGGGGGACATTTAACTTAGAAGGTCAAGCACGATTTTCTCTATTGATTTACACTGGGAAATCCGATAATATTATTGAATAGAAAGTAAATGGAAAATACCGAATGTTTTGAATGTGTTTCGATAATAAATAGACAGAAAAAAGCAGACGACTTAATATAATATCGAGCTTCTGAGAAACATGTGTTCTGATAGCCACAAAACGCAAAAGGTCGTCTGATGCACCTAATAGCCAAAGTGAGAACCGACAGACTGCAAGAGACGCGTACCCGCGTACCCCGAGACTAACGACAGATGCAAACGTGAACTCATAGCCATTCGCACCTTTCGTTCTAAAAGACACAGACTAACCACTGAGCTCATTGGCTCATCCAAAATGCAGCGCATTATCGACAGGTCTTCCGCGGACCCAATTGAACTCCTCCCAATATACCTCGTACAACATACAAATATTATCATAATCTGACACGATAGAATGTCTCCAGTACCAGACGAATAGCTGGATTGCCAATACGTCTGACTAGATTCACACCTGGCACCCTAACCAGTTACGTAGTTTGACCGACGAGATGACACCTTCTGCACCAAAATCTACCTGCTGCATATTGTACGTACCGTCACCCAGGCTTGCTGGCTTATCAACGACTTTATACTTGGATTGACCTTTACATTTATCTGGGTCTGAACTCCCAACTTTCCCTGCTGCGTGTTTCTCGGTGGCGCACCGTCGACTGGCGGAGTAATTCTCACTTACCGGCACTGGCCAATAGGAATTCTCATTGAAACTACCCCACTTCACTGGGAAACCCAAGGTCCTGTGTGTGCTGTTAGCGGTAAAGGAGAGTTCCAACTCCTTTACGATCAATGAGTGTATTGTCAACGACGTCATTGCTATGAGGGCGCTGCGCTCGTCTGCACTACACGATAACTCACAACATATCCCACACAGCATGACCGGATTTGTGTGGAGATAGAATAGTAAGTATGTTCAGATGCCCGTGGGCTCCAATCCGAGTCAATTATCTCCAACCATCAGTTATGATTCTAGGTAATGGAGGCACACATAGGTGGAGTCATCAGCTAGGATCGCTTCAAGTAAATTCGATCGCACATGACGGCACGCTGGCACAGCACCAAGCACTGTTTCCTCACAGCACCAGGGACTCGGATTCTAATGTAACTTTAGCAGGCTGTTGATGTGGCGTTTGCAGATTCTCCCCGTGCGTTTGCTTTGGTTGCTTCTGTTTCCTCCCACAGTCGAGAAAATGTTCACGCTAGGAGGATTAAGAATGCGAAATTCTCGCTAAGAGTCGAATAGATTAGTTGGGGTCATGGGGTTACAGCAATCAGGCGGCGGTATGGGCATGTGTCGGTACACACTCGATGGGCAGAATGAAATATTCATATGAAAGATTATGGATTCTATGTGATATGAGATATCTACAGATTCTAAGCTATGTGCGTGTAGAATGTCTGGGGCACAGGCTCAACTCTCCTGAACGATAGTACTGAATACCGAGCCCCACAAGGCTGCATTCTGAGCACCCTTTATGCACTCTGTGCACACAAAACTGTGTGGGAGAATGCCTTTCGAATTCCATTTACAAGGCCGTAGTGCATCGGATCTGAAACAACGATGCGTCAGAGCACCAGAGGTTGATCGAAAACCTGGTGGAATGGCGTAAGCGCAAAACGTGTTCCCTCAATATCAGAAACACGATGCAGTTACCATTGCCGTTGGGAAGTGATGTTTACCAAAAACCTCTTTCGGCATCAATTGTTCCGAGATGGAAATGGTTGACAGTTTTAATTACCTTGGTGTGCACATCACAAGCAATCTATGCTGTTCCACCCACGTCAACGCTATCAACCTCAAACATTTTGTGTGCTACAGGTGACGGGTTCTGTGGATACAAGTGCAGCTGGCGAGTCCGATACGTGATTGCCATTTTCAATGCCTCACCTGGCAGAAGTTTCCAAAAGCTTAAATTAGTCCTTCGATGCGATGTCGCAGGTATTTCTCTCTCATGCTCATTTTCCAATCTCCACATGTCGGGTGTTCTCGAATAATTCTGACACTTCAATCAAGAGGTTTCTCCAAGTTGGTATATTCTGGGCAAATGTCTCGCAGGCATTGATATATATTTGTGCTATTTCTTTAAGTTACCCACAAGTTATCTTTGAAAACGTTTTTTGTCTTCCACTTGTTTTGTATCCTTCCTTGAGCTGAGTACAAAGGCTTGCATTATCGTCGGGACTCTGACATTCCAACAATATTGGCGACCCATCCAAGTTTGTTCTGGATGATCATGCCTTCGATACATGTGTTCTTGTCTCCATCCAGTTTAACATGCATGCCCTTCCAGCTGATTCAGAGGTTGAGTATATTTGGATTTTGCAATGTCCTTGAAGCTGAATTATCAACGAGTCACCGTGATGTAATGTTTATCCTCAGAAGCATCAGGGGTTTTGCCAAATGGTTTCGCAATGTTTTATGCCTTAATTGATGCATGCAAACCGCCTGAACTAGACGCCTGACAGGTATGGCAGAGAATCAATCATCCACCTCTCACAGTGTATTTCCAGAAGACATCCCAGAACGATGACAGGATAGCCTTGTGCTATGTCACTGCACTTCAGCAGCTGCTGTTTTCGGATGCTCCATTTCTGTTTCATTTCATGTTGAGGATGTCAATGAACAATTTTCAACCACCATTATACACACTCTTTCCTGTCCTTCTCCCCTCTTCCCTCCCTCCCCGTCTTCTTTCTTCCATCCCTCCTGTCCCCTCTTCCCTAACTCCACTCTGCCCCCCACCTTATTAGTATAAGAAATCGTAATACTTAAGTGCGAACATATATTTTGTTGCAAAATGTTGCTAAAGTTATGGTGCTTTTCCTCATTACTCAGTTGATAATGTTAACTGTTAAGTTACATGTGTATTTGTTAATCAAATGTAGAGTACCTAATTCGTTTTTTTCAATCAAAGGGTAAATTAGCATGGCCAATCCACATAACCTGCTCAGCTTTTGGATTGAAGGAGTGAAATCCACGCAGAAAAGGGGAGAGTCTGCAAAAGCCAACCGGACAGTGACCTTGTGACGGCACGCAAACCCAGGTCCCAATGCTAGCCACTGCGCCACTGTGCTGACCTGTTGTTAAGTTACATGTTAGCTGGTGTCAAAGTTTTATATCAATAAATGTATTTTTGTCGACAAATGATTTACATGATACCTTTCAGCCTTCAGCATTTTTCTTACTGAAACATAAGAACACAGCATTTAATTGAGATTATTATAATTTAATACGATACTCTAATGAAACAAGGCAGAAACATACTTAACATTGTAACGCGACGGCACACTCGTCAGTAATGCTGCCTCACAGCAGGGGTGTCCTGTGTTCAGATTGGACCTTGGGTGACTATTTGGCGTATATACCTTCTCTCCTTGTCTTGACCAGTTTCCTGGAACAATAGAATAAAATTACATAATTACTAAATGGAACAAGAGGGACAGTCCGCCCACCAAATCTGCAACGACCCTCTGAAAGTGCACCCCACCTCGGTCTCCTCCCCGCCTTATCCCTGAAATCTAAGCTGTACATCAGTGGACACTAGGAGGCAACACAGCATGTCACCCCAACCTACCCTACACATATTTGGATTGTGGGAGTGAACCAAAATACCCACAGAACATGTACACTGGCCACACGGATAAGCACCGAAGGCCATAATTGAACGCGTGTCCCTGGAGCTGTGAGGCATTTGTGTTAACAACGATTTTACAGTGCCTCTGCAATTCCCCCCATGTGATTCAATTCCCTTCCACACTCCGAAGTTGTGCATGTTAGGTTGATTAGTGTTTCTACGTTGTTCATCAGTGTCCAAGGTTTAGGTGGGGTTATGGGGATGCGCAAGGTCATGGGTGTCCTTATGGTGCATATTCCGTGTCTCAGGGCAGACCGAACGGGCCGAATAGCTTCTTTATGAACTGCAGTGATTCTATAACCTCTAAACATGAAAAAATAGATGTTGCAATTATCGTGACAGTAAAAAGCCCTGGGCGTGTAAAGCATCGTTTGCCCATAATCTAAATTAAAACATAAGAACATTTTTAATGCCACACTTTAAATTATCAGATTTAAATTGCTTCACCGATGTTCACTTAGAACTAATCACCTTTAATCATTGTTTTAATGAATACGTTAAAATAATTAACAACAAATTCAAATTAACTGGCATGAAGTCCACATATCTTCGAAACACGTGTGAAACATATTACCTGCTCATTGTTATATACATCCCTGGCCTCAGTGAGCCTTCCCACGCTTGCTGCATGATCAGGGCAGCACTCCTCCTGCGGTGCACTAAATCGTGCACAGGCCGGGTTTCCGGAGGCCTCAAGACGGTTCCAACCATCAGCGCAGCACAAATAAAGACGCACATTTTCCGATTGAAATCGATTTCCCTTGGCTTCCTGCCGCAAGAAGGGAGTGACGGCCCCATGCTATTTATCTGGCGGTGCACGGAGAGCAGTGAGAAACTATTGTTCAACTATAATGGTTTTTGCTGTTGTGAGCTGATTTCGATTAACGTAGAATTGGAAAGAATTGCCATCGTGTTTCCAGTTGCATTATCAGGAAGACAATTTTCGTTCCCCTTCAAGAACGATACATGCGGCAATCCAGAGACTTGGGGAACAAGTTAGTTAGTGCAGGTCTAGTAGCACGTTTTTAACCAGACTGAGCTGAAGCGCTGCGGATTTCCATTTCAGACATGGAGAAAACAAAGCAGGAACAAAGAGGTAAACATAACGAAGTACTCTCTTTTAAGCAGCATTATCTCTCAGCTGCACCAGGTGACAGGTGTGAGTTTTCTTGCTCTCCGATTGCCGATTGTTCCATCGATTTGGAGTAAATGTTGAGGCATTCTAATGATTCATATCATTATTGCCATCGGTGGAAAAAAATAAGGAATCCTCCAGCCCGATATTTTTCCAATTGTCCATGTGACATATATTATCTCCCCACCACCTCCGAAACTGTCGATGTTATGTAAAGAAACATCACTTATGTCACCGGTTTCTTTTGTTATTACAATCTAACTTTTTCCTGCATTTCAGAAAAAGTTATCTTGTTTTACTTGCTGATGCATGACTGCACAATCATCTAAACAATATTTTAAATCACATCGGGAGCAGCTACGACGATTGAAAGGGGAATCTCAAATTGAGCAAGAGGGCATCTCACCTGCCCCGGTACATTGTGACCTTGCACAGCAGACTGATAATTATTAGGAGTGTTATATGAATGAATATAACAATAAATTAAGCAATGTCCATCATCCCATGAACTGACCTCATGTAAAAATCTATATTTAGCAATAAAATATTTGACGAAGTTCTCACATTCTTAAATTATGTAAACAAGAATAGACGATGAACAGCCAACACGCAGCGTCTCTGTCCAATCTGCTACTCAGCACCGAGTTTTCTTTTCAAGCGGTCGTATAAATGTTGTCATGCTCCTTCAGGAGAAACCACGTGGATGCATAATGAAAAGCGAGGACAGAATCATTTGATAAGAGGGCAGCACGGCAGCCGAGCGGTTTCTACAGTTGCTTCACAGCTCCAGGCTCCTAGATTTGATTCCAGGCTTGGGTCACTGGGTGCACGTTCTCTGTGCTTGGGTTTCTTCCGGGTGCTCCGGTTTCTTGCCACAAGCCACAGATGTGCAGGTTAGGTAGGTAGGCCATGCTAAATTGCCCTTCGTGTTCAAAAAGGTTGGATGGGTTCCTGGATTACCAGGTAGGTTGGAGGTGTGGGCTTGGATGGTGTGCTCTTTCCAAAGCCCGGTGAGACTCGATGGGCTGAAAGGCCTCCTTCTCCAAGTATATTCTCTGGTTCTATTAATGCGAGAGGAAAATTGATTCCAAACAATATGGTAGGGAAACGGCCACATATCGCAACTTTCTGCACTGAGGGACACTGGAGATTTCGACTAAAACTTTACTCCCATGTCTTTCTGGCCTGATTGCATTTCAATAAACACACATGAAGTTTATATCCCGACTGAGATGTCTGACTATTATCTGACTGTGCATAAATTAGGAGAGGAGAATGTTCAACGAGAATTAGATGTTGTACACCAGTCACTGAAAGTAAGCATGCAGGTACAGCAACCGGTGATGAAGGCAAATTATAGGTTGGCCTTCAGAACGAGATGGTCCTACATCAGGAACACTGATGTCTTGTTGCAATTATATCGGGTCTTGGTGAGGCCACACATGGGAAACTGTGTGCAGTGTTTCTCTCGTTTTCTGAGAAACGATGTGCTTCGTCAGGGAGTGGAACCAAGGTTTACCAGACTGTTTTATTGGGTGGTGGGACTGACGGATGAAGAGAGATTGAATCATTAGTATTGTATGCACTTCGGATCAGAAGATGGGAGCATCTTAAAGAAACCGATTAAATTCTAATAGTCCTCGAGAGGGTAGATGCAGGAAGGATGTTTCCGCTGGTCGGTGTACCCAGAGCCAGGAAGCACAATCTGAGGATGTGTGGTAATCCCTTTAACAGATATTGTGCGGCAATTTGCACACCCAGGGAGTGTCTGCCGGTGGAATTCGTCACCGTGGGAAGTATTTGAGGCTGAAGCTTTGTGTGTATTCCAGATGCAATAAGATGTCACACTCAAAGGAAAGGAGGTCAAGAGACATGGTGGAAGAGTGGGATTTGTCTATTGAGTTGGCTGATCAGCAATGATCGAGGGCAGTGCGGTAGCACAGTCATTAGCACTGTGACTTCTCAGTGCCTCTGTCCCAGGTTCGATTCCCTTCTGGGTCACTGTCTATGCGGAGTCTGCACTTTCTCCCCGTGTCTGCGTGGGATTCCTCTGGGTGCTCCAGTTTCGTCCCATAGTCCAAAGACGTGCTGTTTAGATGGATTGGCCATGCAAAACTGCCATTCGTGACAAATAAAGATCAGAATGGGTAATTGCGTTACGGCAATAAGTTTGAAGTGAGGGCTTAAGTGGGTCGGTGAAGACTCGATGGGCCGAATGGCCTCTTCTGCATTGTATGTTCTAAGATCATAATTAATGTTTGAGTAGGCTAGAAGGGTTGAACGGCCTTTTACCGCTCCTATTTTCTATGTTTCTATGAATCGATGTTCAGCATGTTTCTTTCTTAAACCGTCTCCCAGTACCAATACTAATAACATACTTCATTTGGAATAGATTTAATATACGTAGAAATCAGCAGGTGACCGCTTTGACCCAATTACGGATGGCATTTTAGCATGGCCTCAACCGGGATTTTGAATCATGTGGCATTACATCCGCCCCACACCATCTGGCCTGGACTTGCAAAATCCTACCCGCTGTTCTGGCTTGAAACAATACACACCTCTTTAACCTGTGATTATCCCTCTCTCTGGATCTGTAATGATTTGATTACCTGCAAATACTCGCATTCCAAGCATTGTCCAGCATCTCTGACTTTGTCTATATAAATGTTTCTGGAACATACCTCGCCATTCACCTGAGGAAGGAGCAGTGCTCCGAAAGCTCGTGTTTGAAACAAATGTGTTGGACTTTAACCTGATGTTGTAAGAAGTCTTACTGGACATTTTAGAAGAACGTGATAACGATTACTGGTCTGCTTCAAATAACTATTTGCTTTAAGCGGTACATTGATATTTGCAGATGCATAACACGTTCGGTGCATGGTATATATACAGTTGAATGTTTGGTCAAGCACAACAAGCAAATATATCAAGACTGGCTGGCATAGAAGATAGAACAGTACAGCACAAAACAGCCCTTCGGCCCTCGATGTTGTGCCGAGCATTGTCCGAAACCAAACACAAGGTATCCCACTTCGTGTCATTCTGGTGAGCTCCATGTGTCTAGTAAATAACCGCTTGAAAGTTCCGAAAGTGTCCTACTCCATTATCACAGCAGGCAGTCCATGCCACACCCTAACCACTTTCTGAATAAAGATACAACCTCGGACATCCCTCCTATATCTCGCACCCTTAACCTTTTAGCTATGCTCCCTTGTAACAGCTACATCCATGCGAGGAAATAGTCACTGAATGTTCAGTATATCTATCCTATCATCATCTTATAAAGCTCTATTATGTCGCCTCTCATCATCCTCCGCTCTGAAGAGAAAAGCCGTAGCTCCCTCAACATTTCCTCATAAGACATATCCTGCAAACCAGGCAGCATCCTGGTGAATCGCCTTTGTACCCTTTCCAATGCTTCTACATCCATTCTATAGTGTGGTGACCAGAACCGCACACAGTACTCCAAATGTGGTCTCACCAGGGTCATGTATAGTTGCATCATAACGCCGCAGCTCTTAAACTCAAGCACCCTGTTAATAAACGCTGACACAATATAGCCTTTCTTCGATGCTCTATCCACTTGAGTGTCAACCTTCAGAGATCTGTAGACATGAACGCCATATTTCTCTGTTCATCCACATTGCACAAAACGCTGCCTTTGACCCTGTAATCCGCATTTAAATTTTTTCTCCCAAAATGAATCACCTCCCACTCAATCTGTCACTTTTTGGCCCATCTCTGCATCCTTGCAATGTCTCTTCGCATCTTAAAACAGCCCGCCAACTCAACCACCACTCCACCAATCTTGGTGTCATCAGCAAATTTACTGACCCACCCTTCAGCCCCCTCCTCCAAGTCATTGATAAAAATCACTGATCCCTGTGGTACACTGCAGGTAAATGGTCTCCAGTCTGAAAAATTTACATCCACCACTACCCTCTGCCTTCTATGTGATAGCCAGTTACTTATCCAATTGGCCAAATTTCCCTGTATTCCACACCTCCTTACTTTCTTCATATGCCGACCATGGGGAACCTTATCAAACGCCTTACTAAAATCCATGCATACAACATCAACTGTTCTACCTTCATCTCCACACTTCGTTATCTCCTCAAAGAATTCAATCAAGTTTTTGAGGCAAGACTTACACTTCACGACTCCGTGTTGACAATCCCGGATTCAGCTGCATCTTTCCAAATTGTCATAAATCCTAACCTTCAGGACCACTTCCATTAGCTTACCGACCATTGAAGTAAGACTAACCGGCCGATAATTACCAGGATCATTGATATTCCCTCTATTAAACAGATGAACAACTTTCGGCACTCTCCAGTCCTCTGGCAGTATCACTGTGGACAGCGAGAACGAAAAGATCAAAGCTAAAGGCTCTGCAATCTCATCCCTTGCCTTCCAAACAATCTTTGGATATATCCCATCTGTCCCAGGAGGCTTGTCGACCCTAAGGTTTTCCAAAATTGCTAATACATCCTTCCTCAGAATATCTACCCCTCCAGCCTACCCTCCTGTGTCACCCTCTCATCCTTACAAACATGGCCCCAATCCTTGGTGAACGCTGAAGGAAAGTATTCATTCAACGCCTCTCCAATCTCTTGTGACTCCATGCCCAAATTCGCACTACTGTCCTTGACCGGCCCTAACCTCACCATGGTCATTATTTTATTTCTCACATAAAAGTAAAAAGCCTTGAGGTTTCCCTTGATCCGACCCACCAAGGATTTCTCATGTCCCCTCCTATCTCTCCTAAGCCCTTTTTAAAACTCATTCTTTGGAGTCTTGAAACGCTCAAGCGACCCAATTGATCCTTGTTTTCTAATCCTTATATTCTCTTCCTTTTTCCTCTTAACAGGACATTCAAACTCTTTTGTGAATCATGGTTCCCTCATACGGCCATTTCCTCCCTGCCGTATCGGGACATCCCTATGAAGGACACGCAGTATTTGTTCCTTGAACACACTCCATTTTTCACTTCTGCCTTTCCCTGACAGTTTTTGTTCCCATTTTTGCTCCCTAATTTTTGCTTAATCGCATCATAATTACCCCTCCCACAATTATAAACCTTGCCCAGCCGTATGGCCCTATCCCTCTCCTTTGTAACAGTGAAAGACATCGAATTGTGGTTACTATCTCCAAAATCCTCGCCCGCAAACAAATCTAACATTTGGCCTGGTTCATTACACAGTACCAAATCCAATGTGCTCCCACCCAGCCCTCTTGTCGGCCAATCCACGTTATGTGTCGGGAAACCCCCCTGCATGCTTCGGACAGCATGTTAGCATCGTGGTTAGCATAAATGCTTCACAGCTCCAGGGTCCTAGGTTCGATTCCCGGCTGGGTCACTGTCTGTGCGGAGTCTGCACGTCCTCCCCGTGTGTGAGTGGGTTTCCTCCGGGTGTTCCGGTTTCCTCCCACAGTCTAAAGATGTGCGGGTTAGGTTGATTGGCCATGCTAAATTGCCCGTAGTGTCCTAATAAAGTAAGGTTAAGGGGGGGGGGGGGTGGTGGTTATTGGGTTACGGGTATAGAGTGTATACGTGGGTTTGAGTAGGGTGATCATGGCTCGGCAGAACATCGAGGGCCGAAGGGCCTGTTCTGTGCTGTACTGTTCAATGTTCTATGTTCTATGCATATATGGTACAAACACAGCCCCATCCGAAGTGTTCAACCTATAGAGGGTCTAATCAATGTTTGGAAAGTGAAAGTCACCCATGACAACTACACTGAGACCCACACACCTATCCATGATCTGATTTGCAATTTCTTCCTCCACATCTTTGTTACTATTTTGGGGCCTATAGAGAACTCATAACAGCGTGACCGCTCTATTCCTGTTTCTAACCTCGGCCCAAATTATCTCTGTAGGCGGATCCACTTCGAACTTCCTTTCTGCAGCTGTTAAACTACCTTGATTAACAATTAAAAAAGCTACTCCTCCAGCTCTTTTACCTCCTTCACTCCTCATACTGAAGCATATATACCCCGGAACGTCCAACAACCAATCCTGCCCCTCTTCTAATCATGTATCCGTAATGGCCACAACATCGTAGTTCCAAGTACCAATCCACGCTACAAGCTCATCTTTCATATTTCGGATGCTCCTTGCTTTGAAGTAGACACACTTCAACCCACCTTTCTGTCTGCAGGTACACTCCAGTGACCTTGATACCCTCCTCAGTACCTCACTACTCGCAACACTGACATCTGGACTACAGCTCGTTTTCCCATCCCCCTAAAAAAATAAATTTCACCCGCTCCCACCCCCCCCCCCCCCCCACCCCCAACCCCATGACCTGCAGCAATTTCCATCTCAGGATATTGGTGTCCCTCTGTTCATTTGCAAACCGCCCTGTCTGTACAGGTCCCACATTCCCCAGAAGTTGTTCTTATTATCCACGTAACTGAAACCCTCCCTCATCCACCATCCCTGCAGCCACATGTTTATTGCACTCTCTACCTGTTCCTCACCTCGCTAGCACGTGGCACCGCCAACAAACCGGAGATGACAATATGGTTTGCCCTGGCTCTCAGCTTCCAACCTAGCTCCTAAATTCCTGCTTTAAATCCATGTCCCTTCTCTTGTCAATGTCGTTGGTACCGATGTGTTCCACGACTTGTGACTGTTCCCCCTCCACCTTAAGAATTCTGAAAACACGGTTGGCGACGTCACGGGCCCTGGCACCCGCGAGGCAACATGCCTTCCGTGACTCTCTTTCGTTGCCACAGAACAGTACGTCTGTCCCTCTAATTATCGAGTCCTGAATAACAATTGCTCTCCTGCTCTCGCTCCTTCCGTTCTGAGCCACAGGGACGGACTCAGTGCTGGGGATCCGTGCACCTTGGCTTACCCCTGGTCGTTGCAGAGAATGCGGATTACGTTTTGTTTGCCCCCTCAACAGTGTCCAAAGCGGTATGCTTGTTCCTGAGGGGAACGACCACAGAGGATCCATGCACTGACTACTTCCTCCCAGCCGCTCTCACCCTCACCCATCTATCTTGATTTTTCGGAGTAACTGCATCCCTGAAGCAACTATCTATGACCACCTCTGCCTCCCGAATGATCTGACGTTTCTCTAGCTCCAGCTCCAGTTCTCTAACGCGACTTCTGAGGAGCTGGAGATGGGTGCACTTCACACAGGTGAAATTAGCACGGAGACATACGGCGTCCCTCACCTCAAACATTCTGCAGGAGGAACATTGCACTGCCTTTCCTGCCATTTCCTCTAGATAAAACAAGACAAATCAAGAATGAGCTTTCCTGCTATTCACTCTATCCCCTAAGTTAGATAAGGTGGAAGGGTGGGGAGCACTGCACGTGTAGTGCCTGGGGTTTAGGCACTGCCCAACTTAAATACAGGTATAAATAAATCACTTAATCAGCAACCACTGCGCCCCAGACGAGATCAGCAATCAGCTGTTAGCGGCCAGAGCAAACAATTTAAATCGTTACTACTTACAAAGCTGTCACTCTGTCCTCAGTCCCAACGGATTCTGCTGGAAACTCCCAACAGTGAGTTTTTTTAAAATTTATTCCCCTTCTCAGCAAGCACTCACTCAGCAACTACTGTGCCCCGCACAAGAACAGCAATCAGCATTTATGGGTCCGCGCCAAATATTTAAAGATTTACTACTTACCCAGCAGTCACTCTGTCCTCACGCTGACCGGACTCAGCTGGGCACTCCCAACAGTAATTTTTGTTTAATTTACATAATTTGCATACTTTACATATTTGCTTCATGTTTTACAATGCAATTCGGCAAAATCGACATAAAAATAATCTTTGAGTGTGAGAGTGTCATATTACCATATGCGTTGAATGGCGAATTGTGACTTCACCCTTCAATTGCTGATGCCTAATGTTACTCTACTTCATTTAATTTTTTAAACATCAATTTCTTCCATCCTGCCTGGCATTTGACAGAATTACATTATATTTTGCGGCATAATGACCAATTAGTTTTCGACATTGCAGTGAAACAAATCCCACGCATCATGACCTCTCCAAGTGCATACGTTAGTCCCTGTATTGATCTTGTTTTTGCATCCTGCAGAAGCAAATCAATCTGACATCACTTCATGTGAGTATCGCTCCGTGTCACATTGCGAGGTGTGCAGCAGAAAGTCATAAAATATAGAAGTCTTCAGTCGTGATGTACTATGCAAAGAATCGCAAATGGTTTCATCTCGGATCAGAAGAATTTCAGTCCATAGGGGCTCCACAGATAATATACAATCCTGAGTCATTTTTACAATTGCACTTAATCGTTGGATTTCATTTCGGAGCATGACAATTTCCTGGCAGAGCCTCAACCTCCTCATATTCTGCCCTGTATATCCCTGCACAGGTTGCTGTACATGGGATATCACCATTTATTTTTTAATCGCACAGATCTCCGGTCGCATTTGCCCGGAATGAGATCGTTTTGGCAAGCATTGATCGAACCTTTATCAAGATAATATCAGACAGATCTGACCCATTTTCAATTGTGTGGCACTTGAGAACGTCAAAGGGAGACAACATACACCCTCAGGACCAGTAATGGTGTTTAATTACAAAAGACCAAGAAACAACATGTATTTCAAGCCACAAGATCACTGTCCGTTTTGGATGTCATCTCGAACTGCTTGCAGATTTTTTACGTGTTGTGTATGTTACCCGCGAATGTTGAAGGCAAGATCACTGATTAAATATTATTTTCTGATCCTGCCTATTCTTCCACTGGTCATAGCCGTGTCATAATGCTGCAAAACACAGGAACTTCAATTTCCTATGAAAATAAACGTTGGATAATGTGGCGATCTGGTGTCCTTCGGATACTGGTTTTCCACTGAAGGGTATGATGCACAATCGCTTTGATTTGCAGCTATGACTCGGACATTGCTGAACATTTTTAGTGCTGGGCATCTGGTGATTTTTAAAAGTGAGCAGTACTACAATTAATTGTTTTCCCTGTGACGTTGTTGGAAATGAATTGTTAATCTATGGTCTCTTATAAAGGTCATGTATTAAAGGAGAGTATTGGGAGGTACATGGTTATGCGGCTTCACAGCGAATGAAGGAGTAAATGCCTAAGTAGAAAGATATGGACTGAATTTGACGAACAAGCAGCAAGTTACATTCCCTTGAAATAAATTTCAGCCAACAGCTATCTTTACGGTGATCGCCGCACCAGTTTCCCACATGACGGTGAAAAAAATAGCACTGCCTTCCAATATTTCCATCCTGACACATCATTCAAGAATGTAGGCTAACCATATAGATACTGTGGCATAACAACATCTCAGATGCTATGGAATCTGACGTGCGTAACGCAGCTCTTCACAGTTGAATGAAATATTCTTTACTTGTCAGGACATATATGGAGCTTGATGTAATTCCCTCCACTTGATTAAAATAATTATACTCCGAGAACATGAAATATGCTCACCAGGAATCCTGAAGCCAGCTGACTCCGCACGTTAGACAGCCATCACAAATCACAATGTTTGTGGCTTGTGCCGTATACTGCACTTTCAACATAAGAAAAATCATGTGACAATTATTTTGCGAACAGCCGACCTCGAAACAACATCGAAGCTGCTGTGCCATCTTCAACCCACGCAGCATTACGTCCTAGGAAGTGTTAGTCATTCTTGTTTCTGTGGGTCTCAATACTTCAGCTGATATTCTACCATCACTATCGGCTGACATGCTTTAGTTGAGATGTACCTGCTCCAGCTGAAATCTAACCCCCAGCATGCTAAGCATCCGGGAAGAAACAGAAACCGCAGATCTGATAAGCTAGATTTGTATCGCATTATTAAAACAACATACGTTCACGTATTCAATGCTCACTTGGTTGATGCTGGCAGGCGCCTGTTCTGCATCGTTAATCGTCTTTAACACTCCTTCGCTTTGGTATTTACTTTCATCAGGGATGAGAAATGTAAATGCAAAAGAAAAACGTAATCCGCATTCTCTGCAATGCGACAATATTCGTCCTCCGGACCGAGCGACTGCTGGCATGCCAAAAACAATATCAAAAGGTATTGTGTTCTAGCACAGAATAACACATTATTGAATTAGTTAAAATAAAATACGTTCTTTATCCATTACCGCATTCTGAATGCAGCACAACATTTTCCACATTTTTCTCTCATGTATGTGCCACCCTCCAACGTAATATAAAATACACCGATCCTTACGAAACAGGCAGCACGGTAGCATAGTGATTAGCACAATTGCTTCACAGCTCCAGGGTCGCAGGTTCGATTCCCGTCTTGGGTGACTGTCTGTGCGGAGTCTGCACGTTCTCCCCGTGTGTGCGTGGGTTTCCTCCGGGTGCTCCGGTTTCCTCCCACAGTTCAAAGATGGGCAGGTTAGGTGGATTGGCCATGCTAAATTACCCTTAGTGTCCAAAATTGCCCTCTGTATTGGATGGGGTTACTGGGTTATGGGGATAGGGTGGAGGTGCGCGGTTGGGAAGGGTGCTCTTTCCAAGAGCCGGTGCAAACTCGATGGGCCGAATGACCTCCTTCTGCACTGTAAATTCTATGATTCTATGATTCTATACCTTGGCTACTACTTGTCTATCTCCGCAGGGACCCTCATGCTCTCTCTCTCCTACCTCAAATAATCTGTCCTGTACATCATGATAATATCTGTTTACCAATGAAGGCTCGGACTGCTGAAAGCATTCTTATTGCTCCTGGCAGGAACATTCCTCATTGTCGAAATCTTCATTATTTTATAAATTCATTTGTGAAATCTTAACCAGTGTTGTGGAAAGATAACAGGGTTACAATGAATCCTTTCTTTCCCTTAGTATGTCCAGATGCAGAGAATGTGCTAAACCGATACACTTGTGAAGTCCATTTGAAAGTGACGCACAACGATGTGTGATTGTGTGAAATCAAAAATATTGTTCACACATTTAATTAATCGAACGGATTGTTGTTGTACCCATACACAAAGAGATTTCGCAGTTCTGTGGCTAAGTAGATAACACTGCTGCCTCACGGCGTCGAGGGTCGGGTGCGATCCAAGCTCCTGGTCCCAGTCACAGTCATAGATCTTTACAGCATGGCAACAGGCCCGTCGGCCCTGCTGGTCCATGCCGTCCAGTTTATATCACTAAGCTCGTCTCGCTTGCCAGCATTTGGCTGATAGTCCTCTTTTCCCACCCTGCCTATGTAACTGTCTAACTGTGTTTTAAAGGTCAACATTGCAACCTCCTCCACCACTGTCTCTGGCAGCCCGTTCCAGATGCTCACCACCCTCTGTGTGAAGAGATGTCCGCGCGGTGTTTATATATTATCCTCATATTTACGTGGGTCTCATCCCCACAATTCAAAGATGTGCAGGGTCGTTGGATTGGTCACTCTAAATTGTCCCATATTTGGAAATAAAAATACATTGGGATTTCATTTGAAATTAATGTATATATTCCAACAGAGAGCTATATACCAGATACCGAGAGAGGCAAGCTAAAATATTGGAGAGAAGTACGGTGGCACATGTTTCGGATTGCTGCCTGACAGCGATAGGCACCAGAGTTTGATAACAGCTTTCGGTCTGTGTGGATCTTGTATCTTCTCCACTTGCCTGCGTGGGAGTCGAAGTGCTCCGGTTTCCTCCAATATAAAAAGCTGTGCTGGCGAAATGGGTTGGTCTGGTTAAGTTTCCGCCCCGTTTCAAATTGTTTTCCCGAATTCATTTCATTTTTCATTGATGTACAGGTTCACAGGATTTAGTAATATAGCGTGGAGGAGTGGTGCAAAGTCCATGGGCCGTATAGCTTCCTACTGCACTGTAGATATTCTTCCGATTTTATGTTTGACCCTCCCTTAACTACAGCCTGCTTGTAAATCATGAGGCATTGAATAACAACGTTTTAGTCTCTTGAAGTGCATTTTAAAATCAACACTTTGGTCGGTGTAACTGAAACAAATTGCAACTTGTTTCCCGTGAGGAGCGAAAGCTGCAATAATCGGTGCCATGCAGAAGCCCGGGACGACCTTGCAGCTGTATTTAGGTACATTGATTAGCCAGGTCATTTTGAATACATGAAGATTGTTTAACACGTCCGTACATTAAGCCACACTGTTTCGCACACGTCCAAGTTTTTTGTTATCCATATACATTCCGCCACCACGCCCGTTTCCACATTCTTTCTTTCAGTAATTAACAACTCGTCTGCAGCTTGTGTAACGCTGCTCGAACATTTCGTAATGTCCATTAATCTATAACACTGATCTCCACTGATCTCACACCTCTCAAATTGTAAATTCAAGTCAGATTTACACGAAGCATGCAAACACAGAAATCCAACTTCCAGTGTCGTCCATGAAGTAGGAGGACGCACAATTGGTATTTCCCGCTGGTGCCGCATCTTTGGACATTTCCCCGAATTTTTTCGACTTTTATTTGAAAAATTGATAGTGGATGGAACAGTGAAGAGGAATTTGGAGATGTGGACCACAAGTGGTCGTATAAGAAAGAAAAATCGAGCAGAGTTTGCAAGTGTGAATTCCACAGCACACTGCAACACAGAACATAGAACATTACAGCGCAGTACAGGCCCTTCGGCCCACGATGTTGCACCGTCCAGTGAAACCCTTCTAAAGTCCCTCTACACTATTCCCTTATCACCCATATGCCTATCCAATGACCATTTCAATGCGGTTAGTGTTGGAGAGTCCACTACTGTTGCAGGCAGGGCATTCCACGCCCTTACTATACTCTGAGTAAAGAACCTACCTCTGACATCTGTCCTATATCTATCTCCCCTCAATTAAAATCTATGTCCCCTCGTGCTGGACATCACCATCCGAGGAAAAAGGCTCTCGATGTCCATCTTATCTAATCCTCTGATCATCTTGTATTCCTCAATTAAGTCCCCTCTTAGCCTTATTCTCTTTAACGAAAACAGTCTCAAGTCCTTCAGCCTTTCCTCATGTGATCTTCCCTCCATACCAGGTAACATTCTTGTAAATCTCCTCTGTACCCTTTCCAATGCTTCCACGTCCTTCCTATAATGTGTCGACCAGAAATGCACACAATACTCCAAATGCGGCCGCACCAGAGTTTTGTACAACTGGAACATGACCTCATGGCTCCGAAACTCAATTACTCGACCAAGAAAAGCAAACACACCAGACGCCGTCTTAACAACCCTCTCAACCTGAGTGGCAACTTTCAGAGATCTATGGACATGGATACCGAGATCTCTCAGCTCGTTCACACTACCAAGAATCTTACCATTAGCACAGTACTCTACCCTCCTGTTATACTTCCAAAATGAATCACCTCACACTTTTCTGCATTAAACTCCATTTGCCACCTGTCAGCCCATCTCTGCAGCTTATCTATGTCCCTCTGTAACTTGTAACATCCTTCTGCACTGTCCACAACTCCACCGACTTTAGTGTCATCTGCAAATTTACTCACATGCCGGAGGTGCAGGCTACTGCCTTTGCAGCCCAGTGGTCAGAGGAGAAGCTGGTGCAATTTATTCTGGAGGGTTTCGCCAAAGCAAATTAGGAAGGTCTAGACAGGATCAAGGCATTCGTCGAATGGGTGGAGGAGGTGGTTGAGCACGAGCAACTCCGAACTGCGCTGGGGTTACTGGTGGGGCTGATGAGGGATCAGAAGTAAAGGTTGCAGGAGAAGGTAGAGGACCTGGAGAACAAGTCCCGTCGACCCAACTGAGGACCGTCGGCCTCCCTGAGTGCTGCGAGGGAACGGACGCAAGGGCCAATGTGGCGAATATGCTGGAGAAATGAATGTGTGATGGAGCGTTTGCTCGATCCTTCGAATTGAATAGTGTGTACAGATAGTTTGTGAGAAGACCGCATGTCAGAGAGCCGCCGAGGGTAATGACGGTGTGCATCCACCGGTTCCTGGATGAGGAACATATTTTACACTGGGACAAGCATACACGGAGCTATAAGTGGGAGAAGAGCATGCTTCACATGTAGCAGGACCTGAGTGTGCATCTGGCCAAAGGAGAGCGGTATTCAACCGTGTACATTCGGGGCTTTTCAAGATGAATGTGAAGTTTGGGCTGCTATATTCATCTCGTTAATGGGTCACAATTTGGGCTGGTTTAGAACGCGGGCTAAGACGGCTGGCTTGTATTGCAGAACAATACCAGCAGAGAGGTTTCAATTCCCGTTCCAGCCTCCCAGAACAGGCGCCGGAATGTGGCGACTCTGGGTTTTTCATGGTAACTTCATTGAAGCCTACTTGTGATAATGAGGACTTAAGTATTATTTGAAAAGCAATAAGTCTATTTCGAGTCACCAGACGATTCGATGGACTGGCAGGTGACTGAGGAAACAGAACGCCTGGAATGGATAATGCTGTATCGATTTTTTTTGAAGTTATTCTCGCTTTTGAACAGGGTGTGAAATGTTTTTACATTGATTCTTGGGCTGTTGCTCAGTTTTGTCAGTTAAACGTGTTTTGGTGGGGGATGGTATAAGGATGTTCTTTTTCTTTTATCTGTGATTGTTTTGGAGCTGTTTTTTTTGGAATAAATATGCCCGAGCGGGGGAGGGGTGTAATAATAGTGGATGGATTTTTCGCGCCATGGGAGGTGAGCTACCAGGCTATCTGGGCGGGCTAGCTCACGGAAACGCAGTGGGGGGGGGGGGAGGTGAGCAGATGGGACGTTCTGGAAAAGGGGTTGGAATTGTCTTGTTCTTAATGGGGGGAGAGGGTGCTGGTATTGCTCCGTTGACAGGGGAGGGATAGTTTATGTGAGACAAATGAGATGTCGAGGATGGAGGGTGCCGAATTGCGGTCCTGCGGGGATGCAGGGCGTGACCTGGAGGTTGGGTTAAAAGCCTGATGGTTGTTCGGTGGGAGGGAGGGCGAGATGCCTACTGGCCAGGCTGTTCACAGGGAACATTATAAGGCTGAATGGGCCATGTAAGCGGGCTTTCGTGTTCCGCGCACTTGAGTGTATAGAAGGCGGGCTTGTCAATGCCACAGGAGACACGTGTGATGGTAACAGATCCAAGCAGATTGTGGAACTGGTGGGTGGGGCAGGTATTTCACTCGTGTTTGGACACTAAGATTAACGGGGAGGCGATTATGATTAATACACGGGTGTTATTTCATGCAGGGAAATGTTTAAGGATATGGGGGCAAGTATATCATGGTCAGTGGGAAGTCGGAGGGGGACAAACGGTGGTCTCGTGAATGTCTATGCACCAAACTGGGATGATGCGGAGTTTATACGATTGGTGTTAGTTACGATCCCACACCTGGATTCGCAAAAGCTGATCATGGGGAGCAGGGTCTTCAATACGGTCATTGCCCCAAGGTCGAGCTCAAAAACAGGGAAGGTGCCGGCATTGGCGAAGAAACAATATGAGTTCATGCAGAAGATTGGTGGGGTACATCCATGGAGATTTGTTTGCTTAAAGCGAAGTAGATTTCTTACTTCTCGCATGTTCATAAAGTATACTCCCGGATCGTTTCTTGTAGTCTGAACACGGCTCCACTGACGGTGGTGGTAGATACCCATTATTCAGCGATTGCTGTGTCATTGGGTAGACCTACAGGTGTACAAGGAGGGGGAGGCATAGACCACAATGGAGATTGGAATTAGGACTGTCAGTGGGCGAGGAGGGATTGTGGGTGTGTAAGGGAGCGCATCCAGAACTATCTGGAAATAAACGACACGGGCGATGTCTCGGCAACAATAGTTTGGAAATCGCAGAAGACATAGGTTAGAGCGGAATTAATGTCGATAAAAGCCCACAGGAGAAAGTGGGAAAGAGCAGAGCATGTATGGTGGTTGGGGAAATACTCCAGGTAGATAGGAGATGCAGGGACGCCCAGGGGCAGGATTATTGAAAGTGACAGAAGCTATTGATGCAGTTTGGTCTATTGTCTGCGGGGAAGGCGGTCGGGCAGCTGAGGAAGGCGGTGGAGGAGCTGAGGCAGGCTAGGGGACCGATCTATGAGTATGGAGAGAAGGCCAGCAGAATGCTGCAGACGAGCAAAGGGAAATGAAGGCGGCGACGGAGATAGATAGAGTGAATGATAGAGCTGGTAACCCAGCTTTAGACACAGGACGGCTGAACGGAGTGTTTAAACAATGATATAGCCGGCTGGACGAGTCAGAACCCCCAGTTGCGGTAGAGGGACGAGGCAGTTTGTGGGTGAGTAGAAGTTTCCAAAGGTGGAAGAAGGGTTGGGAGCACCGGTCGGGATTGAAGAATGGCAGAGGGGCTGGAGACCATGCATTCGGGACTACACGCTGGAATTTTGCAAAACGTTATCTGAGATGCTGGGCCCAATGCTGGTGAGGACATTTAATGAGGCATGCTAGTGAGGATACTTCCCCCGACAATGCCTCATGCCTCGACCTCACTGACCCTGCAGCGAGTGAAGGACCCTGAGCTCTGCGGATCATACAGACGAATCACCCTATTGAATGTTTTGCCAGACTGTTGGCTAAAATCATGGCCTGACGGATAGACGATTGTATCCCAGAGGTGATTTTTGAAGACCAGACAGGGTTTGTTAAGGGAAGACTGCGGCAGACTGCTGACGTTCAACATGAGAAGGCTCTTAAACGTGATCATGATGGACCAGAGGGGATGGAGGAGGAAGTCGTGGTCGCAATGGGCGTAGAATAGGCCATTGAACGGGTGGAATGGAATTATTTGTGGGAGACTTGGGTGCGGTTCCGGTTTCGACGGGGCATTATTCATTGGGTCAGGTTGCTGTGTCAGGCAGTGGTGGCAAGTGTCCAAATGAATCCGTTGAAATCGGACTATTTTACATTTCACCTGTGGACTAGGCAGAGATGCTCACTCTCCGCACTGGTTCTCTCTTGCCATAGAGCCACTGGCAATGGAGCTAACAGCTTCAAACGACTGGAAGACGTTGGTCCAAGTGTGTGTGTGAGGGGGGTGGGGGGTTGACCACACGGTCTCGCTGTACGCCGACGAACTGCTCCTGCATATTTCTGACCCATTCGGGAGAGATTATGAGGATTTTAGGGGAATATGGCCATATTCCGGCGTACACATCTCGGATGGGGAAAAGCGAGATATTTGCGATTTAGGCAAGGGAGCAGGAGAGGAGATTCAGAGTGTTGGCTGGTGCTGTCGTCATTTGGGAATCCAGGTGGCACGGTGACTGTTACATTAATTAAATATGACCCGGTTAGTGGAGCAGATGAAGGAAGACGTTCGAGGTTGGGACATGCTCCCATTGTCACTGGCAGGAGTACAAACCGTGAAAATGACGGTCCTCCCGATGTTCCTGTTTGTTTTTCAGTGCCTTCCCATCTTTACCCCAATGGCCTTTTTAAAACGAGAAAGCAAGGTGATTTCGTGTTTGGCGTGGTGCGGTAAAACCCCGCAAATGAGGAAAGTATTGGTAGAGTGTGGGCGATTTCGGGGGGGGGGGGGGGCTGAGATGGCGCTGCCGAACGTTCGCAACAATCACTGGGCGGCATATGTAGCCTAGATTAGGAAATGCATAGTGTGTGAGACGCTGTTCTGTATGGGAGCGAGTATGGCCGGCATCATGCAACGACAGAAGTTTGGGGGCATTTGTAAAGGCACCTCTGACGTTATCGCCGGCCCCGTACTCCAAACGACCGGGCTAGTTGTGGCCCTGAGAGTCTGGGGGCAGTGGTGGAAGCATATGAGAGTTGAGGGAGCTTCGGTCTGTGACCCGATTTGTAGTCAACTTCCGTTTGCACCAGGAAGGCTGGATGGGGTGTTTTGGAGATGGCAGACTGCAGGGATTGAGAGGATGGAATATCTATTCATTGGTGGGAACTTCCCTGTATGAAGGATTTAGTGAACAAATGTGAAATGCAGCAGGAAATGGATTCAGATATCTGCACGCACGGGATTTTCTGCGAAGGCATGTTTCGATCTTCCTGCTCAGACCACCACGTTGGATACAGGATACAGGACAGGTTAGTTTCCAGAACGGGAGTGGGAGAGGGGAAGTTTCCCGATATTTATAATGAACCCATGGAGTCAGAGGAAACGTAGACAGTGGAGCTAAAGCGCAAGTGGGTTGATGAGCTTCGCGGGGGGGGGGGGGGGGGGGGGTTAGATCGAGGCAGGTCTTTGGCTGACGCATTAATCAGAGGCAACACGACTTCATCATGTGGCAGGCACAGCTTGCATCAATTTAAGCTTGTCCACTGGACACATATGACGGTGACTTGGAGAAGAAAGTTTTTTGGGACAGAGGAAAGGTGTGCGAGATGAGCGTGATAGCCAGCAAACCATATCAATAATTTTTGGGCATTGCCGAAGCTCAGTGGATTTTGGCAGTGTTTTACAGATGTCACGTCCACGGTGGTGCAGAATCTAGAGGTGACGATTTTCGGAGTGTCGGAAGATCGGGTGTCCAGTGGGTGAGAAAGGCTGACGTCTTGGTCTTTCCCTACTTGGTAGTTCGGAGACGGATATTATTAGCGTGGAGGGACTCGAAGTCCCCGAATTCAGAGATCTAGCTTAGTGACATGGCCTGGTTTCTCACAGTTGAGAAAATAAAGTTCGCCCTAATACGTCAATTCTAGGGATCTCCCGCAGGTGCAGCCGTTTGTCGACATCTTTGGAGAAAACTGCCAGTAGAGGCTGGGGGTGGGGGTGGGGGGGGGGAGGGGGGTAGTTATATTATCGTTTAGAGGAGGTGGGACTTGTAAAGGAGAAGCGGTATTTGGACTATGTCTACTTGTATTTGCACTGTTGACTGCTAGTATTATAAAATTATAAATGCACAAATAAAATTTAAAAAAAATAAAAGAACACAAACATCGACGTGGCTATTCATTTGCTTCATCTAACTCTAAAATGAATACGAATCACTGTCGCATTGGGGCATAAATCGTAACGTTGTTCAAAATTAGTCGGGGCACAGTAATTAATTGGAACTGTGGAAATGTATACCATTGAACAAAGAAAAAAGAAAAGTACAGCTCAGGAACAGACCCTTCGCCCTCCAAGCCCGTGCCAACCATGCTGCCCATCGAAACTAAAATCTTCAACACGTCCTGGGACCGCATCCATCTATTCCCATCCTATTCATGTATTTGTCAAGATGCTCCTTAAAATACACTATCATCCCTGCTTCCACCAACTTATCCAACAGCGAGTTCCAGGCACCCACTACCCTATGTCTGAAAAACGTCACTCGTACAACTCTCCTAATCCTTTCCCCTCGCACCTTAAACCTATGTCCCCTAGTAAATGGCTGCTCTGCCCTGTGGAAAAGCCTCTGACTATCCACTCTGACTATGCCCCTCGTTATTTTGTGTACCTCTATCAAGTCGCCCCCCCCTAACCTCCGGAGATCCTGTGAGAACAAACTGAGTTTATTCAGCCGCTCATCATAGCTAATGCCCTCCATACCGTGCAACATCCTGGTAAACCTCTTCTGCACTCTCTCTAAAGCCACCACTTCCTTCTGGTAGTGTGGCGACCATACTTGAACACTATACTCCAAGTGTGGCCTAATTAAGATTCTATCCAACTGCAACGTGACTTGCCAATTATTTTAATTAATGCCCCGGTCAATGAAGGCAAGCATGCCTAATGCCATCTTGACCTCTCCACCTGTGTTGCCACTGACAGTGACCTGTGGAACTGTACACCTAGATCTATCGGACTTTCAATACACTTCAGGGTTCTACCATTCACTATATATTCTCTACCTGCAGTCGACCTTCCAAAATGCATTACCTCATATTTGTCTGGATTAAACTCCATCTGCCATCTCTCCGCCCAAGCCTCCAAACAATCTAAATCCTGCTGTATCCTCTGACAGTCCTCACCGCTATCCACAGTTCCACCAACCTTTGTGTCGTTTGCAAACTTACTAATCAGACCAGTTACATTTTCCTCCAAATCATTATATGTACTACGAACAGCAAAAGTCCCAGCACTGATCCCTGTGAAACACCACTAGTCACAACCGTCCAATTCGAAAAGCACCATTCCTTTGCTACTCTCTGCATTCTGTTACCTAGCCAGTTCTGCATATACCTTATCAGTTCACCCCTGATCCCGTGGGGCTTCACCTTTTGTACCAGTCTGCCATGAGGGACTTTCAAAGATCTTACTGAAGGCCATATAGACAACATCCAATGCCCTACCTGCATTAATCATCGTTGTGACCTCTTCGAAGATCTCCATCAAGTTCGTGAGACACGACCGCCCCGTCACAAAACCATGCTGCCTCTAGCTAATACGTCCATTTGCTCCCAAATGGGAGTAGATCCTCTCTCGAAGAGTTAACACATTCTCTCCATTGGCAACGGAAAAGTCACTTTCATTAAAACTATTCAACAAAGCTAAAAAAAATTGTTCAATTATTTTCAGATAAGGACAGAATGAGGAAAGTGCTCCGAGAAAGAGGTAACTATCCAATTAAAATTGTTCATCACCTTGTAGCGTGAGGAATGTGTTGTGTTGTTTCATCTGCAAAATTAGAGCGAACAATTGGAAATAAATGCTGCACTTAGGTGGAGAAGTGATCCACGCTGAGCACCATCTAAGAAGAGGTAGTGGATATGTAATTGCTGCTGCCAGAATAAGTCCTTACTCCGTCCGATTCGAAATGCATTAGTTAATCTTTCGACAGAATTATGATGCCAAAAAAAAAAACGCTGACCGCCCAAGTATTAACTGGTCATGGAGCAAAGTACAGATAATTCTGGAAACTGATAAAACTTTATTTTTCTGGATTGTTAAATCGATGAGTTCAAATATAATTGAGTGACTGAATGAATGAGGCAGTGGTTGAATTAAAGAAGAGAAACATATCAGAGGTGTGCAAACAAATCTTCGTGTGAGCGAGTGAAGTATAGCACGAAGAATGTAAAGGGTATGTGACTTAAAGGGAGATAATCATTTCACCTGAGTGAATGTGATAATAAGTCAATTAGAAAATGATTGTATGGTCGTGTGCTGTAATGAATGGGAGTTTTAGTCTCAGGGAGTATTCGTGTACTTCAATGCAGAAGTAAGAGAAGTCATAGAATAATAGCATCCTATCAGTGCAGAAGGAAGCCATGCTGCGTATCGAGTCTGCGCCAACCCTTTTAAAGACCAGAGTACCCAGGCCCAATTCGCAACATGTTCTTCACACGCGACTCTAAAGGGCAAGTTGGCATTGCTAATTCACCTAACCGGCACACATATCGACGGACGGAGGAATCCGGAGCAACCAGGGACATGGGGAGAAAGTGTAAATTGTACACAAACAGTCACTCAAAGACGAATTGGTGTCCGGTACCTGGAGCTGTGTGGCGGCAGTGCCAATGTACCGCCACAGTGCATGAATACTTGGGACGAACGTTTATTTTTGTTTTTGTCTGATGTTGCATTTGTTAGCCTGTCGTCATGGACATGCATGTATTTGTGGCTACATCAGGCAGTTGTCAAGATAAAGGTGGAAGTGTATTTTATTCTCTCATGGGACGTGGGCCTCAGAGGCTGGTCAAGCATTTAGTGCGCTTCCGTTATCGCCCATGAGGGGGCAGTTAAGTGTCAACTACATTGCTGACGATCAAGTCACATGAAGGGCAGACCAGCTAAACACGGCATATTTCCTTCGCGAAGGGACATTAGTGAACTAGATCGGTTTTTACAGCTATCTACAATGCTGTCATCGTAATCATAACACTTTTAATTCCAGGTTTTATTGACTTCAAATGTCAGCAGCAGTAATTGAAACTCAATCACTTGAGCATTATTGCAGGTCTGAGGTTACCGAGTCCTGTGATATACCACTATCCCACCGCCTCCACATATTATGGCTGGATATTCACGTGAATTCCAGAATCGAATGATATAATACATTGTGTCATTTTGCCCAACGTCGCACAAGGTTTACTTGTAAACCAGGGGTTGGACGCAAGATATAATGCTCCTGCTTGAGGACGTCGACATGAACAGTCATAACTTCAGATATATCGTTGCGTGATTCGTGGACGCATGTTTCTTGACATGTTCAGCCTGTAGATTATGTGAATGCAGAACTCGGATTAATTCGTGATATGGACACAAGCCAGAAGAACAGTCCTATTCGGGCATCAGCTCGTCTCACTTTCCAATCAATGTAATTCATGATTAATGATTAACGCAGTGATGTCGAAGTCCTTTGATGTTGTTGGAGCAGAACTCATCTAGGCAAATGGGCGTATTCTATTACGCCATTGACTCTAGCCTTGTCAATGGTGGACAGGATTTGGCAGGTCGGGATCCGAGTTACGCTGAAAAGGACTCCTCGGCTTTGAGATTCTCTGGTAGCGATAGTATCAATCAGGCTTGTCTATTTCTGTTTCTGTTCAATGGTAACGCCCAGGATGTTGATTATGGTGTCCTCGTGGGCACAAATCTCCTGTAGTAATGCTGAAATATTACCGAAGCTCATAGCCATTTCAGTAACCAATGGCTTAAACCGTATCTTGACCTAATGTGAAGTAAGTCATTTGGCTGAGGACAGATATCCGTGATGCTTGCGACATCTGGAGGAGACGGGGATGGATTATACATTCCGCTTTTTTGACTGAAGTGTGTCTCGGATGTTTCATCCTTTTGCTTTTCACAGGGGTACAGGGCTCTACCATCGTTTAGCATGTGGCAGAGCTTCAGATCATAGAGCTAATGCGATTCTTGTGGAGTGACTTAGCTGTATCCAATGCTTGCTGCTTATGTTGTTTGGCAAACGTACATTTCTGCTTTGTAGCTTTCCCATGTCGTTTCATTTCGAAAATAAATTCGCTTATTGTCACGAGTAGGCTTCAAATGAAGTTACTGTGAAAAGCCCCTAGTCGCCACATTCCGGCGCCTGTTCGAGGAGGTTGTTCCGGGATCTCTGCTTGGTGCTGCTCCTGGCCTGCTTTACTGCATTCTGATTTTAACTCCCTTGGCTCGGGATGCGCTGACTCATTAGTTTGCAGCTTGTAGTTGAGTACACTTCTGCTGCTGATGATTTCTCACTGTCCCACTCTGCAGCTCTGGCTTTGGGGCCCGGTCAGCTCCAACTGTGTTGTAACTCCCAAGCCAGTGCTGGTGATGGACAATGAAGTTCCCACCAGAGTATATTCTACGCCGTTTCCGCCATCAGTGATTACTCCAAGTAGTACGGATTCATCAGCCGATGGTGGACTTGTCCTTGCACCTGTTAATAATTAAGCCATGAAAACACTGGGACATTGTCTGTAAGGTATGACCCTGTGTATGCCTTTATAGGGCTGTTACATAACGAGTCTATGAGTCAGCTCTCTCAACTTTGACCCCGGATGTTAGCTAGGAACAATTTTCAGGGTCGACAGGCCTGTTAGTGCTGTCATTGTTTCCTGTGTCTGAGTGAATGTCTGGCATTACGTCTAGCTTATTTAATTTTTCCTATTTCTTAGCGGTTGACTACAACAGAGTCTGGCGAGTGCACCATTTTAGAATCAACTACATTGCTGTGGGCCTGGATTTGCATGCATTCCAGACGACAAAATGGCATATTTTTGTCCCTGAAGTGATCTGGTGAACTCGGTGGGGATTACAACTACCGACACTTGTATCTTGGTCATCATCATTTGCCTTTTAATTCTCTGATAACTGCCACTCGCTGCCGTGGGATTCAAGCCTGAATCCACGGATTTTTCTGGATCTCTGGAATACTATTCCAGCTGCAGTACAACTACACCACTGCCTCTCCTTATGTTAGATCAAAACCTTTTTTACATTCAGCGATTCCGTCGATGTATAAAAATGATGGTTAGTGTTGCATATTAAATTGATCAGCGACGCATAAAACTTTCGTTATCTGCGCAGACAAGCAATACATTTAGTATAATGAAAGTGAGTGACGAATTATACAAAACATAGCACTAATCTGATCGCGGGTTGCTAGTGAGTGGATCTGCGAGTAATTCTCGAGCTGCATGTTTGAGTGAGACTGTGTTTCTCTAAATACAAGAGTAAAATAAATAAGATGTTGAAGTGAGAATGCAAAAAGCGGACAACGCGATGCTGGTGGGTCAATTACTTTACTATAACAATGACCAAATAGTCACCTGATAAGTATGTGGGAAATTAATACATAGGCGTTTGTGTAGCTTTGTAAGTGAGGACAAATTAAGGATAACGAAGGAAAAGGTGATACACTATTTGCATCACTGAGAATGTAATTTCTTGGCAGGATGAAGTAATTGCACATCATCATGTATTGACGCACAGTCTTCTTTAAACTTACGTTATTATTTTAGCGAGACTTTTGAAAATTGAAGACGCCCTTTGAATACGTCATAATGTAATTATACAAATAAACGCATTTCCGATCATATTCGTAGGAACGCCTGATTTACATTGGAATATTCGTTCAAAATATGTAACATTTGAAGTACCTCGCCAGTCGAATGGAACCTCGTGGAGAAAATGAAATAATGGAATCCTTTGTCGCATTTGAAACCAGTCATGTTGCTCAGATAATTATGAAAAACGCAAGTTGCGTTTCACTTGTGAGAAATCCCTGAGATCCTACACGTGACATTATTAGCCCACAATGAAAATCATTGCGCACAGTACACACGGTTATCATCACTTGTAATTTTCCATCTATCCTGCTGCAACGGATGTATAAGACTGGATTGTCGCGCTCTAAAACAGAAGCATGTATAGTATATGATGACATCAGTTAGCGTATCTGAAACTGCAGGAACCACAAGGGAGGGGGCTGCATAATGTCGGCGTAAAACAAGTATAAGTAGCAAGAAAAATTGGCTGACTGGTAAATGGATGTCCCAGGAAGCCATGTAACGTGCATTCGTTATTATCTCATATTCCAACCAGCACATTTTTCGAACGATCAGTAAATATGCAGATTAACTATAGCGAAGTGCAACTAGGACACACGGTTGCCTTCAAAATAGTCATAAACTCCGAAATGCCCGGTTTCCTATTTATCAAATATGCTAATTGAGCTGTGTTTTTTTTAAATTACTGCACCTAATTCATTTTTTTTTCCCAATTAAGGGGCGATTTAGCGTGCTCAATCCACCTATCCTGTACATCTTTGGGTTGTGGGGGCGTAACCGACGCCGACATGGGGAGAATGTGCAGACTCCACACGAATAGTGACCCAGAGCCAGGGTCGAACTTGGGATCTCGGCACCGGGAGGCAGCAGGGATATCTCACTGCGCCACCGTGCTGCCTAATTGAGCTGAAATTTAACATGAAATGCACATTTAAAGTAATTAGCTGACCGACATAAAATTGAACAATCTGTAACATCATAGAACACCGACAATGCGGAAGGAGTACTTTCAGCCCCTCGCAAATGCGCCGACCCTCGTAAAGAGCACTCTTCCCAGTTATGTTCCCCGATCTATCCCATCCTACTCCTGTAAGCCCGGAACATAACCAGTACATCCAGCAGTAATAAATAGCAATATAGCACGGCCATTTGACTAAGCTGAATCTGTTTGAACTGTGGGTGGAAAAGGAATTACCCGGAAAAAAACCCACACAGTTACGGGGAGAAAGTCAAACTCCAAACTGACAGTGACACAATACTGGAGCGAAAAAGGGATCTCTCGCCCTATGCGGCAGGAGCATTGTGCCACTTTGTCGCTTATAGAAACCTTTTGCAGCTTATCGACTACAATTAAATCCATTGGAAATGAAATGGGATATTGTGCATGAGTGCAAGACATCGGCCCTAGTACACTGTGCACGTTAGACCATAAAGCCAATAAGCGGAGAGCGATGTGAACACATGAATTAGTAAAGTGTCCTGAATGTCCAACCACCTGTCCCATGTTCATGTCAAAGTGTTTTTCTGGCAACAAACTATGCAGCGGCATTCTGACATTCAACAATTATAGGAACAATAATAACGCATGTACCAACAGCAGGAAGTTGGGTTCTTCAAAACTAATAAGTAATATTAACTTTATTTTTCGAATGTGAGTAAAAATGCTTTGAAGTTCGCCAAGAGCAAATCTGAGTTGTTTTATGCCAACGTGAGAGGTCAGGTGAAATCTCCACCTACGGCATTGTCACTGTACGCAGCTTCGCTTATTAAGCACAGCGCAGTTTCCTACCTGGACGTACTTTCCATGTGTTGAGTAATGCAAATAGTGACATTGTTCCAACAATGGTAGTTTAATTTCCCGATTGGGTCTACATGCAATCACTGGCCAAGCTATATTACACGAGGAGGTGCAGCTGGGACTTCTCAATGGTGATCTGCTTGTCACTGATGTGTTTTAAATCAAATATTCGGTGTTTAGCAGAAAACAGGCTGAATGCTTTGGCCCAATTATGGATTGCATTCAGAAAGTTTTTTTATTTGTTGCCCATCGTTACCAGTTCACCTACCCTGCACATGTTTGCGGTTTCGCGGTCAGACCCTTACAGATGCGGTGAGAAGGTGCTAAATCCACTTTGGCAGTTACCCGCAGCTAGTATCGAACCCTGGTACGAGACTGCTTGAGGCAACAGCGCTAACCACTGTGCGATGGTACCTCCCCTAGCAAGGTCAAACGAATGATGACTCACCTGTTTCCAAATATAACGGTTTTTTCCTAAATTATATTTACTCTTTGATGATGCAGAACAAATTCGGTTCAGGATAGCTGTATTGGAAAATAGTGACAGAAACAGAAATTTAACCTTTCAGGCCTAACTAACAAATCAATTGCATTAGGTTAGAACGGTACTTTCCGTATACTCTGTCATACTTATCCTTCAAAATAGATTTTGCGAACAGTATTTGTGTGTAAGATTATTATATTTCCAATGATGTCGAAAGGCGAATCTTGTTAAGTCACTTAAACGCTGAGTTCCAGAATCGGCAAGGTTACATTTGTTTCCACACCTACAAATAAAATGAACCTTCAGTTACATCTTACCTATAAATTATCTCAATTGTATTATACACGTCAACCAAATCACGAAATAGCTTCAACTACCTGGTGACTACAAGGTGTTTATGCATCATGCTCTCTAAAAGCAAAACTTTAGTCTCATTCTTGATTTTGTTTCCATTGTTTCGTGCAGAAATAATGAGAAAAGAAAAGGAACGTATCTGACGTTGGGTGTTGTGCAGCAATGAGCAGCAATGCTCGTTATTGCCAACGAATTATGTTTAAAGAAAAAAATAGCAGGTTTCGCATCGTATCAGAATAATAATCGATGCTGGAACCGGAACTGGCGATATCGACCCCTGAGCCGTTGTTTTAAAATTTAAATGTCTGATACTATTGTGAGATGCATTACTATATTGGACACAACACGCATCGATCAGTTAATTCTGCTGCCGATGACAGTTTCCAATTTCTTGCAGGATTTACATAAGTCCATGGTGTCAGATAACATTTCTGAAACGCCCGCCTGGAGATTTTCGTGACATCCTGCTAGACGTTGACGTCCGAAATTCTGATTGTAGCTTCCGTCAACCTTCTGCATGTTCCGAGTCTTTGTTCGACAAAAAAAACGTTTGAAACACCACATCAACTTCTGAAATCCAGATCATATAATTAGGCTCGGTAACAGAATCCTCGGATGTCATCTCCCATGCCATTGAATTCATTCCACAACTACAACCTCCATCTAATTTTGGTCGTAAAAATGTCTGATCACAGAACAATACAAAGAATCTGACCAAGACCTTTTATTCACTTGAATCATGGTTTCAAATTCGTTCTCGACAATTAAAACATAGGCTTTTAGATACTGGCAATGGTGGATGATCTGATCTCTCTGCCCTGTGCTCAGTTGCATTTTGTGGTCCACTCACCCTGAATCTCAACGGCGAATCCCAGCACATGCACACACTCTCCCTTGCTACACCACTCTCACAATCTGTCTTTTCAAACCGCTCTCGCACAATCATCCTCCCCCTCAATTTCTCCCTTCCCCCAATCCTGCACGCTCTTGCCTCCCGCAAAACAAAACATCATTCCCCCCCCCCGCTCGCGTAAATGCCTTCCCCCACTCCACACATACTCTATTTCCCTGACAAAGAAACACTTTATCTTCGCCCACACACACGATCTACCATTCACCCGCCCACTCACACTCTCTATCTTCTCCCACACCTACCAAACTCCCTGTTATTGCGCCCGGACACAGGGTTCACTCAGCTTCCACAATCGCGCTATTTCCCACACAAGGCACACGCAGAAAGACACATTCCTCCGTCGTCCCTTGAGCTACAGCTATCTTCCTACCACCATCACACATATGTTTCATTCCAACTCCCACTGACACAGCATCTGTTCCTCCAACCCTCGCCAGAATGAAACGTTGTCACTCTTTGTCCGAAAGACGTCCTTGTTAGGTAAATTGGACATTCAAAATCCTTGCTGACTTATCCCTACCAGACTTAGGGTGGCGACAGGGGGTTTTTTCACAGTAACTTCATTGTAGTATTAATGTTAACCTACGTGTTGCCCTTCGAAAGAATATCATTGGATTATCAAAACCAGGAAAGTGATCTATCTTCACTGCCTTAAACTGAGCCATATATATATATAAACATATATAGAATTAGCCATACCACAATGCTTTGTGGAATGTCTCAGAGATGATTTTTTTTGGAGCAGCTGTGACAGTCTAGGGAACAGGCAATTCTGGAATTCGTCATGTTTAATGAGGTAGACTTGATTGGAGAACTTAAGGTGAAGGAACCCTGAGGTAGCAGTGACCACAATATGATAGAAATAACCCATTAGTTTGAGAGGGAGAACCTGTAATCAAATGTACCGGTTTTGCAATTAAATAAGGGTAACTACGAAGACACGAGGGAGGGGCTGGCCAGAACTAAACAACAATAAGGGGGGAAAAGATGAACTTTGAGTGCAAGCTAGCTCGAAATATAAAGGAAGTCGTAAGTAGCACAGTAGTAAGGGCGTGGAATATCCTGCCTGCAACAGTAGTAGACTCGCCAAAATTAAGGGCACTTAAATGGTCATTGGATAAACACATGGATGATAAGGGTACAGTGTAGATGGGCTTACGAGTGGTTTCACAGGTCGTCGCAACATCGAGGGCTGAAGGGGCTGTATGCGCTGTAATGTTCTATGCTCTATGGAAGGAAGGAAGACGTTATTTTTCATTATATCAAAGGTAAGATGAACAAAAATAGACAGTGGACCACTGGGAAATAACTGCAGAAGTAATAATAGGGAACAAAGACATTGCACAGGAACTGAATAGTTACTTTAAAACAGTCATCACGTTGGACGGCATTATTTGGATGCCAGAGCGCCAGGAAAACCAGGCGCAGAGGTGAGTCAAGTGACCATAACTAGGAAGAAGGTTTTGTGGAAAATGAAAGGTCTGAAGGGGGAGAAATTGCCTCCAACGGATGTAGTACACGCCGGGAATAATAAAAAGATATCTGAGGAGAATATTGAGCCATTGGTGATGATCTTTCAGGAATAATTAGAGGCAGAATGGGTTCCAGAGGACTGGAATGTGGCAACTGTAACACCGTTGTTTAAGAATGGAGGTATGCAGAAGGCGCGAAATCTGAGGCCCGTTAATAGCTGACTTCAGTCATTGGTAGTATTTTTGAGTCCAATATTAAAAATGAATGCACGGAGTACTTGGAAGTGCAGTATAATATAGGACAGAGTCTGCCCGGCTTCGTCAACGGGAGATCATGCGTAAAAACTCTGTTGGAGTTCTTTGAGGAACTTACAAATGAGATAATCAAAGGAGAACCAGTGGATGTGATTGATTTAGATTTCCAGAAGGCCCTTGAGAAGGTGCCGCAGTGGAGACTGTTAAATTAGTTAAGACCCGAACATGTTAAGGGTAAGATCTAGAAGTTTAGCTGACTAGCAGATACTGTAGTGTGGGGATAACGGGGACTTTTTCTGGACGTCAACCGGTGACTAATCATGTGTCTCAGGAACCTATGCTGCGACCATAGCTTTACAGAATATACATGAATGATCTGGAAGAAGGAACTGAAGTAAATTTTGCTAAATTGACAGGTGATACAAAGACTTGGAGAGGCACAGATAATATTGAGGAAGCAAGAGGCATGCAGACGGGTTTGGACAGGTTAGGACACTGGGCAAAGTAGTGACAGATGAAATACACTGTGGAAAAGTGTGAGGTTATGCACATTGGAAGGAGACATGGAGGCATAGAGTATTTTCTACACGGGGAGATGCTTCGGAAATGAGAAGTACAAAGGTACTTGGAAGTCCTTGTTCACGATTTTCTTAAGATTCAGTGCAGGTTCAGTCGGCACTCAGGAAGACAAATGCAATGTTAGCATTCATGTTCCTCGGGCTAGAATACAAGTCCCGGGATGCACTTCTGAGGCTATGTAAGCGTCTGGTCAGACACTATTTGGAGCATTGCGAGCTGTTTAGGCCCACTGTGTAAGGAAATATGTGCTAACCTTGGAAAGGATCCTTACGAGGTTCGAAAGAATGATCCCTGGAATGAAGAGCTTGTCATACGAGGAACAGATGAGGACACTGCGTCTGTACTCGTTGGCGTTGAGAAGCATCAGTGGAAGCATATAGAAACTTAGAGGATACTGCGAGGCCTGGATACAGTGGACGTGGAGAGGATGTTTCCACTTGTAGGAAAAATATAGAAGTGGAGGACACAATTTCAGACGAAAGAGATGATACTTTAAAACAGAGATGAAGGAGCATTTCCTCATCCAGGTGGTGGTGAATCCGTGGATCTCTTTGCCGCAGATTGCAGTGCAGACCAAACCACTGAGTGTCTTTGAAACAAAGATAGATACGATTTTAATTAATAAGGGGATCAGGGGCTATGGGGAGAAGGCAGGAGAAGGGGGATGAGAAAAATATCACGGTAGCATGGTGGTTGGCATAAGTGCTTCACAGCTCCAGGGTCCCAGGTTCGGTGAACGGCTGGGTCACTGCCTGTGCGGAGTCTGCACGTCCTCCCCGTGTGTGCGTGGGTTTCCTCCGGGTGCTCCCGTTTCCTCCCACAGTCCAAAGATGTGCGGGTTAGGTGGATTGGCTATCCTACATTGCCCGTAGTGTCCTAAAAAGTAAGGTTAAGGGGGGTGGTTGTTGGGTTACGGGTATAGGGTGGATACGTGGGTTTGAGTAGGGTGATCATTGCTCGGCACAACATCGAGGGCCGAAGGGCCTGTTCTGTGCTGTACTGTTCTGTGTTCTATGATTGAATGACGGAGCAGACTCGATGGGCATGTGGCCTAATTCAGCTCCCGTGTTTTATAGTCTAATGGTTCTACGGTATTTATTCTGCCTGATCTGCGAAATATTTCGAAGTATATATGTATTTTTTCCGGCCACTATTCGAACTTCTACACCTTTACTGTGCAGATGCCAATTGGTCGGTTGGTGTCTTTTTCTGATAATTCTTTTTTTTCGGAAATTGATGGTTTGAAATCCATACATGAATTCCTGTCAATCATAGAATTTATAGCACAGAAGGAGGCCATTCGGCCCATCGAGTCTGCACCGGCTCTTGGAAAGAGCACCCTACCCAACGTCAACACTTCCAAGTTATCCCCCTAACCCCACCCAACACTAAGGGCAATTTTGGACACTAAGGGCAATTTATCATGGCCAATCCACGTAGCCTGCCTATCCTTGGACTGTGGGAGGAAACCGGAGCACCCGGAGGAAACCAACGCACACACGCAGATAATGTGCACACTCCACACAGACAGTGACCCAAGCCGGAATGGAACTTGGGACCCTGGAGCCGTGAAGTAATTGTGCTATCCACAATACTACCGTGCTGCCAATGGTGTATATTTCGTGTAATGTTTAAACTTTAGGTTGCCTTCCGGCGTTGCATATAAATAACTTTATTTTTCTTTTAAGCGAAATATTTTCTTTAATCAGCACACACATCAATCGCCATTTATGAAAACTTTCTTGTTCGCTGAACATTAAAGCAATTATGACATCAGAGTTTCTTCAGTAATCGTTTTTGTTTTCCAGCGAGCGCAATATGGTGATATAATGACTATTGCTATGAATTAAACATTTGTTCGCAGACGATGTTTTCCCACTTTAACCCGTGGCAGGAGTAGCATTTGAAACAAATAAAAATTCTGATGGACTATTTCGGAAGAAAACGACCTGGGTAGTTCTCACTGAGAGCTGCATCGTTACAATCAAAGTACATTAATAGAAGAAAATGTGATGAGTTCATATTTCGAAGAGAATACACGACTAAAATAGACTTACTTTGCCCTACCTCATTATTTGGGTCAGCGATTTACCTAAAACAATTGGTGAACTGTTCGTGCATCTACAGCAATGGTGGGTGTACCTAGAACATAGAACATAGAACATAGAACGATACAGCACAGTACAGGCCCTTCGGCCCTGGATGTTGCACCGACGTGGAAAAAAAACTAAAGGCCATCTAACCTACACTATGCCCTTATCATCCATATGCTTATCCAATAAAATTTTAAATGCCCTCAATGTTGGCGTGTTCACTACTGTTGCAGGTAGGGCATTCCACGGCCTCACCACTCTGCGTAAAAAAAACCACCTCTGACCTCTGTCCTATATCAATTACCCCTCAATTTAAGGCTATGTGCCCTCGTGCTAGCCACCTCCATCCGCGGGAGAAGGCTCTCGCTGTCCACCCTATCTAACCCTCTGATCATTTTGTATGCCTCTATTAAGTCACCTCTTAACCTTCTTCTCTCTAACGAAAACAACCTCAAGTCCATCAGCCTTTCCTCATACGATTTTCCCTCCATACCAGGCAACATCCTGGTAAATCTCCTCTGCACCCGTTCCAAAGCTTCTACGTCCTTCCTATAATGAGGCGACCAGAACTGTACGCAATATTCCAAATGCGGCCGTACTAGAGTTTTGTACAACTGCAACATGACCTCATGGCTCCGGAACTCAATCCCTCTACCAATAAAGGCCAACACACCATAGGCCTTCTTCACAACCCTATCAACCTGGGTGGCAACTTTCAGGGATCTATGTACATGGACACCGAGATCCCTCTGCTCATCCACACTACCAATAATTTTACCATTAGCCAATTATTCCGCATTCCTGTTATTCTTTCCAAAGTGAATCACCTCATACTTCTCCACATTAAACTCCATTTGCCACCTCTCAGCCCAGCTCTGCAGCTTATCTATGTCCCTCTGTAACCTGAAACATCCTTCCGCACTGTCTACAACTCCACCAACTTTAGTGTCGTCTGCAAATTTACTCACCCATCCTTCTGCGCCCTCCTCTAGCTCATTTATAAAAATGACAAACAGCAACGGCCCCAGAACAGATCCTTGTGGTACGCCACTCGTAACTGAACTCCATTCTGAACATTTCCCATCAACTACCACTCTCTGTCTTCTTTCAACTAGCCAATTTCTGATCCACATCTCCAAATCACCCTCAATCCCCAGCCTCCGTATTTTCTGCAATAGCCGACGGTGGGGAACTTATCAAACGCTTTACTGAAATCCATATACACCACATCAACTGCTCTACCCTCGTCTACCTGTTCAGTCACCTTCTCAAAGAACTCGATAAGGTTTGTGAGGCATGGCCTACCCTTCACAAAACCATGCTGACTATCCATAATCATATTATTCCTATCTAGATGATTATAAATCGTATCTTTTATAATCCTCTCCAAGACTTTACCCACCACAGACGTTAGGCTCACCGGCCTATAGTTACCGGGGTTATCTCTACTCCCCTTCTTGAACAAAGGGACCACATTTGCTATCCTCCAGTCCTCTGGCACTATTCATGTAGCCAATGATGACCTAAAAATCAAAGCCAAAGGCTCAGCAATCTCTTCCCTGGCTTCCCAGAGAATCCTAGGATAAATCCCATCAGGCCCCGGGGACTTATCTATTTTCACCTTGTCCAGAATTGCCAACACTTCTTCCCTACGCACCTCAATGCCATCAATTCTAATATCCTGGGTCTCAGCATTCTCCTCCACAATATTATCTTTTTCTTGAGTGAATACTGATGAAAAGTATTCATTTAGTATCTCGCTTCTCTCCTCAGCCTCTACACACAACTTCCCACCACTGTCCTTGTCTGGCCCTACTCTTACCCTAGTCATTCTTTTATTCCTGACATACCTATAGAAATCTTTTGGGTTTTCCTTGATCCTACCTGCCAAAGACTTCTCATGTCCCCTCCTTGCTCGTCTCAGCTCTCTCTTTAGATCCTTCCTCGCTTCCTTGTAACGATCAAGCGCCCCAACTGAAACTTCATGCCTCATCTTCACATAGGCCTCCTTCTTCCTCTTAACAAGAGATTCCACTTCTTTGGTAAACCACGGTTCCCTCGCTCGAGCACTTACTGTAGCCAACTGCATCAATTGCCCATGGGGCAGTTCACTAACTGAAGGCCGCGGTCAGTGTCTGCTCATTGTTGAATGAACATAGAGGACAAATGGTTAGCCACACGGACACACACATACTCAACTCCTATACAATCACAGTTGCCCTACTGTGAATTTGGAGCCACGGGGAGGGGGGGGGTGGCAAAATATATAGATGGGGGATGGATGGATGAACAAAAGGTCCGATATGAGTGAAGTAAGATGGATGGATGATTAAACAATCTGGTGGTAGGGGTGGGGGGCTGATAAAATAACGTAGAAGGACTGGACGATATGGGAGTGGTTGGTGAAGGGAAAGCCTGTAAGTGCTAAGGTGGTGTAAAATTCGCAGGCGCAGGAAGTGGTGAGGGATGTGAACGTGGGGTACCGGCAGTGAAAGAATCGCATGAGTGGGCGAAGGATGGGATTGACGGTGTGAAGGAGTGGGCATGTGTGAACAATATAACTAGGTCTTTCAAGTTGAGGGGATGAGAGGAAGTAGAGAGACTGGATTCGTGGAGCATGCATGAACTAAAGTAGTGGGAGAGATGAACGGAGGTCTCTGGATTGAAGGAGGTTGTGAAAATCGATAGGATTACTTGTCTATTCCCCTCGGCATTGCTTCGATTAATAATTGCACATCTCAGGTGCCTACACTGTCCACATTGGTGCAGTCATTTCATTAGCTCCCTCTGTTTCGGAACCTCAGACATAAGCACCAAGAGCCTCACGGTGCATCATGCACCGTGGACTACCTGTGCCACTGATTGCATTCTGACGTTCTTCGCTGAGCTGAAAATTGGCCAGCCGCACATGCATATACTTCTGAGCGTAAACATGTAACCACAGAAGACTTCGCATAACTGACAACTGCCGCTGCCTCATCTGTTTCCTTCCCAGGTTCGATTCAGGCTTGGGTCACTGTCTGTGCAGAGTCTACACATCCTCCCCGTGTGTGCGTGGGTTTCCTCTGGGTACTCCGGTTTCCTCCCACAGTCCAAAGATGTGCAGGTTAGGTGGATTGGCCATGCTAAATTGCCCTTAGTGTCCAAAATTGCCCTTAGTGTTGGGTAGGGTTACTGGGTTGTGGGGATAGGGTGGGGGTGTTGACCTTCGGTAGGATACTCTTTCCAAGAGCCGGTGCAGACTCGATGGGCCGAATGGCCTCCTTCTGCACTGTTAATTCTATGTAATTTTCTGTTGTCGATGGGTTGCAATAGACATCTGTATCTGATGGCTGTTGGCGGCATCAATCAGACTATTGCATTTTGTCAAAAATCCTCCGTCCACACTCGAGCGGACACTGTACACGACACAGTGTGTTCCATTGTAAATTAATTCCTAGATTTTGGAATTTTGACTATTTAGTTTACTAAGGCACGCCATTTTATTTATGACATACAAGTATGCACACGTCATTTAAGAACTTTGCAGGATGCACTGTTGGGGAAACATTACTTCATCGTTATCTGAAAATTTCATGTGCTAGATTCGACCCACCACTCCCTTCAGCCGATCCATCTTTCTGGACGAAAATTTCTTGATCAGTTTTATCGCTGCTTATTTAATCAAGCGACACAGGACGACATTGAAACGTTTCCAATGTATGTTATTGTGCGAACTGGGGAGCACATATGATTACATTTCAATTATAACAGGTTATTTTAAATTACGGGAGAATAATATAGAACACTGTCTGAACTCCAGCAGGTACATTAAACGCTCGAGATTGCAGTTATGTGTTTGTATGCGTCAATGTTACAGGCAAAAGTACAAGATCGCTAGACTTTTTCCGACAATCGTTATCACCCTGTCACACTAATACAAATGTAGTAATGTTATATTATGTCCTACGCTAATATGCTGCAGGTTGCTGTTCCGATATTTGTTTTGTCATTGGGGTAGAAGTCTTTTCGACGAGCGGTTATATCCTCAAATGTTTCAGGAACGGCTATTGTTCTGCGTTTCATTTCCTTTGTTAGTGCTGGGATAGTTGTGTTGCGCAATACTGCAAGGAGTAGTTTCTGAGAACAAAGGTGGTTCTTAATCACCTATTGATATATTTTGTTTTGAGAAGGCGAAAGTTGAGAATGACTTGTTTACCCGTCTCCGCAGGAAATGAAGGTGTTCACATACAGATGCAAAAGTATTCTGCAAGCTTGATATTGGAGTTGTAAAGTAGCACGCAACATTCGTCCCACACGTTTCAGAAAATTGCCAGAAGGAAAATGAAATGTAACCTGTTAGTCACATTTAAACATAAATTATCATCGCTCACCCCAAAATTAACTATCTGAAGTTTTACAATCTCTGAAGATTCTCCTAAATTGAATTAACGAGAACGTTTAGCAATAGACTGCACTCATTAGAATATAAGAACTAGGAGAAGAGTAGATCGTCTTGTCCCTCGAGCTTTCTCCAACATTCAGTGAGGTCATGGCTGATCTTTTGTGGAATCAGCTCCACTTTCCTGACCGAACATCTTTATTCTTCAAAGAACTACCTATCTTTGTCTTGAAAACGTTTGATGAAGGACCTTCAACTGCTTCACTGGACATGGAATTCCATAAATTCACAACCCTTTGGTTGAATAGCTCCTCCTAAACTTAGTCCTAAATCTACTTCCCCTTATTTTGAGAATATGCAGCCTCGTTCTGCTTTCACCCACCAGTGTAAACAACCTGCCCACATCTATTCTATATATTATCTTCCTAATTTTACATGTTTCCAAAAGATCCCCCCCCCCAACCCGTATCCTTCAAAATTCCAAAAAGTACAGTCGCAATCTACTCAACCTCTCCTCATAATCCAAATCCCTCATGTCTGGGATTAATCTAGTATATCTTTACTGCATACCCACTTGCGCCACTACGTCCTTCCTCCGGTAAGGAGAACAAAACAGGACACAATACTCTAGATGTGGCCTCATTAACACCTTTTACAGTTGTAACATAACCTCCCTGGTCGTAAACTCCGTATCTCTAGTAATGAAGGGCAAAACACCATTCGCCTCCTTAATAACCTGTTGCACCTGTAAACCGACGTTTTCTGACTAATGCAATTGGACACCCAGGTCCCTCTGCACACCAGCATGTTTTAATATTTTATCATTTAAATAATGATCTATTTTTTTTTGATCCCTACCAAAATGGATGACCTCACATGTGTCACATTGTCTTCCATCTGCCAGACCCCAGCCGATTCACTTAAACGATCCATATCCTTCTTCATGCTTCCAGTATCCTCTGCAATCTTTGCTTTACCACTCAATTTAGTGGCGACTGCACACTTGGACACATTATACATGTTGCCCAAGTCCAAAGCATCTATGTATGTTGTGAACAATTGTGGGCCCAACATAGATCTCCAGGGGACGCCACTCGCTACCGATTACCAAACATAGAAACAGCCATTAATCCCCACTATTTGCTTCCTATTAACTCACCAATCATCTATCCATGCTACTAATTTACCGTTAACGCCATGCATCTTCATCTCATGCAGCAACTTTTTGTGTGGCAACTTGTCCAAGGTTTTCTGGAAGACTATATATGCTACATCTATTGCGCACCCCCCCCCCTTGTCTGCCGCAGTGACAATGTCTCCAAAACTTCCACTAAATTAGTTCGACACGACCTGCCCTTTATGAACCCAAGCTGCGTCTGTCCAATGGGATATTTCCATCCAGATGCCCTGCTATTTCTTATTTGATGATAGCTCCAGCATCTTCCTTACTACCGAATTTAAGGTCACAGGCCTATAATTCTGCGTTTTCTGCATACTTCCTTTTTTAATCAGTGGTGTCATGTTTGCTGATATTCAATCCGCTGGCACCACCCCAGAGACGAATGAATTTTGGTAAATTAACACTAGTGCATTTGTAATTTCCATAGCAATTTATTTTAGTACTCTGGGATGCATTCCGTCGGGGCCAATAGTCTTCTCTACCTTTAGCCCCATTAGCTGAACTATCTTAACCACTATTTTCAAGGTCTTCACTTGCCACAGCTTATTTTCAATCAGTCACTGTCATGTTATCTGTATCTCCCACTGTGAATGCCGACCCAAGAAACGTGCTCAGTTCCTCAGCCATTTCCTCTTCTCCCATGATTAAATCTCCCTTCTCATCCTCGAACGGACCAATATTTAATTCAGCCACACTTTTTAGTTTTATATTTTTCCAGAAACATTTACTATCAGTTCAAGAGTCTAATATCTTTTCTGAGCAAGTTTACTGTCATAATCTATATTAACGCTCTTTATAGTTTTTTAGTATACTTTCTGTTGCCCCAGAAAGATTACACAATTCTCTCCTCTGCCACGAATCGTTGTCACTTTGTATGCCTTTTCCTTCAATTTGATCTCTCCCTTTTTCCCTTAGGTATCCACCTCGATTTCCCCTCTCTCTATCTTCCTTTTGTGTTGGTAAAAATTTTGCTAACAACTACGAAAAGTCGCATGGAAGGATCTCCACTGTTCCTCAACTGTTTCACCATGAAGTCTTAGCTCCCAATATTCCTTCGCCATCTCCTGTCTCATCCCACTGTAATCGCCTTTGTTTAAACCCAAAACACAAGTGTTTGATGTTAACTTCTCACCTTTCATCAATATTGTACATTCCACCATATTGTAACAGATCTTTCCAAGAGGATCCCGAACTATCAGATCATTAATAAATCCTGTCTCGTTACACAGGGAAAGATCTAGGACCGCTTGTTCCCTCGTAGATTGCGTTATATCCTGTTCCACGAAACTATCGAGGATACATTATAGAAACTCCTCACCAAGGCTGCCTTGACCGACTTGATTATATCAATCGACATGTAGATTAAGTTCCCCCAATTGTACAATTTCTACATGCATCGGTTATTTCTCTGTTTATTGTCCACCCCACAGTAATACTACTATTTGGTGGCCAACAGAATAGTCCTATCAGTGATTTTTCGCCTTACTATTCCTGTTTTCCACCAAAATGGATTCAACTTATCCTAGATAGCACTGATGTTATTCCTCACTGCGGCCCGGATGACATTCTGAAACAAGAGAGCTACACCACCTCCCTTCCCATCCGTTCTGTTCTTGCGAATGGTTTGATGCCCTTGGAAATTTAACTCCCCGTCGTGACCATCCTTTAACCATGTTACAAAAATGAGCAGGAAATAATTGTCATTCACGGTGATTTGCACCACCAGCTCATTGGCTTCATTCCGAATGCTCCGAGCATTCAGGTAAAATACCCTTTTGTTTGCTTTTTAACTCTGTTTTGAATCTCAACACCTCTCCTGAGTTATTTTTTCTTTGAAAATGTCTCCTAATTTTCCTCATTGTTGGACCTGTATCCTCATGTAACCCCTTTACAATGAGTTTTCTGAACGACGATAGGCCTTGCAACTGAAATTCGTACCTCTCTGCTAAAACTGGGCCTATGGACATGAATAATAGAGATAGAGGTAGAGAAATACAGCACAGAACAGGCCCTTCGGCCCACGATGTTGCGCCGAACTTTTGTCCTAGGTTAATCATAGAATTTTGGACAATTTTTCATGGCCAATCCACCCAACCTGCACATCTTTGGACTGTGGGAGGAAACCGGAGTACCCGGAGGAAACCCACGCAGTCACGGGGAGGATGTGCAGACTCCACACAGACAGTGACCCAAGTCGAAATCGAACTTGGGACCCTGGAGCTGTGAAGCAATTGTGCTATCCACAATGCTACCGTGCTGCCCTTAAGAAGTTAACCTACACTCCATTATTCTACCCTAATCCAAGTACCTATCCAATAGCCGCTTGAAGTTCCCTAACTTTTCCGACTCAACTACTATCACAGGCAGTGCATTCCATGCCCCCACTACTCTCTGGGTAAAGAACCTACCTCTAACATCCCCTCTGTATCTTCCACCATTTATCTTAAATTTATGTCCCCTTGTAATGGTGTGTTCCACCTGGGGAAAAAGTCTCTGACTGTCTACTCTATTTATTCCCCTGATCATCTTATAAACCTCTATCAAGTCGCCCCTCATCCTTCTCCGTTCTAATGAGAAAAGGCCTAGCACCCTCAACCTTTCCTCGTGTGACCTTCTCTCGGTTCCAGGGAACATCCTGGTAAATCTCCTTTGCACCTTTTCAAAAGCTTCCACATCCTTCCTAAAATGAGGTGACCAGAACTGCACACAGTACTCCAAATGTGGCCTGACCAAGGTTTTCTACAGCTGCATCATCACCTCACGACTCTTAAATTCAATCCCTCTGCTAATGAACGCTAGCACACCATAGGCCTTCTTCACAGCTCTATCCACTTGAGTGGCAACTTTCAAAGAACTATGAACATAGACCCCAAGATATCTCTGCTCCTCCACATTGCCAAGAACCCTACCATTAACCCTGTATTCCGCATTCAGATTTGTCCTTCCAAAATGGACAACCTCACACTTGTCAGGGTTAAACTCCATCTGCCACTTCTCAGCCCAGCTCTGCATTCTATCTATGTCTCTTTGAAGCCGACAACAGCCCTCCTCACTATCCACAACTCCACCAATCTTCGTATCATCTGCAAATTTACTGACCCACCCTTCAACTCACTCATCCAAGTCGTTAATGAAAATCACAAACAGCAGAGGACCCAGAACTGATCCCTGCGGTACGCCACTGATAACTGGGCTCCAGGCTGAATATTTGCCATCCACCACCACTCTCTGTCTTCTATCGGTTAGCCAGTTTGTTATCCAACTGGCCAAATGTCCCACTATCCCATGCCTCCTTACTTTCTGCATAAGCCTACCATGGGGAACCTTATCAAATGCCTTACTAAAATCCATGTACACTACATCCACTGCTTTACCTTCATCCACATGCTTGGTCACCTCCTCAAAGAATTCAATAAGACTTGTAAGGCAAGACCTACCCCTCACAAATCCGTGCTGACTGTCCCGAATCAAGCAATGCCTTTCCAGATGCTCAGAAATCCTATCCCTCAGTACCCTTTCCATTACTTTGCCTACCACCGAAGTAAGACTAACTGGCCTGTAATTCCCAGGGTTATCCCTATTCCCTTTTTTGAACAGGGGCACGACATTCGCCACTCTCCAATCCTCTGGTACCACCCCTGTTGACAGCGAGGACGAAAAGATCATTGCCAACGGCTCTGCTAATTCATTTCTTACTTCCCATAGAATCCTTGGATATATCCCGTCAGGCCCGGGGGACTTGTCTATCCTCAAGTTTTTCAATACGCGCAACACATCTTCCTTCCTGACAAGTATCTCCTCAAGCTGATCAGTCTGCTTCACGCTTTCCTCTCCAACAATATGGCCCCTCTCGTTTGTAAATGCTGAAGAAAAATACTTGTTCAAGACCTCTCCTATCTCTTCAGACTCAATACACAATCTCCCGCTACTGTCCTTAATCGGACCTGCCCTCGCTCTAGTCATTCTCATATTTCTCACATATGTGTAAAAGGCCTTGGGGTTTTCCTTGATCCAACCCGCCAAAGATTTTTCATGCACTCTCTTAGCTCTCCTAATCCCTTTCTTCAGTTCCCTCCTGGCTATCTTGTATCCCTCCAGCGCCCTGTCTGAACCTTGTTTCTTCAGCCTTACATAAGTCTCCTTCTTCCTCTTAACAAGCCATTCAACCTCTCTTGTCAACCATGGTTCCCTCACTCGACCATCTCTTCCCTGCCTGACAGGGACATACATATCAAAGACACGCAGTACCTGTTCTTTGAACAAGTTCCACATTTCACTTGTGTCCTTCCCTGACAGCCTATGTTCCCAACTTCTGCACTTCAATTCTTGTCTGACAGCATTGTATTTACCCTTCCCCCAATTATAAACCTTGCCCTGTTACTCGCACCTATCCCTCTCCATTACTAAAGTGAAAGTCACAGAATTGTGGTCACTACCTCCAAAATGCTCCCCCACTAAAAATCTATCACCTGCCCTGGTTCATTACCAAGTACTAAATCCAATATGGCCTCCCCTCTGGTCGGACAATCTACATACTGTGTTAGAAAATCTTCCTGGACACACTGCACAAACACTACCCCATCCAAACTATTTGATCTAAAGAGTTTCCACTCAATGTTTGGGAAGTTGAAGTCGCCCATGACTACTACCCTGTGACTTCTGCACCTTTCCAAAATCTGTTTCCCAATCTGTTCCTCCACATCTCTGCTGCTATTGGGGGGCCTATAGAAAACTCTCAACAAGGTGACTGCTCCTTTCCTATTCCTAACTTCAACCCATATTACCTCAGTAGGCAGATCCCCCTCGAACTGCCTTTCTGCAGCTGTTATACTATCTCTAATTAACAATGCCACCCCCCCCCCCCCACCTCTTTTACCATCCTCCCTAATCTTGTTGACACATCTATAACCAGGGACCTCCAACAACCATTTCTGCCCCTCTTCTATGCAAGTTTCCGTGATGGCCACCACATCGTAGTCCCAAGTACAGATCCATGCCTTAAGTTCACCCACCTTATTCCTGATTCTTCTTGCATTAAAGTATACACACTTCAACCCATCTCCTTGCCTGCAAGTACTCTCCTTTGTCATTGTTACCTTCCCCACTGCATCACTACGTGCTTTGGCGTCCTGACTATCGTCTACCTTAGTTGCTGGACTACAGATTCGGTTCCCATTCCCCTGCCAAATTAGTTTAAACCCTCCCGAAGAGTACTAGAAAACATCCCTCACAGGATATTGGTGCCCCTCTGGTTCAGGTGCAACCCGTCCTGCTTGTGCAGGTCCCACCTTCCCCAGAATGCGCTCCAATTATCCAAATACCCGAAGCCCTCCCTCCTACACCATTCCTGCAGCCACGTGTTCAACTGCACTCTCTCCCTATTCCTAGCCTCGCTATCACGTGGCACCGGCAACAAACCAGAGATGACAACTCTGTCTGTCCTGGCTTTTAACTTCTAGCCTAACTCCCTAAACTTGTTTATTACCTCCACACCCTTTTTCCTACCTACATGGTTGGTACCAATGTGCACCACGACTTCTGGCTGCTCACCCTCCCCCTTCAGGATCCTGAAGACACGATCAGAGACATCCCTGGCCCTGGCACCCGGGAGGCAACATACCTTTCGGGAGTCTCGCTCGCGACCACAGAATCTCCTATCTATTCCCCTAACCATTGCATCTCCTATTACTATTGCTTTTCTATGCTCCCCCTTCCCTTCTGATCCCCAGAGCCAGACTCAGTGCCAGAGACCTGGCCGCTGGGGCCTTCCCCCGGTAGGTCATCCCCCCCAACAGCATCCAAAACGGTATACTTGTTTTGAAGGGGAACGGCCACGAGGGATCCCTGCACTGTCTGCCTGTTAGTTTTCTTTCCCCTGACTGTAACCCAGCTACTCTTGTCCAGTACCTTTGGTGTGGCTACCTCCCTGTAACTCTTCTCTATGACCCCCTCTGCCTCCCGGATGATCCGAAGTTCATCCAGCTTCAGCTCCATTACCTTAACACTATCTCTGAGGAGCTGGAGTTGGGTGCACTTCCCGCAGGTATAGTCAGCGGGGACACCAGTGGTATCCCTCACCACCCACATCCTACAGGAGGAGCATGCAACTGCCCTAGCCTCCATCCCCTCTTACTTTACAGAATTAGCTGCCCCTTGGACCAACTGGACCTTCGCCCTCCGACTCTACTTCCAGTCAGCTGTACTCTAAACTCCTGGCTCCCTTCACGCTCTTTGATAAATATAGGAAATGAAATGTAAGGAGCACCTTACTCCCTCCTCACCTAACTCCCTCAGTCACCAAACTCTCACTGTAGCACTAATGGCTACTATTTGTGAGTAACTGACTGATACTTAGCGCTAACCATTTCAAAAGCCTGCTATTTATGCATTTTCGTTGCTTCAGTGGTGATTACAGAAAATAATTCAAACGATATGAATTTCCTGTGACAGATGTGCTATACTTTTGAATTTAAAAACTTCCATAAATCGCCTCCACAGGTGTGAGCGACAACAGACGCTCTTATTCTGGCTGATATTCCATAATAAGGTGTTTTCAATTTTTGAAGTGGACCATGACATATTATCAATAATTAATTTACTGGATGTGAGCGTATCTAGTGAGGCCAGCATTTATTTCCCATCCCTAATTGCCCTTCAGAAGGTAGTGATGAGTTGCCTCTCGAACCGCTGCAGTCCAAGAGATGATACACCAACAATGGTGTTACTTGAGACAGCCCAGGAGTTTCGCCCAGTGACTGTGAAGTAACGGGGAAAGAATTCCAAGTGCGGGAGTTGAGTTAATTGGATGGGGACCTCCAGGTGTTGCCATTCCGAAATATCTGCTGGCCGTGTTCTTCGAGAAGGTAGTAGTCGTGGGTTACGAGGGTTCCGTCTCAAGAATCCCGCTGATTTACTGGAGTGCATCTTCTAGATTGGACCCATGGCTGCCAGTTTCGTCAGTGGTGGAGGGTTTTAAAGTTTGTGGATGGATGAGTAATCAAGTGGACTCCTTTTTACTAGACTGTGTCAAGCCTAGTGAGTGTTCTTGGAATTGCACTCATCCACGCAAATGGTATTGCACTACACTCCTGACGTGTGCCCTGTAGATGTTGGGCATGTTTTCTGCGTTCAGTAGGTGAGTTACTCGCCGTAGAACCCATTTTATGTGACCTGCCCTGGCAGCCAGCGCAGTTTTGTGGCAAGTCAGTTTAGTTCCTGTTCAATGTTGACCCGCCGACCTTGTTGACTTTGTGGGATACAGCGATGGTAATCTAATTGAAAGTTAAGGGGCGATGGCAATCTCCTGGAGGCGATGGCCATTGCCTCGCACTTGTGTGGCGCGAATGTAACATGGCGCTTGTCAGCCCATGCCTGGATATCCTCCAGGTATTGCTGCTTTTGGACATGGACTGCTGCATAATCTGATGAGTCACCAAAGTGCAATCATCCACAAAGATCCTCACTTATCAGGTTATGATGGAAGGGAGGTAATTCATGAATCTGCTGAACGTTTTGGGGTCGAGGGCACCACGATGCTGAACTCCATTAGTGATTGCATGGAACTGAGTTCCATGGCCTCACGGTAGCATGGTGGTTAGCATCAATGCTTCACAGCTCCAGGGTCCCAGGTTCGATTCCCGGCTGGGTCACTGTCTGTGTGGAGTCTGCACGTCCTCCCTGTGTGTGCGTGGGCTTCCTCCGGGTGCTCCGGTTTCCTCCCACAGTCCAAAGATGTGCGGGTTAGGTGGATTGGCCATACTAAATTGCCCGTAGTGTAAGGTTAATGGGGGGATTGTTGGGTTACGGGTATACGGGTTACGTGGGTTTAAGTAGGGTGATCATTGCTCGGCACAACATCGAGGGCCGAAGGGCCTGTTCTGTGCTGTACTGTTCTATGTTCTATGTCTATGAGTTGATTGACCAACCACCACCATAACCATATTGCTTTGTGCCATATTCCTTGAATCGAAGCAGCGGAGATATTTTTTACCGGCCTGATTTCCATTGTCTCCAGTTTAGGTAGGTATCATTCGTGTCATATTCAGTTAACTGATGCCATAATGTTAAGGACATTCACTCGCACCTCATCCCTGGCATTCAGCTCTTTTGTCTATGTTTGATCCAAGGCCGTAATGAGGTCAGGAGCAAAATGACCGTTGCCGATGCCAAACTGAGCGTCCGTGAGCAGGTTATTGTCCAGTAAGTGCCGGTTGATCGCACTGTTAGTGACTCCTTCGGTTGCTTTGCTGATAATATACAGTCGATTAATAGGGTGGTAATTGGTTGGCTTGGATTTGTCCTCCGTCTTGTGAAAAGGATAGAGCGGGGCAATTTTCCACATTGCTGGGCGCAGGAAGCTCGTAACACAGTCTGCAGGACTACTACCGGAATATTAGCAGAACATAAAGTATTTTAGGTACCCAGTGCCTGCAGCCGTTTCTTGAAATCACGTGGAATGAATCGTATAGGCTGATTACGATATCTGATGCTGAGGACCGAGGTGGGTCATCCACACAGCCTTTCTTGCTGACAATTTTGGAGAATGCCTAAATCTTGTATTTTGCACATCTGTGTTGGGCTCCTCCATCATTGGGGATGGTGATATTTGTAGACTCTTCTCCTCCAGTGAGTTTATTAGTAATGCACCATCATGGACGGCTGGGTTTGGCAGGACCTTCGTCCTGATTCGTTGGTTGTGGAATTGCTTAGCTTCGTCTATTGATTGTTGCTTATGCTGTTCGGCATAGACGTAGTCCTGTGTTGTAGTTTCACGACGTTGACATCCCATTTGTTCGTGTGCCTCATGTTCCTCCTGTATGGTCTCCTGCATTCGTTATTCGACTAGGGTTGAACGATTCTTGGTGGCAATGGTAGACGGGGGATATGCCGGCCGCTGAGTTTCCAGATTGTGGTTGAATACAATTCTGCTGATCCTGTTGGCCCACAGCGCCTGATGAAACCTCAGTCCTGAGTTGCTAGATCTGTTCGAAGTCTATCACATTTAGCACAATGGAGGGTATCCACTATGCGAAGACATTACTTTGTCTCCGCACGTACTGTGCGGCGTGGTCACTTCTACCAAAACTGGCATTGACATCAGGAAATTAATGCGGATAAGGTCAAGGATGTTTTCCCTTCTTCTTGCTTTCCTCTCCACCTGTTGCTGTCTCAGTCGAGCAGCTATGACCTTCTGGTTCCGGCAAGCTCGGTCTGTGGTGGCATTACCATACTACTTACATAGAACATAGAACAGTACAGCACAGAACAGGCCCTTCGGCCCTCGATGTTGTGCCGAGCAATGATCACCCTACTCAAACCCACATATCCACCCTATACCCGTAACCCAACAACTCCCCCCCCTTAACCTTACTCTTAGGACACTACGGGAAATTTAGCATGGCCAATCCACCTAACCCGCACATCTTTGGACTGTGGGAGGAAACCAGAGCACCCGGAGGAAACCCACGCACACACGGGGAGGACTTGCAGACTCCGCACAGACAGTGACCCAGCCGGGATTCGAACCTGGGACCCTGGAGCTGTGAAGCATTTATGCTAACCACCATGCTACCCTGCTGCCCCAACCATGCTACCCTGCTGCCCCCCACCATGCTACCCTGCTGCCCCTTGTTTCTGTTCATTGACGTCCCCCATTCAGAGGATATTGCGTGCCCTTGCCAGCCTCTGCGCTTCCTCCAAGTGGTGTTTTACATGGAGGCTTACTGATTCGTCGGCTGATGGTGGTCGTTATGTGGTAATCAGAAGCAATTTTCCTTGCCCACCCCCATGCTTAACCTGAATTTCAGCAAACTATTTTTGTGAATTCAGTGTTAATGTAACGCACAGCGACGTGTTTTCACGATTCAATCTCAAACGATTGCGCACAATCAACTCCTGGAACAGAAATAGAACTGCAGACAGAGCTACACACGTGCGCAGCAGAAGTGAATGGATGGGAAACAGTTGCTGGCACATGGAATAACTTTAAACCACAAACAATTAAAAGATCGATGGTCAATGCACTCAAACAGCAGTCAAGAATCCGATCCTTCATTTAGGAGTTAAAGCGCAAACGGCTTTAGCTGGCTAGCAGTGAAATTAAAGAATAACTGCAGAGTTCTTCATGCTGCAGAAAAATGTGTTTGTTCTGGAGAGATATTATCCACTCCACAGGTAACGGCAATACATCTCACTCTAAGCTTGGTTTGAGCACATGATCCGGGATTTTTTTGTCAAGTTGGAGATCGGCCGTGGATTCATCTGCATAGATTTAACTGCAGATGAATTAGAAATCCAGGAATTTAAAATTAAGAGGTGACATTTTTTATCGCGCGTATATGACGGGATGTTCCCCGTTGCTGATGCAGTTTCAGGAAAATAATCAATTTGTTTTTTTACAATCGATATCCACTTTAGGAGATTGATTGTGGCAATACCGTGCCAACAAATATTACGAGGCTTGACAGTTCAATCTTTGACTCAATTTCAGGCCCGTTTGGCAGGCCTTCTGTTGTTTGGTTTTTCGTTGTTTGTACCCGATTCCACAAACGCATGTTTTCACCTTTGTGATGTCATACCTGTTCGAATTTCCCCAACCTGCAACGAAGTTTTAAATCATGTCACCTGATGCAATGAGGCTTTCGTCCAGGATTACCCAATGTTTTTAGTAAGCGGTTCGTTAAGTGCAAATTTTAAAGTTGCCATTCATTTCCTGTACATGACGTCACCCTGATTGAATCCTTGGTACGATATGGAACTCGGCAAGAAATGTCGCCTGCTCAAAACTGAAATCAAATTCCCGTATTATTTTCAAGTGCGTAAAATCGCCCTGCTGCATTTGCCGGAACTCAACGGCTACAGAGAAAAACAGCGTTTCTTGTATCGCCCACTCAATGTTTCCAATTCAGTGTTTCAAAAATAGCCTAACATTGTTCTCACTAAATTCGACTCACCCATGTCTATGAGGCTCATTAACTTCGAACTATGGTTTTGCAGATCAGAAATGTGTCACACAATCGGAACAACAAAACAATTGTGTTTTCACGTTTTCCTGACTTTGCCAAAAGGCACCAAAACTTCAGGCCAGTCCAAGCCTTATTTTGGGCAATCATTCCCAGGTCTGACTGATCGTGGTGGTTTGACCGGGCACTGTGGAAAGGGATAGAGAGGACTAGAATAACAATTGTTATCGGAGGTTCAATAGTAAGGGGAGTCATTGAGTGGGTTGTTATTTTCCGGCCGAGTTGACATGTTTCCATCGTGCTACTCTCAATGATTGTTCTGGGAAACACTGGGATGACAGGGAGACTGGTGCGTTAATGATGCGCCTGGACAGCCAGCCTATACTTTCATTTACTAGCAGTTACTACAAGAAAATGGATGTGGTTCTGCAGGTAAAATGTACAATATGCCAGTAAAGCGACAAACAGGACCGAAGTACTATCACTGGAGCACTTCCAAATCACATAACAAGTCTGCTGAGTACCAAAGTAAAAAACAGTTATAGCTGAAATATTGCGCAGGTGAGATATATGTAGATTTGAGACATGTTCGGCTTAGCTTCTGGCTATTTGCGGGCACGGTCAATTTCCCCTAAATATAATGAGGAATAATTTTCAGACTCCGTGATTTTCAGCTGGAAGTCGGGAAGGGTTCAACAATCGCTGGGGAACACGAGGTTCGCATCAGTATGAAGACCAAGATACACGATTGGGGAGTCCATGCAGCATCAGAGGAGGGAGCGGCCGATCTTAAATGGGATCAGCATGAAGATGAAGAAAACACAGTCGTAATTATAGTTTATGCGCAGAGTGATGCAAGTAGAATTGGACATTGAAACGTTGAAGTATTATGTGATACCTGAGTCTCGAACTGTGAGTTAGCTGGCATAAGTGTTGAAATCGTAATATTGTGTCCTGAAAAACAATATGTTTAGGAAAATTAAGAAAGCAAGGTATTTGAATGGTTCACTGCTTCTAACAAATATAAAGTGCAGTTGTGAAGACAAATTATGTTCAGAAAAAAAGGGTCAGATCATTTTTAGTAGAAAAGAGAAACATGGGTACGTATATAGGACGACACATATGCAGTGATAAGCATGCAGATAATCAAATGCACAAGAAATGTTTAGAGTCGAGCAAATATATGGCGGAGATACAAATTCAGGTTGAAATTTTCATAATAGAACGCTAAAATTAGAAATTGCTTCAGCTGTGATCAGGAAACTTTGACACAAAAGTCCATGTGCATTTCATGTAGAAATATGTTATTGCCAGAACTTCCTGCGGGGACTGAGATGGATCATATGTCTGGCGCGGAGGATTTAGAGGCATGTACCTTTACTCTCCCGTCGGATTTAGTTAGGGTGCAGAAAATAACGAGTGATAATTATGCTGAACCATTTAAGTTGCAAACGTCGGTTGTGGACTAGGCAAGCGGAGTATGTAGGGTAGGTTGCCCTTGCGTGTTTGAGGTGTGTAGATTAACTTCAACTTCAATAGATCCAGGATGGATCATGGCCATATGTACGTGTGATCAGTTACTGGTATGACTCAAGGTAACTTAAAACATTCATGATATGGCTTTGAGGAACAGGAAGTTATGGAATACTCGACTTTGACATGTCTCATATGAAATATACAAGCAAGAGAAAGCATGAAATGAAGTGGATCATGTTGACCTGATGAAAAGAAAAACAAGAAATTGAAGCTAGTGCATGCAGAGTGTTTGCTACCGAATATAAAAGCGAATCATAAAGACTTCTGACGGCATATAAAGCGCAGGAAAGCTTCAAAACGGGCAAGGCTCCCATGAGCGACGAACAAAATCTTTACTAATGTGGGAAAACAGAGGGCAACATACATAGTTGACAGCGACTTTTTGGATGAAATAAAAGGCTGCACCATTCGTCGTGAATTCCGTAACTTACCAGCTCGTGACCAGTGAATATAGGAGACATATGACATTTGTTGCGCTGGAAACCCAGACAGCTTTTCTGACATCCAACATCATCCTTTCCTGCCCCAGAGACTCTCACGACCCTGAAACCCGGCACCTTCAGTCCAGCCGGAACTGTCACACAAAGAATATATTCCCATGTTTCCAGAAGTTAATGAATAAAACAAAGATGAACATGTTGTGTATTTTCAATGCGCATTCCATATAGGATGTGTATATCCTTCCCTGTTATGAAGCATTTTTAAACATCTGTACGAAATGTACTCAAACAAGTAATGTTGTACGCAATAATTGTTGAAATATACCTTGGTAGAATGGAAAAAAGGATGCTGGTTAATTCTTGTCAAGGTGTCCTGGCCAGCACGGTTATGCACTGATTAGGATAGCTGACTCACGGCACCGAGGTCCCAGGTTCGATCCCGGCTGTGGGTCACTCCCCATGTAGAGTTTGTATTCACTCCGTGATTAGATGCTCGCCCCTCCAACCCAAAAATGTGCAGTGTAGGTGGGTTGGCCACGTTCAATTGCACCTTAATAGGAAAAACTGTTTTCGGTACTCTAAATTTAATATATATATATTAAATGCCTATCAAGTTATTAATTCGGCAATCCATGCATGCTTTAATGAACGACATGCTGCAGCAACCCCGAGCTTTCGGATTTAAACACATTGTGTGTATTAAATGGCAACATACTTTCAAGGAACGGCGTATCTTTTTCCTTTTAGAGGCAGGATTCAGAAGGTAAACTCAGAGATATACATGGCAGATTGTGTCTCAGACTAAATATTGCTGTCTCTGCTTTTTCAGTAATATTGCAATTCTGCACTTCCAACAGTCTCTTGATGATGTTTCCTTTTCGTAATAAAGACCAAGTTTAGAAGATCAAATTCAGGAATCCTCAAAGACACACAACATCTTCCCACCAGTCCGCATGTAACAGAGATTAGATTCTCAAGTTAAATTGGAGATTAAATCGTGGTTCGGGCAGATTGGTCAATGACATGCTCCACTTCCAACAATGGCCGTGCAATATCTTATGACAACGTTTGAGAGTTGGTTCGAGTTGCTACGGGTATAGGGCGGGGGAAGTGAGCCCTAATATTGTGCTGCTTCAGACGGTCAGTTGGCAACTGGTGGGCGAAGGACGTTCCTTCTGCGCTGTAGTGATTACACGAATTCTAATGACTTACAGGTTTCCAAGATATTCAGGGTGATATCGTTGCTTGCATTGCACTACGTCGCACCAAACTTTGGAAGTGTTTCGGATGAATTCAAGGTGAGAGCAGTAAAAGCAGACTGTGAACGCCAAGGTCCGTGTCCCCATTGATTAGCTACTGTTGTATAATGAGTCAAAAGTACTGCTCCATTAACAAACACCTTTATTTCACTTTCACAGACTCTGCACAAAACGAGATCTGCGCATCACCTGACACAAAGGCCACATGAAGCCTCTTATCAGAGATGCTTAACATTAATTAAGCAAATAATTGTAATGTCACGTAACCATTATTTAACAGTCTCCCCTTCCTTGGAGTAAAACATGATTACATGCAAGCAACATTACGAGAAACTCAAAAACACACGCGAAATTTCCCCCCTACTTTTTATTTTTATGTTTTTCTTGGACCCAAAAGTCCCAGAAACAGATGTCCTTCATTAACAAAAGCCAAACGTTTCTGTGAGCTAGCCCCTCTTTTGTAAAACAGTCTGACAATTGGTAACTACTGTCGACCCATTTAATTTTTTGCTATTTCCCCTCTGTTCAACATCTGCTTCAAACTTGCGATGTTTATCCAAAACCTTTTTTTATTTACACTTTTTTTGTCGGGTGCATATTTTCCCACAGGGATTTATTTTCAATGTCGCATTCAATGGGAGTGTTACACAAATTCCCTAATCCCAAAAGTCCTATCAATAGCTGATATATTTAAACGACCATATCCACCGCCTCTACAAGGCTTAACATCTCATCAAAAAAGGTGCTTTTGACCACTCTCCTTATGTTATTTATATCCCACACAAGAGGGCAACATTTACCATTGTTCTCCAAAAGGAAAGTTATAAAACCGCCTGCGCTTTAAACCCAATCACATGCATTTGCATAGGACGCATCATTATGCCTGAGGTCACCTAAAACCGGATACCTGAAAACACATTCCTGCATTTTTAGGTTCACCAACGCTTTATTTGATATTATTATGTCTTCCACTTGGGATTATTCATTCTTGTACACAACTCTAAGACTTCAAAACTCACATCCTGTTTACTTTGCCTACCTAACGAATTCAGCATTTGCTCTTTTTCCATCTTTGAAAATATTGCATCTTTTTGAGAAAGCCGGCAACGACTAATTGCTATTGGCTGATGCTTTCCAAATACGATTTCTGACATAAGGTTCGCTCTAACATTGTCTGTCAGATTTCCAGTCCAATATATTTAAATGCACTAAAAGTCTGAATTCCAATCCTGAATTCTTTCCGAAAACCAGAGATTACAATAGCTTCGAAATGACCAGTCTTACACCACAAATAAATAACGACATGCATCATAAAGATGCCAGAAGGATTTCCTTTATAGTACCAGTAAAACATTGCCGATCTGCTTTCAAGTGGCAACAGCCTAAATTGAATAAAACTGATCTCAATGAAAAGTACCAGTCACTTGACGCATAATTCAATCCATTTACTCATTTGTTCAACATCCAGAGTACCCCTTCGGCGTTACCTACCCCTTTAGGCGGACAGAGAAATTGTCTCGCTGGAACTGATACCCCTGCAAAAAGGCAGCTGTTATATCTAACGATTTGCACTTCAATGTCTTTGTGGCAAATAGAACAAAGAGGATCTTTAAAATAAGCTTTCTTGCCATAGATAAATCTCCCCTTAAATCCTGATCTTTTCAGTTTTCATCAAATCTCCTTGCCAGAAGCCTGGCCCTTGCCTCATGTGTTGCATCTGGAATTACCCTTTCCGTGCAAACCCATCTGTGGGATAGAGCTCTTTGTCTCCAATCCGGTACTTCCTTGTATACCCCAAATGAACTGAAACGAAAATCGCGTATTGTCACAAGTAGGCTTCCAATGAAGTTACTGTGAAAAGCCCCGAGTCGCCACATCCCAGTGCCTGTTCGGGAGGCTGCAATAGAATTTATACATGCTGATGGCCTGCCTTGGTCTGTTTTAAAAGTCAGCTATTTAGTCCTGTGCTAAATCAGCCCCTTCACTCCAACTGTGCAGTTCTTGCTTTTTGGCATATTTGATAACTTTCTCATCTAATTTATTGGAAGCCAACAAAATCTCACGTGCAAGTGAGCTTCTGCTCCTATTAGTATTTGTAGTCTTACTCGTGTTCCGCGATATTGATAAACTATGTCCCCTTGTTTGCCTGGTATCTCGTTCTGCGCTGCTACTGCTTGATCTTAACCTTCTGCTGCAGGATGTCCTTTCTCTAGTTCTCCAACTTTTCCTACGGACGAATTCCCTATCCCGTGCACTATCAAAACTTGTTCTGACTTTCTTTGCCTTGTACATTTGAACTTCCTTTTGCTAGCCCATTGACTTGACCCCTTCCCCTGAATGCTGCACATTCAACCAATGTGTATACGTCCCAGTGGCCTTCCATGCTCTGCCAATGTCATTTGGATTATTCCATTGACTAGACCCATCACGCAAGTATGTCACTTTTGTACCAACTTTTGGCAGACTTTCGGAAAAAATGGCCTGCTTTAATTCATCAGAAGTGTTGTGTTCCTCGATAAAAACCCAGTCTATATCAGTTAACTGGTCCTCATAGTTCTGTAGCACGTGCGTACCAGACGACTCTGGTTCCGAGTGACGTCTGTCTCTTCTGTTTAAATTTTAAAATTCGTAATCTGTACCCATTATCCTTGATGAATGTACCCGAGCAGTTTGATTGCAATGTTACAAAATAATTGTCTTGCCATCTATGCCTATGATCTTCCCTCGGCCTTTCCATTCATTAAACTTGTCTCCCTTAAAGTAGACATTGTCTCCTTGCTGAAGAACAATGTTTGATGGCAGTGCATTCTGTCTGTATGCTCTCTGAATTCTTTCGGAGACTTCTACTTCCAAAAATGTTTTCTACTGCTATATAATGCATTCAAATGCGCAGCATAGGCAGAGCAAATTGTACTCCCTTCAGAAGCTGGTCATCCAAAATGGACGGAATTTTCGTATTTCTACCAAGCAGTAATTGATAGGGACTATAGGCCGAACCATCTGCAATAGATTGTTTGCATATACCGTCCATGCTAAAGCTGAATTTAGCTTCCAGTTTCGTCTACCTGCCAAAATGTTCCACGCATTGCATCTATTACCGCATGGGTTCTTTAACACACACCATTACTAAATGGGTTTTCTGCAGCCGTATTCATAACCGTGATATTCACGTTCCCGATAATCATCATTAGCGAATTCTCCCCCATCGACCGTAAGGAAAATTGCCCGTGGACCCATTCCTGTCCCGATCCATTTTTCCACGATTCGATCCAGAATAACTCTTTGCTTTACTGCGTGCAATCGTTCATTTTCAACATCTGACTACTAAATCTACGAAATGCAAAATAAATACATTTTTGGCTTCATCCCAGATCTTAAGGTCGAAGGCCGCAATGTCGTTAAAATCTCTGGCCAAAGGTAGGGTTACTGTCGGTCGTGCTGGTGTCCTTCTGTACATCCACCGAGCGTCACAGCGATCACTAACCTGTTTAATCAGTTTAGTATAACCTTCCTCCCTTACCCCTGCATCCTTCCAAAATGTTTCAACATCCGAGGAGATGGATGCGCAAATTGCCTGGGCAGTTTTAATACAACAAGCTTTTTATTAGCCAATGTCCCATTTTCAACTCCCAATTACACATTATTGACAACTGTGCTTGAAATTTTATTTGGCAGTAATGGAATACAATAGTGTCCCGACTGTGGAAATTGTAAATACACCGTCTTTCGACAAACTACTGCCTTATCCTGTTCCATATTCAGTTTCATGATTGCTTTAATCACCGACGATCTGCTCATAAGCAAAGGATTCTCACTTGATACAACATCCGTGCTAATAAAATGATTCAGTCGGGAAATATTGGAAGGGATCGCCACTCTTATCAGCGACTTCAGAGTACAATCATCCCCAAAGGTGAAACCTCTGAACTTTAAAATTGATTGACATTGTTACGATTTTCAGCATTCAAGGAGTCCAAGTAACATTTTAACCAATCACTTGCACACACAGTAGATGTGCAGCAACTGTCCAGTGCAGCACAAGTGAAGAATTCTGCCACCAACACCCTCATTACCGGCGGAAATCTACTTGTTAATATGACAGTGCCATCTTTCTGTTCACAACCTTTTTCCTCTTCTGATTCTTCCGTGTCATGTGTCGCTCCAAACAATCTATTATAACGTGCTGGACAGTTGAAAGCATAATAGTATTGAGTCAAAACAAAAACATCGATGTATCACACCCCGGGCATTTCTGCGGTTCATCAGCCGATTGTAGGTTTTAACTGGGTTTCTGTCTTCATCATTTCCGCGTCCCGATTTCTTTCTATAGTCTTGGAACCTCTTTGTAGCCATTCGATTTCGCCATCTCTTCAGTGGTGTATCTTCTACGTTCTGCTTTATTGCAGACTGACCTATTTGGGAAATGACAGCCATCGAAATAGAATGTTTCCCCAGAAACATGTTTTAACCGTCTGTGATCTGATCGAATAAGGTATTCTTATCCGCAACCTGACTCCTGTCAAAACCAGGTGCCTGTCCATGTTGCTCACTGTAACACCGTCAAATAATTTAAAGGCCAACACCGACGGTGGAAATTCCATGTTGTGTGTCTGCAGCCTTTCATTTAGTTTGCCATGGAGAAATTATCTATTTTCTGGAACGCAGCGAAATCCGACCATGCACTTAACAAGTCATCCATTTTATAAATCTTATCCATGTCACATAATAGTGCTTCCAGACCTTCTGAGTCAAACTCTTCGAATTCCAGCTCAGAAAAAAGTTTGCATCGGATTTGACTGTCATAACGCAGAGAAATAGCAAACGCCATACGTTGTTTTTTTCTTTCCCAAGGCAATTACTTTAGTCCACATAACGTCTGCACTTCTCCATTGGTCATAGGATCCCCTTTCAGAAATAAAGGGGCGGGGGTAGTTATATCCGGCCAACTTTACCCTAGGTTCAGCCACATGTATTCTTATTTCCTTCTTCACACTCACTCCTTGGTTTGGCCTGGAAAACTTGTATCTTTCCACCTTTCACATTTGCACAGCAAACATTCTAACCTAACATTTCGTAGACCTTTAGCTGCTGTTGTAGGTGCTTTTACAAGCACCATCATTTCACTTTGGCAGACTCTGCACGAAACTATATCTTCGCATCGTCTGGCACAAAGTCCACCTGAAGCCTCTTTACATATGAGTGTCAATTATTGTTCACTGAACATAAATGAGCAACCAATTGAAATGTCTCTCAACCCATTATTTAACACACCTTACACAAATTAATAGACGGTGATATTATATGACACCGTATTTACAGTCTTGATTCTTCACCTCACTTAAAATATTACGATGGTTCTGATGCTTTGCAAATGTACACAATATTTTGTTCTTGCTGATGCATACATGTGTGCCGAAACAAATGACAAGCTGGAGAGACGAGGATACTTAGCTACTCGAGCATGGGCCCTCAAGCATTCAAGTTTGACGGAAATTTTACAGATATCGAAACACCGCTCATAGGAATCCGCACTTAATCAAACGAAATGCATCGAGCACCTCTTTTGCAACTGAACTTTCTTGGATATTCTTCCAGTTGTGGAAAACAAAAAATCGGTTAAATAAGTGCTTTCCACTGCCTCGCTGCACTAATGCTGACCTTGGTTTCAGTTTGCGTAGCTTTGAAGGATTCTGCATGCGGCGGCAGTTTTGGAAACGTTGCACCGTAAAAAGGTTTCAATCAGCATAACAGTCAGAGACATCAGAGAATCTTTAATAAAAACAGTCAAATGCGAATATCATCAGATCTGGCAGCATCTGTGGAAAAACACGGTCAACGTTTCGAGTCAGATTGAGACTTTTTCATAGCTGAAATTGCAATGAAGTGTCGTCATTTGGACGCCAAACGTTAATTGTAATTTGCCCTCCGCACATACTGCTCGACATAGTCAGCCTTTCCAACATTTTCTGATTAAAGCAAATATATATGATACATTGATAAAATACAGTAAAACTATGTAGAACTAATGAAAATACCACAGTGTCCAACGCAAATGATGATTAAACTGTTAGTTTTTAAACGTTATACAGAATGTATATGAATTGCAAGTGTACAGTTTTGAAGCCAATTAGCGCATTATATTTCAGATCTGGCATCTTTCAATGATATAGGATTAAATTAAGACCTCATAATGGAAGGTACCATCGGACATAACATAAATGAATTGTCTATTCAGTTGGTGGAGACATCAATGCGTCCAGGACAACCATTTGAAAAGTTCAGGAGGCCAATTATGAGGACATGAATGTGTCTCAAGGTACAGTGTACTGGCATTCAATCATAAGTGTTAGATAAGCAGCTGTTCAGTGGCCCACGTGTAAAGCAATGTTTCACAATATGCAAATCAGGTATATTCCTAAAAAATATGAACATTGCAAAGGAACGGACTATCATCTGCGGTTAACCCAAAAGGTTAAAGGCAATGTTATACATATTGACCAATTGCAGATCTGTCGAGATATGGCTGGTCAAAAAATAGGAAAGAATACATAGAATATCACAGAATGACACAAATAATGACAAGGAAAGGAAAATATGGGACAGCATAAAATGTCCAAAGTTATGAGGGAAGTCAGTAAGACATTTTAAAGTTATTTAATTGGAAAAAAGGTAACAAAGAACGCTACGCGGTAAACATAATTAGCCTGAGAAACTTTTCGTCGAACGCAACATACGGCAGAACCTTCAACATGTGTTTTGTAGCTGTCCTCACGACGAATTACACAGTATCGTTCAGAAAAAAAGACATATGTCAAGCAATGGGATGGAGGGTAAACTGAGGAGCATTGCAACCACCAGGAAAACTAAAGTGAGCAGCTTATTGTGTGTGCCGTATTTGGGTGGTGGGGCGACGGGACGGAGCAAGGCGGCGTCAAAGATGCCTGTTTTGAACGGAAATCATCCAAAGGTCTACAAATAAGTGACACATTAAATAGATAATTACAAGCTTCAATTTTCCTAATTTATCTAGATTTGTGAATGATTTTCAGAAGATTGGCAGATGGTACATTTAATTTATTTAATGAAAGATTGAGGAAGTCAGCAAACAGGAATCAACAGATCTATTAGCCTACTGTATGTGGTAGTGAGAATGTTGTCTGCCTTTTATCGTGAAATTGTCCAGTTTGGGCAAAGAATATCGATTGTCATAGAAAGGTGAGGGATTGCACACTCGCAAGTGCAGAACGACCTGCGTGATGTGTTGTATGGTCAAAGAAGTCTGCTGTGCAGACACAGTTGCTTTGCAGGAAAGCTAGTGGAAAGCTATTTTTTGTTCTAAGGAGACATTTTACCAAAGTAATGATCTTTTCCTTTAGTTCCTCAGTGCATTGACCGGACGAGACCTGGATTATTGTGTGCAGTATTCGTCACCTTCTTTAAGGAACTATGTAAACATGTTGGAAACACTTCAGAAAGTTTTGTCGTGTTAAGTCTAGGAATGCGTGGTATGTCCATCCAAATGTAATTGCGTTTCACCTCAGACAATACGAAATAAAAATGATTGAATGTAGATCACAGCGATGCAATTTCTTCGAACTTTCCTTTTGCCGATGAGACAAGGTATCGAAACTGCCGGAACAATGTCAGGGAGAGAAAACACCGCCCAATTGACTTTGCAAGCTGTAAGTTCTCCAAATGCGGCTGTTACATGAAATGAAGAAAGGTAACCCTTTCTCTGTCCGTCCGTCAATGCCGATTTATTGTCTGACCTGTATGCAGTCTAAAGTATTGCGGTGCACTTTTCTGTCAAGAATAAATACACAGCGTGGCACGATACTAAAGTTTCCATTTCGCCCAAATAAACTAAACATATCAAGGCCCGCTCGGTGGCGCAGTGGACAGCGTGCCAGGGTCCCAGTTTCGATTCCTGCTCTGGGTCACTGTCCATGTAGATGTTGTACTTTCTCTCCGTCTTTGCGTGGGTTTCGTCCCCACACACCAAAGTTATGCAGCGCAGGGGTATTGGCGACGCTAAAATTGCTCTTTAATTGGAAAAAAATAGTTGGGTCGTCTAAATTTATTTTTTAAAAATAGAACGACAAAACATTAGGTGACTGAATTGGTTTGATGACTGCCTAAACTAAATTAAATCTGACAGTTCAACTTTAATTTCCAAACAAAGATTCCAGAAGTAATTAGCAGGCATGCATGTCGTATAAGGAAACGCATTTAGACGAAGTCAGGTTACATAAAATTTCCGAGTAAATCAACCGATGCGTATCATAGTTTTTCTACAATCCCAAATAATTAGACCAAAACCGCGAATTGACATTGCCCTGACAATACAGCCTTATTACATGTATATATATATATATATAGCGATAGATATATTCGTGGTATTCAGCTCGTCAATCTTGTCAAATCAGTAGCAACAGATTACTGTTTTGTGTAATTACTTAGTTTTTGCTGAATACATTCCGATACTTTTTCGAAGTTTCCTAAAATTAATGATCTGCAGACGCAGATTCATTGACGCAAGCAAAGTGCATGAGTTGGGACTTCTTTCATTCGACAAACGCCGCTGAAAGATGACACTTATTCATTAAAACCACTGATCACTTTCTCATCATCTCAACACATGTATTAATGCATTCTGCGATTCCGTACTGAGCTGAGAAATGACACGCAACGTCAAATAATACAGTGATAATCGAACGGAAGATTTCTTTTGACAACACGTGAGACATTCAGTGTCTGTGGTGTAATTCAAACATTGAGTACCTCCGTGAGTGTTTCGCTCGGTAATTTACCGTTGAAGGAATCCCATTGAGGAATTGAACAAACAAATGTGATACAAAATGGGATAATTAGTCACGATAATGTAGAGGGTACCCGTTGAGTTATCGGCGAATGAACAAAGGAACTAGGCAAAGCATGGCTTGGATGGGGGGATGGGTAATTGCTAGGACGAGAATGCTGAGTGAAAGTCCCCCCCCCCCCTCAAGGGCTGAAGAATGTGAAGTAAGCCCAGGTCTGAGGAATGTGAAATGAGCCAATCAGGACGTTTGGCCAGATTGAGAAGTGTATAGGGATAGCCTATGGGAATTTTGTATTCACTAGTGTTGCCTTATTTGGTAGTATGTATGTGAAATTTGATGCAACTTGAATGTATCTGTACAGAAATGTTTTGCCCCTTTGTTCATTCGCTGTTGAAGATCCAGGAGATATGGTTGTGCCCTGCTCTCCCATTGGAATATGTCACATGGCTAACTGGTGAATAAAAATAGATACCTGCAAATCCGACTCAAATTCTATTGAGACCAGACTGATAGCAAAAGGAATCAGGATTGTCACCAGGAGCAGGCGGGAATGGCGGGAGCAGTGTCCGTGAAGCGGAGCCGAGCAACAGGTAAGTGCTCAAATTGAGCGCCAGTTGAACATTCTGCAGATAGCATACTTTAAAAGAGAAAACGGCTGCTGATTGTTTCTCCATAGATAAGGTTGCTCGGGTCCTTAACCCTTTCATTCCTCGGCTCACCGGAGTAGCGTCTGAGCCACATTTGGTGAGGGAAGAATTATGCTTTGACTTATTTTCTTCTCAAACTTATTAGAGCATAGCAAGCTAGATTGAATATTTTATACCGATCTGTACTGCTCAAGGGACACATTAATGTTGGGGGCCCATTCGTGAAAGAAGCACTAACATTTTATCTGGTGACTAACTAGCATTTAGTTTTTAATCTAAGAACCAATAGAGGGAGGTGGATGTCATTTGGCCGGGTTGTGTGCTACTCCTATACGATGTGCGGCTTAATGGACACTTGAAGCACTAAATGTCCTGGGTGGGAGGTCTGCCGGAGTTATTCGGGAGTGTTTTAATTATTTTGGCAGCGGCATACGAACCAGGGCTTAGATCAGAGGACAATGTAGTTGTTGACCAGGCAGAAATAGAACGCAACAAGTCTGTGAGGAAGGATATATAGTTCATAGGGCAAAGTTGCACTCAGTGGAATGGGTTAAAGTGTATCTGTTTTTATGCAAGATGTGTCACGAATAAGGGAGATGAACGTCGAGCAAGGATAAGTACTTGGAACGACGACGTAGTGGCCTTTACGGAGACATGGATTTCACAGGGGCAGGAATGGTTGTTAGATGTTCCGAGGTTTAGATGTTTTAAGTCGAATAGGGAGGAAGGTGAACGAGTATGGGGAGTGGCACTGTTAATTCGGGAGTGCACCATAGCTGCAGAAAAGGAAGTAGTTGTGGATTGTTTCTCCACTGCGTCAGTGTGAGTGGACATCAGAACCAAGAAAGGAGCAGTCACTTTATTGGACGCATTCGACAGACCCTCCAATCTCAGCAGAGAGATAGAGGAACAGATTGGGCCGCAGATCTTCGAAAAGTATAGAAGGAACAGAGTTGTTGTCATGGGTGTCTTCAACTTACCTAATATTGACTGGAACCTCCTCAGGGCAAATGGTTTGGATGGAGCAGATTTTGACATGTTTGTACAGGAAGTATTGTAGATTGTCCGACTGGAGGAGGCCATTTTGGACTTGGTGGTCGGCAACGAACGAGGCCAGGTGTCGGATGTCTCGGTGGTAGAGACGTTCGGTGACAATGGCCTAACTCCTTGACCTTCAACATAGTCATGGAGAAGGAATAGAATTCACATATGGGAAGACATTTAATTGGGGTGGGTAAATGATGCTGCTATTGGACAGGAACTGAGGAGAATGAAGTGGGAACAATTGACCTTGGGGTAATGCACAACATTAATGAGCGGATTGTTTATGGAGCACTTGATGCGAGTGCTGAATAATTTTGTCCCACTGAGACGAGGAAGGAATGGTAAAACGAAGGTGCCGTGGAATACAACAGATGTGGAGCTTCTAGTCAAGAGGAAGAAGGACGCTGACGTAAGGTTGATGAAGGAAGAATGTGACTCGGTTCTAGAGGGTTACAAGGTAGCCAGGAATGAACTCAAAAACGAAATGAGGAGAGCTAGAAGGGGGCATGAAAAAACCCTGGCCAGAAGGAAATGGGGGAGACCCCCAGGCGTGAACAAGCAAGAGGGATTCATAACTTGGTTGGCTACAGAAGACAGACGATAGGAGCGGATGGAAGTATTTCCGAATGAAGGACTCTACCTGGAGTTTCTCCTCATGCATCAGGACTGGGAAATGTTTTGTTTTTAATCTATGTCAAAATGACTTGTGAGGAGACATAGCTGGTCTGATTAGGAAGATTGCAAATCATATCAAGATTTAAGATTGGCAGAGAATACAACAGGATATAGATAGACATAGACTTTACAGTGCAGAAGGAGGCCATTCGGCCCATCGAGTCTGCACCGGCTCTTGGCAAGAGCACCTTACCCAACCCCACACTTCCACGCTATTCCCATAACACAGTAATCCCACGCAACACTAAAGGCAATTTTTGACTCTAAGGGCAATTTAGCATGGCCAATCCACCTATCCGCGCATATTTGGAATGTGGGGGGAAAACCGGGGCACCCGCAGGAAACGCACGTACGTACGGGGAGCACGTGCAGAGTCCACACAGACAGTAACCAAGCCAGGAATCGAACCTGGGACCCTGGAGCTGTGAAGCAATTGTGCTAACCACTATGCTACTGTGCTGCACTTATTGGCTGCAACATTGAGCGGAGAATCGGCAGATGAAGTTAAACGCAACCAAATGCAGGTGGGAGTTATAAAATAAATGTCAGAACCATGAGGAGCATTCGCAAACAGAGGAATATGGGAGTTCTGACCCACAGGAAAATAAACGTAGCTGCACGGTTGGATATAGTGGAAGAGAAAGCATTCGGCGTACTTGCCTTCATCAGCCCGGCCATCCAGCATAGAAGTTCGCAAGCTATGTTACAGCTATGTAGAACGTTGGATAGGCCACATTAGGAATGCTGTGTCCAAGTCTGGTTACCACACGACCAGAAGGACGGGGAGGCATTTGGTAGAGTGCGTAATAGGTTTACCAGGATGTTGCCTGGCATGGTGGGGATCAGCTGTGATGATATATTGAATGAACTGTGATTCATCGGAGGCTAAGAAGTAGTCTGATAGACGTTTATATAATTATAAGGGGTATAGATAGGGTGAACAGTTGGAGGCTTTTTCCCCGGGCAGATATAACAATTACAAAGGGGCAAAAGTTCAAGGCGGGGGTCGTAAGGTTCCGTGGAGATATGCAGGGAGTGTTTTTTTTACACATGCTGTGGTGGTGGCATGGAATGCGCCGCCAGGTGAGGTGATTGAAGCAGGTAAATTAACGTTTTTTTACAGACGGTGTGATTGCACGCGGTTGCTTCAGATATGTCACGTATTCGGCGCATGCTTGGATGCCCGAAAGGCATGTTCCTGTGCTGTAATGTTCTTTGTTTTTGCCCTTTTGTCCTTTGTGTGAATTGATCACGGAGTAAGAACGACATAATCAATAAATCAGGAAAATAAAGTACAATTGTCGTATGTTCTCTTCTCAGGTAAACATTCGGAGTCGAGAATGATGTGCTTGTTCAGTGAAAATGACTTTGCAATGACTCTGGAGTGCAACATTTTGCCGACAGCCTTTGTAACATATGGGGAAGTTGAAGTTTGTAACATATGGGGAAGTTGAAGTTTGGCTTCAACTTGCTCCCTCCGATGAAACTTGATATGTTCATCTTCTAACTAGGTACTCGCCCTCTACATCTCGACGTTTTATGCCTGTTAATTTAGGGGCTGAATGCTTGAAAACTGCATGAATGCGTGAGAGTCAAAGAATATATGTGCAAACAAGTTGAATGCAACAATTAAATAAAACGAATGATACAGAGCGACATTATCCTTGATATTTGTTCAACGTGTGAATTGTCCCGTGATTGCTCTGGATTAAAAATGCGCATTAACCAATAGCTGCTTATTGATACTGGGCGAATGGAAAATTGTGCTGTAAAGGGTCAGGGAGGTGCGGTGGTCTCTCACCATTAGCAATCTTCGGCGTCTAAATTGTTTGAATGAACGAATGAATTAATGTCGCTATTGCAAATGATCAATTGTTCTCTGGTTATTTTGAAATCTACCTTCAAATAGATTATTGCTGACTTGAGCCGCTAATCTGTTTTACCGGTATGTCTGACATGTAGGTGAACTTTCACTGAAACGAATTAGAATTTCGAGGAAAACTAAACATATGCAGGTGGTGTCGTTCGTTGTACATATATCTGTGGCCGTCCCTGTTCATCATGAAAACAAAACATTTCTGTGGCAATGTTACGTATAAATCCTTTTCTAGTGGTCTTACAAACGGAAACAGCATACATACTTAACATACATAACATGCAATTTCCCACAGCCGTCATGTTTCCAGAGGAATGGGGCAGCACGGTGACGCAGTGGATTGACTGGGACTCACTTAGTGCTCTGGGCATAGACGGGGGAGAGTTTGAAAGGAACATCCAAGCGGGGTTCTTGAAACAATACATCGATAGTCCAACAAGGGAAGAGGTTACTCTCGACCTGGTATTCGGGATCAGCCAGGTGGTAGAAGTGTCAGTAGGGAAGCATTTCGGGAATAGTGTCCACAAATCAGTAAGTTTTAAAGTGTTGGTGGACAAGGATAAGTGTGGATCTATGGTGAATGTGCTTAATTGCGGAAAGGCGAATTATAATAATATTAAGAGGAACTGAAGAACGTAGATTGGGGCCGATGTATCAGGGTGAATCAAAATATGACGTGTTCACATCTGAAATCTGACAAATGTCAGTTGGAATGAATTCAGGACCGGTATGTTCCTGTGAGGAAGAAGAATAGATATGGACAACTCCGGGAACCCTGGATAACGAGAGATATTTTAGGTCTCGCCAAAAAGTAAAAGGACACATTTGTCAGGACGAGAAGGCCGGGAATAGACAAAGCTTGTGTGGCGTATAAGTAAAGTAGGAAGATACTTTAGAAATAAGTCAAGAGGGCTGAAAGGGATCACGAAAAGTCATTGGCAAATAGTGCTCTGGAAAATCCCAAAGCATTTTACGCGGATATAAAAAGCAAGAGGATAACCAGAGAAAACGTTGGGCCACTGAAAGACGGGGGAGGGAATCTATGTGTGGAGCCTGAAGAACTGGGTAATTCACTAAATGACTACTTTGCATCAGTATTCACCAAAGAGATTGAGTTGGTGTATGTTGAGTCTGGAGAAGGGTGTGTAGATATCCTGGGTCACACTGAGATCCAAAACGACGAGTCCTTGGCGTCTTGAAATATATTAAGATGGATAAATCGCCAGCGCATGACGTGATCTGCCCCTATATACTGAAGGAGGCAATAGATAAAAATTTATGTGGCCTTGACAGAAATCTTTTGATCCTCAATTTCCTCAGGTGATGACTCGGAGGTTGGAGAATAGACAATGCAGTTCCTTTGTTTAAGAAGAGTACCAAAGATAATCTCGGGAATTACAGGCTGGTGAGCCTTCCGTCAGTGGTAGGGAAATTACTTGAGAGAATTCTTTGGGACAGGATCTACTGCCATTAGTCGTAGCGACAGGCAGCACGATTTTGTGAAGGGGAGGACGTAACTTATTAAACAGAGTTTTTCGAGGAGGTGACAAAGATGATTGCCACAGGCAGGGCAGTGGATGTTGTATATATGGACTTCAGTAAGTCATTTTTCAAGGTCCCTCATGGCAGACAGGTACAAATGGTGAAGTCACACGGGATCAGAGGTAGAGGCTAGATGGATACAAAACTTGCTAGGCTGTAGAAAGCGGAGACTAGCAATGGAAGGGTGCTTTTCTGATTGGAGGGCTGTGAATAGTGGTGTTCCGCAGGGATCAGTGCAGGGTAATTTGCTTTCCATAGTATATATAACTGATTTGGAGGATAATGTAACTGGTCTGATTAGTACGTTTTCGGACGACACAAAGGATCGTGGAATTGCATGCAGCAATGAGGACTGTCAGAGGATGTAGCAGGATTTAGATCATTTTGTGGCTTGGGCAAAGTGATTACAGATGGAGTTTAATCCGCAAATATGTTAGGTTTTGCATTTTGAAAGATATAATACAGGTAGGGAATTTACAGTGAACGATTGAACCCTCAAGACTATTGACAGTTAGATTGATCTAGGTGTACAGTCCACAGGTCACTGAAAGGGGCAACACATGTGCAGAGGGTAGTCAAGAAGGCTTACAACATGCTTACCTTCATTGGCTGGGGCATTGAGTACACAAATTGGCGAGTTGCAGGTGAAAAGAAGCTTAGTCAGGCCACACTTGGAGTATAGTGTTCAATTCTGATGGTCACTCTACCAGAAGGAAGTGGAGGCTTGAGAGAGGGTGCAGAAGAACTTTACCAGGATGTTGCCTGGCATGGATGAGATGTTGAATAATCTTGTCTTCTTCTCACTGGAAGGAAGGGGGTTGATGGGCGACATTATGGAGGTCAACAGAATTCTGCGGGCATAGACAGAGTGGAGAGTCAAAGACTTTTTCCCAGGGTAGAGGGATCAATGATTAGGGGGCAGAGGTTTAATGTGCGAGAGTTAAAGTGGAGACGAGAGGTACGAGGAAACGTTTTTACAGGGAGTGTATTTGGTGCCTGGAAATCGCTGCCAGAGGTGATGGAAGCGGGGACGGAAGTGACATTTGAGCGGCATCTTGACAAATACATGAACAGGATGGAATAGAGGGATACGGACCCCGGAGGTGCAGACGATTTCAGTTGAGACGGGCAGCATGGTTGGCGCAGTCTTGGAAGGCCAAAGGACATGTTCCTGTGCATAAGCCTACCATGGCAAACCTTATCAAATGCCTCACTAAAATCCACATACAATACATGCACTGCTTTACCTTCATCCTAATGCTTGGTGACCTCATCAAATAAGTCAATTAGACTTGTAAGGCAAGGCCTACTACTCACAAATCCGTGTTGACTATCCCTAATCAAGCAGTGTCTTTTCAGATGCTCAGAAATCCTATCCCTCACTCCCATTTCCATTACTTTGCCTACCACCAAAGTAAGAGAAACTGGCCTGTAATTCCCAGGGTTATCCATATTCCCATTTATGAACATAAATGTTCATGGGCAGCATGGTAGCATGGTGGTTAGCATAAATGCTTCACAGCTCCAGGGTCCCAGGTTCGATTCCCGGCTGGGTCACTGTCTGTGCGGAGTCTGCACGTCCTCCCCGTGTGTGCGTGGGTTTCCTCCGGGTGCGCCGGTTTCCTCCCACATCCCAAAGATGTGCGGGTTAGGTGGATTGGCCATGCTAAATTGCCCGTAGTGTCCTAAAAAGTAAGGTTAAGGGGCGGTTGTTGGGTTACCGGTATAGGGTGGATACGTGGGTTTGAGTAGGGTGATCATTGCTCGGCACAACATCGAGGGCCGAAGGGCCTGTTCTGTGCTGTACTGTTCTATGTTCTATGTTCTAACAGGGGCACGGCATTCGCTACTATCCAATCCCCTGGTACCACACCTGTTGAAAGTGAGGACGAAACAATCATTTCCAACGGCCCTGCAATTACATTTCTTGATTCCCATGGAATCCTTGGATATATCCCGTCAGGCCCGGGTGACTTCTCTATCCTCAAATTTTTCAAAACGCCCAGGCCATCTTCCTTACAAGAATCACCTCGAGCTTACCAGTCTGTTTCACACTGTCTTCTCCAACATTACGGGCCCTCTCGATTGTAAATATTGAAGACAAGTACTCGTTCAAGACCTCTCGTATCTCTTCAGACTCAATACACAATCTCCTGCTACTGTCCTTGATCGGACCTACCCTCGCTCTAGTCATTCTCATATTTCTCACATATGTGTAAAAGGCCTTGGGGTTTTCCTGGATCCAACCTTCCAAAGCTTTTTCATGCCCTCTCTTAGCTCTCCTAATCCGTTTCTTCAGTTCCCTCCTGGCTACCTTGTATCCATCCAGCGCCCTGTCTGAAACTTGTTTCCTCAGCCTTACATAAGTCTCCTTCTACCTCTTAACAAGACATTCAACCTCACTTGTCAACCGTGTTTGCCTCACTCGACAACCTCATCTCTGCCTGACAGGGACATACATATCAAAGACACGCAATACCTGTTCCTTGAACAAGTTCCACATTTCACTAGTGTCCTTCCCTGACAGCCTATGTTCCCAATTTATGCACTTCAATTCCTGTCTGACAGCATTGCATTTAACCTTCACCAATTGTAAAACGTGCCCTGCTGCACGCACCTATCCCCCGCCATTACAAAAGTGAAGGCCACAGAATTGTAGTCACTATCTCCAAAATGCTCCCCCACTAACAAATCTATCACCTGTCCTGGTTCATTACTCGTACCAAATCCAATATGGCCTCCCCTCTGGTCGGACAATCTACACACTGTGTTACAAAACTTCCTGGACACACTGCACAAACACCACCCATCCAAACTACTTGATCGAAAGAGTTTCCACTCAATGTTTGGGAAGTTAAACTCACCCATGACTACCAACCTGTGACTTCTGCGCCTTTCCAAAACCTGTTTCCCAAATTGTCCCTCCACATCCCTGCTGCATATGGGGGGCCTATAGCAAACACCCAACATGGTGACTGCTCCTTTTCTATTTCTGAATTCACCCCATACTACGTCAGTCGGTATATCCTCTTCGAACTGCCTTTCTGCAGCTGTTATACTATCTCTAATTAACAATGCCACCCCACCTCTTTTACCATCCACCCTAATCTTGTTAAAACATATATAACCAGGGACCTCCAACGGCCATTTCTGTCCCTCTTCTATCAAGGTTTCCGTGATGGCCACCACATCGTATTACCAAGTACCCATCCATGCCTTCAGTTCAACCCACGTATTCCTGTTGCTTCTTGTGTCGTAGTATACACACTTCAACCCATCTCTTTGCCTGCAAGTACTCTCCTTGTTCAGTGTTATCCTCCCCACTGCGTCACTACACGCGTTGGCGTCCTGAATATCGGCTTCCTTAGTTGCTGCACTACACATCCTGTTCCCATTCCCCTGCCAAATTAGTTCAAAACCTCCTGAATACTACAGGAAAACATCCATCCCAGGATATTGGTGGCCCTCTGGATCAGATGCAACCTGTCCTGCTTGTACAGGTCCCACCATCCCCAGAATGCGCTCAAATTATCCGAATTCCTGAAGCCCTCCCCACTACACCATTCCTGCATGCTCATGTTCCACTGCACTCTCTCCCTATTCCTTGCCTCGCTATCAGGTGGCACAGGCAACAAACCATAGATGACAACTATGTTTGTCCTGGCCTTTAAATTCCAGCCTAACCCCATAACCTTGTTTATTTCATCCACACCCCTTTTCCTACCTTCGTCGTTGGTCCTAATGTGCACCACAACTTCTGGCTGTTCACCCTCGGCCTTCAGGATCCTGAAGACACAATCCGAGACATCCCTGGCCATGGCACCCGGGAGGCAACATACCTTCCTGGAGTCTCGCTCGAGACCACAGAATCTCCTATCTATTACTCTAACCATTGAATCTCCAATTACTATTGCTTTTCTATTCTCCCCCATTCCCTTTTGGGCCCCTGAGTCAGACTCAGTGCCAGAGACCTGGCCGCCCGGGCCTTCCCCCGGTAGGTCATCACCCTCCCCCCGCCAACAGCATCCAAAACAGTATACTTGTTTTGAAGGGGTACGGCCACGATGGATCCCTGCACTGTCTGCCTGTTAGTTTTATTTCACCTGACTGTAACCCAGCTACTCTTGTCCAGTACCTTGGGTGTGGCTACCTCCCTGTAACTATTTTTGATATCCCCGTCTGCCGCCAGGATGATCCGAAGTTCATTCAGCTCCAGATCCCTAACACAATCTCTGAGGAGCTGGAGTTGGGTGCACTTCCCGCAGGTATAGTCAGCGGGGACAACGGTGGTTTCCCTCTCCACCCACATCCAAGAGGAGGAGCATGCAACTGCCCTAGCCTCCAACCCCTCTTACTTTACAGAATATAGCCGCCCTGTGGACCAACTGGACCTCCGCCCTCCGACTCTGCTCCCAGTCAGCTGCACTCTCTGCAAACTCCCGGCTCCCTTCTCGCACTTTGCAGAAATTAAATGAAAGGATCACGTTGCTGCCTCCTCCCCTAACTACCTCAGACACCAAACTCTCACTATGGCACTCAAATGGACCAAGTTCAGTGCTCCCTTGCAAAAGATATCTGCACCGTAGCTGGATCCTTTTTATACTGTGAATCTAGCCTCTGAAAACTGGCCTAATCCAATTAAATAATTAACAAGCTCCAACTGCAAGTACAGATAAGTAGAACACTTGTTTAAAGCTGATTGCGAATTCACCTTCTTTTAAACCAAACAGCAACTTTCAAGTTAATTAATTAAATAAAATAAATACTAAACTTCAGATAAAAATGAACCCCTCTGGGCAGCACAGTGGCCTAGTGGTTAGCACAACCGCCTCACGGCGCTGAGGTCCCAGGTTCGATCCCGGCTCTGGGTCACTGTCCGTGTAGAGTTTGCATATTCTCCCCGTGTCTGCGTGGGTTTCGCCCCCACAACCCAAAAATGTGCAGAGTAGGTGGATTGGCCACGCTAAATTGCCCTTTAATTGGAAAAAAATAATTGGGTAATCTAAATTTATAAAAAAAATAAATAAAAAAATGAACCCCTTACTCCCTCTGTCAGCAAACTCTCGCCATAGCTCTCAAATGCACTCCACTGCTGAAACCATTTAAATTCGAGTTCATTTTAGGATAGTGAGATTAGAATTTGGGTGGGTCAATCTGGGTAAATCCCATGTTCCACTTGAAACGAGAGTACATAATTGTGTTATTCAGGTTTTCTGGCAAGCTGGGTATATGCCCAGATTTCCAGACGGAGGACTGTGGTGATACTTTTTTCCTTCATGATGGACTTTTGCGACAACCACTTAGTTGTCCATTTGGGGTACTTGCAATTTCAATGAGATCATTTCAGAGTCAGATGAATGTTACGAACGAATTGGATGAAACCCAAGCTGCCGCCCGAGCATGGCGACACTATCAGATCTTTCTCAAACAGATCCTTTTTCAGATTTCGTAAAATCGCCTAAATCTCTAAAAATGTAATTCTAACACTAAAATTATCACTAACTGTTGTCTTATATCTTTCCTTGCATATTTGAAGATAGTTCGGGGATTGTTCGGGGGATCTTCTGACTTGACTCAACCAGACCTGCTTATGCTCATGCTGACCCAACCGGAGCTCGAAGCTGATGTTCACCACCCGATGAGGCCCAGACCGGAAGTGTAGCACCGCCCCCAATTTGGGCCGGACCCGGACATCGGAGCAGCCGATTCGAGCCGCGTAACGATGATAACCCCCAGACGTCCGATCCTGTTGCTAGATTCTCCAACCCCGTCCCCGACCACGAGACAGACTCAGAGATGCGCGCTAAGCGACCTGATCTGTGGAGGACTGCACTGCGACGCGTCATACCTGCTTTTGGAAGAAAGAAGAATCCACGTGCAGGCCCGACCAGGCACACTTCACGGCATGTCTCCAGGAGCGACCAAGGAGACAGAACAACAGGGGACCCATCTACCTTGTCTCAGGAAGCCTCTGACTGTGACCCAGGTCGCCTGATATGGTGAGAATCCCCACGATAACCCGAAAACACTGCAATGTATTCCGCAACTCGTAGAACGCCGGGAAACGACCGTATCACACACATGACCCTGCAGCGGCCCACGCTGCAACAATGGCGTGCCAGACAGGATCCCGGAAGAGTGACTATAACCTACGTCCGTGACAGACGCAAACGCCAACAGTCCAAAAAGTCAGACCTCTCTTACCGAATCCCTGACCATCGTGCTACAGCCGCGGGCCGAAGAAACGAGTGAAACGCGGCGGCTACCGTTGCGGCTGAAGCAACGCAATTTCAAAACTCCTGTCTCCAGCATACTCCAGACACACGTCCATCGAATACAAGCTGGAGGAACGTAACGCTGGACGTACGTCTCAGAGGGAAGTGACAGACTGCAGTGTGTCTGTTTCACAGTTACATGGCTCATTCCTGCCTCATCAGACTGTGCCATACATTCTGAAGACTTCCCAATTAATCAGGAGGACCGCACTGCGTCATAAATCAAAGGATAATGTGAAGTGGTTGCCTCCTCATCAACTTTTCCTGATGCTTGGATATGTCGTCACTGGCGACCAACTACTCCCTGGACATAGAACATAGAACAGTAGAGCACAGAACAGGCCCTTCGGCCCTAGGTGTTGTGCCGAGCAATGATCACCCTACTCAAACCCACGTATACACCCAATACCCGTAACCCAACAACCCCCCCTCCCCTTAACCTTACTTTTTAGGACACTACAGGCAATTTAGCATGGCCAATCCACCTAACCCGCACATCTTTGGACTGTGGGAGGAAACCGGAGCACCCGGAGGAAACCCACGCACACACGGGGAGGACGTGCAGACTCCGCACAGACAGTGACCCAGCCGGGAACCGAACCTGGGACCCTGGAGCTGTGAAGCATTTATGCTAACCACCATGCTACCATGCTGCCCCGTTGCTACCGTGCTGCCCATGAAATACCTGACCGTGAAGTGCCACGCATACGTCCTTCAACATGAGTTCACATGCGCTATTATCAATGCGGTCTTCTTCCCCCCCACAAGCAGAAATGAAGAAGGTAGTGGAAAAACAGCAGTTATGAACAACAACAAAGAAAAACAGCGTTGCCCGGGACTTAAAAAAGACCAACCTCAGGAGTGTCCTGCCAAAATTACACCAGCACATTTCTAGTCCCACCAGAAGCAGCCATATTATTGACTGCTGCTACACAAAAATCAAGGGCACCTACCTTTCCATCCCTCGACTGCACATTGGGAAATCAGATCTTAATATGGTTCTCCTTCTCCCAGCATACAAGCTGAAACGTAAGTGGGAGAATCCGGCTCAGGAGGCCGTGCCTTGCTGGTCCGAGGAAAAGAAGAGCTCCGAGGTGACTGTTGTGAAACAGTGGAATTGTCTATATTTAAGAACTCAGTGACGATATTAAAAAAAGTATGTTACCACCGTCACAGACGTCATCAGCAAATGTATTGACGACTGCGTGCCGAAGAAAGCAGTAGGAACGTTCCACAACCGGAAAACATGGCTAATGTTGGGTAAGTGGTCTTCTTCCGTGCCAACACAGTAATAAGGAAAAACGATCGGGTGGAGTGTCGGTCTTGTTGGTAACATTTTGTTGGTGCCGGATTCACGCGAAATCCCAATTCTCCAGCGCTGTCGAAAACAATATCAATGCGTACAGTCAACGCTGTTTGCATCTAATTCGTAGGTCTGACGCTGTATTCTGCTGGGCCACAGTGATGTTCCACCCCCGTCGAGGTGGAATTCCCGACGGTAAGGTTCACTGCTGCATTAACATTTGGGATGCAGGCGCTGTGGCTGATGAGAGAGGCAACGTATAACATACAGTGACCCGATCGTCGACAGATGGCCCTGAAACTGCTCAAGGTGGCTGGGGGACGAGATGAAGCGGGGAGCTTCCAAGGCCCGAGAGCGGAGGTGACGGTGGGGAGGGGGGACTGGTGTCGGCATGTGGGTCGGGGTAAATCGCCCATGGGAAAGAGCTGGTGTCCACGCATGGACCGACAATACCGTTGCCAGCAAAGCAGAAATTCTGCTGCACACCCCACATATTATGTACCCTGTCCGTGATTCTGCAGAGTAACACTGGCCATTGACCTGGCTTAACACCACAAATCCCTACATCACAGCTTCAAACTCCACCCACAACCTCTGCATCCCATCCACATCCAGCATTCCTTCACCCCAACGTCCGCCGTCCCATCCTCTCCAAACAGCCGACAACCACTGGCAGGCAAGTGCACCTCCACCCATGGGCAACGCCCACAGTAGTCTTTACAGGGGGTTGTCAGGCGGGGGAAGCAGATAATACCGTAGGCTTGGGCAGCGCCTTTCGATTGCAACCGTGGCAGCAGGTATGGGCGCCAGTGCCAGAGGCCGCCACGCTGCTGCCCAACGAAATGGTCAGGGGTGCGGTGACGCGGGCAGTGGGGCATGCAGGAAGGAGAGTCCAGTTGCACCGATTAACCAACAGGACCTGGTTTGGCAGGGGCGTACGCACCAGCACGATAACAAGATGTCAGAATTTCACACCGTGCAGACAATGGATTTTGGAATTCAAGAAGCAATGGTGGTCATATCCCTCGTCACTGCAGTTATTGGGGACGTGGTGCACTGCAACTGTACAAGCTGGAGCTGCAAGCGGAAGACGGCGCTGCATTAGCAGAGCTTGCACCATCCGGAGAGTATAAAGAGACGACCGCCCAACAGGCCGATGAGGAGGAGTTGCTGAACGAGGCCTTAGCGTGCAGGCAGTGACTGTGGCCCGAGGCTCTCAAGGTGAAAACATTAGTTGAAGAGATGTTAGGCAGGGCGTCTATGTGATATTTCTGCCGGATAGTGGCACACGTGGCACCGTCGGGAATGGGGGAGGAAACCAGTTCCGGTGGTCATGAAGGTAATGGTCACCCTGATCATTGACGCAAAGGGTGCTTCCAGCTGCCGAGTCGCGAACAGCCCGGGATCTCACAGAGCTCAGTCCACATGTGCGCCGCACCACCACGGAGACTATATATGTACATTTGGACAATACATTCATTTTAATATTAAGTGTGCACACCAGGATTCGGGGGCACCGGCGTTCGCCATCATTGCCGAGATACCCCGGGGACGGGGAGTGATCGGCAGGATGCATGTCGACCTACAACGAGGTGCAGATAACGTACCCGCTTTGAACGGTTGAGACCATGATTCCTGCCTTCCTCACTACTGGAGGCAGGGCATCGCTTGGGAGTGACCCCCGGTTTCGCACATGGGCCCGAGGATGATGAAGGCCGGCACTTTTTTGAAGATGCTGCACATCAATTGAAATGCCTGGATCCAGCTCATGGTAGCAGTTACCGATACCCACCTGGATGATCGCTGCCCGTTGCTGTTTATTTCATATCACGATCCGGTGAAAAAAACTGTGCAGATGTTCTGGTTTCAATTTTGGGGTATGACACAGCAGCGGAGAGTCCCTGGGCCAAGCCCACCTACAATGCGCACCAAGCCGCCCCTTCCCCCCTTGCCCATCTGCGGCCGCATCAAACATGCCTATCCCTCACTGTATTATTGCAGATCACCACGGCAGGTTGTTTCAAGTGAACAAAATATACACAGTCTGCAGCGCCATGCACCTTTGCTAACCTAACTGGTTCTACTCTCTTGGTGTTCTAGGCACGAACGCTATGACCAGGTACATCCCAGATATTATATCAGGAGTGGAGGCTGCCTGTTTCGATTTCGGACATGTCACCTGTGTCCCTTTTACTGACATATTCTGGGCCAGCCAGACTTGGATGGGCCCGATACTGCTCTGCTGTCCCAGGTTGTTCCTCCTGGATCTGCCGATGTGATGTGCCAGGGACAGTTTGTCGGAGTCCGAGTACTGTGCTTCACTGTTACCTCCCTTAGAAGAGTTATCAGCACAGTCCCCATCAACACATCGTCCTTGGGGGTGGCTATTCGCCCCCGGCTACTCCATGTTACGGGGTGCGAGTGGATTGCACTCCTACGGCTTTCCCACCAGCTAGCACTGCGGGCCCTGCAGTCTCGACGAGAATCTGCATACTCGCGGACTACCTCCATCTGGGACTGCGCCGCATCGTGCTGCAACTGAGTCAGTAACCTCTGAGCCTGTGGCACAGACGCGAGTGACCTACGTAGGATTTCTTAACTTTCCCCCATCCTGTTTCGATTTTTTAAAAGGTTGCATCTGGCATGGCTGGCAGGAATTTTTCCTTACTGCAGATGAGGGTCATGGGGTACATCTCGGTCTGCCAGAAATTGTTGCCCCAGCAGGCCTCACGTTTTCAGTGTGGCCATTAGTCGTGGGGGTCGATATGTATTTCGCCGAGGGGTTGCGAAAGCTGCCGTAGCAAGGGCCCGGATGCTCAGAACCTTGCAGGGGGACTCCTCCTTCTGTACCCACTCCGAGTTGGGCTCGTGTACCCTTCCACTCACCCGTTCCACTACTGCTGCACATTGGTAGTCTTGCATACTTGGCATTGCCAGGGACTTCATTAATGTTCTCGTCTGAAGTTTTCATTTGGGGTTTCTTGGGTTCGCCCCCCCGCTCCTGACACCCTCCGACACACACAGACACTCATAGAGACGCCATAATTAAGCTGTCAACTTCCTGAATGAAAGCTTTGCGAATGAATATCGGAATACAGATAGGTCAGCGGAACGTAAGTTACAGATCTTACGTAGAGCACAGACGAGCAAAGCTGAACGAAATGACTGAGCAATGGGAATTACTGACAGGAAAGGAAAGGAGGCACTTGCAAATGAAACATTCCCTGCGCAAAGAGACAATAGAATACCCTGGGGATCATGAGGTTACACTGTTATAGTAACGAGGGAGGTAAAATTTACGGACAGCTACTGGACAGAACGTGAACACGAGAGTCCGAGACCAGCCTGAAATGGGAGTTCGAACTGCGGAATGACGTTGCATGGGGCATCTGGAGAGAAGCATTGAGCAGGGCCAACTCAACCTCTACCAGCTAAAGGCTCAGCCTCACGCTTTTCAATGAGGGGCGCAGAGGATACCTGACCAGAACATGGATGAGCAGGTTCTTCCTGAAAGTTGATTATAAATGTGAATGATGCTGGAGGGTCCTCTACACCCACATATTCTCGGCTTGCCCCAAACCTGCTGAGGTCTGTCCAGCCTTCTCCGGGGAAATTGCCAACGTTATGGGGTGAGGGTGAAGTCATTTTCACATGGGGCAATCTTCAGGATATCAGAGCAGCCAGAGCTACACATGGGAAAGAGGGACGACGCCATAGACGTATCTGCCCTAGTCGCACACTGTATAATACGGCACGGCTGGCGATCTGCAGCACCATCCACAGCTAGAGACGGACTCGCTGACCTTTCGGTACATCACCATTTGGAGGTAATACATTACGCCATCCGAGGATCGGAGTAACGCTTTCTTACTGCATTGGGATATGTTGTCGGCCTGTTCCGAAATCTTTATGAGGCCAGCAACAACTAGTACAGGGACAACTGGTTAGAGAGTGAAGGTCAAGGAGCAACGCATGTGATCAGAAACTTGGGGGGGGGGGGGGGGAGACGTGGCACGGGTCACAAAGTAGGAGACGGCAAAAAGAGGAAACGCGGGGGGCCGGGAACTGGAATCCGCACCCCCCCCCCATACCCATCTAACAAAGCAATAGACGCCCCCGTTTCGACCTGTGTGGTAGCAACAGGGTTGGCGCGGGGAGGGGGAGGGGGAGAGTTTTTAGAGAAAGGGGGGCTGTGGGTGGGTACACGGCACAGTAGACGGCAGCATTCTTTAAATAAAGTAAAGTAAGAACAATGTGTGTGTGCATTGCACTGTACAATAAAAAAACACGAACCCCAATGTACATAAAGTAGAAAATGCTAATGCGCAGCAAGGTAGCACGTGGAGAGCACTGTGGCTTCACAGCGCCAGGGTCCCAGTTTCCAATCACCGCTTGTCACTGTCTGTGCGGAGTCTGCACATTATCCACGTGTCTGCGTGAGTTTCCTCCGAGTGCTCTGGTTTCCTCCCACAGCCCAAATATGTGCAGATTAGGTGGACAGGCCATGATAAATTTTCCTTAGTGAGAAAAAGGTTAGGAGGCGTTATTGAGTCATAGGGATAGGGTGGAAGTGAGGTCGGTACAGACTCGTTGGGCCAAATGGCCTCCTTCTGCACTGTATCTTCCATGTTCTCATGAAAAGATTAAACTACTGACTGTTCCATCTCCCTTAGAGCCATGGCCACATCCACTGGTAACTGCCGTTGTTCATGATCGCAACGGCAATATCCAGGCGGCTCTGCAACATAGCTGTTTGTGATTGGGTAGCCCTGTCATGTACCTCCTCCACCACTTGCACAGACTGCCACAGGCCTTGAACATCCTCACCCATGGCTGAGAATTGCGGACCCAAGGGCTCCACCGTGGATGCAACCAGTGGCGTTGGACTGGTGGTCGGCACGATCACAACTACATGCTTCTCCATCACGCAGTTGCACTCCTCCAACTGCACCTGTTGGTGCGAGATGATCACTGACAACTCCTTATGCAGTCACAGGCTCTAAGGCTGCATTTCCTCGTTCGAACGGATCGTCCATTGTGGAAGCCCGTAACCACTTCCGGTGGCGGCTATGCGAAGCTCAGTGGCAGTTTCGGCAGCTCCCGCTTGAATTTGACTTTCTGGCTATTTTTAGGGCCCCAGCAGCACAGATGCGACGAGCCCCAGTGTGGGAACGGGATAACATCAATCCCCCGGAATAGTATGGATTGGACAAGGAATGGAGCGGTGAAAAAAGTGGAGTTGGAGCAGAGACAGGTACGAGGAGGAGGGTTAAGTCGGCGGCGGGTGGAGACCGGGAAGCGTGGGAGCAGTTGTCACAGAAGCAACAGGAGGTTCTCCAGTGCTGCTTCACGGAGCTGCAATCAGAACTCTTAGGCCCGATGAAGGCCTCGATTGATAATCTGCTTGAGACTGCAAGGGACGGCGATCCGGGAGATCCAACAAAAGGTCTCGCAAAACGAGGGACGAGATCTTGGGCTTGGCGGTGAATGTGGAGACGCACGAGTCTCTCCATGAGAAATGGCAACGACTAATTGTTATTGGGCTGATGCTTTCAAAATACAATTTCTGACGTAAGGTTTTCTCTAACATTGTCTGTCGGATTTCCAGTCCAATATATTTAAATGCTCCGGAAGTCTGACTTCCAATCCTCAATTCTTTCCGAAAACCAGAGATTACAGTAGCTTCGAAATGACCAGTCCTACACCACAATAAATAACGACATGCATCATAAAGATGCCAGAATGATTACCTTTATAGTACCAGTAAAACATTGCCGGATCTGCTTTCAAGTTGCAACAGCCTAAATTGAACAAAACTGACCTCAATGAAAAGTACCAGTCGCTTGACGCATAATTCAATCCATTTACACATTAGTTCAACACCCAGAGTACCCCTTCTGTGTTACCTGCCTCTTTAGGCGGACAGAGAAAATGTCTCGCTGGAGCTGATACCCCTGCAAAAAGGCAGCTGTTATATCTAAAGGTTTGCACTTCCATGCCTCTGTGGCTAATAGAACAAAGATGATCTTTAAAATAACATTTAATGCCATAGATTAATCTCCCTTAAATCCTGATCTTTTAAGTTTTCTTCAAATCCCCTTGCCAGAAGCATGGCCCTTGCCTCATGTGCTCCATCTGAAATTACCATTTCCGTGCAAATCCATCTGTGGGATAGAGCTCTTTGTCCCCTATCCGGTACTTCCTTGTATACCCCAAATGAAATGAAACGAAAATCGCGTATTGTCACAAGTAGGCTTCCAATTAAGTTACTGTGAAAAGCCCCGAGTCGCCACATCCCAGTGCATGTCACGGAGGCTGGAATAGAATTGAAACATGCTTATGGCCTGCCTTGGTCTGCTTTAAAAGTCAGCTATTTAGTCCTGTGTTAAATCACCCCCTTCACTCCAACTGTGCAGTATTTGCTGTTTGGCATCTTTGATAACTTTCTCATCTAATTTATTGGAAGCCACCAAAATCTCACGTGCAAGTGAGCTTCTACTCCTATTAGTATTTGTAGTCTTACTCGTGTTCCGAGATATTGATAAATTTTGTCCCTCTCCCACCTGCTATCTCGTTGTACTCTGCTACTGTTTGATCTTAACCTTCTGCTGCGGGATGTCCTTTCGCTAGTTCTCGAACCTTTCCTACGGACATATTCACTGTCACGTGCACTATATAAACTGGTGCTGCGTTTCTTTGCCGTCTACATTTGAACTTCCTTTTGCCAGCCCATTGACTTCACCCCTTCCCTTGAATGCTGTACATTCAACCAATGTGCATACGTCCCAGTGGCCTTCCATGCTCTGCCAATAACAATTGGATCATTCCATTGACTGGACCCATCACGCAAGTATGTCACTTTTGTACCAACCTTTGGCAGACTTTCGGAAAAAATGGGCTGCTTTAATTCATCAGAAGTGTTGTATTCCTCGACAAAAACCCAGTCTATATCAGTTAACTGGTCCTCATAGTTCTGTAGCACGTGCGTACCAGACGACTCTGGTTCCGAGTGCTGTCTGTCTCTTCTGTCTAAATTTTAAAATTTGTAATCTGTACCCATTATCCTTGATGAATGTACCAGAGCAGTTTGATTGGAATGTTGCAAAATAATTGTCTTGCCATTTAATCCTATGATCTCCCCTCGGCCTTTCAATTCATTAAACTTGTCTCTCTTAAAGCAGAAGATGTCGCCTTGCTGAAAAACGATATTTGATGGCAGTGCATTATGTCTTAAAGCTCTCCGAATTCTTGCAAAGCCGTCTGCTTCCAAAACGTTTTCTACTGCTATATAATGCATTTAAATGTGCAGAATAGGCAGAGAAAATTGTACTCCCTTCAGAAGCTTGTCATCCAAAATGGACGGAATTTTCGTTTTCTACCAAGCACGAATTGATAGGGACTATAGCCCGAACCATCTGCAATAGATTGTTTGCATACACCGTCCATGCGAAAGCTGAATTTAGCTTCCAGTTTCGTCTATCTGCCAAAATGTTCTGCGCATTGCATCTATTACCGCATGGGTTCTTTAACACACACCATTACTAAATGGGTTTTCAGCAGCGGTATTCATAACCGTGATATTCACGTTCCCGAGAATGACCATTAGCGAATTCTCCCCCATCGACCGGAAGGAACTTTGCCCTTGGACCCATTCCTGTCCCGATCTATTTTTCCACGATTCGATCCAGATTAACTCTTTGCTTTACTGCGTGCAATCGTTGATTTTCTACATCTGGTTGCTAAATCTACGAATGCAAGTAAATATATTATTGGCTTCATCCCAGATCTTCTGGTCCAAGGCCGAAATGTCTTTAAAATCTCTGGCCAAAGATAGGGTTACTATAGGTCGTGCTAGTGTCCTTCTGTACATCCACCGAACTTCACAGCGATCTCTAACCTGTTTTATCAGTTAGTATAGCCTTCCTCCCTTACCCCTGCATTCTGCCGAAATGTTTCAACCTCGAGGAGATGGATGCGCAAATTGCCTGTGCAGTATTAATACAACAAGCTTTTTATCAGCCAATGTCCAATTTTCAACTCCCAATTACACATTATTGACAACTGTACTTGAAATTTTATTTGGCAGTAATGGATTACAATAGTGTCCGACTGTGCAAATTGTAAATCCACCGTCTTTCCAAACACTGTTGCCTTATCCTGTTCCATATTCAGTTTCATTGTTGCTTTATTCACCAACGATCTACACAAAAGCAAAGGTATCTCAATTGATACAACATGCGTGCTAAAAAAATTATTCAGTCCGGCAATATTGGAAGGGATCACCATTCTTTTCAGCGACCTCAGAATTTAATCTTCCCCAAAGCATGAACCGTGTTAGACAGTTGAAAGCATAATAGTGTTGAGTCAAAACAAAAACATCGATTTATCACACCCCGGGCATTTCTGCGGTTCATCTGCCGATTGTAGGTTTTAACAGGATTTCTGACTTCATCATTTCCGGGTCCCGATCTCCTTCTATAGTCTTGGCACCTCTTTGTTGCCATTCGATTTCGCCATCTCTTCAGTGGTGTATCTTCTATATTCTGCATCATTGCAGACTGACCTTTTTTTGGAAATGACAGCCAACGGAATGGAATGTTTCCCCAGAAACATTTTTTAACCTTCTGTGATCTGATCGAATAAGGTATTCTTATCCGCAACCTGACTCCTGTCAAAACCAGGTGCCTGTCCATGTTGCTCACTGAAACAACGTCAAGTAATTCAAAGGCCAACACAGATGGTGGAAATTCCATGTTGTGTCTGCAGCCTTTCATATCGTCTGCCATGGACAAAATTCTCTATTTTATGGAACGCAGCGAATTCCGACCATGCACTTAACAAGTCATCCATTTATAAATCTTATCCATGTCACGTAATAGTGTTTCCAGACCTTCTTGTGAGTCAAACTCTTCGCATTCCAGCTCAGAAAAAAGTTTGCTTCGGATTTGACTGTCATAACGTAGAGAACGAGCAAATGCCATACCTTGTTGTTTTCCTGCCCAAGGCAATTACTTTAGACCACATAACCTCTGCACTTCGCCATGGTCATAGGATCCCCTTTCAGAAATAAGGGGGCGGGGGTAGTTATATCCGGCCATCTTTACCCGAGGTTCAGCCACATGTATCCTTATTTCCTTCTTCACACTCACTCCTTGGTTTGGTCTGGAAAACTTGTATCTTTCCACCTTTCACATTTGCACAGCAACCATACTCTCCTTACATTTCCTAGACCCTTTAGCTGTTGTTATAAAACGAATCAAAGCACTGGTCCTTTTGCAAGCACCATTATTTCACTTTGGCAGACTCTGCACGAAACTATATCTTCGCATCACCTGGAACAAAGTCCACCTGAAGCCTCTTTACATTTGAGTGTCAATTATTGTTTACTGAACATAATTGAGACAACTAATTGAAATGTCTCTCAACCCATTATTTAACACATCTCACACAAATTATTAGACGATGATCTTATCTGACACCGTATTTACAGTCTTGATTCTTCACCTGATTTCAAACGTTAGGATGATTCTGATGCATTGCAAATGTACACAATTAGAATTAGAACAGTGCAGCACAGGCCCTTCAGCCCTCAATATTGTGCCGAGCAATGATCACCCTACTCAAGTCCACGTATCCACCCTATACCAGTAACCCAACAACCCCCATTAACATTATTTTTTTAGGACACTAAGGGCAATTTAGCCTGGCAATCCACCTACCCTGCACACCTTTGGACTGTGGGAGGAAACCGGAGCACCCGGAGGAAACCCACGCACACACGGGGAGGACGTGCAGACTCCACACAGACAGTGACCCAGCCGTGACCGGGGACCGGGGACCCTGGAGCTGTGAAGCATTGATGCTAACCACCATGCTACCATGCTGCCCCAATATATTGGTCTTTCTGATGCATACATGTGTGCCGAAACAAATAACAAAATGGAGAGACGAGGATACGAGGCTGCTCGAGCATGGACCCTCAAGCATTCAAGTTTGACGGGAATTTTACAGATATCGAAAACACCGCTCATCGGAATCCGCACTTTATCAAACGAAATGCATCGATCACCTCTTTTGCAACTGAACTTTCTTGGATAGTTTTCCAGTTTTGGAAAGCAACATATCGTTTAAAGAAGTTCTTTCCACAGCTTGGCTGCACTTATGCCGAACTTCGTTTCAGTTTGCGCAGCTTTGACGGATTCTGCATGCGGAGGCAGTTTTGGAAACATTGCACCGTAAACGGCTTCCATCAGCCGAACAGTCAGAGACATCAGATAATCTTTAATAAAAACAGTCAAATGCGAATATCATCAGTTCTGGCAGCATCTGTGGAAAAACACGGTCAACGTTTCGAGTCAGACTGTGATTTTTTCATAGCTGAAATTGCAATGAAGTGTTTTCATTTGGACGCCAAACGTTAATTGTAATTTGCCCTCCGCACATACTGCTCGACATAGTCAGCCCTTCCAACGTTTTCTGATTAAAGCAAATATACACGATACATTTTTAAAATACAGTAAATCTATGTAGAACAAATGAAGATACCACAGTGTCCAACGCAAATGATTATTAAACTGTTAGTTTCTAAACGTTATACCAAATGTATATGAAGTGCAAGTGAATAGTTCTGAAGCCAACTAGCGCATTATATTTCTGATCTGGCATATTTCAATGATATAGAATTAATTTAAGACCTCATAATGGAAGGTATCATCGGACATAACATAAATGAATTGTCTATTCAGTTGGTGGAGAGATCAATGCGTCCAGGACAACCATTTGAAAAGTTCAGGAGGCCAATTATGAGAACATGAATGTTGATCGAAATACAGTGTACTGGCATGCAATCATAAGTGTTATATAAGCAGCTGCTCATTGGCCCACGTGTAAAGCAATGTTTCACAATATGCAAAACAGTTATATTCCTGAAAAATATGAACATTGCAAAGGAACGAACTATCATCTGCGGTTAACCAAAAAGGTTAAAGACAATGTATACATATTAACCAATTGCAGATCTGTCGAGATATGGCTGGTCTAAAAATAGGAAAGAATACATACAATATCACAGAATGACACAAATAATGACAAGTAATGGAAAATATGGGACAGCATAAAATGTCCAAAGTTATGAGGGAAGTCATTAACACATTTTAAAGTTATTTAAATGGAAAAACGGTAACAAAGTACGCGACGAGGTAAACAAAATTAGGCTGAGAAACTTTTCGTCGAAGGAAACATACGGCAGAACCTTCAACATGTGTTTTGTAGCTGTCCTCACGATGAATTATACAGTATCGTTCAGAAAAAAAGACATGTCAAGCAATGGGATGGAGGGAAAACTGAGGAACATTGCAACCATAAGGAAAGCTAAATTGAGCAGATTATTGTGTGTGCGGTATGTGGGTGGTGGGGGGACGGGACGGAACGAGGAGGCGTCAAAGATCCCTGATTTGAACGGAAATCACACAAAGGTCTTCAAATAAGTGACACATTAAATAGATAATTTCAAGCTTCAATTTTCCTAATTTATCTAGATTTGTATATGATTTTCAGAAGATTGGCAGATGGTACATTTAATTTATTTAATGGAAGATTGAGGAAGTCAGCAAACAGGAATCAACAGATCTGTTAGCCTACTGTCTGTGGTAGTGAGAATGTTATCTGCCTCTTATAGTGCAATTGTCCAGATTGGGCAAAGAAAAACGATTGTCTTAGAAATGGGAGGGATTGCACACTCGCACGTGCAGAACGATCTGCGTGTAGTGTTGTATGATCAAAGAAGTCTGCAGTGCAGATACAGTTGCTTTGCAGGAAAGCTAGTGGAATGCTATTTTTTGTTCCAAGGAGACATTTTTACCAAAGTAATGAGCTTTTCCTTTAGTTCCTCAGTGCATTGGTACGACAAGACCTGGATTATTGTGTGCAGTATTCGTCACCTTCTTTAAGGAACTATGTAAACATGCTGGAAGCACTTCAGAAAGTATTGCCATATTAAGTCTAGGAAAGCGTCCGTCAATGCCGATTTAGTGTCTGACCTTTATGCAGCCTAAAGTATTGCCGTGCACTTTTCTGTCAAGAAAAGATACACAGCGTGGCACGATACTAAAGTTTCCATTTCGTACAAATAAACTAAAACTATCAAGGCAAGCACGGTGGCGCAGTGGACAGCGTGCCAGGGTCACAGTTTCGATTCCTGCTCTGGGTCACTGTCCATGTATAAGTTGTACGTTCTCTCGATCTTTGCGTGGGTTTCGTCCCCACAAGCCAAAGTTATGCAGTGCAGGGGTATTGGCGACGCTAAAATTGCTCTTTAATTGGAAAAAAATAGTTGGGTGGTCTAAATTTATTTTTAAAAAATAGAACGACAAAACATTAGGTGACTGAATTGGTTTGATGACTGCCTAAACTAAATTAAATCTGACAGTTCAACTTTAATTTCCAAACAAAGATTCCAGAAGTAATTAGCAGGCAGCATGTCGTATAAGAAAACGCATTTAGACGAAGTCAGGTGACATAAAATTTCCGAGTAAATCAACGATGCGTATCATAGTTTTTCTACAATCCCAAATAATTAGACCAAAACCGCGAATTGACATTGCCCTGACAATACAACCTTATTATATATATATATATATAGCGATAGATATATTCGTGGTATTCAGCTCGACAATCTTGTCAAATCAGTAGCAACAGATTACTGTTTTGTGTAATTACTTAGTTGTTGCTGAATACATTCCGATGCTTTTTCGAAGTTTCCTGAAATTAATGATCTGCAGACGCAGATTCATTGACGCAAGCAAAGTGCATGAGTTGGGACTTCTTTCATTCGACAAACGCCGCTGAAAGATGACAATTATTCATTAAAACCACTGATCACTTTCTCATCATCTCAACACATTGATTAATGCATTCTGCGATTCCGTACAGAGCTGAGAAATGACACGCAGCGTCAATAATAAAGTGATAATCGAACGGAAGATTTGTTTTGACAACACGTGAGATCCAAGAGACATGGTTGTGCCCTGCCCTCCCATTAGAATATGTAACACAGCTAACTGGTAAAATAAACAATAATGCATACCTGCAAATCAAATTTTATTGAGACCAGACTGATAGCAAAAGGAATCAGGATTGTTGCCATAAGAAGGCGGGAATGGCGGGAGCAGTGTCCGGGGAGCGGAGCCGTACAACAGGTAAGTGCTCAAATTGAGCGCCAGGTGAACATTCTGCAGACAGCATTCTTTAAAAGAGAGAACGGCTGCTGATTGGTTCTCCATTAATAAGGTTGCTCGGGTCCTTAACCCTTTCATTCCTCGGCTCACCGGAGTAGCGCCTGAGCCACATTGTGTGAGGGAAGAATTATGCTTGATTTATTTTCTTCTCACACTTATTAGAGCATAGCTAGCTAGGATGAATATTTTATACCGATCTGTACTACCCAAGGGACACATTAATGTTGGGGGCCTATTCGTGAAAGAAGCACTAACATTTTATCTGGTGACTAACTAGTATTTAGTTTTTAATCTAAGAACCACGAGAGGGAGATGGATGTCATTTGGCCTGGTTGTGTGCTACTCCTGTACGATGTGCGGCTTAATGGACACTTCAAGTACTAAATGTCCTGAGTGGGAGGTCTGCCAGAGCTCTTCGGGAGTGTTTTAATTAGTTTGGCAGCGGGATGCGAACCAGGGCTTAGATCAGAGGATAGTGCAGTTGTTGATCAGGCAGAAATAGAACGCAACAAGTCTGTGAGGAAGGATATAAAGTTCATAGGCAAAGTTGCACCTCAGTGGAATGGGTTGAAGTGCATCTGTTTCAATGCAAGATGTGTCAGGAATCAGGGAGATGAAGTTAGAGCAAGGATAAGTACTTGGGACGACGACGTTGTAACCGTTACGGAGACATGGATTTCACAGGGGCAGGAATGGTTGTTAGATGTTCCGAGGTTTAGATGTTTTAAGTAGAATAGGGACGAAGGTGAACGAGCATGGGCAGTGGCACTGTTAATTCGTGAGTGCACCAGAGCTACAGAAAAGGAAGTTGACGAGGAGTGTTTCTCCACTGAGTCAGTATGAATGGACATCAGAACCAAGAAAGTAGCAGTCGCTTTATTGGACGAATTCGACAGACCCTCCAATCTCAGCAGAGAGATAGAGGAACAGATTGGGCCGCAGACCTTCGAAAAGTGTAGAAGGAACATGGGAGACTTCAACTTCCCTAATATTGACTGGAACCTCCTCAGGGCAAATGGTTTGGATGGAGCAGATTTTGACATGTTTATACAGGAAGTATTCCTGACTCAATATGTAGATAGTCGACTGGCGGAGGCCATTTTGGACTTGGTGCTCGGCAACGAACCAGGCCTGGTGTCGGATGTCTCGGTGGTAGAGCCTTTCAGTTACAGTGGCCTAACTCCTTGACCTTTAACATAGTCATGGAGAAGGAATTTAACTCACATATGGGAAGGCATTTAATTGGGTGGGTAAATGATGCTGCTATTGGACAGGAACTGAGGAGAATGAAGTGGGAACAATTGACCTTAGGGGTAATACACAACATTAATGCGCGAATTGTTTATGGAGCACTTGAAGCGAGTGCTGAATTATATTGTCCCACTGAGACGAGGAAGGAATGGTAAGACGAAGGAGCCGTGGAATACAACAGAAGTGGTGCTTCTAATCAAGAGGAAGAAGGACGCTGACGTAATGTTGATGAAGCAAGGATGTGCCTCGGTTCTAGAGGGTTAAAAGGTAGGCAGGAATGAACTCAAAACGAACTGAGGAGAGCTGGAAGGGGGCATTAAAAAACTCTGGCCGGAAGGAAATGGGGGAAACCCCCAGACGTGAACAAGCAAGAGGGATTCAGAACTTGGTTGGCCACAGAAGACAGACGATAGGAGCGGATGGGAGTATTTCCGAATGAAGGACTCTAACTGGAGTTCCTCCTCAGGCATCAGGAATGGGAAATGTTTTGTTTGTAATCTATATCTAAATGGCTTGTGAGGAGACATAGCTGGTTTGATTAGCAAGATTACGGATTATATCATGATTTCCGGTATTGCGGATAGTCATAAAGATTGGCAGAGAATACAACAGGACATAGGTAGACATAGACTTCACAGTGCAGAAGGAGGCCATTCGGCCCATCGAGTCTGCACCGGCTGTTGGCAATAGCACCTCACCCAACTCCACACTTCCACGCTATTCACATAACCCAGTAACCCCACGCAACACTAAAGGAATTTTTTGACACTAAGGGCAATTTAGCATGGCCAATCCACCTGCCCGCGCATATTTGGACTGTGGGAGGAAACCGGGACACCCGCAGGAAACGCACGCACATACGGGGAGCACGTGCAGAGTCCGCACAGACAGTAACCAAGGCAGGAATCGAACCTGGGACCCTGGAGCTGTGAAGCAATTGTGCTAACCACTATGCTACTGTGCTGCACTTACTGGCTGCAACATTGAGCGGAGAATCGGCAGATGAAGTTAAACGCAATCAAATGCAGGTGGGAGTTATAAAATAATTGTCAGAACTATCAGTAGCATTCGCAAACTGAGGAATATGGGAGTACTGGCCCACAGATTAATAAAAGTAGCAGCACGGTTGGAAGTAGTGGAAGAGAAAGCATTCGGCGTTCTTGCCTTCATCGGCCGGGCCATCCAGCATAGAAGTTCGCAAGCTATGTTACAGCTATGTAGTACGTTGGATAGGCCACATTAGGAATGCTGAGCCCAAGTCTGGTTACCACACGACCAGAAGGACGTGGAGGCATTTGGTAGAGTGCGTAATATGTTTGCCATGATGTTGACTGGCATGGTGGGGATCAGCTGTGATGAGATATTGAATGCACTGGGATTCATCGGAGGCTAAGAAGCGGTCTGATTGACGTTTATATAATTATAAGGGGTACAGATAGGGTGAACAGTTGAAGGCCTTTTCCCCGGGCAGAAATAACAATTACAAAGGGGCACAAGTTCAAGGCGAGGGTAGTAAGTTCCGTGGAGATATGCAGGGAGTGTTTTTTTACACAGGTTGTGGTGGTGGCCTGGAATGCACCGCCAAGTCAGGTGATTGAAGCAGGTAACGTTTTTTATGACTTATCTGGAAAGACACGTGAACAGACGGAGTGCGGTGGGATGCACGCGGTTGGTTCAGATATGTTACGTGATCGGCGCACGCTTGGATGCCCGAAAGACATGTTCCCGTGCTGTAATGTTCTTTGTTTATGCCCTTTTGTCCTTTGTGTGAATTGATCACGGAGTATGAACGACATAATCAATAATTAAAGAAACTAAAGTACAATTGTCGTCTGTTCTCTTCTGAGGTAAACACTCGGAGTCGAGAATGATGTGCTTGTTCAGTGAAATGACTTCGCAATGACTGCAGAGTCCAACATTTCGCCGACAGCCTTTGTGACAGATGGGAAAGACAGGGTCCAGATGTGGGTTGGCAGGCTGCCAGGGATACCACACGTTGATTTTGCTGTTCAAGTTTGGCTTCAGCTTGCTCCCTCCGATGAAACTTGATATGTTCATCTTCTAACTAGGTACTCGCTCTCTACATCTCGATATTTATGACTTTTATTTAGGGCTGAATGCTTGAAAGCTGCATGAATGCGTGATAGTCAAAGAATATATGTGCAAACAAGTTGAATGCAACAATTAAATAAAAACGAATGATACAGAGCGACAGTATCCTTGATATTTGTTCAACGTGTGAATTGTCCCGTGATTGCTGTGGATTAAAAATGCACATTAACCAATAGCTGCTTATTGATACTGGGCGAATGGAAATTGTGATGAAAAGGATCAGGGAGGTGCAGTGGTCTCTCACCATTAGCATTATTCGGCGCATAAATGGTTTGAATGACCGAATGAATTGATGTCGCTATCGCAAATGATCAATTGTTCTCTGGATATTTTGAAACCTACCTTCAAATAGATTATTGCTGACTTGAGCCGCTAATCTGTTCTACCGGTATGTCCGACATGTAGGTGAACTTTCACTGAAACGAATTAGAATTTCGAGGTAAAGTAAACATATGCAGGTGGTGTCGTTCGTTGTACATATATTTGTGGCCGTCCCTGTTCATCGTGAAAACAAAACAGTTCTGAGGCAATATTACGTAGAAATCCATTTCTAGTGGTCTTACAAACGGAAACAGCATACATACTTCACATACATAAAATGCAATTTCCCACAGGCGTCATGTTTCCAGAGGTATCGGGCAGCGCGGTGACGGAGTGGATTGACTGGGACTCAGTGCTCTGGGCTAAGACGGGGAGAGTTTGAAAGGAGCATCCAGGCGGGGTTCTTGAAACAATACATCGATAGTCCAACAAGGGAAGAGGTTACTCTCGACCTGGTATTCGGGACCAGCCAGGTGGTAGAAGTGTCAGGAGGGAAGCATTTCGGGAACAGTGACCACAAATCAATAAGTTTTAAAGTGTTGGTGGACAATGATAAGAGTGGACCTATGGTGAATATGCTTAATTGTGGAAAGGCGAATTATAATAATATTAAGAGATTGGGGCCGATGTATCAGGGTGAATCAAATCTGACATGTTGACATCTGAAATCTGATCATCGTGAAAACAAAGTTGGAAGGAATTGAGGACCGGTATGTTCTGTGAGGAAGAAGGATAGATATGGCAAACTCTAGGAACCTTGGATAACGAGAGATATTTTAAGTCTCGCCAAAAAGTAAAAGGACGCATTTGTCAGGCCGAGAAGGCTGGGTATAGACGAAGCTTGTGTGGCATATAAGTTTAGTAGGAAGAAACTTTAGAATGGAGTCAGGAGGGCTGAAAGGGATCACGAAAAGTCATTGGCAAACAGTGTTCAGGAAAATACCAAAGCATTGTACGCGTATATATAAAAAAAAGAGGACAGCCAGAGAAAACGTTGGCCCATTGAAAGACGGGGGAGGAATCTATGGACATGTTCCTGTGCTGTACTTTGCATTGTCTTTGTTCTCTTTTTTACACGTTGCCGAGGTGCTAATTTTGATCCCGGCTTTAGGCGCTATCGGTGTGGTGTTTGGACATTATCCCCGTGTTTGCGTCGGTTTTGCCCCCACAACCCAAAGTTGTGCACGGCTGGTGGAATGGCCATGCTAAGTTGCCCCTTAATTGGTAAATTGTAGCGGGTACTTAAACATTTAAAAATGTGTCTATAGTTCATTACACAGAAGAGCTGAATTCTTCGAAGTGAAAAAATGTGACCCGGCTGCCTGTTAACGAGTCACATGGTCCGAAAATCCGAGTTATTCCAAAATATTGAATTGAAATGAAATTTGGAATAAAATGCTCTGTTAATGAAATCAGACGATTTCAAAGTGAAATGGGGAGTCCTCTAAACGCAGAACTATGCTGCTTTCTTCAGAGACAACATAGAGAAATACAGCACAGAACAGCCCCTTGGCCCACGATGTTGTGCCGAATTTTGTCTTAGTTTAATCATAGAAACCGGGATACTGGGAGGAAACACATGCACACACTGGTAGGATGTGCAGACTCACACACACACACAGTGACCCAAGCCGGAATCGAACCTGGGACCCTGTCGCTGTGAAGCAATTGTGCTATCCACAATGCTACCGTGCTGCCCTTTAGAACAAATTAATTCACACTCCATTATTCTACCCTAATCCATGTACATATCCAATAGCCGCTTGAAGGTCCCTAACGTTTCCGACTCAACTACTTCCTCAGGCAGTGCATTCAATGCCCCACTACTCTCTGGGGAAAGAACCTCCCTCTGACATCCCCCTATCTCTTCCACTATTTACCTTAAATTTATGTCCCCTTGTAATGGTTTGTTCCACCCCGGGAAAAAGTCTCTGACTGCCTACTCTATCTATTCCCCTGATTATCTTAGAATCCAATATCAAATCGCCCCTCATCCTTCTCCGTTCTAATGAGAAAAGTCCTCGCACCCTCAACCTTTCCTCGTAAGACCTACTCTCCATTCCAGGAAACATCCTGGTAAAATCGCCTTCGCACCTTTATCAAAGCTTCCACATCCTTCCTAAAATGAGGTGACCTGAACTGCACACAGTACTCCAAATGTGGCCTTACCGAGGTTTTGTACAGCTGCACCATAACCTCACTGCTCTTAAATTCAATCCCACTGCCAATGAACGCTAGCACTCCATAGGCTTTCTTCACAGCTCTATCCACTTGACTGGCAACATTCAAAGATCTATGAACATGGACCCCAAGATCTCTCTGCTCCTCGACATTGCCAAGAACACTATCGTTAACCCTGTATTCCGCATTCATATTTGTCCTTCCAAAATGGACAAACTCACACTTGTCAGTGCTAAACTCCATCTGCCACTACTCAGCCCAGCTCTGCATACTACCTATGTCTCGTAGCAGCCGACAACAGCCCACCTCACTATCCTCAACTCAACCAATCTTCGTATCATCTTCAAATTTACTGATGTACCTTTCAACTCCCTCATCCAAGTCATTAATGAAAATCACAAACAGCAGAGGACCCAGAACTGATCCCTGCGGTGTGCCACTGGTAACTGGGCTCCAGGCTGAATATTTGCCATCCACCACCACTCTCTGACTTATATCGGTTAGCCAGTTCGTTATCCAACTCGCCAAATTTCCCACGATCCTATGTCTCCTACTTTCTGCTAAAGCCGACCATGGGAAACCTTATCAAATGCCTCCTAAAATCCATATACAATACATCCACTGATTTACCTTCATCCACATGCTTGGTGACCTCCTCAAGAAGTCAATAAGACTTGTAAGGCATGACCTACCACTCACAAATCCGTGCTGACTATCCCTAATCAAGCAGTTTTTTTTCCAGATGCTCAGAAATCCTATCCCTCAGTCCATTTCCATTACTTTGACTACCACCGAAGTAAGACTAACTGGCCTGTAATTCCCAGGGTTATCCCTATTCCCATTTATGAAACAGGTGCACGACATTCGCTACTATCCAATCCCCTGGTACCATCCCTGTTGACAGTGAGGACGAAACAATCATTTCCAACGGCCCTGCAATTTCATTTCTTGCTTCCCATTGAATCCTTGGATATATCCCGTTAGGCCCTGGGGACTTGTCCATTCTCAAATTTTTCAAAACGCCCAGCACATCTTCCTTCCTAACACGTATCACGTCGAGCTTACCTGTCTTTTTCACACTGTCCTCACAAACATTATGGGCCCTCTCGATTGTAAATATTGAAGAAAAGTACTCGTTCAAGCCCTCTCCTATCTCTTCAGATGCAATACACAATCTCCTGCTACTGTCTTTGCTCGGACCTACTCTCGCTCATGTCATTCTCATATTTCTCACATATGTGTAAAAGGCCTTGGGGTTTTCTTGGATGCAACCCTCCAAAGATTTTTCATGTCCTCTCTTCGCTCTCCTAATCCCTTTCTTCAGTTCCCTCCTGGCTGCCTTGTATCCCTCCAGCGCCCTGTCTGGAACTTGTTTCCTCAGCCTCACATAAGTCTCCTTCTACCTCTTAACAAGACATTCAACCTCACTTGTCAACCGTGTTTGCCTCACCCGACCACCTCATCCCTGCCTGACAGGGACATACATATCAAAGACACGCAATAACTGTTCCTTGAACAAGTTCCACATTTCACTATTGTCCTTCCCTGGCAGCCTATGTTCCCATGTTATGGACTTCAATTTATGTCTGACAGCATTGCATTTACCCTTCCCCAATTGTAAAACGTGCCCTGTTGCACGCACCTATCCCTCTCAATTACTAAAGTTAAGGCCACAGAATTGTGGTCACTATCTCCACACTATCTCCACGGTAGCATGGTGCTTTGCATAAATGCTTCACAGCTCCAGGGTCCCAGGTTCGATTCCCGGCTGAGGCACTGTCTGTGCGGAGTCTTCACGTCCTCCCCTTGTGTGCGTTGGTTTCCTCTGGGTGCTCCGGTTTCCTCAGTCAGTCGAAATATGTGTGGGTTAGGTGGATTGGCCATGCTAAATTGCCTGTAGTGTCCTAATAAGTAAGGTTAAGGGGGGCGGGTTTGTTGGGTTACGGGTATAGGGTGGATACGTGGGTTTGAGTAGGGTGATAGTTGCTCGGCACAATATCGAGGGCCGAAGGGCCTGTTCTGTGCTGCACTGTTCTATTCTAATGCTCCCCCACTAACAAATCGACCACCTGCCCTGGTTCATTACCAAGTACCAAATCCAATATGGCCTCCCCTCTGGTCGGACAATCTACACACTGTGTTACAAAACGTCCTGGACACACTGCGCAAACACCACCCATCCAAACTATTTGAACTAACGAGTTTCCACTCAATGTTTGGGAAGTTGAAGTTACCCATGAGGACTAACATGTGACTTCTGCGCCTTTCCAAAACCTATTTTGCAATTTGTCCCTCCACATCCCTGCTGCTATTGGGGGGGGGGGGGGGGGGGGCAAAAACACACTCCCAACAAGGCGACTGCTCTTTTTCTATTTCTGAATTCAACCCATACTACCTCATTCGGCAGATCCTCCTCGAACTGCCTTTCTGCAGCTATTATACTATCTCTAATTAACAATGCCACCCCACCTCTTTTACCATCCTCCCTAATCTTGTTGAAACATATATAACCAGGGACCTCCAACAACCATTTCTGCCCCTCTTCTATCCAGGTTTCCGTGATGGCCACCACATCGTATTACCAAGTACCGATTCATGGCTTAAGTTCAACCAACTTATTCCTGTTGCTTCTTGCGTTGTAGTATACACACTTCGACCAATCTCCTTGCCTGCAAGTACTCTCCTTGGTCAGTGTTATCCTCCCCACTGCATCACTTTACGCGTTGGCGTCCTGAATATCGGCTTCCTTAGTTGCTGGACTACACATCCGGTTCCCATTCCCCTGCCAAATTAGTTCAAAACCTCCTGAATACTACAGAAAAACATCCCTCCCAGGATATTGTTGGCCCTCTGGACCAGATGCAACCCCTCCTGCTTGTACAGGTCCCACCATCCCCAGAATGCGCTCAAGTTATCCAAATACCTGAAACCCTCCCTACTACACCTTTCCTGCAGACTCATGTTCAACTGCACTCTCTCTTTATTCCTTGCCTAGCTATCAGGTGGCACAGGCAACAAACCATAGATGACAACTCTGTCCTGGCCTTTATCTTCCAGCCTAATTCCATAAACTTGTGTATTTCCTCCATACCCCTTTTCCTACCTTCGTCGTTGGTCCCAATGTGCACAACCACTCGTGGCTGTTCACCCTCCGCCTTCAGGATACTGAATACATGATCCGACATATCCCTGGCCCTGGCACCAGGGAGGCAACCTACATTCCTGGAGTCTCGCTCGTGACCACAGAATCTCCTATCTATTTATCTCCAATCTCCAATTACTATTCCTCTTCTATTCTCCCCCTTTCCCTTCTGGGACCCTGACTCAGACTCAGTGCCAGAGACCTGGCCGCCCGTGCCTTCCCCCGGTAGGTCATCCCCCACCCCGCCAATAGCATCCAAAACGGTATACTTGTTTTGATGGGGTACGGCCACGATGGATCCCTGCACTGTCTGCCTGTTAGTTTTCTTTCACCTGACTGTAACCCAGCTACTCTTGTCCAGTACCTTGGGTGTGGCTACCTCCCTGTAACTATTTTCGATATCCCCGTCTGCCGCCAGGATGATCCGAAGGTCATCCAGCTCCAGTTCCCTAACACAATCTCTGAGGAGCTGGAGTTGGGTGCACTTCCCGTATGTATAGTCAGTGGGGACAACGGTGGTATCCCTCTCCACTCACATCCAACAGGGTGAGCATGCAACTGCACGAGCCTCCATCCCCTCTTAATTTACAGAATATAGCCGCCCTGTGGACCAACATGACCTCCGCCCTCCGACTCTGCTCCCAGTCAGCTGCACTGTAAACTCACGGCTCCCTTCTCGCACTTTGCGGAAATGAAATGAAAGGAGCACGTTGCAGCCTCCTCACCTAACTCCCTCAGTCGCCAAACTCTCACTACGGCACTCAAATGCACAAAGTTCAGCACTCCAGTGCAAACAAAGTCTGCACTATAGGTGGATCATTTTTATACTGTGAATCTAGCCTCTGAAAACTGGCCTAATCCAATTAACTAATTAACAAGCTTCAGCTGCAAGTACCTACAAGTTAAACCTTTGTTTAAAGCTGATTTACAATCTACATTCTTCTAAACCAAACAGCAACATTTAAGTTAAATAACTAAATAAAAGAAATACTAGAATTTAGATAAAATGAACCCTTTTACTCCCCCAGTCACCAAACTCTCACTATCGCACTCAAGTGCAGCAAGTTCAGCACTCCAATGCTGAAGTCATTTAAATTCGAGTTTATTTTAGTATAGTTAGATTAAAATTTGGGTGGGTCAATCTGTGTAAATCCCATGCTCCATTTAAAACGAGAGTACATAATTGTGTTATTCAAGTTTTCTCGCAAACTGGGTATATGCCCAGAATTCCAGCCCGAGGAATGTGGTGATATCTTATTCGTCATGAAGGTCTTCTGCGACATCCACTTAGTTGTCGATATGGAGTACTTGTAATTTCAATGAGATCATTTCTGAGTCAGATGAATGTTACGAACGATTTGGATGAAACCCAAGCTGCCGCCCGAGCGTGGCGACACTATCAGGTATTTCTCAAACTGATCCTTTTTCAGATCTCTTAAAATCGCACTAATTTAATTTTTTTTAATTCTAACACTAAAATTATCACTAACCGTTGTCTTATATCTTTCCTTGCATGTTTGAAGATAGTTCGGTGATTGTTCAGGGTATCTTCTAACTTGACTCAACCAGACCTGGTTATGCTCATGCAGACCCAACCCGAGCTAAAAGCTGATATTCACCACCCGATGAGGCCCAGACTGGGAAGTGTAGCACCGCCCCCAATTTGGGCCGGACCCGGACATCGGAGCAGCCTATTCGACCTGCGTAACGATGATAACCCCCGGATGCCAAACCCTGTTGCGAGATTATCCAACCCCGTCCCCGACCACGAGACCCACCCAGAGAGACGCTCCCAGCGACCTGATCTGTGGAGGACTGCACTGCGACGCGTCATACCTGCTTTGGATGAAAGAAGAATCCACGTGCAGGCCCGACGAAGCATACTTCAAGGCCCGTCCCCAGGAGCGACCAAGAAGACAGCACAACAGGGGACCCATCTACCTTGTCTCAGGAAGCCTCTGCCTGTGACCCAAGACGCCTGATATGGTGAGAATCCCCCGCGAGGACCCGAACACACTGCAATGTATTCCGCTACTCGTAGAGCGCCGGGAAACGACCGTATCACACACATGGCCCTGCAGCGGACCACGCTGCAACAATGGCGTGCCAGACAGAACACCGGAAAAGTAACTATAACCGACGTCCGTGACAGACGCAAACGCCTACAGTCCAAAAAGTCAGACCTCTCTTATAAAATCCCGGACCATCGTGCTACAGGCGCCGGCCGAAGAAACGAGTGAAACGCGGCGGGCTACCGTTGCGGCTGAAGCAACGCAATTTCAAAACTCCTGTCTCCAGCATACTCCTGACACACGTCCATCGAATACAAGCTGGACGAACGGAACGCTGGACGTACGTCTCAGAGGGAAGTGACAGACTGCAGTGTATCTGTTTCATAGTTACATGGCTGACCCCTGCCGCATCGGACTGTGCCATACAGTCTGAAGATTTCACAATTCACCAGGAGGACCGCACTGCGTCATCAATCAAAGGAGGTTGCCTCCTCATCAACTTTTCCTGATGCTTGGATATGGAGTCACTGGCGACCAACTACTCCCCGGACATGGAATACCTGACCGTGAAGTGCCACCCATACTTCGTTCAACATGTGTTCACTTGAGCTATTATCAATGCGGTCTTCTTCCCACCGCAAGCATAAGTGAAGAAGGCACTGGAAAAACTATACAGCTATCAGCAACAACGAAGCAAAACACCCACCCACACGTCTTGTCCATCGTGGCCCAGGACTTAAAAAAGGCCAATCTCAGGTGTGTACTGCCAAAATTACACAAGCATATTTCTAGTCCCACCATAAGCGGCCATATGCTTGACCACTGCTACACAAAAATCAAGGGCGCCTACCTTTCCATCCCTCGACTGCACATTGGGAAATTAGTTCCTAATATGGTTCTCCTTCTCCCATCATACAAGCAGAAACGTAAGTGGAGAATGCGGCTCAGGAGGCCGTGCCCTGCTGGTCCGAGAAAAGGAAGAGCTCCGAGGTGACTGCTTGGAAACAGTGGAATTTTCCATATTTAAGAACTCAGTGACGATATTAAAAAGTATGTCACCACCATCACAGACGCCACCAGCAAATGTGTGGACGAGTGCGTGCCTAAGAAAGCAGTAGGTACGTTCCCCTACCGGAAAACATGGCTAATGTAGGGTAAGTGGTCTCCTTACGTACCAACACAGTAATAAGGAAACCGATCGGGTGGAGTGTCGGTCTTGTTGGTAAAATTTTGTTGGCGCCGGATTCACGCGAAATCGCAATTCTCCAGCGCTCTCGAAAACAATATCAATGCGTACAGTCAAAGCTGTTTGCATCTAATTAGTAGGTCTGACGCTGTATTCTGCTGGGCCACAGTGATGCTCCACCCCCGTCGACGTGGAATTCCAGAAAGTAAGGTTCACTGCTGCATTAAAATTTGGGATGCAGGCGCTGTGGTTGATGAGAGAGGCAACGCATAACATGCAGTGACGCGATCGTCGACAGATGGCCCTGAAGCTTTCAAGGCCCGACGTGTGTCGGCATGTGGGTCGGGGTAAATCTCCCACGGGAAAGGGCTGGTGTCCACGCATGGACCGACAATGCCGCTGTCTGCAAAGCAGCCATTCTGCTGCACATCCCACAGATTATGTACACTGGCCCGTGATTCTGCAGAGTAACACTGGCCATTGACTTGACCAAACACCACAAATCCCTACATCACAGCTTCAAACTCTACCCACAACCTCTGCATCCCATCCACATCCAACATTCCTTCACCCCAACGTCCGCCGTCCCATCCTCTCCAAATGGCCGACAACCACGGGCGGGCACGTGCACCTCCAGCCATGGGCAACGCACACAGTAGCCTTTACAGGGAGTTGTCAGGCGGGGGAAGCAGAGAATACCGTAGGCTTGAGCAGCGCCTTTCGATGGCACCCGTGACAGCAGGTACGGGCGCCAGTGCCAGGGGCCGCCACGCTGCTGCTCAACGAAATGGTCAGGGGTGTGGTGACGCGGGCAGTGGGGCATGCAGGAAGGAGAGTCCAGTTGCACCGATTAACCAACAGGACCTGGTTCGGCAGGGGTGTACGCACCAGCACGATAACAAGATGTCAGCATTTTACACCATGCAGACAATGGATTTTGGAATTCAAGAAGCAATGGTGGTCATATCCTTCGTCACCGCAGTTCTTGGGGACGTGGTGCACTGCAACAGAACGAGCTGGAGTTGCACGCGGAAGACTGCGCTGGATTAGCAGAGCCTGCACCATCCGGAGAGCCTAAAGAGACGACCGCCCAACAGGCCGAGGAGGAGGAGTCTCACAGAGCTCAGTCCACATGTGCGCCTCACCACCACAGAGACTCTATCTGTATATTCTGGACAATACATTGATTTTAATATTAAGTGTGCGCACCGGGATGCTGGGGCACCGGGGTTCGCCATCATTACCGAGGTACCCCGGGGCCGGGGAGTGATCGGCAGGACGCATGTCGACCTACAACGAGATGCAGATAACGCACCCGCTTAGAACGGTTGAATCCATGATTCCTGCCTTCCACACTACTGGAGGCAGGGCCTCGCTTGGGAGTGACCGCCGGTTTCGCACATGGGCCCGAGGATGATGAAGACCGGCTCTGTTTTGGGAAGATGCTGCACACCATTTAAAATGACTGGACCCTGCTCGTGGTAGCAGTTACCGATACCCACCTTGATGATTGCTGCCCGTTGCTGGATATTTCATCTCACGATCCGATGAAAAAATTGGGCAGATGTTGTGGTTTCGATTTTGGGGTGTGACACAGCAGCGCAGAGTCCCTGGGCCAAGCCCACCCACAATGCGCACCAATCCGCTCCCCCTTGCCCATCTGCGGCCGCACCAAACATGCCTATCCCTCACTGTATTAATGCAGATCACCACGGCAGGTTGTTTCAAGTGAGCAAAATATACACAGTCTGCAGCGCCATGCACCTGTGCTAACCTAACTGGTTCTACTCTTCTGGTATTCTGGGCACGGACGCTATGTCCAGGTACATCCCCAGATATTACATCAGGAGTAGAGGCTGCCTTTTTTGATTCCGGACATGTCACCTGTGTCTCTTTTACTGACATATTCTGGGCCAGCCTGGGCTGGATGGGCCCGATACTGCTCTGCTGTCCCAGGTGGTGCCTCCTGGTTCTGCCGATGTGATGTGCCAGGGACAGTTTGTAGGAGTCCGTGTGCTGTGCTGCACTGATACCTCCCTTAGAAGAGTTATAGCACAGTCCCCATCAACACATCCTCCTTGGGGGTGTCTATTCGCCCCCGCTACTCCATGTTACGGGGTGCGAGTGGATTGCACTCCCACGGCTTCACCAGCAGCGAGCTCTGCGGGCCCTGCAGTCTCGACGAGAATCTGCATACTCGCGGAGTACCTCCATCTGGGACTGTGCCGCATCGTGCTGCAACTGTGTGAGCAACCTCTGAGCCTGTGGCACAGAAGCTAGTGACCTACGTAGAAGTCCTTAACTTTCAGTCTTCCCCCATTCTCTCTCGATTTTTAAAAACTTTGCATCTGGCATGACTGGCAGGAATCTGTCCTTACTCCAGAGGAGGGTCATGGGGTACATCTCGGTCAGACAGAATTGTTGCCCCAGCAGGCCTCACGTTTTCAGTGTGGCCATTAGTAGTGGGCTCGATGTGTATTTCGCCGAGGGGTTGCGAAAGCTGCCGTAGCCACGGCCCGGATCCTCGGACCCTTGCAGGAAGTCTCCTCCTTCTGTACCCACTCAGAGTTGGGCTCGTGCACCCATTCACTCACCCGTTCCACTGCTGCTGCCCATTGGTAGTCTTGCACACTTGGCATTGCCAGGAATTCATTAATGTTCCTGTCTGAAGTTTTAATTTGTGGTCTCTTGGATTCAACACCCTGCCCCTCACCCCTTCCCCACCCACACACACAGACACACATAGAGGCGCCATAATTAAGCTGTCACCTTTCTGAATGAATGCTTTGCGAATGAATATCGGAATACAGATAGGTCAGCGGAACGTAAGTTACAGACCTTACGTAGAGAACAGACGCGCAAAGCTGAACGAAATGACGGAGCTAGGGGAATTACTGACAGAAAAGGAAAGAAGGTACTTGCAAATGAAACATTCCCTGCGCAATGAGACAATAGAATAACCTGGGGTTCATTAGGTTACACTGTTATAGTAACGAAGGAGGTAAAATTTACGGATAGCTACTGGACAGAACGAGAACACGAGTGGCCGAGACCAAACTGAAATGGGAGTACGAACTGCGGAATGACGTTGCATGGGGTATCTGGAGGCAAACATTGAGCAGGGCCAACTCAACCTCCTCCTGCTAAAGGCTCAGCCTCACGCTGTTCAATGCGGGGCACAGAGGATACCTGACCAGAAAATGAATGAGCAGGTTCTTCCCGAAAGTTGATTATAAATGTGAATGGTGCTGGAGGGTCCTCCACACCCACATATTCTTGGCTTGCTCCAAACCTGCTGAGGTCTGTACAGCCTTCTCCGGGGAAATTGCCAACGTTATGGGGTGAGGGTGAAGTCATTTTTACATGTGGCAATCTTCAGGATATCGGTGCGGCCAGAGCTATACGTGGGGAAGAGGGACGACGCCATAGACTTCTCTGCCCGAGTCGCTCACCATATAATACTGCTCGGCTGGCGATCTGCAGCACCATCCACAGCTGCAGACGGACTCGCTGACCTTTAGGTACTTCACCATTTGGAGGTAATAAATTACTCCATCCGAGGATCGGAGGAACGCTTTCTTACTGTATTGGGACAAGTTGTCGGCCTGTTCCAAAAGCTTTATGAGGCGAGCAACAACTAATGCATGGACAACTGGTTAGAGTAGAGAGTGAATGACAAGGAGCAACGCATGAGACGCACACGCTGGGGGGTGGGGGGAAAGACGTGGCACGGGTCACAAAGTATGAGACGGGCAAAAAGAGGAAACGCGGTGGGCCGGGAACGGGAAACCGCACACTTCCACACCCATCTAACAAAGCAAAAGACGCCCCTGTATCGACCTGTGTGGATAGCAACAGCGTTGGCTGGGTGAGGGGGAGACGGAGAGTTTTTAGAGAAATAGGGGCTGTGGGTGGGTGGTGCCCAGAATGGGTAGGGGGGAGAGGTCCGAGTACACGGCACAGTAGATGGCAGCATTCTTTAAATAAAGTAAAGTAAGAACAATTTGTTTGTGCATTGCACTGTACAATAAAAAAACACGAACGCCAATGTACATAATGTAGAAAATGCGCATGCGCAGCAAGGTAGCACGTGGGTAGCACTGTGGCTTCACAGCGCCAGGGTCCCAGTTTCCAATCCCCGCTTGTCACTGTCTGTGCGGAGTCTGCACATTCTCCACGTGTCTGCATGAGTTCCTCCGAGTGCTCCGGTTTCCTCCCACAGCCCAAATATGTGCAGATTACGTGAACTGGCCATGATAAATTTCCCTTAGTGCGAGAAAGTTTAGGAGGCGTTATTGAGTTATAGGGATAGGGTGGAAGTGAGGTCGGTACAGACTCGGTGGACTGAATGGCCTCATTCTGCACTGTGTGTTCCATGTTCCAATGAAAAGATTAAAACCACTGACTGTTCCATCTCCCTTAGGGCAATAGCGACATCCACTGGTAACTGCCGTGTTCAGGATCGCAACGGCAATACCCAAGCGGCTCTGCAACACAGCTGCTTGTGAGTGGGTAGCCCTGTCCTGTGACTCCACCACCACTTGCACAGACTGCCACATGCCTTGAACATCCTCACCCATGGCTGAGAATTACGGACCCAAGGTCTCCTCCGTGGATGCAACCAGTGTGGCGTTGGACTGGGTGGCAGGCATGATTGCAGCTACATACTGCTCCTTCACGCAGTTGCACTCCTCCAACTGCACCTGTCGGTGCGAGATGATCGCTGACAACTCCTTATGCAGTCACAGGCTCTGAGGCTGCATTTCCTCGTTCGAACGGACCGTCCATTGTGGAAGCCCTTAACCACACCCGTAACGGAAATGCGAAGCTGAGTCGCACTTTCGGCAGCTCCCGCTTGAATTGGACTTTCGGGCTATTTTTTAAGGCCCCAGCGGCACTTTTCCGACGAGCTCCAGTGTGGGAACGGGATAACATCACTCCCCCGTAATAGTATGGATTGGACAAGGAGTGGAGCGGTGAAAAATATGGAGATGGAGCAGAGACAGGTTCGAGGAAGGAGGGCTAAGTTGGCGACGGGTGGAGACCAGGCAGCGTGGGAGCAGTTGTCACAGAAGCAGCAGGCGGTTCTCCAGTGCTGCTTCACGGAGCTGAAACCAGAGCTCTTAGGGCCGATTAAGGCCTCGATTGATAAGCTGCTGAGACCCAGACGGGCCAAGGGGCGGCGATCCGGGAGGTCCAAAAAAATGTCTCCGAAAACGAGGACGAGATCTTGGCCTTTGTGGTGAAGGTGGACACGCACGTGGCTCTCCATAAGAAACGGCAGGCGAAGCTCGAGGAAGTGGAGCGACGATCGAGGAGAATGAACCTGCACATCTGAGTCTCCTGGAGCGGAATAAAGGTCCAGATGTGGGCGCCTATGTGGTCACAATGCTGATTACGCTGATAGGTCCTTCCAGGGTCCCCTAGACCTGGAGGGGGCCCATCAAGTGCTGGTGAGGAGGGCCAAGCCCAGTGAGCCGCCGCGGGCAGTACTGGTGCAGTTCCATCGTTTTGCAGACTGAGAATGTGTGCCAAAGCGGGCCAAGAAAGAGCGGTGCAGCAGGTGGGAGAACGAATAGATCCGGATGTCTGTGCTGGAGCGTGGAGGTGGCTTTAAGAGGTCCGACTACAACTTGGCTAAGGCGGTGCTGCACCGGAGAGGAGTGAAGTTTGGCATGTTGCAGTCGGCTCGACTGTGGGTTACCTAAAGAGATCGGTTTTATTACTTTGAGGTGCCAGAAGAGGCGTGGACCTTTATTCAGACTGAAAAGCTGGATTCGGACTGAGGGCTCTGGACTCGGGGACTCTGCAGGGGCGAGGGGTTGTCGAGACTGTAGTGTTGTGTTTTGGTGGAGGGTGTTTGTGGTTTGGCTGATTCCCATGTCTCCTTTGTCTGCCGGGCAGGACATTAGGGGGTTACACAGGTATAAGCCTTTGGGCGGTGGCTTGAATTGGGGTGTGCCCCCGCGGGGGGGGGGGGGGGAGAGTGACCCGAGCCGGATAAATTGGGACTGGGCCGGGCATGGAAATTATGCCAGAAGGGGCGGTGTCGGACGTGTAGAAAGCGCGTGCCTTTTCCCGCGCTATGGATGGAAAGAGGCGGGGCCGGTTCTGAGAGTGCAAGAGATGGCAGTCGGGTGTGGGGGTGGTGGCACTCCGTTCGCTGATGGGGGATGCGGTTTCCTACACTGGGTGTGTCGAACGGCGGGAGTAGCCGGGGTCATCAAGAGTTGCTAACTCCAGGGAGTGCAATGGGGAGAGCAATGCAGCTAGGGGGAAACCTGGCTTGGGGGGAAGTGGGGAAACCGTGCTTGGGGGGGAGGAAGGGAAACGGGTTGCTGCTGGATGACCAAGGGGGAGCTGGTGTTTGCAGAGGCGGAATAGCAGGGGCTGCCGCTGAGAGGAACCGAGAAGTGCGGGGGGGGGGGGGGGGGGGCGAGTGGGGTGGTGAGACGCGCGGACACGTGGCTGGCCTGGGAAGAGTTATTGCCAGTCAGGTGGGAAGGGGGGCTGGTAGCCCCCTGACGCTGTTGATAACCTGGAACGTAAGTGGCCTGAATGGGCCGGACAACCAGGCTCATGTCTTGGCAAACCTGAATGGGCTTAAGGCAGATGTGGTCATGCTTCAGGAAACGCATCTACGGGTAGCAGATAAGGTGGCGTTAAGGAATGGGTGGGTAGGACAGGTGTTTCATGCTGGTTGGATGAAAAAAAATCGGGGTTGGTGATCTTGGTAGGAAGCGGGTGTCGTTTGAGGTGCTGCACATTGTTGCAGACAATGGAGGAATGTATGTGAAGGTGAGTGGTAAGCTGCAGAGTGTGTTGGTGGTCTTGGTAAATATATCCGCACCAAATTGCGACGATGCGGGATTTATGCAGCGCAAGCTGGGCCAGAGCTCGGATTTAGATACAGGGAAGTTGGTACTGACCGGTGACTTTAACATGGTGCTGGACCAGGCATTACATCGCTCTAGGTATAGGACGGTTGGGTGGTCGGCGGCGGCCAAGGTGCTGAGGGAGTTTGTAGACCCAATTGAGGGGTTGGGGGTAGATCCGTGGCGGTTTGCGAAGCCGGGGGCCATTGAATGATCATCCTCCTCCCACGGCCATAAGGCCTACTCTTGGACTTAATTTTTTGTAATGAGTCGGGCGCTGATTCCGAGCGTAGAGGACACGGAGTACATGGTGATAGTCATCACTTACCATGCCCCACATTGAATGGACCACGTGCTGGGGGAGGAAAGGGACCAGCGTTCGCTGTGGTGTTTGGAGGGGGGGGGGGTGGGCTGTTGTCGACGAAGAGTTTAGCGGCCGGGTCCGGGGTGCATCGAGAGGTACTTGGAGACCAAAAATAATGGAGAGGTGCAAGTAGGGGTGCTTTGGGAGGCGTTGAAGGCGGTCGTCAGGGGAGAGCTTATCTCCGTCAGGGCCCATAAAGAATGGAAGGAGAGGCGAGAGAGGGAGAGGCTAGTGTGGTAGATGGTCAGGATAGATAGGAGGTACACAGAGGCCCCTGATGAGGCGCTACTCAGGGAACGGCGTAGCCTTCAGGCCGAGTTTGACTTGTTGACTACCTGGAAGGCGGAGGTTCAGTATAGGAAGGTGCAAGGGGCGGTGTATGAGTATGGCAAGAAGGCCAGCAGGATGTTGGCACACCAGCTTATGAAGCGGGAGGCTGAGACAGAGATTGGGGCAGTGAGGGAAGGAGGGGGAGCACGATGCGCAATGCGGCCAGGATTAACCGGGTCTTCAGGAACTTCTATGAAGGACTGTACCGTTCTGAGCCCACATCGGAGGAGGAGGGGATTGGTCGTTTTTTGGATCGGCCAATTTTCTCGCGAGCAGGGAGGAGCGGGTGGCGGGGTTGGGGGCGCCGATTGGGTTGGAGAAACTGGTTAAGGGACTAGGGAGCATGCAGGCATGGAAGACGCCAGTGCCAGATGGGTTCTCTGTGGAAATTTATAAGAAATACGTGGACCTGTTGGGCCCACTGCTGGTTAGGACTTGTAATGAGGGAAGGGAAGGGGGGGCCTGCCCACCAACGATGTCTGGGCCACTGATGTCTCTCTGTTCTTGAAGCGAGACAAGGACCCTTTGCTTTGCGGTTCGAATAGTCCATTTTCGCTTTTCAGTGTAGATGCGAAACTGCTGGCAAAGATTTTGGCCACAAGGATCGAGGACCCTGTCCCGGGGATTATACACGAGGATCAGACGTGTTTTGTGAAGGTGAGGAAGATGAATACCAATGTGTGTTGGCTCCTAAATTTAATTAAGATGCCGGAGGTGGAGGAGGAGGCGAAGGTAGTGGTAGCTGTGGACACGGAGAAGGCCTTCGATTGGGTGGAGTGGGGATACCTGCGTGAGGTGTTGAGGAGGTTTGGGTTTGGGCAGGAGTTCGTCAGCTGGGTGAGGCTGCTGTACGAGGGCCGGTGGCGTGTGTGGCTAGGAACAGGAGGAGTTCAGAATATTTCTGGCTATACCGAGGAATGAGGCCTTATTCCCCCTGCTCTTTGCACTGGCGATAGAGCCCCTGGCCATGGCCTTGAGGGGGGCGAGGATTTGGAGTGAGTTGATGCGGGTGGGAGGGGAGTACCGGGTATCGTTGTATACAGACGATCTGATATTGTATGGGGCTGACCTGGTGGGGAAACTGCCGGAGGTGTTGAGGATCCTCAGGGAGTTTTGGGATTTCTAGGTATACAACTTAACATGGAGAACAGTGAGCTGTTCGTGGTGCACCGGGAAATCAGGATTGGTGAGCTTCGTGAAAAAGGGCAGAGAGGAGTTTTAGGTACCTGGGCGTGCAGGTGGCTAGAAGCTGACCGAGGCTGGTGGAACAGTGGGAGGATAAGTTCAAAAGGTGGGATATGCTGCCGCTCACCCTGGCTGGTAGGGTACAGTCCATTAAAATGACGGTGCTCCCGAGGTTTCTGTTTTTGTTTTGGTGCCTCCCCATCCTGATCCCGAACGCCCTTTTTTGAAGGGTTAAGGGAGCATCATGGGATTCGTGTGACTTTACATATAATTTACAGTGCAGAAGGAGGCCATTCGGCCCACCAAGTCTGCACCGGCTCTGGAAGAGCACCCTGCCCAAGGTTAACACCTGCACCCTATCCCCACAACCCAGTAACCCCACCCACACACCAAGGACAATTCGGAAGCTAAGGCAATTTATCATGGCCAATCCACCTAACCTGCACATCTTTGGACTGTGGGAGGAAACCGGAGCACCCAGAGGAAACCCACGCACACACGGGGAAGATGTGCAGACTCCGCACAGACAGTGTCCCAAGTCGGGATCAAACCTGGGACCCTGGAGCTGTGAAGCGATTGTACTATCCACAATGCTACCGTGCAGCCCCATGGGCTTACCGTGGGCTAAGAAGACCCCGTGGTTGAGAAGGGTGTTTTTGGAGCGGATTAGTGATGGGGGAGCTGGCATTGCCTAACCTCTGCGGGTAATATTGGGCTGCCAACGTGGTGATGGTACGCAATTGGGTAATTGAGGGGCTTGGAAGAAGTTGGAGATGGTGTCCTGTGTGGGCACGAGCCTGGGGGTGATGGTGATGGCACCGCTGACGCTCCCTCCGATGAGATGCACTACAATCCCGGTGGGGGCTGCGACCCTTAAAATTTGGGGGCAATAGAGGTCACGTCACAGGGAGGAGGTGTGGGCCTCGGTGTGGTCTCTGATACATGATAATCATCGGTTTGCCCCGTGAAAATGGATGGGAGATTCCTGAGCTGGTGCACAGTGTATATTCGGATGTTTTGGGACCTGTTCATCGATGGGAAGTTTGCGAACCTTAGGCACCTAGAGGAGAAATTTGGGCTCCCCCGGAAACTCCATCCGATATATGCAGGTTAGGGCGTTTGTTAGGCGTCAGGTGATGGAATTCCCGCTGCTGCCGCCGCCCAGGGTTCTGCATAGTGTGTTGTCGGTGTGTGGGTCGGAGACGGTAGGATGTCGTCAATTTACCAGTTGATACAGGAGGAGGAGGAGGCCTCGGTGGAGGAATTAAAATGTAAGTGGGCGAAGGACCTGGGGAAACTAATCGATGAGTCTACGTGGGCAACTGCCTTGGGAAGAAGGTGAATTCATCGTCCTCTTGTGCCAGGCTTAGCGTGATACAATTTAACGTACTGCACAGGGCGCTTGTGACGGGGCAAGGCTGAGCCGGTAGTTTGGGAGTAAGGAGAGGTGTGTGACGTGTCGGGGGGTTCTGCAAACCATGCCCACATGTCTGGGCATGCCCAGCATTAGAGGAGTTCTGGAATGGTGTAGCAAGGACGCTATCAAAGGTGAATGAATTCCAGGGTTAAGCTACATTAGGGGCTTGCTATATTTGGGTGTTGTCAGATGCGCCAGAGAGCAGGAGGTGAAAGATTCTAGGCTTTACGTCCCTGGTAGCCCGGCGAAGGATTCTGCTTCAGTGGAATGATGCGAGGCCCTCAACCGCGGAATCCTGGATTAATGACATGGCAGGGTGGAAGATGAAATTTGCCTTGACGGGATCTGTGCAGGGGTTCTTCAAGCTGCATCAACCGTTCCTAGAATTCCTGGCGAAGCGTTAGGGGATGGTCAGTAGCAGCAGGAACACAGGTGGGGGGGGGGTGCTCGGGGAGGCGGGGGGGGGGGAGGGCTTTGTCTACGTTGTTCGGGATCTATTCTTGTTATTGGTTATTGTTTATTCTACATTGCTTGGGTTAGTTGTTATTTATTTTCGCTGTTTGTATTGCTCTGTTCAGGGGTGGTGAGTTTGTTTTTCTTCTATTTCTATTTCTTTTTTCTGTTATTTATGACGTAAAAATTTCGAATAAAAATATTTGCAAAAAAAAGTGGAAGCCCGTAACCAATCTTAACTGTAGCTAACACCTGGGTTTGCCCCATACTCCGACCGTCTGCGGCCTCTGGAAATCTTAAGTCCATCTTCTGCATCGTAGCATGTGTATGGTGTGCACCAGGTTATGTTCCTCTAGCCTCTTCACCAATGCGTGAAACGGATGTGATTGTCTGTGGAATGGTGGAGGCTCTTGTAGAGAACTGTGATGTGAAGGCCCAAGGTGTTTCGGGATACGGTTCAAGAGCTCCCGTTGGTCTCGCCCTCGTCGTTGGACGACATAAATATATCTGGATGCCTTCATGGTCAGGGGTACCAGAAGGTATTCCCATCAATAGCACAGTTGAAGACACAAACCTGATTTCAGCATTGGCCGAGGAGGAGTGTGAGTCAGATGAATGGGGAGGGAGTGTTTGAGGAATAAGGGTTGGCGGTGGAGAGGTGGTGCAGTCGCTCTGGGGTTGATATGGATTGTGGGGGCTGTTTTATTGTGGGTGAGCTGATGGTGTATGGCAGTTTCGGATAGAACGGTGGATGTTGGGAATAGTGCAGCAGGGTGATGGCTGGAGAGGTGCTGACAGGGATGCAGCGAGGGGTGACCATATGTCATCGCAACCTAAAACGCCTTAGTTCTCCTGCCGAACGCTCTCCCCGACGACTGCCCTTTCCTCGGGCCCTTCGAGCACACCACACAGCCTCTGTCCTTCTGCGTTGAGGGGCCTGCATTTCGGAGGACACCAGACTTCTCCAGGTCTTGGCGGTTGTGCATGCCCTTCTCCACAGTGGGAGAGGTAGAGGGAGCGTACTGAATGACAAATGTTAGATACTCTGACGAATGCAGCCAGCGCATTGCCTTGCCGGTGCTTTCAATGGCCAGGGAAACCGGCCATGGCGGCTAGTATGGGAGCGGACATGTTGTCCAGCCTGGGATTTCAGACGCTCAACGGGGTGGTTGTCATGCGTTTCTGGTAGTGTGGAAACAGTGGTAGGTGCTAGGGGCACAGTGCTGGCTATTCAGCTGGGCCGTCCTAATCAGCTATTCCAGTGTGTTGAGGGCACTGGAGGCCGGACTGGATAGTTTTGTCCAAGGCGATAGTGATCTGTACCATCGTGCCAACGGCTGGCGATCTGCGGCGGCGTTCAGCCTCCTCAGCCTCGGGTACAGGGTCGCCCGCCTTTCGTTCCCGGACATAGCAAGGTTCTTCCCGTTACACATTTTTGAATTTCGTAGCCGTGTGACTTGCTGTCATCTTGTTGACTGGGATACGTTTGTGTGAGGAGTTTGATTCTGAGCCTCCTGAGTGTCTACGCAGAACGTGGCGAATCCAAAACTATTTCCATTGATTGTGGTCCATGTGGTACTGGTGCTAGTCAAATCATGCTCAAAACATTAGTCCTAGTTTTGCTGTGATAGAGCTCCCCTAATTTGGCCCCCGGAGTCTGAGGAACGGAGAATCCTGCTCTGGGAGTCCTGAAATTGACTGGCGAAATAAGAATTGAGATTTGGACCTTCAACGAAAAGACATAGAAGGCAATTGGCCTAAAGTATTTTATTTCTGCCATGTTGCAACCTGTGCGTCTATTTGCCAAAAGTCGGATATAAAATGCCTTGCTGCTAAATGATTTAAAACATGTATCCTCCTTGTCGTGGAATTGCAATCAGCTTGTTCTACCTTCTGTCAATACAATATAGTTCTCCGTTGTGAATCGAAAAAGTTATCGAAACAAAAAACAAGCGGTAGAATTTCCGTTCCTTCGACTAAGTGTTGACTCCAGACGCACAGGTTGCAACATGGCAGTTCAATAGGCGTTATATGGAACACAATATATTCGAATGGGAAATGATGCGGGATTCGCCAGATTTGGAATCGATATTCAGGAGTCGATTAGCTGCAGCCATATATACTACTTCACTCCACATACAAATTATCCCAGCCAACAAGATTGCAGTGTCACAGAGCAGCATCCCATTTTACGAATGCTGATCTTGATATACTGTTAATCGTTGTGGAAAACAGGCTGGCGACCCTCGACTGGAACCGGGAAGAAGGCTGCGAGCCAACACTGTTCACAGTGTACGGGTCCCTCTGAAGAGGTTGTCATTGCCATCGGAAGCACAGTCCGAACAGGCCAGTACTGGCAGATGAACCTGCATATTCATCAGCGCGGACAAAGTGAGTAAGCAGCACTGTTCCCCTGCACCGAACACTATCCCACACGAGTGTAATACTACCCACCCTCTCCAACTAGAAGGTGGCGGAATCTTCACCATGCCCCACATGCTGGAAGCTATGCAGTCCGCCAGGATCAGGTAATCCTGTTCAACTGAAGTCCCCAACTACCTGCCCCCAGGGCGACAACGATTGGACAGGAGAAAACTGACTATTTATGTTCCGCAGGTCAAGCCCACCATAGCCAGCGAGAAAATGATGTGGCATGTGGGAACACCAGAACTGCAGGCCACTCACGCCGGCAGAGCAGAGTGTCGGAGACATGATCAAGGGGCCCGATGGAAGGACAGAGGTCAGGGTAGATACCAGCGTAGGTCAAGACGTGAAAACCCATTCAATTGCAATTCCCTATGTCACATCTGTCAACAAGCCTGACCAACATCATGAACACAACCACCCTCACAGCCATTTCCCCCCTGCTCCCCCCTAAGATCTCCCCCTGCGAGGACTTACCAGTGCCAAGACCAGAAGCCGACGTTCGAGCTTCTGATGTCCAACTCGTATCTCCCTCCCTCACCAGTCTTGGCACCTGTTTCTCGATTTTTAAGTGCTCAAGTGCACTTCGCCATCGGGAATCTGTTGTAGTGGGAAATTTGATTTTCCTCATATCGACTGGAATGCCTTTGGGGCTTGGAATAGGATGGTGATGTGTGCCCAGGAAGGGGTTTTGGAACAATATGTGGCTAGACAGGACTAGAGAGTGGGCTATACTGGAGGAAGTACAAGGAAACGCGCCCGGACAAATCGTTTAAAGTTACAGTGGGGGAATATGTGACCACAATTCCGTAAGCTTTCAGAATCTGATGGAAAGCACAAGTGTTGTCCGAGGCTTAAGGTGCTAAATTGTCGGAATGCTAATAAAATCAAATTAGGCAGTATTTCGATGGCTGTTGGTTGGGAGATACTGTTTCAGGATAAATCTACCTTTGGTATGAGGGAGTGTTTTATGGAGCGCAGATAAGGCATGTGCCAAAGAAAAAGAAATGCGGAAGAGGCAGGATTTTGAAACCTTGGTTGACCAGGGAATTTGCGGAGGCCTGGTCAAAAAGGAAAATTACGCACAAATTACATCCAGGCAACTGAAAACAAAAGAAATACTTGAAGAATACATGAAAAGTGGAAAATAACATAAACAGGGAGTTTCAAGGGCTAAATGGAGGTCACACAATTTTCTTGGCAGACAGGATTAAGGAGAAACCCCAGGAATTTTAGAGCTGTATTAGGAGCAAGAGGGTAGCTAGAGGAAAAGTGGGTCCACTAAAGGACAAAGGAGGGAAATTATACATAGAATCAAAGTAAGTAGCTGAAATCCTTAATGAGTACTTTGTTCGGCATTCTGCACTCGATGATTGGGAGTTTCTCAGAGGGATATGTAAACAATACAGATCAAGTCATATTACGAGGAAGAAATGTAGTTGTGTTAAAATGCATTGACGTAGACAGATCTCGAGGGCCAGATGGCATCAACCCTGATTGCAGAGGGCGACAAGAGGGGAAATTGCTGGTCCTCCAGCAGAAATCTTTGTTGCCTCGTTGTGCAAAGACGAGGTCCCGGAGGCTTCGAGTGTAACTAATGTTGTCCCATTGTTTTAAAAAAAGTAACAAGGATAACCCAGGTAATTATGGGCCAGTAAGATTGACGTCACTGGTGGTGAGGTTTTTGGGAAACATCCTCAGAAGTAGGATCTGTGCACGCTTGGAAGTGAACGTCCTTATTATTTCTGGATTTGCGGATAGTGATGAAGATTGGCAGAGACTACAGCAGAACGGGTAGGCTGCAGGCAAACGGCAGATTAAATTTAACCCACATAATGCAAGGTGATGCATTTTGCTGGATCAACTTCAGTGGGAGATATAAAAGTAATGTCAAAACATCAGGAGCCGAAGCAAGCAGAGAAATCTGGGAGAGCAGGACCACAGAACATTAAAAGTAACAGCCACAGGTGAAAATGGTGGTGAAGAAAGCATATGGCTGTGCGTGCTTTCAACGGACGGGGCATCTGGTATAAAGTTCGGAAATTATGTCAGTTATATATTAACGTTGGTGAGGCCACAATAGGAATAATTTGTCAGGCCTGGTGACCACACCATCAGAAGGACGGGTAGGCTTTGGTAAGCGTACAGAAAAAGGATTAACAAGGTGTGCCTGATCTGGAGGGTATTAGCTATGAGGAGATATTGAATGAACTGGGATTGAACGGAGGCTGAAGGCGATCCGATAGAAGTTTATACAATTATGAGGGGTATAGATAGCGTGAACTGTAGGAGGCTTTTTCCCAGCGTAGAAATGCCAATATAAAGGAGCACAGGTTCAAGGTTAGGGGAGTTACGTTCCGTGGAGTTGGTCCTCGGGGAGTTTTTGTACACAGATGGTGGTGGCGGCCTAGAATGCACCGGCAAGTGCCGTGACTGAGGTAGATACGTTAGCGAACTTTATGCCTTATCTATATAGACACGTGAATAGACGGAATGTGGAATGTTATATGAGGTTGTTCTAGACAGGACACGTGATCGGCGCATGCTTGGATGACCGAAGGCCATTTTCCTGTGCTGTACTGTTCTGTATTCTTGCTCTTTTATTAATGAATAAATTAGTCACTGAAGAAGAACGGTATAATCAATGATTCAAGAAAAGAAAAGTAGCATTGTGATCTTTTCTTTTCTTTGTTAAACACTCGGAGTCGAGAATGATTTGCTTGCTCAGTGGAAATGGTTTAATAATGACTGTAGAGTCCAACATTTGGCCGAAAGCCTCTGTTACAGACGGAGAAAGACGGGGTTCGGTAGTGGATGGGCAGGCTGCCAGGGATACAACATGTTGCTTTTGCTGTCGAAATGTGGCTTCTGCTTGACACCGAAACTCGATGTGTTCACTTTCTAACCAGATACTCGTCCTCTACGACTCGATGGCTTGTGCCTATTGATTTAGGGACTGATTGCCTGAAAAACTGCATGAATGTGTGAGAGTGAGTCACAGAAGATAAGTGCAAAACAGTTGTATGTCGCAATTAAAGCAAAAACGAATGATGCAGAGCGATAGCAGCCTTGATATTCGTATTCGTGTGAATGGGCCCTTGATTGCTCTGAATTAAACATGCACACTTACCAATAGCTTCTGATTGAGACTGACGAATGGACGCATGTTGCTAACGCAACTGAACAATTGTTCTGTGGATATGTTGCAAATTGAAATCCCCTTCAAATAGACTATTACTGAATTTCGCAGCTAATAGTGCGTAGCTTTGTGTCTGAAATTTCACGGGAAAACAAATTCACAATTTCTAAAACAAAAATGATCGTTTGCAGATTGTCTTGTTCGTTACACGTACCAGCCTCCCGTACAGGCGCCGGAATGTGGCGACTAGGGCTTTTCACAGTAACTTTATTGAAGCCTACTCGTGACAATAAGCGATTTTGATTTCATTCATTTCATTTCAACATATACCTGCAGACGCCCTCCTCATGGCGAAAACCAAAACATTTCTCACGCAATATTACGTAGAAATCCATTTTTGTGGTTTGACAAATGGAAACAGCATACGCACTTTACATACTTGAGATGCATTTTTCCACAGGCGTCATGTACCGAGAGGCACGGGGCACCGCACCACTGCAGCGCAGTGGATAACAGTGCTGCTTTACAGTGCCGAGGACCCAGGTTCGATCCGTGCTTTGGGTCACTATATGTGTGGAGTTTGCACATTTTCCCCGCGTCTGCGTGGGTTTTCGACCTCACAACCCAAATATCTGCACAGTTGGTGGATTGATCAGGCTAAGTTGCCCATCAATTGGAAAAATTAACTGGGCACTCTAAATTGAAAAAAAACGTATCTAGGGGCATTACACAGAAGATGTATATATCTCAAAATCCAAACTTGGTGACCCGGTTGTCCGTTAACGAGTCACATGATCCGGAAAAATCTGAGTGTAACAACATAGAACATAGAACATAGAACGATACAGCGCAGTACAGGCCCTTCGGCCCTCGATGTTGCACCGACATGGAAAAAAAAACCTAAAGGCCATCTAACCCTACACTATGCCCTTATCATCCATATGCTTATCCAATAAACTTTTAAATGCCCTCAATGTTGGCGAGTTCACTACTGTTGCAGGTAGGGCATTCCACGGCCTCACCACACTTTGCGTAAAAAACCCACCTCTGACCTCTGTCCTATATCTATTACCCCTCAATTTAAGGCGATCTCCCCTCGTGACTAGCCCCCCCATCCGCGGGAGAAGGCTCTCGCTGTCCACCCTATCTAACCCTCTGATCATTTTGTATGCCTCTATTAAGCTCACCTCTTAACCTTCTTCTCTCTAACGAAAACAACCTCAAGTCCATCAGCCTTTCCTCATAAGATTTTCCCTCCATACCAGGCAACATCCTGGTAAATCTCCTCTGCACCCGTTCCAAAGCTTCCACGTCCTTTCCTATAATGAGGCGACCAGAACTGTACGCAATACTCCATATGCGCCGTACTAGAGTTTTGTACAACTGTAACCTGACCTCATGGCTCGGAACTCAATCCCTCTACCATACAGGCCCAATACACCATAGGCCTTCTTCACAACCCTATCAACCTGGGTGGCAACTTTCAGGGATCTATGTACATGGACACCGAGATCCCTCTGCTCATCCACACTACCAAGGATTTTACCATTAGCCAAATATTCCGCATTCCTGTTATTCTTTCCAAAGTGAATCACCTCACACTTCTCCACATTAAACTCCATTTGCCACCTCTCAGCCCAGCTCTGCAGCTTATCTATGTCCCTCTGTAACCTGCAACATCCTTCCGCACTGTCTACAACTCCACCGACTTTAGTGCCGTCTGCAAATTTACTCACCCATCCTTCTGCGCCCTCCTCTAGGTCATTTATAAAAATGACAAACAACAACGGCCCCAGAACAGATCCTTGTGGTACGCCACTCGTAACTGAACTCCATTCTGAACATTTCCCATCAACTACCACTCTCTGTCTTCTTTCAACTAGCCAATTTCTGATCCACATCTCTAAATCACCCTCAATCCCCAGCCTCCGTATTTTCTGCAATAGCCGACCGTGGGGAACCTTATCAAACTCTTTACTGAAATCCATATACACCACATCAACTGCTCTACCCTCGTCTACCTGTTCACATATTGAAACCGAAGCGAAATTTGGATAAAAATGTTGTGTTAATTAAATAAGACAATGGAGGTAAAATTCTGCACTCGTATGAACTTCATTTTCAAGTATTTACCACAGGTTAGACTGATAAAAGTATGCATGACCGCAACAAGAGCCCTGGAAACACAGAAATGAACAATATGCGTGACCGCAACAAGAGCACTGCAAACACAGTATTCTTCAATCGGATATTTAAATTCGAATTGATGTTAGGATAGTCAGATGAAAATTTGCGTGATTTAGCCTGAAAAAAATCACTTGTTACACTTGAAACGAGAGTCCAGAATTTTTTTCTTCAAGCTTCCTGGCAATCTGGGCATATGCCCGTAATTGCAGCTAGAGGACTGTGCTGTTTTTTTCCCGCAATGAAGGCCTTTTGAGACATCCACTTAGGTGTCGTTCCTGGATATTTGCAATTTCAATGAGCTCATTTCTGACTCAGATGAATAGAACATAGAAAAGTACAGTACAGAACAGGCCCTTCGGCCCTCAATGTTGTGCCGAGCCATGATCACCCTACTCAAACCCACCCTATACCCGTAACCCAACAACCCCCCCTTAACCTTACTTTTATTAGGACACTACGGGCAATTTAGCATGGCCAATCCACCTAACCCGCACATCTTTGGACTGTGGGAGGAAACCGGAGCACCCGGAGGAAACCCACGCACACAGGTGGAGGACGTGCAGACTCCACACAGACAGTGACCCAGCCGGGAATCGAACCTGGGACACTGGAGCTGTGAAGCATTTATGCTAACCCCATGCTACCCTGCTACCCCAATGAGTGTTATGAATCAATTGGATGAAACCCAAGATCGTACCGGAGCATGGCAAATCTTTGCGATCTCTGTCAAATAGATCCTGCTTTTACATTTTATTTTGCGCGCAGCACAGAAGCACAAGTGCATATTACCGTGTCTTTAGAGCGCCAGGGTCCCTAGTTTGATTCCCCGCTCATTCACTTTCTGTGTGGAGTCTGCACATTCTCCCCTTGTCTGCGTGTGATTCCTCCAGGTGCTCAGGTTTCCTCCCACATACCAAAGACGTGCAGGTTATGTGGATTTGCCATGATGACTTTCCCTTAGTGACCAAAAAGCTGAGCAGGTGTTATGGGATTCTGGGATAGGGCGGAAGTGATGGCTGAAGTGGGTTGGTGTAGATTCGATGACAGAATTGACTGCTTCTGCACTGTGTGTTCTATATTCTATGTACATCTTTTACCATCATACTAATCTTTTAAAATGTAATCCTAACGCAAACAGTATCAGTAACCTTCCTCTTATATTTATCTTGCAGGTTTGAAGGTCGTTCGAGAATCGAGGGGGGACCTTTTGACTTGACTCAACCTGACCCGGCTACACTCATGATGACCCGACCCGAACTGGAAGCTGATGATGCCCAGGCACGAAGTGCAGCCCCGACCCCGATTTGGACCAGACCTGGACCTCGTAGCACCCGACCTAAGCGAGGTAACGGCGCCGGCCCACAGCTGCCCGACAAATTTGACAGATCACCCGACCCTACCCCAGACCATGAGACCTGGCTCGACCCGACCCGGAGAAACGCGCCCAGCGTACTGCTCCGGAGAAGATAGCACAGTGATCCGACTTACCTGAAGATGGAGGAAAGAAGACTCCACGAGGAGACATAGACGGACCTACTCCAAAGCCCGTCCCAGGAGTGACCAAGGAGGCAGCAGAACAGGGGTGCCAGCCCAACCTGCCTCAGAAAGCCCCTGCCTGTGTCTGCGGACCCTTGAAATGTTGCAGACCTGTGCGAGGACGCACATTTGTGGATGCCTGCGTGCCAAAGAAAGCTGTGGGTACGTTACACAAACGGTAACCATGATTGAATTAGGAGATTTATTCCCTACTATAGTACAGGTCTGCGTTGTTCAACTCAGGCCAACTCGACCTATACAAGAACTCCAGGTACGATATCCGCAAAACCACCCTGGATACCAAGAAAGATTCTCGTAGCTGTTGGCAAGGCGACAAAGGGAAACCAAGCAGTATCTACGGCAGCACCCCTCCCGATGAACTCAATGCATTCTATGCTCGGTTCGAGAAGGAACAATCGATGGGATGTCGAGTGCCCCAGCATCCCAAAACACACCCTAGCAAACATTACAGCTTCAGAAGTCTAATCGGCCATTTAGAAAATGTACTCTGGGAAGGTACGGGCTGCACAGGATCCCTCATAGTGCAGTGAGAACCTGCGTAGCCGACCTGGCAGATGGGTTTCCGGTCATCTTACCCTGTCCATACTACGCTCTGAGGTCCATACCCGTTCAAGAAGACGGCCATCGCACCGGTGCAAAAGAAGAACCAGACCACGTTCCTCAATGACTACCGCCCTGACATTGAACGTAATAACGTGCTTCCAGAGTTTGGTCATGAGGCCCATCAACTCCAAAATCCCAGAATGCGTAGATCCACTTCGCATCGGCAGAGCACCATAATGTGTCCACAGGGGACACCATCTCCCTGGGCCTTATGCTCGTCCCGAAAGCATCTCGACAACAAGGACCCATGTATCAGTCTCCTATTTGTTGACTGTACTCCGCCTCCAACACCATAATCCCCACCAAGCTCACATCAAACTCCAATACCTAGAACATGGCTTCTCACTCAAGAACTGGGTCCTCGAATTTCAGACGTGCATACCAAAATCTGGAAGAATAAACAACACGATAGTCATCAAACCCATGGCACCGCAAGGCTGCGTACTCCCTCCCCCCCCCCCCCCCCCCCCCTCCCCACTATACTCTGTGTACAGAGATGACTGCGTGTCAAAATTGGGTCAAACTCCAACGACAAGTTTATTGAAGCACCATGGAAAGCATCCTATCTGGCTGCATCACAGCATGGTATGGCAACTGCTCGGCCATCACACGAACTTGCCTGCCATCATTGACTCGCTCTGCACCTCCCGCATCCTGGGTAAAGCGGCAGCAAAATAAGAAACCTCCCACCAGGCTAAAACACTACTACCTGAGGGTTAGAGTCGAAAGCCTAGTACTTACGTCACCAAATCATTGACGCTGTTAAGGTTCCTCAAAGTATTTTTACGACATAAACCATATTTAATGTATTTCTATTGTTTTTCCAAATAATTGCCACATCTGCTAACAGATGCTAACGAAATCACAACGTAATTTTCAAAAATACAGGAAATGCAGGTAACATTGTATAGAATGTTCTCATAATATTAACGTACTCTAACGGTACTAATCTTCTTCGTAATTTTCTCCCAGGAGTAAAACCAAGAAATAGAGCTTCAGGTGAATTCTGTTGGTAGCTGGGCTACAATTGGCGACGATTATTTAGGTTTTATCGGGTGCAATATCATGCAACTAATAAACGATTTCATTAGTCACCGAATGAACATACGTATATCATTAGAAGGAAACGAGTCAATGGTTAATATGTGTCTTCATAAGTCACGACCTGCCGATATCGCTAATGACGTTTGATAAGTTTCCCCACGGTAGGCTATTGCAGAAAATAAGAAATATGGAATTGAAGGTGATTTAGCGGTTTGGATCAGAAATTGGCTAGCTGAAAGAAGACAGAGGGTGGTGGCTGATGGCAAATGTTCATCCTGGAGTTCAGTTACTAGTGGTGTACCGCAAGGATCTGTTTTGGAGCCACTGCTGTTTGTCATTTTTTTAAATGACCTGGAAGAGGGTGTAGAAGGATGGGTTAGTAATTTGCAGATGACACGAAGGTCGGTGGAGTTGTGGATAGTGCTGAAGGATGTTATAGGATACAGAGGGACATAGATAAGCTGAAGAGCTGGGCTGAGAGGTGGCAGATGGAGTTTAATTGCGGAAAAAGTGTGAGGTGGTTCACTTTGGAAGGAGTAACAGGAATGCAGAGTACTGGGCTAATGGCAAGATTATTGTAGTGTAGATGAACAGATAGATCTCGCATCCAGGTACATTAAATCCCTGAAAGTTGCCACCCAGGTTAATAGGGCTGTTAAGAAGGCATATGGTGTGCTAGCCTTTATAAGCAGGGGGATTGAGTTTCGGAACCACAAGGTCATGCTGCAGCTGTACATAACTCTGGTGCGGCCGCACCTGGAGTACTGCGTGCAGTTCTGGTCACCACATTATAGGAATGGTGTGGAAGCTTTGGAAAGGGTTCAGACTCTCACTGTCCACCCTATCTAACCCTCTGACTATCTTATATGTCTCTATTAAGTCACCACTCAGCCTTCTCCTCGTTAGAGAGGAGAAGGCTGAGAGGTGACTTAATAGAGACATATAAGATAGTCAGAGGGTTAGATAGGGTGGACAGTGAGAGTCTTTTTCCTCGGATGGTGATAACCAACACGAGGGACATAGCTTTAAATTGAGGGGTGATAGATATAGGACAGATATCAGAGTCAGTTTCTTTACTCAGAGAGTAGTCGGGGTGTGGAACGCCCTGCCTGCAACAGTAGTAGACTCGCCAACTTTAAGGGCATTTAAGTGGTCACTGGATATACATATGGATGAAAATGGAATAGTGTAGGGCAGATAGGCTTCAGGTGGTTTCACAGGTCGGCGCAACATCGAGGGCCGAAGGGCCCGTACTGCGCTGTAGTGTTCTATTTTCAATGTTCTATGACTCGTGGAGAACATCTCATGCGATAGAGACTTCCAAAATTACATGTACCATCGATGGTGCCTTTTGGAAATAGCGTAAAACAAGATGAACGACAATCGTCAGGGAAGCAGCATCGAAAGACGGACGAGATGCGTACATACACAGATCCCGCAAAGGAGCAGGGCACGTTGAATCATCGCTATGCTTAATATTATCAGGAGACGCAGAGAGTTCAAGACAAGGTAACTCATGTTGCAACTGTCTGAAACGTTGGCTCGGCAACAGCTTATACATTCTGTGCAATTGTTAACTCCACAGAATGAGATGTGATAACTCTGGAAATGTTTCAGAGGCCATTAGCAGACGGTTGACTCCGATCGAAGTTTAGTTATAAATAGATATTGGATAGCCAGCTGTATTTTCATTGCAGCGGAGGACACTGATTGGGGACTGATTTATGTGTAAAAACTTCTGAGTGGCATCGATAGTGTTCAGAGGAGACACTTCACTCCTTAGTGAAAGAATCAACTACCAGTGGACATAGATTTAATATATGGAGCAGAAAGATTCGGTAACGTAGGGTATGTGGATTGGGGCGGGGAAAACTGCCCATGGCACTGGACTGGTGTCCATGCACGGACCGACAAGGCCGCTGACTGCAAGGCAGCCATTCTGCTGCACATACCATTGTTTATGTACCATGGTCCCTCATTCTGCAGAGTGACACTGGCTATATACCTGACCAGAACCACCAACCCCCGCATCACTGTTCCATACTCCACCCACCGGTACTGAATCCCATCCACATTCAGCAGTTCCGCACCCCATCGTCCATCATAGCACCTCCTCCAACCGGCATCCAACTGCCGGCGGGCCAGCTCACCCGACCCAAGGAAAAATACACAGGATCATTACAGGGAGTTGTTCAGGCGGGGCTGCTAAAATAACGCTGTTTGGGCGAGCAAACGTGGCGGAGTGGGTTAGCCCGTGCCTCATGGCGCCTAGGTCCAGGTTCACTCCCTGCTCTGAGTCACTGTCAGTGTGCGGTTTGCACATTTTCCCCGTGCCTGCGTGGGTTTCCTCCCCACAACCCAAAGATGTGCAGGGCAGGGGATTGGCCACGTTAAATTGCCCCTTAATTGGAAAAAATGGATAGGGTACTCTAAATTTATATGTTAATGAAAAGCAAACGGCTGGCATTTGCAGTGCTGCCGATCGTACCCATGGGAAGAGGTCAGGTGTTCCAGTGCCAGAGGCTACCACGTTACTGCCCATCTAATTTGTCTGGGGTGAGGGAGCGGTGGCAGTGCGCATGCGGAAACGAGGCTCCAGTTGAGTCCACGGCCACTGGATACCAAGGGGACGTGGTTGGCAGGGACGCACACAGCAACACGACAGCATGATTTCATCATTTCTCCTCTTGCAATTATTTGATATTGGAATTGAAGCAGCAATGGTTGCTATCAACCCTCGTCACCGCTGTTCTGTCGGGGGGGGGGGGGGGGGGGTCAATGTAACTCTGCGAGCAGGAGCGGCACGAGGAGGATGGCGCTGCAGGAGCAGTCTTACCCAGTGGAAGAAGATGGAGAGCCGACCGCCCAATCGACAGAGGAGGCGGAGGTGCTGCAAGAGGCCTTATTTACAGGCAGCAACTGACTTCCAATGCTCCTGATATCAAGACACTTGTTGAAGACTCTTGCTAGACAGGAGGACCATGTATTATTTCTGCCGGATAATGACACACCTGGTACCGGATGGGAATGGGGTAGGAAATGCCGTCCCGGTTGCTATCATGGTAATGGTCACACTGAACAGCTACGCAAAGGGTCATTCCAGCAGACGAGTGATTACCTGCCTGGGACCCTCACAACCGCTCAGTGCACATGTGCGTCTGCAGCCGCACGGAGATTCTATATGCACATTAAGAGCAGTACATTCCTTTCAATGTGGAGTGAGCCCACGAGGATGCGTGGGCACCAGCATTCGCCATCATCGTTGACATACCCCGTATCCGGTGGGTGATCGGCAGGATGCATGTCGCCCAACAACACAGGCCACAGCTGACAGGGTGCTCTTCACAAACCGAAAGTACTCGTTGAACGTGTAGCTGGTATATGACCATCAACTAAAAATTTTGAAAATCTGGACCGGATAACTGGGCAGTGTGCCTTATTCCTGGCACAGACGGCGGTTCCCGCCCAGGTCGAACATCCACCCCTCCACAAGTGAGGGTTCGACTCCTGATTCACAGTGGTTATCCACTGCTGTCCTGGGTGGTGGCACCAATCTGGAGGCCGAACATCGACATTGAGCCCCGGTACAAAGATGACCATGCCATGATCAGGTGTGTGATCGAGTGGCCCTATGGCACACTGAAAGTCTATTATGGTGCATTGACCTTTCTGGTGCGACACCCCAGTAGAACGCTGAACGGATCTCCCTCATCGTGGACGCCTGCTGCATCCTCCACAACACCATGCAGCAGAGGGGCGACATTTTGGACAATGAGTATGAATGGCAGTCCTCATCCGAAGAGCAGGATGCGGTAGAGGACAAAGCTGGGCATGGCATGGGGCCCGGGCAGGCAGAAGAGGCCGCACAACATGTGCACCCACGCCTGCGTGCAACGGACGCTCCAAGCGTCCAGATGTTGAACGACTAGATGTGGGACTGTCGAGTCACAACTCCACACGCCCATGTGCCCCTCTCCTACCTGCCTAACTACTTGATGCAGGGCTTCGCTGGGCAAGCTCTGAGGGTTTCGCCCATGGGCTGGAGGGTGATGATGACGTGATCTCGTGCTGCATATCAATTGACAACGTACGAATCCTGCTAATGCTTGCACTTAACAAGAGATGATTGTTGTCCATTGCTGAACATTATATCACAAGGTCCGCTGAAAACCCCGGGGGTGGCGGAGGTGGCCAGATGGAGTGTGGTTTGGATGGACGGGTGGGACGCAGGAGCGATGAGTGTGACTGAACTGGAGTCCCTGGGGCTGGCCGACACTCAATGTCCTCCAACCACTCCCCCCTGCCCAGTCTTTGGGCACACCAGACTGGTCACTCCTCGCAGGATTATGGTACAGCACCACGACATGTTGTAACTGTGTGCACAGCTTTTTCAAGTCAACAAACATATGCAGATATGTGCCCTCGCCACAAACACAAACAGTCTTAAGCGCCAAGCATCCGTGCAAACCTCACTGTTCCTATATTTATGGAGCTCCGGGCCAAACCATATATTGAAAATTGAAATTCGATTATTGTCACGAGTAGGCTTCAAATGAAGTTACTGTGAAAAGCCCCTAGTCGCCACATTCCGGCTCCTGTTCGCGGAGGCTGTTACGGGAATCGAACCGAGCTGCTGGCTTGTCTTGGTCTGCTTTCAAAGCCAGCGATTAGCCCTGTGAGCTAAACAGCCCCTCGAGATAGATCTCCAAATGTTACATCAGGAAAGCAGTTTGCATGTTTTGATTTCCGCCTGTGACCCGGATCCCTTTTACTGAGACTTCCTGGGGAAACCAGGCCTGGATGGGCCAGGTACTGCTCTGCTGCCCCAGGTGGTGCCGCCCTGTCCTGCCCCTGTGATGCGCCAGGGACAGATTAGGAGAGCCCGAGGTAATGCGCCACTCTGGTACCTCCCCTTGAAGAGTTACCAGCACAGTCCCCATCAATGTATCCTCCCCCCTGGTGCCTGCTCGCCCAGGCTGCCCCAAGCAACGGGGGTACAAGTGAACTGACGGAGGAATGGCAATTGCCGACAGGACAGGAAATGAGATAATTACAAATTAAACATTTGCTCCACAGAGAGAAAATTGTAAACACCAGGGCCTCTGACACAGAGGCCCTGGTGTTTACAATTTTCTCTCTGTGGAGCAAATGTTTAATTTGTAATTATCTCATTTCCTGTCCTGTCGGCATAGGAAATGATGACAACGGACAGTAAGGAGTGGGGATCCTGCAGGAAAATACACGGCAGCTGCTGGAAGTAGCCGAACACCAGTGGCCCAGACCAAACAGAACTTGGAGGAAGAACAGAGGACAGAAGTAGAATGGAGACTCTGGTGCGAAGCAGTGAGCAGGGCTATCTCCACCTCCTCCTGCTCAAGGCTCAGCCTCATGCACTTCAAAGTGGCGCACAAAGCACACCTGACCAGCACCTGAAAGAGCAGGTTCTTCCTGGTGGTTGAGTATAAATGTGCACGGTGGCACAGGTGCCTGGCTAGCCACACCCACATATTCAACACTTGTGCCAAAGTTGCTGAGTTCTTTCCAGCCCTGTCCGATGCAATGTCAAAAGTTGTGGGAGTGAGGGCGACATCATGTCAAATGCGGGTGTGGGTGGAAGGGTGGAGGTAGAGTAATGGCTGGAGGCGGGGAGGGGTGCTGTCGGGAGCGGGGTGACACCCATGTCTTCGCAAATTACAACACTGTCTGGAATCCCGCTGACCTCCCACTCGGCCAAACCCCTTGCGTCGGGCCCTCCGACCACATCCAGTGCTCTCTGTTTCACTGCGGTGTGGCACCGCATGTCTGGCATTCGCCCCAGTATTATCTCGCTCTTGGCTATTCTGATCAACAGCGGTGAGCGATCACATGACTTGCGATCCCCGAAGTCTTCTCCCGCTCTTGGCTGTTCTACATGGCCTTCCCCTGCTGTGTGAGTAGGGAGGGGAGCAAACAATAACAATGTTACACACTCTGTCACATGTAGCCAAGGAAATGGCTCGTTGGTCGCTTCAGGGACGAGGGCAGCTGGGTGATGGTGGCGGGTCATGTGGTACATGTGGTGTGCGGACTCCTCCGAGCCTGGGGTATAGGGTCGCCCGCCTCTCGTCCACGGTATTCAACAAGGTATCCAGTTGCACTTCTTCGAATTTGATGGCCGTGCTTCTTGCTGTCATCTTCTTGACTGGGAAGAGTTTGTGTAGGAAGTGAAAATGTTATATACGATTGCAGCGTTTGACCCTCCTGCCTGCTGCGGAAACCTAAACTTGACCGTCTGAACCAACATGGGAGACATGATATGAAGTCTTAAAGAGTCTCATTTTAAATTGCTTTTTGTACCTCATTAATTCAGGAAGCAGACAGATGACCCCTTGTAAATTGATTACATTGTCTTCAGTGTAATCGAACTCCTGACGAGGTCAATTCAGATTGTATGGTGACACACACCATTGTTTAAGCAGCACCGTCGGAGCAGGTGACGTCAGTTGATTAGCATGGCCTTTGTATTGCTAATGTATATTCATCTTGCAGAATTTCTGCAATGGACGTTGACGTCATCAGATAACCCCTCTACCATTTTTATCGGAATGGTACTTTTGTCTCTGCGCAAGCCAACTGAAAGGCTCAATGCATCACCTGTGAGGGGATGGTTGGGTTCTTTTGTGCTTGAAGATCACTCCGTCACTCGTGTTCCTCAGAGTGTAGCTGCAGCGACCCTTGATTCCAGCGGTCTCTCTTGTCGTTGCAAGTAAAATCGTTTAACCTTGATCTGTGCTATTATTTGTGCCGCTTCTTTCAGTCTAAAAGTATTACTCGGCTGTTAAACATTTCGACAGTAATTCGGAGTTTCCAGCGAGATCGCGCATTCTGACCACAGTTGTGGCAGAAGAAGGTAATTGTTTGGTGGACGGCTATCCACGAACATAATTTTTTACTTTGGGATTTTCCCAGCGGTTGCCTACATCAAGCATACTCTGCTCCCGCTGGCCCAGATACTGCGATCAGCAAGGCTTTGTACTCCAGGACCTGGTTATTTTTAAAAAACATTTTCTCTTGCAGATTAAAACAAAGAGAGCAGGGGTTTGAAAACACAGATCCTGAAAGTAACTCCACAATTAAAAAGTGCAAGAGGTTTTATCGCGGACAGCCGACACGTCAAGGACGTGAAAGAGATGAAAATTTAAAAGGTAAAACGCTCTGCCGCAGGCAATTTGGGTACTGCAACACTTGTTGGGAACACATTCAAAATAGGCAGTATTTGTACTGAGTGTTTTCAGGGACACCCAGGAATAATTAGGCCAAATGTTCAAATAAGTTAGAGTTGTATAAGTAACGAGTCGATCTATAATGGCATACAACGTAGATCGAGAATGTATCGTGTAAATGAAATGAAATGAAATGAAAATCGCTTATTGTCACGAGTAGGCTCCAAATGAAGTTACTGTGAAAAGCCCCTAGTCGCCACATTCCGGCGCCTGTTCGGGGATACTGTTACGGGAATCGAACCATGCTGCTGGCCTGCTTGGTCTACTTCCAAAGCCAGCGATTTAGCCCTATGCTACACAATAGTTAAGCATAAGTATTTGCCAGTTGTTTGTATGTTTAAGAACTGTTGTAACTCCTGTAAACTGAAACAGCTTGGACTAAGCGATAGTTATGCTAGTTGTTAAACTACCCATCAACCCAGGTTGGAAAAATAGGACCGGGAGCAAGTAAAGCACCACCAGAGGGCACACCAAAGTTTTCAATGCTCCAGAATTGCGGCCAGAGATCTGCAGGCCATTTGAAAGAAATTGGGAAAAATTACAAAACGGGGAATGGGCTATTCTCGTCCGATGGTCACTGAACTTTCGAAATAATGTCATGTCCAGAAGAATGCCTGATGGGTAGGGAACCAGGGCGTAAAGGAAACAAAAAGGTAAATTGGACAGTATTTGTGGATTGGAAGAGAGAGGCAGAGTGACATAAAGAAAATAGTGCAGAAGCCACCCAAATAATGACAAAAAAGGACAAAAACCTCCAGCACCGATGGCTCTGGGCCGAGCCACTACGCCACAATGGTCAAGTAGCGATGAGCAAGCAATGCAGCAAATGTGGTTAGAAGTCCCACCACCATATATGCCGCCCCTATCGCCACTGTCCCAACTCCCCGTAGTAGAGGAAAACCTCCCAGATTTACCGCCGCTACCGGGACCCCGTCAGACAATGCTAGTTTACCAGCTAGCTCATTACACGGAACAGAAGGTAGGCAGGAACCAGTACCATCCAGCATCGGGAGCTCGGGTCCGCAGTATGGACTACAAATGCCTTTACGATATTTACCCGATGGCCAACCAATGCCCGCGCAAAGACCTTGGACAAATACAGAGTTGAGGCCCATGGCTGAGGAAATTGTAAACCCTGAGACAGAGTTGGAGAAAGCACTGGACCAGCTTAAACCATTGTTCTCTGCGATGAACCCGGCATTTTAAATGTAGAAATACTTATTAAGGCTTGACTAAAAGACAAATTGGTCGAAGATAATGGGGACTACGCAAAGAAATGACGAAAACGTCCAGGATTATGACCAAAGGGGGGAGAGTCTCATGGAACAACACTCTTGGCTAACTAAACCCGCATCTGAAGGGCCCACTATTAGTGCTATCGTCAACGGTCTGCGACCTGATTTAGGATCTCGCCTTAAATTAATCTGCCTGGGCTGGAGGCAAGAATCCCTAACTAAAGTCGTTTCCATGCTCCGAGACTTACAAGAAAGGATTAGGAAATCTAAGAATAAGAAAACAGTCTTGGCTGACCGAACAACTGGAATTTTGGAAAAGGAAACGGGAGAATACGCCCAGTTCTCCAAAACCCACACTACCAACCACAAAGGGGTTATGGGAGATTTAAACAAAAGCGGCCGAGGAGAGGATTCGGAGGTAACAGGGGACTACGTTGGACACAGACAGACAAAGAGGGTTGTCACACCAGTGGCCAACTGGTCACTAGGGCAGTGAATGCCCACAGACAAGCCACGAGAGTTGTCACAACTGCGGACAACTAGGCCATTGTTCTAAGCACTGTCCCAAACTAAAATCCCATTACTAACAGAATTGGAACCAGGATAATGGAAGAGACCGTCGAGGGATAGACACGTACCAGGCCGCCCTCAGGTCCACTATTCAGTCCAGGATCCCTGGGGCAGTGAGTGTCACCAGGGGTGACAACGAGAACTGCCCTTGGTGTCTATAGACTCATATGATGAGCCGATGTTAATGATGAAGGTGAATAGTGAGGAAATTCACTTTTTCTCGATACCGAGGCCGCTTTTTCCATGCTAAGCAATGAGCATTCAGTGGGAAATGATTTCTCAAACAACTGCCTAATTGTTACCGGAGCGTCAGGCACACCACAGCGCCTGCCACTTTCAGCCCCACTACCCGTGGAAGTTAACGGCCAGAGTGAGGAACAGACATTCCTATTATCTAAACAGGTGAAATCAATCTTTGTGGCAGAGATCTCTTGTGCACAATGGACGCTACCAAATTATGCTCATTTGAAGGACCAGAGTAGGCCCTTCTATTCGGAAGATTCAGGATGTATGAAAGAAAAGTGCCAGTAACACAGAAAGTATTCGGCGTGGAGTTTAAATTGGGGGTGTACGGCTGTGTTTGGAAACAGATTACGTTACAAATTCTCGTCAGTGTAACTAGCGAAATAAATGGAGATGTAGCGGCAAAATATGCGGTCCAGCGTAGAGATCACTCTAAATACTTTCATTTAGAAACGAGAGGAACGACAGTAAAGGAATAAGAGCATTCAAGCAGACGGCAGCATTCCATAGATTAGATCCGGATACAGGGCAGTAGTTAACACGCATCGAATATTAAAGCTGTTTTCGCAACGTTATTAAAGATTTAGAGATCAAAAGACCGAGACAGGGGCAGGCAGAGAAAGAGAGAGAGAAAGTCGAAGAGACAAAGAGACAGCGGGAGAGAGAAAGAGAAAGCATTGGGCTTAATAGCAATGTTTCACTGACATGGGGCTACCAGCAGATAGAAAGAAATCCATCTCAGTAACTCCCAAACCCCGGATAGATAATTTTTTTTTTGGGGGGGGGGTTCAAGCAAGCGATGGGGCTATTCGACTACAGTAGGGCATTTGCATTAAAAGAGACAAATCCGGGTTCGCCCAATCTGTGCTCACGCAGGATCACGGAGGCAGACAGAGACCGATCGCTTATTTCAGCACTCAATTAGACCCAGTGGCAGGAGGCATGCCGGGCTGCATGTCATCCCAAGCCCCTGCAGTACAAGCCCAGGCAATCCCCCTGAATATCTAGACCACTCTACATGTGCCCCACTCAGTCGATGTTCTCCTCACTAAATGTGCAACCCAGCACCTGACTCCGGAAATAACAATTACGTACGAGGTACAAACAATAACGAACACTAACCTAACTATGAAGCGATGTACAACCCTCAAACCTGTTGCCCTACTGCCAAATGCTGATGAATAGCACACCTCACTGCTCTGGGGTCGCCGAGGTAACCCTAGCCAACTCAGAGTTAACATATTTTGTAGATGGGTCATCGCTCAGAAATCAGAAAGACAAATGCTGCTCTGGCTATGCTATTGTTTCACCCCCTGAAGTGTGGTTATAGAGGCAGCCACACTTCCTGATAATGTTTCAGCTCTGCAAGCTGAATTATTTGCTCTTTTACGAGCCTGTATATTATCCACTGGCAGGACCGTAAATATTTATACAGATTCAATGTATGCCTTTGTGGTGGCCCATGATTATGGACAGACTTGGAAATTTAGGGAATTGATAACATCATCAGGTTCAACTATTAAAAATGCAGAATCAGTAGACAATATTTTACGGACAATCCAGACCCCAAAGCAATTGGCAATTTTTATAATGTCATGTCCACACAGGGTATAAAGTCGAAATTTCAGTCGGAAATGGAAGGAAATATAAAGCTGCAAAACAGGCAGCTCGATCAGACACGTGTGCGGATGCAACTGCCAATGTTTCAAGACATGCCGAGCCTGTTGATTCCCCTCCTATAATTAATGATGACGTTCTAGTCCCAGCCAAATCCTGACGAAATTACAACCTGGGGACACAATCAGTGTACAATGAACCCAGAAGGAGTATGGGTTCAACATGACGGTCGTATGGTAGCACCCAAAGCTTTACTCCATGAACTTAAAAATCGCTTATTGTCACGAGTAGGCTTCAAATGAAGTTACGGTGAAAAGCCCCTAGTCGCCACATTCCGGCGCCTGTTCGGGGAGGCTGTTACGGGAATTGAACCGTGCTGCTGGCTTGCCTTGGTCTGCTTTCAAAGCCAGCGATTAGCCCTGTGAGCGAAACAACCCCTTGTAAATGAAAATCGCTTGTTGTCACGAGTAGGCTTCATTGAAGTTACTGTGAAAAGCCCCTAGTCGCCACATTCCGGCGCCTGTCCGGGGAGGCTGGTACGGGAATCGAACTGTGCTGCTGGCCTGCTTTGTCTGCTTTAAAAGCTTAACGATGCGTTCATACATTGACACATTCGGGCAAAGTGGGAATGGCAGATTATTTTGCAAAATCATTGGATGCACCAGGTACTTCAACAATTGCAAAACAAATTAGTAAATAATGTGTCACTTGCCAAACCATAAATCCGTGAAAAGTAGAAAATGTACAGTTTACCTCCCACCCAAATTCAAAAGGACTTTTGTACGTTTACAGATGGATTATATTGAACTGCCCCATGTATAGATTTTAAATATATTTTATTAATTATCGATGTGTTCTCTCGGTGCATAGAACCTTTCCCATGGAAACACTCTGATGCAGCTACGGTTGCTAAGCTTCTGATAAAAGTAATTGTGCCACGACGTGGCATCCCTGAACAACTATGAAGCGACAACGGGTTACGTTTCACAAGAAGTATTATCGAAGAAATGTGTAAAGTTCTACAAATTAACCAACGCTTTCATTACGGCTACCATCCACATTCAGGCGGATTGGTGGAATGATACAATGGAGTTTTAAAAAATAAGCTAGCAAAGCTGCGCCATGAAACTGGACTAAAATGGGTTGAACCTTTGTCACTAATGGTAATAAGATCAGCAACCAACAGGGCAACAGGACTATCGCCCCATGAGATCGTTATGGGGAGACCTCAGAGACGACGTTTCTCAGCACCGTGCAAGGCAAAGCAACTGGACAAAAGTATGCTGAACTATTGTATTGCCCGAGGAAAAAGCATTTCGAGATTTCATTCGCAGGTTAAGGAAGGCCAAGTGGATCCTGCAGAGGGAATGTACCATACCCTCGAAACAGGAGATGTCGTAGATATCAAAACTTTCAAGGGCAAGACCAGCCTACACAGATTCCACTGACGAGCAAAACCGCAGTAACGGTTAAGGAGCGACCGACATGGATGCACGCATCGCACGGCAAAAGAGTCCCCTACACGGAAAATGGGGAACAGGATTGACAATTTTCGTGATATTCTGCCCAATGGGACTAAATGAGACAAGTACTGGACAACATACGTACGCTTTCGTTCACATATCATATGTATACGCAAGAGGAGCTAATCTATGTAACTGTTGGCTCTGTACCCATGTGCCCATACACAGCAAAAGGGGAATACCACGAAGCACCTCACAGACTATGGAGTGGTACCTATTCCAAAACGGCTCCCGCAGAACGGGGCCAAGACAAGGGGCCTCCACGAACGTGGATAGCTACTGTACCGATAATGAAGGGGACTTGATGGCCTGTCGATCTGCAGGGTACACGATGGCAGCCTTTTCAGCTGGTGTCAGCCTACGCACGACACATCTCAGAGGTCGCCCGTCCTCCACCTCTCAAGTGTCATTAGGCAATAGGCCCCGAAGGGCAGCATATGCTTATCCAGGAGTCTGGCTGGTGGGGGAGAAGTAGGTAATAGATCCTGCACACCTTCTTTCAACGTGTCCTAGAAATCCAATTCCTCAATCCTAAAATAACTTTAGCACAGGACAGGAACAGGACATTTTCCTGTGAGCCTACAACTGGAAACGACAGTCCACTATTTGTCACGTAAAGGGACACACTTTATCTGCGGGTGCGGTGCCTACCCGTGGATGCCTATCAACTGGTCAGGATCATGTTCTTTAGGATTCGTGGATACCTATATATATCACTCCCCCTCACTTCCAAGAAAGCTTGCGCATTCCCGAGGCAGGAGAGCGATCACAGAAACAGAACCTTTCTTTGCCATTTGTTCCCACCTTATGGAGTAGCAAAACTAGCCCGGGAACCATAAAACTTGGAAACAATCTCAGAAATTATAGCAAATAGTAACACTGGGGAAGAGGACGAAGTCACGGCCGAAATGGTTGCCACATCAACGATTTCCCTACAGAACACTTTGGCCTCAGATTTACTGCGAGCAGTAAAATGAGGATCTTACGGCCTATTAGGGTCAGCATGCTGCACATATATACGAGACACCTCAGAAAACATGAAAAACCCAGCTGCCCACATCAGAAAGGAGGCAGCCAATCTACATGATGAGTCTCCACGGGGAGGTTGGGACGACTGGCTGGAAGATTTGCTAGAAGGCCTGGGCAAGTACATATTGCAAGGTATTACTCTAATACTGGGGCAATGCCTGACGATCTGCGGTTGTTGCCACATTGTAACCATGATCATAAATCCCCTGTTCACCTTATTGGTCCTAGCTGCTGAAAAACCGCCCGAAGACGGTACCTAACTGAACTGAAAAGGACGATAACACAATAACGTTGTCATAAATATATGACCCGCGGAGGGAATGTGGAAACCTAAGCTTTATTCTAATAAATTTAGGGTACCCAATTATTTTTCCAATTAAGGGGAAGTTTAGACGAGCCAATCCACTACCCTGTACATCTTTGGGTTGTGGGGGTGAAACTCACGCAGAGACGGGTAGAATGTGCAAACTCCACACGGCCATGACCCAGGGCCGGGAATCGAACCCGGGTCCTCAGCGCCCTCAGGCAGCAATGCTAACTACTGTGCCACTGTGCTGCCCTGGAAACCTAAACTTGACCGTCTAAAGCATCATAAGATACATGGCATAAAGACTTAAAATGTTTTATTTTACATTGCTTTCTCTACCTCATGAATTCAGTTAGCAAACAGATGACCGCTTGTAAATTGATTACATTGTCTGTAGTTGAGTCGATCTCCTGACGAGATTAATTCAGTTTGTATGGTGACACACACAGACACACACCATTTTTATACAGTACCATCGGAGCCAGTGACGTCAGCCGATTAGCACGGCCTTTGTATTGACAATTTATATTAATGTCTGTAGAATTACTGCAGTAGACATTGATGTCATCTGATCACCCCCCGCCACCTTTTTATCGGAAAGGTATCTTCGTCTCTGTGCAAGCCAACCGAAAGGCTCAGAAATTATCACTGTATCACCTGTGTGGCAGGGCTGGATTGTTTTGTGTATAATGATTTCTACATCCCTCATGTTCCTCAGCCTGTGCCTGCTGTGACACTTGATTCAAACGGCCTCGCTCCTTGATGCAAGGAAAATCGTTTAAACTTTAACTGTGCCGCTATTTGTTACGCTTCTTTCAGTCTAAATGTCTCACTCAGATGTTAAAGATTTCGACAGTGCCAACACAGAACGCGGAGAATCCAACACTGGTTCCCACTGGAATTCAATTCACGGTCATGAAACTCGTCCTGGTACAGCGCCAGTTTTGTGCGATAGATATTCCCAAATCTGGCTCCAGAGCCTCCGGAACGGAAAATCCTGCTGTCGGTGTAGCGAAATTTACTGCCTGGAGTAATAAGTGAGATTAGGATCTGCAATAAAGCAGCATACAAGGCAATGGCTCGAAATTATTATTTATGTGATTTTGTGGCCTGCGAATCCATACAGCCAAACGTCAGTTATATAATGCCACGTTCCAAAATTATTCCGACATGTATCCTCCGAGTATCAAGTTGCAATCTGCTGCTGATACCTCCCGTCAGCATAATATTGCTCTCCTTTGTTGAATCGAAATGGTTGTCCAAACAAAAACTGAGGAGTAGAATTCTCCATTCCTTTTTTTCTTTTTTTCATACATTTAGAGTACTCAATTATTTTTATCCAATTAATGGGCAATTTAGCAAGGCCAATCCACTAAGTCTGTACATCTGTCGGTTGTGGGGGCGAAACCAACTCAACACGGGGAGGATGTGCAAACTCCACACAGACAGTGACCCAGAGCCGTTTTCGAACCTGGGCACTCGGCGCCGTCAGGCAGCAGGGCTAACCTATTGCGCCACCGGGATTCCCAGAATTATCAATTTCTGAGACCAAGTTGTGAACCCAGGGCACTCTCCAAGAAGTATTTTGACAGCAAAACTGGCCCCAAACTGTAACAATTACTTTGGTGGTCGGTAAGTTAATGGCAAAGTTCCTGAAGAAAATGATTTATTACCATTTGGAATGACGCAGCTCAATCAGAGATAGTCAACACGGATTCGTGAAGGATAAGTCTTGCCTCACGAATTTGATTGAATTCTTTCAGGATGTAACTAAGTGTGCAGATGAAGTTAGAGCAGTTGATGTCATATACTTGGACTTTAGTAAGGCGTTTGCTAAGGTTCCACATTGTCGGCTAATGAAGAAAGTAAGGAGGTCTCGGACAGAGAGAGTCATTTGGCCAATTGGATAAGTAATTAGCTATCACAAAGAAGACAGAGGGTGGTGGTGGATGAACATTTTTCAGACTGGAGACCAGTTATCAGCGGTGTTGCACAGGGATTAGTGCTGCCTCTGCTATTTGTGATTTTGATCAATGACTTGGAGGAGGGGGCTGAATGGTGGGTCACTAAATTTGCTGATGGCAACAAGATTGGTGGAGCAGTGGCTGAGGTGTAGGGTCTGTTGTCGGCTGCAAAGAGACATTGATAGGATGTAGAGCACGGCCGAAAATGGCAGATGGAGTTTAACCCTGATCAATGCGAGGTGATTCGTTTTGGTGGGAAAATATTGAATGCCGATGACAGGGTCAAAGGCGGGGTTCTGATGAATGTGGAGGAAAATAGCGATCTTGGGGTTCATGTCCACAGATCGCTTAAGGTTGCCCTCTAGTGGATAAAGCCTTGAAGAAGGCTTATGGTGTGTTTGCTTTGAATAAAAGGGGGCTTGAGTTTTAGAGCCGCGGGGTTATGCTGCAACTGTATATGACCCTGGTGTGACCGCATTTGTAGCATTGTGTGCAGTTCTGGTCACCTGACTATAGGAAGGATTTGGAAGTATTGGAAAGGGTGCAAATGAGATTTCCCTTGATGGTGCCTGGTTTGCATGATATATCTTATGAGGAAAGGTTGAGGGAGCTAGGGCTTTTCCCCTTGGAGCGGAGGAGGATGAGAGGCGACTCAATAGAGGTTTATAAGATGATGATCGGGATAGAAAGAGTGGACGTTCAGAGACTATTACCACGAGTGGATGTACTTATTACAAGGGGGCATAACTATAAGAAGCATGGTGGCAGATATAGGAGGGACGTCCGACTTTGGTTATTTACTCAGAGAGTGGTTAGGGTGTGGAATGGACTGCTTGCTGTGATAGTGCAGTCGGACACTTTGTAAAGTTTCAATCGGTTATTTGATAGCCAGATGGAGCACAACAGGATGACGGAGTGGGATCGCTTGATCTTGGTTTCGGATGATGCTCGGCACAACATCGAGGGCCGAAGGACTTATTCTGTGCTGCATCGTTCTATATTCTATGCTAATTCAATGAGCACTAAATGGAACACAATAAATTCGAATCACAAATCGTCCAGAGTTCGCCGGATTTGTGATTAGTATTCTGGAGACGACAAACTGTAGCGGCAAATACACACTTCACTCCCCGTACATAAAACTCCAGCCAACAATATGGCAGTGAAACAGAGCGGCATCCAATTTTATGGATCGCGATCTTGATAAATACTAGACGCTCTGGAGGATATGTGGTCCACCCTTTATTACGGCCGGGAAGAAGGCAGGGACTGTCACTCTCATCAGCAGCACAGTCCGGACCGGCTGGCTCTGCCGAATGAACCTGCATGATCACATCAGGACGTCCTAAGTGAGGAGGCACCACTGTACCTCAGCACCAAATACCGTCCCACACCCTTGGAACATTACCTACCCTTCCCAAAGAGAGGGGGCGAATCTCCACCATTCTCGAAATGCTGGAAGCTAGACCGGCCACCATAGCCATGTGCCTGAAGACCCGTCCCATGGGCTACATGCATTGGACGGCCAAACACCGACTATTTCTTTTCCGCCTTCCGAGTAGAAGGCCACCATCACTGCCGGGAGAGTGAAAAGTCTGTGGGTTGGGGGAACACCATAATTGCGGCCCGCACCATGGGAGAGAAAAATGCCGTCGCCACGGTCAGCGGGCCCGAGGAAATGTCAGTCGTCGGGATGGATCTCAGCTTCAGGTCAGGAAGTGAAACCACGTTGATTTGCAGTTCCCTGTGTCATGTGCGTCAACACCCCTGTCCAATATTACCAACGCACCACCCTCACCGCACGCCATCCTCCCCCTTGTTAACGCAGGAACTCCATTTGCCAGACCTGCCAGTGCCAGGGACAGATTCCGATTATCCTGAAATTTACCCCTACCAGATTTCAATCCACAGATAAAATCTCCTTCCTATTTTGTGTTGCATATCTCGTCTCATGACACGTTGAACATGAACAGGATTTTGGTGCCTTGAATCATCACTTCAATCACATTGTGTTCATTCATTTAAAGGCCAGCAGTAGACTAGCATGTTGTTAATTTAGCTAACAGGTTCAATGCATGTTCATTATGAATGTGCATTGTTACCTACATTTGTTTTGCACCTTTCACTTTACAAAATCATTCTTATGTCCAACTGTGTTGCTATATTGGCTTCATCCGTCTCCTTCTCTGCCATATTTGCCAGGGATAAGAATTGGTTATCGTAGTATTTTCCAGTTTTGATCCAACTCCACCGATAAACATGAAACACTTTGAATTGCCTAGCGCTGTAGAACCTCGGAAACAGCTATTATCAATGTCCAGGGATAAGAAGATGTAGATACGTCAGACGAACGCAACACGCCGAATTGAACTGGGAGACTGGTAGTGACTCCCATTTACATTTAGAACTATTCCCAATTTCATTTCCATTTTATTTGTTAGTCTTCCTGGTAAAGACAAAAGTACATATACATATTCTCTCTTATCTCAATTTATGTTACCTTGGTATTCATGACACACTGATGTAAAACAGCAATAGTGTGACGGCTCGACATTAACATTCTGCTTTGCCATTTCTTTCCTAGGGTGGCATGGGGGGGGGGGTGGGTTATCTCTTTGGCGAGTGTTACGATTTGCAATGATGTAAACTACACGCACAGTTCAACATGTTTATTACTTCTCACTGCTGGGGAATCTGCGAAGCGATATACACAAGCAATACGTCGGAAATAGTTTATTCTTCCATATAGAAAATACAGATTAAATGCTGATTTGTTTTATTCCGCAAAGGTTACACCTCCAATGGAGAGATTTGAAAACACTTTTTAAAAACAGTTACTTATATTGAAGCAATTCAACTTGATATTTGAGTTGAGAAGTAGCAAGTAGTATTTGTTTCACCCAAGTTTCACTTGGATGATCATCGGCCATAAATGTACATCGACGAACACAATTAATACTGTACCTCAAGAATCAAATCAGAGTCTCCAACCTGCAGTGTGCTGCCAACTCTTTATGGCAGAAGATCTGTTCTCCAGCCATCAGCGCCATTCAGAAGTTTGATGTAATAGGTGTAATTGTTTCTATGTGTACTGCTCAACAAGGATCACTAAATGTATTCAAGAAGCTGAAACCAAATGATTGGCACGCAATCCAAGAAGTGAAACATTCACTTATCCCATCAGACGGGTAGCGATGTTTACAATGTGAAGGGTATAGTCTTGAAACTCCCAAAAGTCCTTGGACTTTATTGTTTCAAACCGACACTGCTACTTTCTAGAACGAGTGTAGGTGAAAACGCTCCGGCATCAAGAACGTCTCTTCAAAACCTTCACCCTCAGAACTTGGAAATGTATCGCCACTAGTTCAGTTTATCGAATGAAATCCTACGCGTGTTTTTTTTTCATAAAGGAAATATAGGTCAAGGTTTATATATATAACGTAAATAATGTATATATTTTCAAATGTTAAGCCACTCAAGAATGGTATTCTTGCCAACTACGAACTGCAATCGGCAACAACTGAAGGCCTTCTTAGAAATGTTCACATCGCCTGACTAAATTAAAGCCACTCAAGACATGCTAGTTTGTCATTACGTCAATGCAGAATCGCTGTACTGACACCGCGGCACACTTTGTTAATGGTTTCAAACATTTTTTTTTAAAATTCCGATTGCCTGAGTGGCTGTTGAGGCATAAAATGCGATTCGTGTATATTCGCATTACACATTAGAGATTTCCGTCAAAATTCACAACTTCAGTTCAGCATACCGATCTCTACAGAATTGTTGGCAAAGATGACAAACACGAATTCGTTGTTGCACAATACGTTAACGATTCAGTAATAGATTGCCAAAGATTCTTTCACTTTCCATTCCCACATCGTTCCTTTCGATGTTCTACCATAACACACAATTTTCTCTCGATTTCTCGATGGATTTCACGGAAGTACCTGAATGTGAAGTTGGAGTTGCGATTTCTTTCGCTGATGACAAGAGTTGAGATATCGATATCAGCTCCATTGAGACAGCCCCTCACACCATTCAGGATAAATAGACATCCTAATCATGTACTGCATGATCATACATGTTTTCAAATTAACGTTTTTAGTATTAAAGTAATAGCCATCCTCCTTATAGAAATTTTCATCTTGTTTCCTTGCACATAAGAACACGCGAAACCTGTTGTCAGTGCAGAAGCAGAGATATTGTTTATTTTTGATGGAGGACATATTCTGCAGCGTGATTCCCCAAACCAAGTTTGAAGAGAAAAGTTTAAAATAGTACGCAACAAACAGCTGCATTCGTTTCCTCCGTTTTCTCCGATTTCTTTACGCGACTGAGAAATGTGCAGTCAGGTGGCTTGAATACGTGGATTGGTCCTCCTAAATTGTCCTTTCATGTTCGGTGATGCGTAGATAGAGCGAGTTAATGTCGGAGTGGGAAATGGTAGAAGATTCATTCTAAGTGTCGGTGCAGACGTGCTGGTGCTAAACCAGCGGGAGAAATTGGGTGTTCTGGCATGTACGATCACGGGTTTCCAAAGATCATGTGAGTCCAGCCCACGCAATATTGCAGATTAATGATTCAGTTTGCGACAGACCACCTCCTGCTCTCTTGTCCCATTCATTGCAATAGTTCAGCACATTGATATTTGTTCGAATCCAGAAGGATGGTCTTTGCTTTGAACTGCAATTGCTGCTTAAATGTTCCAGGCACTTAACCATATTGCTCTACCCGGGACCTTTCGAAGCAAAATTAATTTAATAAACAGCAATAAGTCAGACATAAGCAAAATATTCCTTTGATGATGGGAATGACGGCAGAGTGTTGTAAAACATCTCAGATGTAGCAGTCATGGGTGAGCGTTCGATTGAAGAACCGTGGCAGTCAATATACTATTTATCTTCAACTCCGTAAAATTGTATTACTCTGGCTTCCCTTACATATTGTGCTGCAGAGGCACACAATTTTGTTTGCGGCTTCTATTCAGAATTACAGCTCGAAGGAAGTTAAAGTTGGTTCAAGAATGTTCGACGTTTCTAGAAATCTAGTGATTCGTGAATCTGAGGTTCACTGCCTCACATGAGCTATTACTTGCTCAAAGCCATTTTTCTATTTTGTTTTGTTATTTATCTTCTTCAGAATAGTCCAGGGTCAAATTCCTCTCTGCATCTCGAAAACTCTCATTATTTTATGACTGGGCAGCCGCTGCAGCACCCGACCCGGCCCCCAACCACGAGAAACGGCACCACACGAACCGGAAAATCCCACCCAGAGTCCATATCCGGAGAGGTCCGCCCAGGGCCCCGACAGTCCGAACAATGGGAGGAGGAATCCACGAGGAGCCCCGACCAGGACTAGTCCAGAGACTGATACCAGGAACGCTCAGTGTGACCACCAACGCGGGAGCAAAACACGGGTTACCTCCCAACATGACCCAGGAAGCGCGTGCCTGCGATCCAAACCCGGGAGAAAGACCACCGAAACAAAAGAAACACGCGCGGGGACCTGAATGCACCACAAGTTAAACCTTTCCTCACGGAGGGCGGCATGTCGGGCAACGGTTAGTCCTGGGACTCTGGCGTTCAGGACCGGGTTCAAATCCCGGCCCTGTGTCACTCTCCGTGTGGATTTTGAACATTCTCACCAAGTCTGTCTGGGTTTCATACCCGCAACCCAAAGATCTGATGGTTAGGTGGATTGGATTGGCCATGCTTAATTGGGAAAAAAATAATTGGCTGCTCTAAATTTAAGAAAATAAATCATTAAAAAAGACCTACCCTCATGGAACGCCAGCGACCTAGCGGATCTGGAACCTCATAATCGCAACCAGCACTCGAGATCTTGCCAGATGCGTCAACAAAATCGAAACTAGCTTCTGCCAGATGCAAAGACCTACTTTCCACAAGGACAGGCTTGTCTCATCAAATGCCAGGACCATCCACACGCAGACACTAACAAGGAAGAGGTGTTGGAAGTTCTGAAAAATATTCAGGTAGTTAAGTGCCCAGGGACTGATTGGATCTACGCCAGAATACTGAAGGAACAGAGAGAGGAGATTGCTGAGGACTTGACAGAAATCCTTGGATTCTCACTGCCGTCAGGTGTTGTCCCGGAGGACTGAAGATTAGCCAATTCGTTTCCTTTGTTTAAGAAGTGTAGCAAGGATAATCCAGGGAACTACAGGCCGGTGAGCCTTACATCAGTGGGAAGAAAATGACTGGATAGAATACTTCAAGGCATGATCTACACCAATCTGGAAGCAAATGGACGTAATCGCGAGAGGCAGCGCAGGTTTGTGAAGGGGCACTCGTTTGTCACTAACTTTTTCGAGTTTTTCGAGGTGGTCACAAAGATGATTGATGCAGGTAGGGTAGTGGATTTTGTCTATATGGACTACAGTGGGGCCTTTGACAAGGTCGCTCATGGCAGACTGGTACACAAGCTGTAGTTACGTGGGATCAGATGTGAGCTGGCAGCTTGGATACAGAACTGGGTAGGTCATAGAAGGCAGAGAGTAGCAATGGAGGGTTGCGTTTCTCTTTGGAGGCCTGTAACTAGTGGTGTTCTGCAGGGATAAGGTACCTTTGCTGTTCGTAATATATATAAATAATTTGGAGAAAGATTTACCTGATCTGATTAGAAAATCTGCTGACGACACAAAGGTTAGTGGAATTGCGGATAGTGATGAGGATTGTCAGAGGATATAGCAGGATATAGATCGTTTGGAAACCTGGGCGGAGATAAGGCAGATGGAGCTTAATCCGGACAAATATTGGCTAATGCATTTTGGAAGGTTCAATCAGGTGGGGAATATACAGTGAACGGTACAACCCTGAAGACTAACGGCAGTCAGAGAGATCAATGTTTACTGGTCCACAGGTCACTGAAAGGGGCAACACAGGTGAAGAAGGTCGTCAAGAAGGCATGCGGCATGCTTGTCTTTGTTGGCCGGGCATTGAGTATAAAAAATGGCAAGTCGTGATCCAGCTGTATAGGACCTTATTTAGGCCACACTTGGAGTATAGTGTTCATTTCTGGTCGCCACACTACTTGGTGGATGTGGAGGTTTTACAGATGGTGCAGACGAATTTTACAAGAATGTTGCCTGGCATGGAGGGCATTAGCTATGAGAAGAGGTTGAATAAACTCGGTTTCTTCTCACTGGAACGACGGAGGTTGAGGGGCGACCTGATAGAGGGCGACACAATTATGACGGGCATGGCAGGGTGGATAGTCAGAGTATTTTTCCCAGGGTAGAGGGGTCAATTACCAGGGCGGGGGATAGGTTTAAGGTGCGAGGGGCAGTCTTTAGAGGAGATGTACAAGGCCACTTTTAGACACAGAGGGTAAGGTGTCAGGAGCTCGCTGCTGGGGGAGGTGATGGAAGCAGGGACGATAGTGACGTTTGAGGTGCATCTTTACACTTCATGAATAGGATGGGAGAAGAGGGTTATGGACCATGGAAGTGTAGAAGATTTTAGTTCAGATCGGCAGCATGGTCGGCACAGGCATGAAGGGCCGAAGGGTATGTTTCTGTGCTGGACTCTTCTTTCTTCTTTGTTCTTCGATGTGTGGTTGTCTGCAGGTGAGACTAAAACTATATGGTTTGAAGACCACTCTCCAGTATACTTCTGGCAAACTTCCAAGCCATCCAAAACATGATGAACCTAACGCTGGATGAACCTCTCAGGGGGAAGTAAGGGACTGGTGTGTGCTGTTTCTTAGAGACATGGCTCACTCCTGCCTCACCTGGTCGTGCAACAGATTCGCAATGCACAGGATGAACCGCACAAAATCATCAGGTAGAGCAAATGTGGAGAGGGGTTTGCATCCACATTAACAACTCTTGATGCTTGAATGTGCATTCCATGGCGACTGACTTATCCGCGGATCTGGAATTTCTAAACGTGAAGCACCAACCGTTATACATTAGACGTGAGTTCACTTCAGCTATTATAACGGACGTCAACATCAAACTCCAGAGCAGACGTGAAAAAGGCGCTGGAAGATTTGTACACAGTTATAAGCAACAATGGAAACACAATACCCGGAGGCCTAGTTTATTATAGATCACATAATTTACAGTACAGAAGGAGGCCATTCGTCCCAACGATTCTGCACCGGCTCTTGCAAAGTGCATCCTGCCCATGTCCACACCTCCACGCTGCCCTGATACCCCCAGTAACCCCAACCAACACGAAGACAATTTTGGACACCAAGGGCAATTTAGCATGGCCAATCCACCGAACATGCACATCTTTGGACTGTGCGAGGAAACGCAGAACCCAGCGGAAACCCACGCACACACGAGGAAAACGTGCAGACTCGGCACAGACAGTGACCCAAGGCGGGAATCGAACCTGGGAACCTGGAACTGTGAAGCAATTGTGCTAACCACTATGCTACATTGCTAAACTCAACAGTGCACTGTCTAACTTCCAGGATCAAATATATTTTCCTACCAGGGTCGATAACACGCTCGTCCATTGCTGAACAAAAATCAAGGGTGCCTGCCAATCGATCCACCGACCGCGATTGGAAGATCGGACCATAAGACTGTGCTCCTTCTTCCACACACAAGCACAACTTAACCGGGAGAATCTGGTGAAGAAGGTCTTCCAGTGCTGGTCCAAGGCAGCAGAAGATCCCCTATGTGATTGTTTGGAGCCAGAGGAATGCTCCCTGTTTAAGAACTCAGGTCCCAACCTATACGAGTATGCCACCACCGTTACACACTCAGCAAATGTGTAGATGAGTGCATTCCAAAGAAAGAAATATGTTCTTCCCCCAACGTTAACCACGACATTATCGAGCTCTTGTCCCATTTCTGAAGGAAAGGTCTCAGGTGGTAAGGTCTGGTGACCATGACCTATACAGGAAATCAAGGTACCACCGCTGAAAAGTCATCACCGATGGCAAGAGACAATGTCAGACCAAACTAGAGTCACAGACTAGCCTTACCGGCCCTCGTGGCAAGACTTAAACAACATAATGGGATACAAAGCAAAGCCGAGCAAAATCTCCCGCAGCAAGGGGCGCCATCACGGTGAACTCAATGCATTCTGTACGCAGTTTGTGCAGGGAAGCATAAAACCACTGTCGACTTCTCCAACAGCACCGGCACTCCACTGCCCGCCATCATGGCTTCCGATGTCAGATCGGTCTTATTAAAAGTGAACCAACAGAAGGTGAGGGATCCGGACTGGGTCCATGGTGATGCATTCAGATCCTGCATGCACCAGCTTACAGGTGCGTTTGCAGAATTTTCAACAATTCCGTACTCTGTTCTGAGGTCACTCTCTGCATCCAGGAGACCACCATCATACAGGTGCCAAAGAAAAACCAGACAACATGCCTTAATTACAATCTTCTATGGGCCTTCACATAGATCGTAATGAAATGTTTCGAGAGGCTGGTCATCAGGCACATCAACTCCATTATCCCAGAATTCCCAGATACACTGTTATTCGCAAACCACCACAATCGTTCCACAAGATACATCAACTCCCTGGATCTAAACATATCCTTGGGGCATTTAGACAACAAGGACTACTACGTCAGACTCCTAATTATTGTCTCCAGCTTCGTCACCAACATCATAATCCTGGCCAAAGTCTGATCCAAAGCTCCAAAATCTTGGACTTGGCTCCTCTTTCTGCAAATTAATCCTGGACATTCTAACTCATAGACCACAATCAGCAAGGATAAACAACAACACCTCCTCCAAGATATTCCTCAATACCGGGTGCCGACAGGCTGCACACATAGAGCACTACTATATTCCCTGTACACATACGACTGCGTGGCAAAATGTGGCTCCAACAGAAGACCACAATCAGCAAGGATAAACAACAACACCTCCTGCAAGATATTCCTCAATACCGGGTGCCCGACAGGCTGCACACATAGAGCTCTACTATACTCGCTGTACACATACGACTGTGTGGCAAAATGTGACTCCAACTGAAGCTACACGTTTGATGATGACATGACCATAGTGATTTGGATCGCAAACAACGATCAGTCAGAACAGAGGAGGGAGAACCTTGTGGAGTGGTGTAACGACAACAATTTCTCCTTCGATGTCAGCAACAGTAAGAGCTGGCCGTTGGCTTCAGGAATCGAAGTATTATACACAATCCTGTCTGCATCAACTGGGCCGGGGTGGGATTGGTTGACAGCCTCAGATTTCTAGGTGTCCACGTCACCAGAAATATTGCCATCCACGTCGACGCTATGACTAAGAAAGCACAACAGGAGACTTCCGGTGGCAGCGATGTTCGAGTGAGCCGCACATTCGGCGGGCTCTCACTCCGGCGGGGCTTTGCAGCTGATTCCCCGCGATAGCGGGACCACGGGGGCGGCAAAAAGGCTGCCGTGAAAGAAGAGGAGAGCGGGCTGCGGCGGATTGAATCGTGGGAGGCCAGCAGGTAGAGGTAGAAAGAGAGAGAGAGAGAGATGGAGGCAAGGAGGAAACTCACCTGAAGGGTAAGATGGCGGACCCACGGACCTTCCTTCCTCCAGGACAAGGAAAAGAAGTTTTGATTTGCTGAAGAGGGACAGCTTGGACTCACTTCAGATGCCCAGGAGATAAAATTTAAGGAGCTGGACGAAGGAAGGCGGCAGCGAAGGTGCTGAGGAGCGGCCTGCGGCACATGGAACAGCGGGATTCCAGAAGGCAGAAGAAGAAGGAGAAAAAGGGACAGAGACAAGCACGTGAAGAAAATTACCTGGGACCTAAGATGGCGGACACACGGACCCCGGACTCAGCAATCCAGCAGGCGCTGGATAACAGGCTCCAGGTAATGAAGTCCAGTTTTGAAGCGCTGAAGCGGGACAGCTTGGACCCAATCCAGAAAGCGGTGGATCAGCTGAACCAGAGGCTGGACGCCCAGGATGTTAAAGTTAAGGAGCTGGGAGAAGCGGTGGAGGAGCAGGCGGATGCGCAACCGGTTGCAGCGCTAGAAGTTGACGGCCTGAAAGAGCGGCAGAGAAGACTGCTGGACAGAGTGGAGAATAGAGTCCGCAGGAACAATCTGAGGATGGTCAGCCTCCCGGAGGGGGCTGAGGGAGCTGATGCTGCAGCGTTTGTAGCAGACCTGCTGAAGCAGCTGATGGGGGCCAAAGCCTTTCCGCGACCGCCGGAGCTGGAGGGGGCACACAGAGCGCAGGCAAGGCAGAGGCGGCCGGGCGGACACCCCCCCCCCCTCCCCGCCCGATGGTGATTAGGTTCCACAGGTTCGTGGACAAGGAGCGGGTGCTGCAGTGGGCAAAGAGCGCCAGGAGCAGCACGTGGAACAACAGTGTTCTCCGCATTTATCAGGACATAAGCCAGGAGGTGACTCGGCGGCGAGCAGCCTTTTAGAATGTCAAGGAGGTGCTGTTCAAGAAGCACGTGAAGTTAGGTCTGCTGTTCCCAGATCGGCTATGGGTCACGCACCAGGGTCAACACCACTACTTCTCCGAGCCCGAAGAAGCGATGGCTTTTGTGAGGGACCTGGGGCTGGTCCCGAAAGGAGGCCCCAAGGACGCGAGTTAGGGCCCGTGGATTTCTGTGGGAAGGAACGCCGAACGTGCCTGGACTGCTGCTCAACGGTTTTCTGGGCCAAAGGGGCCAAGCGGAACATTTGAGACTCTTTCCTTTGTTCATGGACATTGGTTTGGGGGGTTAGCCCCCCCCCCCACCCTTTTTTTTTGTTTTAGTTTTTTTTGTGGTCTCTCTTGTTTCTTATGGGGTAATTATAAGGGGTAATTATAATTACATTATAATGTAATTATGTTGGGTATATATTTATGAGCTTTTTCTCTTTTTTCTGTGGTTTTTTTTTCCTGTCTGGGCTGGTTTGTGCTTTTTGTGTAGCTCGCGGAAGACACTGGAGCCGGTTTGCCCCATGGGTGGGGAGGAGGACGGGGAAACAATGGGAATGAGACAGGAAGGCGCCGGAGCGTTGAGTCACCGGGCTAGCAGATTGGCTAGTCAAGGGAGTCAGATGGGGGGGGGGGGGAAGTTACAGCCAGTAGATGGCAGGGGTGGGGGTATCGGGGAATGGGGTTAGGGGAGGGGGGGTTGTTCTGCTGACGGGAGAGGGACTTGAAATAGGCACTGGAAAGGACGTCGAGGGTGGAGGCAGCCAAAGGGCGGGCCAGGAATGGCGCGACGCACGGGCAAGGGGCCGGCCCGAGAAAGGCTATGGCTGACCGGCGGGGTGGGGGGGGGGATGTGCCCCTCGACCAGGCTGATCACCTGGAACGTCAAGGGACTGAATGGGCCGGTTAAGAGGGCGCGGGAGTTCGCGCACTTGCGGGTCCCGAGGGCGGATGTAATTAAGTTGCAGGAGACACATCTGAAAGTGTCTGACCAGACTAGGCTAAGGAAGGGCTGGATTAGCCAGGTCTTCCACTCGGACTTGGACTCGAAGTCCAGAGGGGTGGCAATCATGATCAACAAGCGCGCGCAATTTGAGGCAGAGGGCATATCCGCAGACATGGGGGGGGGGGGGGAGCAGATACCTGATGGTACGGGGCAGACTGGAGGGGAGAAAAGTGCTGCTGGTGAATATATATGCCCCGAACTGGGATGACGTGGATTTCATTAAAGGAGTGCTGGGGAAGATCCCGTACCCGGATTCTCACAGGCTAATAATGGGAGGGGACTTTAACATGGTCCTTGACCCGACTTTGGATCGGTCGTGTCCCAGAACGGGTAGACTCTCAGCAATGGTAAGTGAGCTGAAAGGGTTTATGGAGCAAATGGGGGCAGTGGACCCCTGGAGAGATAGACAGCCAACAGGAAGGGGCTACTCGTTTTACTCGCACGTCCATAAAAGATATTCCAGGATATATTTCTTTGTACTAAGCAGGGACTGTATGGGGGAGGTAAATAACACGGAATACTCAGCAGTTACCATTTCAGACCATGCCCCGCATTGGGTGGACCTGCAGTTCGGTGGAGCGAGCTATCAACGCCCGCAATGGAGGCTAGATGTGGGACTGCTGTCGGAGGATGGGATCTAGCTTCGGAAATTTATAAAAAAGTACCTGCATGTGAATGACACGGGGGAGGTCTCAGCGGCGACCTTGTGGGAGGCGCTAAAGGCAGTAGTGCGGGGGGGGGGGGGGAGCTGATTTCAATTGGGGCACACAGAGTCAAGACAGACCGGGAAGAGATGGATATATTGGTCAGGGAAATGGGTCGGATAGATGAAGAGCACGCGGAGTTCCCAGGGGAGGTTTTACTCAGGGAGAGGCAGAGACTACAGGCGGAACTGGGGGCACTATCCACGAGCAGGGCCGTGGAACAGCTTAGGAAGGCGAGAGGAGTGGTGTACGAGCATGGGGAAAAGGCTAGCAGACTGTTAGCACAGCAACTCAGGAGGAGGGAGGCGGCCAGGGAAATAGGGAGAGTGAGGGACGAGGGGGGCGCAAAGTGGAGGACCCGGCAGAATTGAATAGGGTTTTCCGGGACTTCTATCGTAAGCTGTAAACTTCGGAGCCGCCGGAAGAACCTGACGGGATTAAAAGGTTTCTGGACGGGTTAACATTCCCAACAGTTGGTGGGGGCGAGTGGAAGAGCTGGGAGCCCCGATTAGAGTCGAGGAGGTATTGGGGGGCTTAAGGCTATGCAGTCGGCGAAGTCCCCGGGGCCGGTTGGATACCCAGTAGAGTTTTATAGGAAGTTCTCTGAGCTGGTGGGCCCGGTCTTGGCGAGGGTTTTCAATGAGGCAAGGGACAGAGGGACCCTGCCGCCGACAATGTCACAAGCCACCATATCTCTGAAATTGAAGCGGGATAATGCCCTGGAGGCGTGCGGGTCCGACAGGCAAATCTCCCTGATTAATGTAGACGCCAAGCTCCTGGCAAAGGTACTGGCGGGTAGAATGGAGGACTGTGTACCGGAGGTGATTGGGGAGGATCAAACGGGGTTCGTGAAAGGTAGGCCGCTGGCGGCCAATCTGAGGAGATTACTCAATGTGATAATGATGCCCCCGGCGGGTAGAGATGTGGAGGTAGTGGTAGCAATGGACGCCGAGAAGGCCTTTGACCTGGTGGTGTGGGACTATCTATGGGAGGTGCTCGGACGGTTTGGGTTCGGGGAGGGATTCGTGGATTGGATAAAATTATTATATCAGGCCCTGAGGGCCAGCGTCAGGACCAACAGAGAAGTGTCGGAGTACTTTTGGTTGTACCGAGGGACCAGACAGGGCAGCCCGCTCTCCCCGCTGCTGTTTGCACTGGCCATAGAGCCGCTGGCGATTGTGCTGAGAGCCGCAGAGGGTTGGAAGGGGATGGTGAGGGGTGGGGTTGAACACAGAGTTTCTCTTTATGCAGACGATCTCCTCCTGTACGTGTCGGACCCAGTGGCCGGGATGGGAACTATACTGGGAATGCTGAGGAAATTCTGCCAGTTCTCAGGATACAAATTAAATACGGTCAAGAGTGAAATGTCTGTGGTCCAGGAAAGGGGCCAGGAGAACAGATTGAGAGGGCTACCGTTTAGGCTGGTTGAGGAAAATTTCCGGTATTTGGGAATCCAGGTGGCACGAGACTGGGGCAGGCTGCATAAGTTAAATTTGGCCAGGGTGGTGGAGTAAATGAAGGGAGAGTTTCGGAGATGGGATGCACTCCCGCTGTCGCTTGCAGGGAGGGTGCAGACTGTAAAGATGACAATCCTCCCTCGATTTTGTTTATTTTTCAGTGCCTCCCGATCATTATACTACAGTCCTTCTTCAAAAGAGTTAACGGGTTGATCATGAGCTTTGTCTGGGCGGGAAAATCCCCGCAGGTGAAGAAGGCAATGTTGGAGAGGAACCGCAGCGAGGGAGGGCTGGCTTTGCCGAGTCTGATCAATTATTACTGGGCGGCCAACATCGCTATGATAAGGAAGTGGTTGGTGGTACGGGGTCTATTTGGGAGCGGGTGGAGGCGGCATCGTGCAGGGGCTCCAGCTTGGAAGCCCTGGTCACGGCGCCTCTACCGCTGCCGCCGGCCAATTACACCACCAGCCCGGAAGTGGTGGCGACCCTGCGGATATGGGGCCAGTGGAGGAGGCATGTGGGGGAGATAGCGGCGCCTGTCTGGGCGCCAATCTGCGACAACCATCGGTTTGCCCCCGGCAGTATGGATGGGGGGTTCCGGGTATAGCAGCGAGCAGGGGCGGGAGGGTGGGTGATCTGTTCCTGGAAGGGAGCTTCGCGCGTTTGAGGAGCTTGGAGGAGAAATTTGGGTTGGTAAGGGGGAATGATTTTAGATACCTATAGTTGCGGGACTTTGTTCATAGACAGGTCCCATCTTTCCCACGCCTCCTGCCAATGGGGATCCTTGACAGAATAGTCTCCAGGAGGGAAGAAGGGCAGGGCAGAGTATCGGGTATATATAAGGTGCTCATGAGGGAGGAAGAGTCCCAGACAGAGGAACTGAAACTTAAATGGGAGGAGGAGCTAGGCGGGGAAATGGAGGATGGGCTGTGGGCAGAGGCCCTGAGTAGGGTAAATTCTACCGCGACATGTGCTAGGCTCGGGCTGATCTAATTTAAGGTCTTTCACCGGGCCCATATGACGGTGGCTCGGATGAGCAAATTTTTAGGGATAGAGGACAAATGCGCTAGGTGCGCGGGAGGACCAGCGAACCATGCTCACATGTTTTGGGCATGCCCTAAGCTGAGGGGGTACTGGGAGGGATTTGCGGGGGTCATGTCCCAGGTGCTAAAAACAAGGGTGGTGATGAGTCCAGGGGTGGCAATTTTGGGGTTTCAGAAGACCCGGGCGTCCAGGGGGAGAAAGAGGCCTATATGTTGGCCTTTGCTTCCCTGATAGCCCGGCGACAAATATTATTGGCGTGGAGGGACTCAAAGCCCCCGAAGACTGATTGGTGGCTTGCGGACATGTCGAGTTTCCTGGGGATGGAAAAAATTAAGTTCGCCTTGAGGGGATCTGTGCAGGGGTTCACCCGGAGGTGGCAACCATTTATTGACTTCTTTGCGGGAGAGTGATCGTCAGCAGGGGGTGGGGGGAGGGGGGTAGAGTAGAGTAGGAGGGAAAATATGGCGGGTAGTACCGGTGGGAGGGGAGCGGGCTTGTGTAATATGTTACGACGGAAGTATTGAAAGTACGTGGATGTTTGCACATTTTTGCCTTTTTTGATTTCTTTCTGATGATGCCTGTAACTGTTTATAAAGCCAAAAACTACCTCAATAATATTGTTTATTAAAAAAAAGAAAGCACAACAGCCCCTACACTTCCTCGAGAAACTAAGGAAATTCGGCATTCCACATTGACTGTTATCGACCTTTACATGTGTACCAGAGAAAGCGGCCTATTTTCTTGCATGCCAGCCTGGCAACTGCTCGGCCTAAGACCGGACGGAGTCAGGATCACCACCCAGTCAATCACCCGGACCCGCCGACCATCCATCGGTTCTGTCTTCCCGCTGCTTTTAGAAAGTGGGCAGCATGATCAAACGACACTCCCACCTAGCTTACTCATGTTTCAAACTTCGTCCATCGGGCAGGAGATACCAAAGTCTGAGAACAGGCACTAACAGAATCAAAAACAGTTTACTCCCTGCTGGTCCGGACTCCTGAATGACTTTCGTATGGACTGATCTGACCTCTTCACACATCTTCTCTACCTAGTACCGACAGTGTCTATGTATTTACATTGAATACTTTATGTTTGCCGTATTTGTTTTATTTTCATGCAAGGAATCATCTGTCCGAGCTGCACGCCAAACAATTTTTATCGCGGTACCCCAGTACACGTAACAATAAACAAATGCAACATCCAACTTTAGTCTCCTCACCATCTATTCAGCAATCTGATTTAAATAACGTTTTCACTCCTAGCATTCAATTAATCTTCCCTCTCTTTAAGCTGTGCATTATATTTCCATTCATTCATTTCACATTGTTGGTTGAATTTTCACCATTTCGAGACTCCTTTATACTGCAGGTGTAGAAAAGTATTTTGTTCATCCTCCCCACTAGCCCCTCTTGAAATTATGTGTCATGTTTTACGTTCCTTTATCAAGCGCCAATTCAACTCCTTGGAATGTGAAAAGGCGTCATGCAAATTTAAATGGCATTCAATGGTCCGGCTAATAATTGCAGCCGTATTGACATTAGTTTTGACGTTATAGCATTATAACATGTGGAGACACCGTCAGTTGGAAAAAGTGATAATAAATCAAGTAGAATCTTGCTCACCAAAGTTGAAAGGGTACGTAACAGTTACTTGTCGACCTGCCACTTAATGAACGATCCCAGGAAACGAAATTTACTCAGATAATGTCTCACATAATGAACGAAGCTAACCTTACCCATCAGGTTGGAAGATTTAGGGTAGTGCAGTTGACAATAAAAATGAGCATGCCAGATGTGCCACTCACCATATTACACTTTCGGATATTGGGAACAATGTGCCGTTGGTGAATTAGGCAATTCCGTCGTCATGTGAAATACACAAATGTGCAGAGTCAAAATGTTAATAATCAATCAGACAGGGAATAATTACGGAAAGGAACTGGTTCATCAATCATGCCATGTACCTTATTTGCACCGAGAAAATTTACTTCACCATCTGCTTCGCAAAAGGCTGATTCGTTGGATACTCCAAAGATACAGGAGGGACGAATTTCTGAACATAGCAACTAATAATGTTGGTGGTAATTGACCAAGAAGACACGTTTCCCTTTGAAATTGCAGTGGGCTGGAAACCCACCGATAATTTGCAAAATGCCGATGGTTTTGCAAGTTTTACCATCATAGTTACTTTGAAAGATTTCGGACATAAATAATTCCTAACTTCAGTAGAACGATTTAAGCACCTTGACCACACAGGACACGTACTCCCAAAAGACGCAAAACATTCCAGTGGACCAGTCAGATATGGATTCAAAACAAGCACCTGCCTTGATGGTAATGCCCACGCGCCATGGATCATCCACCCCCTCCCCTCGCAACTATCGCTGGGATCAGAACACTGGTTCCCCACGATCCAATGGGGCAAGTCCCCCACATGTCAGTCTACTGCCCACTTAACTGAAATTCGCAAACCATATTACGAGAAAGCCATGTAATTCCGTGACTGTTCCAATTGGGGCAACAAGAACTGAACATTGACGTAATAGTAAAGATGTTACTCAATTCCCTCATATAAGATCTATGCTAAATTTAAAAATCCATATATATATATTCGTGTTTGTGAGGTGCTGCAGGATTGTGGCAATAAGAATAAATATAGAAACATTCCAAAAATAATAAAACGAGGTAAAATGTAATTAAATTAATTACAGCTCTAGGGTCAGGAGATATGTTGAGCTGCATGGTTTGGGAACTACAGGATCCCAGTGTGCTTCTCAGAGATTACATCTGTAGTAAGAGTTGGTTGCGCGCGGAAATCTGGCTCAGAGCTGATGAGCTAGAGTCGAAGATACGGACTCTGTGACACATTAGGGAGAGGTAAATGGAAATTGTGCCTTTGGAGGCTGTCACATCCGTTAGATGAACTGCATTGAATTCGGCCAGAGTGCAGGGGCACGATGATATTGCTGCAATTGAGACAGGTCTGGGGATCGAGTAAGATCTATCACAGGATACTCAGCTGTTTAACTTGTACGAGATTCTTGCTGCTTGTGAGGACAGGAAAGCAGACTGCAGGGTGGATGAACAAACTGACCACAGCGCCGTGACAAGGGAAACATTCAAGTAGAGGGGCAGAAACAGTAAAGGAAAAATATAATTTGGAAGTCGAGAGTTAGGGTCATCTACATTGCTCTCTGCGATGGTGATCGAGAATCCCGAAGATTTTCTTGCCTGCTTGGTGCTCGGATGCGGGCTATTTTAATTGCGCCTGCAGAATAACGTGGAATAGCAGGGTAAAGAACCAGTAGTTTCTGTCAGCATACTTACCAACGACATATGCAGAACACGAATAGAGGTTCTGCTGAAGGAATATGAGCAGCTCGGAGTTAAATTGCAAAACAAAACCAGACATGTATGTTTGCCACGTGCTAATTGGCACAAAGCCAATAAGCTAAACTAGGTAATTGCATGGGACAATGTTTATGCGTTGAGAAATGGGTTACATGTCATGGGACATTTGCACCAGTACTGGGGAAGGAGGGAGTTATTCCAATGGAATGGTCTTTATTTGAACCAAGCGGGTACGAGAGTACAGTCTAATCGCATACGTTGCGCTTTGAGGGACGCTAAAATTATATGGGGTATGGCTCTGTTTAATATGGAATCAGAGAATCAAAGTTAACGGAGAAAGTAAGCGTGCAATCTAATGATCAACACTTTGAACGAGTTAAATGGTCTGTTGGCTCAGGTGAGGTTAGTAACGTTTAGTGAAGACGTACTAGCATCAAGAACCAAAATCAGACGCAGCAAAAAATGTGACAACTGCGAGAAAGGCAGACTACTCAGCACTCGGTGTTGTATCTAAATGAACAAAGATTACGAAGCAAGGTAAATTAGCTTGATTCTCAAATTTATATTGCTCGATGCGGTGTGTGGGCATCGGGGAGGCACGGCTGCAGGGGATCAGGGATTAGATCTAAATATCCAAACGTATTTGTCCTGTCCAAGATACAGGCAGATGGGAAGACAAGGCGGGATGGCATTTTTAGTAAAAAACGAAAATAAAGCAACAGCTGGACGCTAATATGGTCAGAATACTTGGAATCTGCATGGGTAGTGTTGGGAAATCACAATGGAAAACCGTCTCTGATGGGAAATATGTACAGGGACCCTAAAAATGGTTATTGTGTGTCATAAAGTAAATCAAGATATGGAAAAAACATGTAAGAAAGTTAATGTTACAATAATCATGGGGAACCTCGATATGCTGGTCAACTGGGAAAACAAGTTTGGTAGCAGATCCCCAAATATTGAATTTGTGGAATGTCTGCCAGCTCCAATTGAGGAGCAGCTTTTGGTGTCGCCAGTTGGATAACAATGTATTCCGCATCTGGTGAAATGAGATGAAGCAGGCTTGCTTAGGCAATTTAAGATGAAGGCAGTTTTTGAGGGCACTGACCACAATACGAAATAATCCACCCCGGAGTATTAGAGGCAAGAGCTGAAATCACATGCAGCTGTTTGCCAATTGAATAAAGTTGCGTACAGATCCATGTGCGATGAGTTGGTTAGTAGTCAGTGGAAGTGGAGCCTGGCAGTGGAGACTGTGGAACAGCAATCATGGGAGTTATTTGCGGTTATTCTGGAGGCACCACAAATATTAATGCGATGTAGAAATAAACATGTAAAGGGAGCAGAAGGCAATGTGCCTGACAACAGAATTCAAGATCACCATTAAATAAAAGGGAAAGCAGATAATGTGGTGAAGATTAATGGAAACCCAAACGTTTGGGAAACCTTTAATAGAAAACAGAAGACAACTAGGGGCAGCACGGTAGCATTGTGGACAGCACAATCGCTTCACAGCTCCAGGGTCCCAGGTTCGATTCCGGCTTGGGTCACTGTCAGTGTGGAGTCTGCACATCCTCCCCGTGTGTGCGTGCGTTTCCTCCGGCTGCTCCGGTTTCCACCCACAGTCCAAAGATGTGCAGGTTAGGTGGATTGGCCATGATAAATTGCCCTTAGTGTCCAAAATTGCCCTTAGTGTTGGGTGGGGTTATTGGGTTATGGGGATAGGGTGGAGGTGTTGACCTTGGGTAGGGTGCTCTTTCCAAGAGCCGGTGGAGACTCGATAGGCCGAATGGCCTCCTTTTGCACTGTAAATTCTATGATCTATGATAAATCAGGAATAACCGCTGATATGCTGAATTGTGAGTGCAAGCTTGCTGGGAATATAGAAGCCGATTTGCAAGAGTTTTACCGATATGTAAAAATGTAAGAAAGAGGCACGAACGGACATTGGAACACCGGGAAATAAGGCTAGAGAAGTAATAACCGCGGACAGAAAATGTCAGGTGAAGGGAATGGGTACTTTGCATCAGTCGTCACAGTATAAGGCACTGGTTGCATACCTAAACTTCAAGTGAGCCTGAGAGCAGAGTGAGTGTAGTTGCCATCAAAAAGGAGAAGGTGCTGTGGAGAATTAAAATTTTGAGTGTGGATGAATCACCCGGACCAGTTCGACTACACATCAACTTACTGAAAAGGGCAGCTGAGAAGCTTTTGTGGGCATTGCGATGAATTTTCAGGTATCACGGAAGTCTGGTAAATTGCAATGGGATTTGAAAATAACTAATGGATCCCTGCTTAAGAAGGGATAGAGGCAGAATACAAGAAATTAAAGATTGTGCAGCGAGACGTTGTTTGTAGGTAAGAATTTAGAGTGTATTACTGAGGATGAGATTAAGGAGTACTTGGAAGTGCATGAGTATTATAGGACCGATGCAGCTGAGATTCTCCGTGCGGAGGTCGCATGCCAAAGCTATGAGAAATATTTGAGGAGGTAAAAGGGAATTTTGACATAGGGAAACCGGCGGGCGTGATCTATTTAGCTATCCAGAAGGCATTTGACAATGTGCCGAAAATCAGTCTGCCAAATAAGATAACAGCCAATATTTTTAAGGGAAAGTAACTGGCATGGGAATAGGTTTGGCTGATTGGAAGAAAGCAGGGAGTGGGGATCAAGAGGTCCATTTCGGGATGGCAGCAGGTGGCGTGTGTTTCTGCAGGCGTCAGTGTTGGGAGCAGCTTTTACGATATACATTAATGTATGGTAGAAGGAACTGGGAGCATTGCTTCTAGATTTGCAGATCATGCAAAGACATGCAGGGAAGAGGATACTTCTAGAAGCAGGAAGACTGCTGCAGGACCCAGAAAGAAGAGGAGATTGGATAAAGAAGTAACAGGTGGAATGCAAGGTCAAGTAATGCACTTTGGTGGGAATAAAAGAGGCGATGACTATTTTGTAACTTGTGATGGCATCAGAAATCAGAAGCTTCTGGTTCAACATTCCTTTAAGGTTAACATGTAGGTTCAGTTGGCAGTAATGGAGGCAAATACATGTTAGCATTCATGTCGAGAGGGTTAGAATTCAAACAACAAAGAACAATACAACACAGGAGCAAGCCATTCGGACCTCCAACTTGCGCTGACATTGGATCATTCCGCATCTAATATGGCGTCCGTATCCTTCCATTCCGACGCTTATCATATATGTGTCCAGATGTCCCTTAATTCCTGCTCCCACCACCTTCCCAGGAAGCGTGTTACATATATTTACCACCCTCCGTGCCTCACACATCAGTACTGACCTTTTATCTCCGCACTTTAAACCTATGTCCCCTGGTACTTGACTCACACACCCTAGGAAAGAGCATCTGACTATCCACTCTCTCCATGCGTCTCAAATTCTTGTAGACCTCTATCAGGTCGCCTCTCAACCTTCCTCGTTCCCCTGAGAAGAGACCGAGTTTATCTAACCTCTCCTCATAGCTAATGTCCTCCAAAGCACGCAGCATCCTAGAAAATCGCTACTGTAGCTTCACCAATGCATCCACTTTCTTTTGGTAATGTGGCGACCAGAATTGTGCACAATATTCCAAATGAGGCCGAAGTAAGGTCCTCTGCAGCTGCAACATGACTTGCCAACTGTTGTATTGAATGCACCGTTCGATGTGGGGCAGCATGCCATATACCTTCTTGACCATCTTATCCACATGCTTTGACCCTTTCAGTGGTTGGTGGACATGCACGCACATATCTCTCTGCCTGTCAGTACTCGCAACAGTTCTCCCATTCATTGTATAATTACTACATGCATTGGACGTTCCAAAGTATATTATCTTACACTTGTCCAGATTAAACTCCATCTGCATTTCTCCACCCAAGACTCCAAACTGTTTATCTCCTGCTTTATCCCATGACAATCTTCTTCACTGTCCGCAACTCCGCCAATGTGTTTCGGCTGCGAACTTACTAATCAGACCATTTACATTTTCTTGCCTATCATTTATATACACCACAAACAAAAAGGGCCCCAGAACTGATCCCTGTGGAACACCGTGGGTTACAGACTTCCATTTTGCTGCCACCTTTGTCTTTTGATCCAATTCCAGTTCTGATTTCAACTTTACAGCTCTCCTCTGATCCCATTTGACTTTTCCTTTTGTGCCAGTCGACCACGAGGTACCGTGTTAAAGGCTTTACTAATCAATGGACACAACAACTACTGGCTTTCCCCTCATCTGTCATCTTTGTCTCTTCTCGAATAACTCGATAGAATTAGTAAGGTACGACCTCCCTTTCACAAAACCATGATGTCCTTCACTAATAAGTAAATTTGTTTCCAAATGTAAGTAAATCCAATCTCTAAGAATATTTTCCAATAATTTCCCTACCAGTGATGTAAGGCTTACCGGCCTATAATTTCCTCGATTATCCCTGCTGAACTTCTTAAACAATGGAAAACTACTGGCTACTCAGCAGTTCACTGGAACTTCACGTGCAGAAAATGATGATTCACTGATGAGATTACTGTCAAGGCCCCAGCAATGCCTTCATTTGCCTCTCTCAGTATTCTGGGGTAGATCGCATCAGGCCTGAGGGACTTATCGACTTCAATGCTTCTTAAGATGCCCAACACCACCTCTTTATTAATAATAGCATGACCCAGAATACCTACACACTCTACCCTGTAATACTCATGCAATGTGTCCTTCTCTTTGATGAATACTGAGGCAAAGTATTCATTTAGTATCACTTCAATTTCCCATGGGTCATTGCATATATTTGTTCCAATACCTTGAATGGACCTATCCTTTCTCTGACTCCCCTATTTATCTTCACACGTGTATAAAACGCTTTTGGATGTTCCTTAATTCTGTTTGCCGGCAGCATTTCATGACCCCATTTGGCCATCCTTACTGCTACCTTAAGTTCGTAACTACTTGCTTTATATTATTCAAGGGCTTCATCTGAAAGCTTCAGCCTTTCAACTTGACGAATGCTTCCCTTTTCTTTTTGTCATGCTTCATAATATCT